>NC_134531.1:277990311-278615811 GCF_050624435.1 Tenrec ecaudatus
CCAATGAAACATACAATTTTCCTCTAATTCTGTAATGCTTCCTCCCACCTACTATCATGATTCCAATTCTACTTTACGAACCCCTCTGGACTAGAGCATGTACATCGGTACAGATAAGAGCTGGAAAAACTGGAAATCCAGGACAGATAAAACCCTCAGGACCAATAATGAGAGTAGTGATACCACGAGGGGAAAGGGAAGATACAGGAGAAAGGAAGAGCCCATCACAATAATCTACAAATAACCCCCCTCCCTGGGGGTCAGCCAACAGAAAACTGGTGAAGGGAGACATCAGTCAGTGTGAAACATGAAAAAATAATAACAATTTATAAATTATCACGGATTCATGAGGGAGGAAAAAATGAGGAAGTGATACAAAGGGTGTAAGTAGAAATAAAATGTTTTGAAAATGATGATGGCAACAAATGTACAAATGTGCTTGACACGGATGGGTGGATGGATGGATGGATGGATGGATGGATGGATGGATGGATGGATGGATGGATGGATTGTGATGGGCCCCCAATATAAGGATTTTTAAAGAGAGAGAGAGAGAGAGAGAGAGAGAGAGAGAGAGAGAGAGAGCTTTCTACTTCAGAGAAGAGTTACAATTTCAGAAAACTATAAGGAGCAGTTTTACCCTCTCCTATGGCGTCGCTGTGAATCAGAATTGAGTGATGGCAGTGAGTTTGGTTAATTTCATTTTTAACAAGTGTACCTCTTACATTTAAAGATTCAAAACATTTTTATTCCTCCACCTATTTTTTATAACAATCTTCCATAGTTTGTTAACCCCACAATCGCAATGCCCATGAACCCAAGGGAAACCTCAATGAGATGGTTTCACACAATGATTGTAATAATAAATAATCTCTCAGTGACCAGTAAAATAAGAAAGCATTTTACTCCCAAGTCTAAGAGTAAGACACTTGACACCCACTTCAGTTACAGATTATATGCTTCCCTGACTTGTCAAGGTCAGTGTTTGTGAACTCAAGAGGACTGATTTCATGCACTTTATTATTTAAAGTGAATACGTGACATAGAACTTTCTAGCTTTCTATCTCCTTAAACTTACTACTCCCACCTTGGATTCATAGGGACAAGAGATTTAAACCATGGTGAATATTAGCAGTAGAGTGAATGTGTACATTTAATTCTTGGTTTTTGTTGTTGTTGTTCTTCTTTGCTGCCATCAAGTCAGTTCTGACTCATAGTGACCCCAAGCACAACAGAAAGAAACACTGCCCAGTTCTGAGCCATCCTCTCAATTGTTCCTCTGCCTGAGCCCATTGTTGCAGCTACACTGTCAATCCACCTTAAAGTCCTTCCTCTTTGTCTCTGCCCTACACTTAACATGATGTAAGCATGATGTTCTTCTCCAAGGACGGGTCTGTCCAAACTATGTGATATGAAGTCTTTCCAACCTTATCTCGAAGAGCACTCTGGCCATAGTTCTTCCAAGACGGATTGTTTGTCCCTCTGGTATTCCAGGGTACTTTCAATATATTAGTTGTTAGACTCTCTCAAAAATACGAGATGTAAGGGGACTCTGTTGAGATTTTTCTTTAACTCTATGGTCATAATCAAGCAAAATTATTAGGCGAAAAATTAGTGTGGCATGGTGCATTCACTCACACTGGTTTTGCTACAGTAAAGAACCCCTGGAGTCCAAGAGTTGAAACAAGTGAACTGCACTGCTTACAACTGGCATCTGGGAGGTGGGCAGAAAAAAAGACCTGGCCAGTAGGATAAAGAAGAAAGGTTTCATAGAATGATCCCCAACACTCATATTGACTATGCTGCATCACAGTCTTCAGTTGTCTTATTCAAGGAGACAATCACAGTGTCTTAGAATCATTTTCTGGTCTAACTGAGAGCATGTGAATGACCCCTACCAAGGGAGAACTAAGCCCATGTGCAAATCTCAATTATATTACACGTATCATAGTACAGCTATGTTGAGCATCTAAATGGTCTAAATCTCAGTGAAAAAATTCAAAGATGACTAATATCTGGCCTCTCCTCTAGAAAACATACCTTGCATCAAGAGAAATGAGTCCAATTGGAAGAATGAAAATGGCAAGCGCTGTACAGAGTACAAGGAGCCCAGCAGAATAGTGTTACACAGTAGACTGCTAAACATAAAGTCAGAAATTCAAAGCCACCAGTACAGCTCGGCGCAGAGCAGACATGAAGCTTTCTACTCTGGTAAAGAGTTAAAGTCTCAGAAATCCAAATAGGGCAATTCTACCCTGCCATCTGTGTCAGTGCTGACTTGAGTGCAAAGTACAGTTGGTATTTTTGACCCACGATGACAGCAACAACTGACGAGGATCCCTGGAAGCAGAGGATGGTGCCTGGGCAGTTCTGTTAAATTGTTTAATCCAGCCTGAAGCTTATGGAGTTGATCACACACTTTCCATTAAGTGGTCAAATCATTAACTAGATGATAAGTGTAAAATTATTTTATCTTCTGATATATTTAATTTTTAAAGTACCAGAAATTGGGTTTCAGGAAAAAGAGTTTGACAAATAGATAAAGCACTTGAATCCATAATGGAATATGTGGTAGTTACATAATCTCATGTCAACTTGATAGACTGAAGGTAGGGAGTCTAGCCTCTCATTCGGGTCACAGCTTGAAGGTATGTCATTGTGGTCATGGCCTTCTCAATAGGAGAGTCCTGAAAGCTTCCCCTCTCTCTCTGCTTCACCTTCAAGCCATGCTGATGGCAACCAGAGTCCTGAAGATACATCCACCACCACTGGATCTATAAGACATTGCTGCAGATATTCCTGTATTTTTCATCATTGTGTGTGGCTGTGTGAGTCTTAAGAGGAATTTATTGACTAGTATCACATTTATGGAGTACTATCAGACTTACAGACCCGATCTAGTCTGGGTTTGGATCTTTCTTTGATATACAATTACTTCTTGATATTAAGCTCTCTCTTACACATATATGAGTGTCGCTGGAATTGTTTCTCTAGTAAATCTGATGTAACACATACTGTAAAGAAGACAATATTACTAAATGAGTTGCTCACATCAAAATATTCTATTTAACTCTGAAAAATTGCAACCAAGGAAAAGACCAGTGTCAGAGGTAGCCATTGCCTAATCCATTGTTCAAATGCTGCTGTCTTATCAACCAACAGTTCAAAGCCAGCCCACATGGAAGAAGCACCCCAGCCTGTGTGATCACCAGGTGTCAAAGGGATCAGGTATTAGACATCAAAGAACAAAAATCCATATCATTGTGTGTTCACCTTCCCAATATAATCACTGAAGACAAATGGGTGCACAAGCAAATGTGGTGAAGAAAGCTGATGGTGCCTGGCTATCAAAAGATATAGTGTCTGGGGTCTTAAAGGCTTGAAGGTAAACAAGCAGCCATCTAGTTCAGAAGCAACAAAGCCCACATGCAAGAAGCACACCAGCCTTTGGAATCACCAGGTGTAAAAGGGATCAGGTATCAGGCATCAAAGAACAAAAAAATCATATCATTTTGGATGAGGCGGAGTGAAGATTGGGGACCCAAAGCCCATCTTTAAGCAACTGGATATCCCCTTACAGTAGGGTTGTGGGGAAGAAACGAGCCAGTCAGGGTGCAGTGTAGCAAAATGAAACATTCAACTTACCTCTAGTTCTTAAATGCTTTCTGTTCCCTGCTATCATGATCCCAATTCTACCTTACAAATCTGGCTAGACCAGAGGATGTGCACTGGTACAGATAGCAACTGGAAACTCAGGGAATCCAGGACAGATGATCCCTTCAGGACCAGTGGTGAGAGTGGCAGTACCGGGAAGGTGGAGGTAGGGTGGGGTAGAAAAGGGGAACCAATTACAAGGATCTGCATATAACCTCCTCCCTGGGGGACAGACAACAGAAAAGTGGGTGAAGGGAGACTTCAGACCATGTAAGATATGACAAAATAATAATAATTTATAAATCAAGCGTTTATGAGAGAGAGAGCAGCGGGAAGGGAGGGGAAAATGAGGAGCTGATACCAAGGACTCAAGTAGAAAGCAAATGTTTTGAGAACGATGATGGCAACAAATGTACAAATGTGCTTGACACACAATTGATGGATGTATGGATTGTGATACGAGTTGTACAAGCCCTCAATAGAATGATTTTTAAAAGATAACATTAAAAAAGGTCTTTGTCTTACCTAATCATTGATTAATGTAAGCATTAATATGAATTACTTGGTTGTCTTTTATGAGAGTGTTTGGACAATGATAATCTTTGAATTAAAAGATACTGTGATCAAAAACTCTGTCAGATTACTCTGACCTTAGGAGAGATTTCCCCCTTGCATCACAGTTTTTCTCCACTTTAAAAAAGGCTTGTCAAATAAAAATTATAAATGAATTTTTATTGTGGAAAATACTTGCAACAAAACTGTGCCAATTTTACCACCTTAAGTATGCAAATCAATGATAAAAATTGTATTATAAACTGCATTCACCAGGAGGTGCAACCATTATCACTACCTGTTCATATTTCCAAGCGCTTCTTATTCCCCCAAAAGAAGCTCAGTACCACTTAAGCACCAACTTCCTTCTCATCCTCTTCCACTCCATGGTATTGTCTCCATGCATTTGCCTACTCTAGATATTCGTTATGTTAAGTGGATCCTGCAATATGTGTTCTTTTGTGTCCGATTTATTTTGTATCATGTTTATTTCTATTGTCAGTTGAATAATGGTCCATTATATTTTTATGCAAAATTTTATTTATCCATTTCTTCATTAATTTGTCAGTGGACACTAAAATGGTGTCTACACTTGGGCTATTGTGAATAATGTTTCACTGACTGGCATACAAGTTCTTGAATGCTGATTTTTAAGACTTTGGGATGTAATTAGGCGCAGGCATACTAGACCACATAGTAATTTTCTGTTTAACTTTCTAAGGAATTGTCAAACTTTTTTTTACAACAGTTGTACCATTTTTCATTGGCATCGGTAATAGATGAGGGTTTTCCTCTATGTTCATCCTTGTCCACCTTTGTTATTTGATGTTCTCTTTATAATTGATTTCCAAATGGGCTGCTACCTTATTATGGCATCTCATTTGGCTAAGTTTGCTTTCTTCTAATAAAAATAAGAGCATCTTTTTCATGTCCTTATTCACCATTTGTCTATCTCTTTGGAAAAAATGTCTGTTTGAGTCCTTTTTACACTCAATTGGGTTGATTTCCTGTTGGTGGTTCAGTTGGAGTTCTTCATTTGTACTTGACATGAAATCTTTATGATTTCCAAATATCTGCTATAATTATGTAGACTTTCGCTTTACTTTTTGATATAGTTCTTTGATGTATAGAAGTTGTAAATTTAATGACATCCCCTTATCTGTTTTATTTTATGGGTGATAATTTTGGTGTCCCATCTAAGAGTACATTGTTAAAAACGAGGGCTTGACGCTTTCTTCTTACATAGTCTTCTAATGAGTTTTATGGTTTTAGCTTTCATATTTAAGTTGTTGCTCCATTTTAATTTAATCTTTACAGAAAGTGTGAAGTGTGGGTTCACCCTCTTTCTGGTGCATAGGTGGAGATCAATTTTCCCAAGAAACAGTTGAAGCAAGGCTTGCTTGGATTTCAGCATTCTCATTTTATAAGCCACTAAGCATGCAGTCGTCCCTTTCAGCGTCAGTGCAAGTTATAGTTCAATTAACTACATGTGGTGAAGTGAGTCGTGGCACATGATCTGTCTCTGAGAATGGGGCTGCGAAGTTGTCCATCGGTGATCAGCTCCGGCATGTCTCTGTTCCCTAGGAAGAAAATATCAGTCATCTTCTAAATCAAAGCAGGCAGTTTGTGTTGCACACACAAAGTCATTTTCACGTTGCTGTATAATAAATCTTCTAGAAGGGGTAATATTGAAAAGTTAGTGTAGCTCCTTGACCATGTACTTGCTATTATAGTCTTGAGGAGTTGGGGAAGGATGTTGTTACTAAAATCAGGTATGTATTTGACTTCAATTCTTTTAAAGCTATTTCTTTCTTTTGTTGTTAAGCCCTAACGTCTTTCACCTTTGAGAGATGGAGTTTCACATAAAGGAACCAAATTCAAAAAGGTCTGATATGTATTATGGAATAGTAATATTGTAAACATGACATTAATAAGAGCTGTGTCCCAAGGATTTAGCAAATCGCCAGATACACAGATAAATACACATTTATACAATCTCCTAGCTTTCCCAGTAACCGCGATCCTCTCAAGAATCATTTCTGTTTATTACATTTTCTACTTTGTATTCAGTTTGTAACTGTCCCTTGTGGACTATTTTTAAAAAAAACAAACAACAACCATATGTGGCCCTTTCTGAAAATTACTACAAGAAGGTCAGAATCAGAAAGACAAAATAAGATGAAAGTGCTAGATGGACTAGAACCAATTTGTTTTCAAATTTAAGCCCCATTAAAATTGTAAAGAACTATGTTTAAGTATGTTCAGAACAGTTAAAATCATCTCAACTGATAAGATAGTTCTTTTCCATTATTCACATCGGAAAGATAAACTTGCTGGTCTAAATTTTTTAAAATTATATTAACAAGGATTATCCTGTGTTGTTTGTACTTGCATGTGATATCAATGATATTGTTCTGTAATATGCATTTTCTTTGGTCGCATTTCTTTGACATAGGAATAAAAATAAATTTCTTCCATTGAGTTTGCCAAGTAGCTGTCACCCAAGTTTCTACTTCTAGTTTGCCACCACCTTCTTCAAACATTTCAACTGATATTTCTTCAAATCCTGGAGCCTTGCTTTTGGTTAATGCCTTCACTGTAGCCTAGATGTCTTCCTTCAGCACCGTTGACTCTTGGTCTTAGACTACCTCTTAAAATGGCTGAGTGTTGACTAGGCTTTTTGGTACAGTGACTGTGTATTCTTCCTGTCTTCTCAGGATGCTTCCTGCATTGTTCAATATTTTCCACGTAGATTCCTTTAAAACTACAACTCAAGGCTTAATTGTTTTCTTGAGTTTTTCAGTTTAAAGTGCTCTGAGCGTGTTCTTCCTCCCTGGTTTTCTAACTCATGTATGTGTCTTTGCACATTTGATTATAATATTTTATTTGTCTCGAGATTCCGTTTGAAATTTTCTCTTCAGCATTTTGAGTGCACAATTTCTGCCATTGGTCTCAGTTGCTATATGATTAAAAGCAAGTTTCAAAGTCTCTTCTGACTTCCACTTTGGTCTTTCCTTTCTTTCATGTCTTTTTAATGAAGACGTTAGAGTGGATTGTCTAGAGAAACAAAACCAGTGACACCCACACGCATATAGAAGGAACTTTATTAAAATCAGGACGTAATTTCATATTAATAAAGCATCCAGCCCACTCCAATTCAAGTTTATGGGTCCAATGCACGTGGAACCCCTCTTCAGACTCATATAGCCAAGACTGATGACAAAGACAGGTGGAACGGTGTGCAGGAAGACCACAGGCCTGTGAGGACAGAACTAGAGCCAATGTTGGCGAGAACGTGTCAGGGCACCAACAACCTGGAGGTTGGCTCCTAAGTCAGCAGTCCACGTGGGGCTGCCCCTGGAGGTAGACATTCCGTCCCAGCAAGCAGAAAGGCAAATGAGCAGGAGAGAAGAGACGGTCCCAGTGTCTCTTCTATAAAAAGGCCATACCTCCACAACGTTATCGTAAAGCCGTGACCTAAATGATAGGATGGACTCTACCCCTCCACTTTTACACAGGTGCAACTGGACATAAAATCTAACTGCCACGTTTCCTTTTGCTTTTTTCATGCATGATGCTCTTTTTTTTAATCACTTTATTGGGGGGTTCATACAAATCTTATAACAATCATTCAATTGTATTAAGCACATGTGTACATATGTTGGCTTCAACATTGCCAAAACATTTTCTTTCTACTGGAGCCCTTGGTATCAGCTCCTTTGCTACCCCCTCCCTCCCCCACCCTCCCACCCTTGTGAATCCTTGATCAATTATTATTGTTGTGATTACATGTCTTACACTGTCCGTTGTCTCCCTTCACTCATATTTCTGTTCTTTGTCCCCCTTGTGGGGGACTATATATCCAACCTTATGATAGGTTCCGCCTTTCTCTCCCTTCCCACCCCCAGCCCTCCCCTCACCCCGACTCCCACTACTCTCCTACCTTCATGATATCGCTACTCCCACTACTGCTCTTGAGGGTTTTATCTGTCCTGAATTCCCTTTGTTGAGAGCTTTTATCTGTCTAAATGTGTTTCCTCTGGTCTAGCCAGATTTGTAAGGTAGAACTGAGTCATGGTAGCGGGGGAGAGGAAGCATTCAAGAACTAAAGGAATGATGTGTGTTTTGTCAGTGCTATACTGCACCCTGGTTGAATTATCCCTTCCTTGTAACCCCTCTTTGGTAGGGGGTGGGGGAGATGTCCAGTCATCTATAGATCGGCTTTGGGTCTCCATTCCAACCCCCTCTTTCACATCCATATGATTATTTGTTTTGAATCTTTTGATACATGATACCCATCGACACCTAATGATCACACAGGCTAGTGTGCTTCTTCCAAGCTTCCAGGGAAGCTGATTTGCTTCCCTGTTGCATGGCTGCTTGTTTAACTTCAAGCCTTTAAAACTCCAGACGCTACATCTATTGATAGCCCGGCGCCATGTTCTTGGTGTCATCCTCCAGCTATCGGGTCTTCTGTCATCAGTGTCCAATGTATCAGATCTGTTACGATTTTCTTGAAATTCAGGTGGGATAAACTCAAGGTTGTGTTTTCACTCTCGTAGACTTGTTTTCAATTTCTTCAGCTTCAATCTGAACTTAAATATGAGCAATCGATGATCTGTCCCACACTCTGCCCTGGCTTCATTTTAACTTGCTTGAACTTCTCCATCTCTTCTCACGAATGTAGTCAATTTGATTTCTGTGTATTTCATTTGGAGAAGTCAATGCATATAGTCTTTGTTGTGTACTTGAAAAAAAGTATTTGCAAAGAAGAAGTCATTGGTCTTACAAAATTCTATCCTGCAATCTCCAGTTTTATTTCTATCACCAAGACCATATTTTCCAACTTCCTCTTTTTCCAACTTTTGCATCCCAATCTCCAATATTATCAATGCATCTTGATTACTTGTTTGAACAACTTCTAGACTGAAGACATTGGTAGAATTCTTCAGTTTATGTACCACATGCTTTAGTGGTGGTGCAGAGATTTGAATAATGGTTGGATTTCCTTGTATATGGATATATATTATTCAATCACAAACTACATGACACTTCAAGATAGAGCTTGAAAGGTGCTTTTGGATGATAAAGACTATTTCATTTATCTTGAGTCTGTCATTGTTAGCATAGTAAACCACATGATTTTCTGATTCAAAATGCTAATACTGAACCATTCCTTTTCACTAACACCTAGAATATTGATCTTTGTGCATTCCAATTAATTTGTGATGATTTTTCCAGTTCCAATTATTAATACATGTTTCCAGCCATTTCTTCACATTTTGAGCCATGTTCCATCAGCAAATAAAGATCCCAAAGTTTCACTCCTTCAGACTTTACTCCACAAATGTCATTATGAGCATCCCTACATTATGATCGACTGTACTTTGAGGAAGACTCCACTCTTCCTCAATCATATTTTGAGAACATTCTACCATAAGAGGCTCATCTTCTGGCAATGTTCTGCTTCTACCCATGAGGTTTTCAGTTTATGACAATGTTTCAATGCTCTCTATAAGGTTTTCAATGGCTAATTCCTTCTTCCTAGTCTGTCTTAGTGTGGAAGCTCCTCTGAAACCTGTTAATTTGGGTAAATTTGCTGATAATTGAAAATACCAGTAACCTGGTTTCCAGCATCACAGCAACACACAAGTCACCATGGTACAGCAAGTGGTAGCCTAACTGAATGGAAACATGGGGATAAGGTGCACCAGACGCTGACTCCAGGAGCCTTGATGTTGCGGTCCATCCGCATTGGGCTCCTAACTGCAAGGTCAGTGATTCAAAACCACCCACTGCTCAGCTCCTTGGGAGGAAAATTAAACTTTTTTGACTCCTGTGAAGAGTAAGTCTCAGAAATACACAGAGACGGTTATACCTATAAGGTCACTGTGTCCAGGATCTACTTGATGGTAATGAGCTCGGGTTTTTTGGATTCAAACTCAGGGATTATTTAAAATTGTCATTCCACTGGATATAATCATGAACCATCTCAGAAGAGGAATCCCATAACCATCAATAAAAAAAATCCCGTATCACACCCTGTGTTAGATCCCTGCCTGAAGGGATGGACGCAGCAGAGGAACCCGAGCCCACAGGATTGAGAACATAAGAAAACATGGTGAGTTCTCTGGCCCAGAGAAGAAAAGCCGGGTGACTTCTGACAGGAGTCTAGTTGGCAGAGTTGAATGTCTTTGGGGCATTTATCATGACTAGAAGAACTGCCACACTTTCCCACGCTGGAAAGGAGTACAGTGGCCAAGGAGCTGCTTGGCCCAGAGGCCAAGGACCTGAGAGAAACAGATTGACCAGCATGGCTCAGAAAGGGCACTGCAGTGGACAAAAGGACCCCATTCTTAATATCTTTTTTTTTACCTTGACTTGTTAACCTCAATAAACCCCCATAATCATGAGTATTATCTCTGAGTTCTGTGTGGTCAGTGCAATGGATCAACCCCAGCTGAGAAATCGAGTGTGCTTTGAGAGAGATCTGGTATCAGAATCGGGTAAAGGAGGTCAAGAGTGAATGAACAAGAGCTCGGCCTGGGGCAATTGCCCGTGGTGTGGGATGGAGTTGGACTCTTCTTTCCCCTTCTGTAGCCAGAGGAGGGCACATGGGCCCCCAGGCCAGTTCTTTACTCATTCTACCTTCCAATGTCCCCAAATGAATGCACCTGATAGTATCTCTTCATTTCCCATTAGTGCCTGTAGACCATAAACCATGAGAATTTGAAGTGGAGTTTATGAGACTTATTTGTCAAATTTCTTCTTCTTTGTGTATCGCTGCAGAAGTTATTCAAGTACTCTTACCCTGACCAAGGTCAGCCATGGAATAATTTTAGATTATTAGGGGTATCAAGTGCAAAGATTATTATCTATTCACAAATGCGAAGTTTTAACCTACAGCAGTAGCAGAACTTTCCGATTAATATGGTAATGACACCTCTCTGGAAAGAATATGTGGGCAGTGGAGGGGAAAAATATTAACTAAAAACTGTAGGAAGGCGCTTTTTTTTCCCCAAGGAAAGAGTCCTAGGTTATATCATCAGATTAAACATAGAATTCAATTCTTGGTACCTTCCTAAGTATACTAGCTAATCCACTTTCTTTAATATGCACAAAAAATGAATTTTTGAAAGCCTAATTTAAGAAATAAAATTAAAGTTTTTAATGAGAGTAACATCGTATTTACTTCCTGAGAATACTTAATGAACCATTTTTGTGAGTAGCTCACACTCACTCACACAATACTAACAAATCCCCAAAAAATATCTTGATTTTACCCTCTCTTAAGTTTTTTTTCTCTTAAATTTTTATTAAAATCAGTTTATTAGGGGCTCATACAACTTTTAAAAAAAAAAAACATTTTATTAGGGGCTCATACAACTCTTATCACAATCCACACATATACATACATCAATTGTATAAAGCACATCCGCACATTCCCTGCCCCAATCACTCTCAAAGCATTTGCTCTCCACTTAAGCCCTTTGCATCAGGTCCTCTTTTTTTTTCCCCTCACTCCCCGCTACCCCCTCCCTCAAGTGCCCTTGGTAATTTATACATTGTTATTTTGTCATATCTTGCCCTATCCGGAGTCTCCCTTCCCCCCCCCCTTCTCTGCCGTCCATCTCCCAGGGAGGAGGTCACATGTGGATCCTTGTAATCAGTTCCCCATTTCCAACCCACTCACCCTCCACTCTCCCAGCATCGCCCCTCACATCCCTGGTCCTGAAGGTATCATCCACCCTGGATTCCCAGTGCCTCCAGCCCCCGTATGCACCAGTGTACAACCTCTGCCCTATCCAGTCCTGCAAGGTAGAATTCAGATCATGGTAGATGGGGTGAGGAAGCATCCAGGATCTGGGGGAAAGCAGTGTTCTTCATCGGTACTACCTCGCACCCTGACTGACCCATCTCCTCTCCTAAACCCCTCTATGAGGGGATCTCCAGTGGCTGACACTTGAGCCTTGGGTCTCCAAACTGCTCTTCCCCCTTCATTCAATATGGTATATATATATATATATATATATATATATATATATATATATATATATATATATATATATATATATTTTATTTGCATGATGCCTTATACCTGGTCCCTTTGACACCTCGTGATCGCACAGGCTGGTGTACTTTGTCCATGTGGGCTTTGTTGCTTCTGAGCTAGATGGCCACTTGTTCACCTTCAAGCCTTTAAGACCCCAGACACTATCTCTTTTGATAGCCGGGCACCATCAGCTTTCTTTGCCACATTTGCTTATGCACCCATTTGTCTTCAGCAATCCTATCATGGAGGTGTGCAGCCAATGATATGATTTTTTGTTCTTTGATGCCTAATACTGATCCCGTCTGGACCACTCGATCACACAGGCTGGTGTGTTCTTCCATGTGGGCTTTGTTACTTCTGAGCAAGATGGCCACTTGTTTATCATCAAGCCTTTAAGACCCCAGTCACTATCTCTTTTGATAGCCGGGCACCATCAGCTTTATTCACCACATTTACTTGTTCACCTGCTTTGGCTTCAGCAGTTGTGTTGGGAGAGTGAGCATCATAGAATGCCAATTTAATAAAAGAAAGTATTCATGCATTGAGGGAGTGCTTGAGCTCATACAACTCTTATCACAATCCATACATACATTGGTACATTCATTGCCCTCATTATTCTCAAAACATTTTCTCTCCAATTAAGCCCCTGACATCAGGTCCTCATTTTTTCCCCTCCCCATGCCCCCCTCCCTCATGAACCCTGGAAAGTTTATAAATTATTATTTTGTCATATCTTGCTCTGTCCAACGTCTCCCTTCACCCACTTTTCTGTTGTCTTTCCCCCAGGAAGGAGGTCACATGTAGGTCCTTGAAACCGTTTCCCCGTTTCCAACCCATCCTCCCTATCCCCTCCCAGTATCGCCACTCACACCACTGAGGGTATCATCCGCCCTGGATTCCCTGTGTTTCCAGTTCCCATCTGTACCAGTGTATATCCTCTGGTCTAGCCAGACTTGTAAGGTAGGATTTGGATTATGACAGTGGTGGGGTGGGGGGAAAGAAGCTTTTAGGAACCAGAGTCAAGTTGTATTTTTCATCATTACTACATCACACCCTGACTGGCTCGTCTCCTCCCCAAGATCCTTCTGTAAGGGATGTCCAATGGCCTACAAATGGGCTTTGAGGATCCACTCCACACTCCTTCCCTCATTCACTATGATAAGATTTTTTGTTCTGATGATGCCTGATACCTTTGACACCTTGTGATCACGCAGGCTGGTGTGCTTCTTCCATGTGGGCTTTGTTGCTTCTGAGCTAGATCACCGCTTGTTTACCTTCAAGCCTTTAAGACCCCAGACACTATATCATTTGATAGCTGGGCACCATCAACTTTCTTCACCACATTTGCTTATGCACCCGTTTATCTTCAGTGGTCACATCAGGGAGGTGAGCGCACAATGATATGATTTTTTTGTTCTTACGTTTTATGTGTATTGATGAAGAAGCATTTGTGCAGATAGAACTACATGTTCTGTGCGGTTTAAATTTTTCTTTTTAAAGTGCACATCAAAAAATTAAAAAATAAAAATAAATAAAATGCGCATCAACAAAGTGCTTAAGTGGAGAGCAAATGCTTTGAGAATAATTGGGGCAGGGAATGTATGGATGTGCTTTATATAATTGATATATGCATATGTATGGATTGTGATAAGAGTTGTATGAGTCCCTAATAAAATGTAAAAAAAGAAAAGAGGAGGAAAAAAAAGAAAATGATTAGGGCAAAGAATGTACAGATGTGCTTTATACAATTGATGTATATATATTTATGGACTGTGATAAGAGTTGTATGAGCTCCTAATAAATTGTTTTTAAAATTTTTTAATAAAGTGTGCATCAGACTTTTATCTTCTCATTATACTTATTCAATCTGTATGCTGAGCAAATAATCAGAGAAGTTGACTTATATGAAGAAGAAATCAGCATCAGGATTAGAGGCAGACTTTTTAACAACTTGCAACGTGCAGATGACACAATTTTGCTTGCTGGAAGTGAGAGGACTTGAAGCACTTGCTGAAGAAAATCAAGGATTGCAGTCTTCGGTGTGGATTGCAACTGTACAAATGTAAATGAAACCCAAATTCTTACAACTGGACCAATAGATCATTATTAATTGATTGAAATTGACTAAATAAAAGACTAAAGTTACATATAACCTCCTCCCTGGAGATAGACAACCAAAAAGTGGGTGAAGGGAGATGTCAGACAGTATAAGATATGATGAAATAGCAATAATTTATAAATTTATAAGGAAGGGGGTAGCAGGGAGGGAGGGGAAAATGAGGAGCTGATACCAAGGGTTCAAGTAGAAAGCAAATGATTTGACAATGACAATGGCAACAAATGTACAAATGTGCTTGACACAATGGGTGGATGTATAGATTGTGATGAGTTGTGAGAACCCTTAATAAAATGATTTTGAAGAATAATAAAATTTAAAAAATAAAAAAATTAAAATGGGTGAAAAGTAAGACTAAAGTTGTCAAAAATTTTGAATTGCTTGGATTCGCAATCACTGCTCATGGAAGCAGAAGTCAAGAAAACAAATGTTACATTGTATTGAGTAAATCTTCTGCATAAGACCTCTTTAAATTATTGAAAAGTAAGGACTTTAAGGACTAAGGTGTCCCTGACTCAAGCCATGGTACTTCCAGTTGTCTCTTATGCATGTGAAAGTTGGACATTGAATAAAGAAGACAAAAGAAGAATTGATGCACTTAAATGAAGGTGCTGACGGAGAATATTGAAAGTACAGGACTGCCAAGATAACAAACAAATCTGTCTTGGAAGAAGCACATCTAGAAGCAAGGATGGTGAGACTTTGCCTCTTGTCGTTTGGAAATGTTATCGAAAGAGAACAATCCCTGGAGAAAGATATGATGCTTGGTAAGATGGAAGGGACATGATAAAGAGGAAGTCCCCCTGACACGATGGATTGCCACAATGGCTGCAACAATGATCTCAAACATGGAAACAATTATGAGGATGAACAGGACCAGGCAGTGCATAAGGTCAATATGAGTCAGAAGCAACTCAATGGCCCCTAACAAGTTCCATGTTGGTAGAAAGTTCATTTCTAATATTACCCCTATTAACTTCAACTTTAGTTTTTTGGAATGTTTTAATTAAAGAAATGCCAGATTCCCATAGATTCTTTCCTTTCCACAACTTCCTTTTACTTTGAGATCACTGTTTCTCTTCTCTTCTCCTGATTTCTAAAAAGAATTATAATCTTTTGTCTTGTGGGAATTCTTTACATACTAATAGGAAGTACGAGTATCAGATTGGTTTCTACAAGAAGATATCCTTAGACCCACATTGTGTTGGACAAGTTTCTCTAGAGAGACAAACCAGATTTCTAGTAATTATATATAAATATATTTATAAAGATCGATATATAAAATACAAGAAATGAACCGTTAAATTATATACAGATAGATAATACAAGAAATTAACAGTTCAATTATAAAGCAGTGAGACACTAGCAGTCCTTTTAGGCTTGAAAGCCGCCAGTTGCCAGTCCCCTTCTGTAGAGAGAGCTGAGCTATATATATCCAGGCAGCAAACAGCAAGGCAGGTCCCCAACTGTCATCAACTGTCGGTCCCCAGCTCCAGAGATGAACATTCCAATCGTGTGAGCTTAAAGGGACCTCAACTTACAGCGACACAGTCCACAGGCTAGGCATCCCACAGGTAGTGTACCCCTTTAAACTGAGGCACAGAACAACCGAGGTGAGGCTCACTGAGCCATTTATCCCTCTGCTCTTCAGTTAATCCTACTTGTGTTTATTGGCCAGGCTGGCACAATAAACTATAGCACACATGAAGGAGGATCTGGATGCAGTGAGGAGCCGGGGTCAGGAAGAGCTGGCAGAATATGTCCAGGCAAATAAGAGAAGTGACCTGTGCGAGGCATTGCCAGAACCACATTTTCTCTGTCAAATTACTCACTAATGTTATGATTCAGATGAGGTTTTTTCCTCTATTTTTCCCATGTAAATTAGGAGTACTAAGATTTCTTCCATAGACTGTTGTAAGAATTCATATATGAGAAGCCACTTTATAGGGCATTAAACCCCATAAAACCATAAAGATGATTTTGTTCAAAATATTATGCTTCGATAGATGCATAGTACTTTTATTTGTTTATTGTTCACAGTGAAAGGAATTATTAGTGTTACTGTGTACCATCTTAATAAGGCATATCTTTTGAAAACCTATAACAAAGCTGCCAAATTAGCCAAGGAAGATTTTTTTGCTTTATAGAGAAAGAAAACTTCTAATTAACAAATGTGCATATATGAACCAATAACTTGTATGCATTTTATCAGGCAAAGTGTTGGTACCTGTGTGAGACTAGATAAGATTAACATCTTTCATTTAAAATTTCATTTCATTAAAAAATTAGTTTCTATCATCTCTTATAGTACTAAACAATCAGCAAATAAAATGTGTATTTTAAATTGTACCTATTGTCTCAGTAGTACTAGAATAAACGCGGTTCAAATAGGCTTTAGACGCTTGCATTTCTCCCCGCTACTTTTTGTTCTGTTTTCATTGTAGTTTGGATTAAGGTTTATAGAGCAAACTAGTTTTCTATTTAATGACTTATATTTGTTTGTTTTATGGCATTAACTACAATCCTCTCAATAGAACTGTACTCCTCCACTTCTTCCTTGGCTGTCCCATTTCCATTTATCATTTTTTCTTCTACCCATTCCTGCCTCCTGAATTTTGTTCTTGAGCAAGCACTGATCTTTTGGTCTCATACCAAAATCCTTATTATAAGGTTTGGGCTCCCTGTGGGCATTGTTGTTTAGTTCATAGGTTCATCTATGGTTTGCTTAAAAGGTGGTCCATGATGGTGTGTTCAGTTCCAGGTTTGAAAGTTCATCATAATCGCGGGTATTTTCCCAGTCTCTATCGGACTGGTACGTCTGGTCTTTCTAGTAATTGTAAATTCTGTGCTTCATTTTCCCTCATTCTTTCAAAATCTTTCTTTTATGGTCTCGATCAGAGTGGTTGGTTGTAGTAGCAAGTACCATCTGGTTCTTCTGGTCTCAAGGTCATAAAGACTGAAGTTCATGTGGTCCATTCATTCTTTGGACAAAATTTTCCTTGGATCCTTGGCTTTCTTTACCCTTCCTTGCTGCTGATGAGGTGAATCAATTTGTATCTTGAAAGATTGCTTACATGCTTTTTAAACTCAGTCACTGCCAAAGTAGAATAAACAACATTGTCTTTGTGGACTCAAAGCCAAATAAAATGTGACTCGCCACCTTTGAGTCGATACCAACACAATAGAGGATGGAGTAGAACTGCCTCTGTGGATTTCCAAGACTGTTAATTCTTCGGGAACGTAGAAAGCCTCATCCTTGTGGACTGTGTTATGCCAACTGCCCTAGCTATCCTCCCATATCTATGAGCTTCAGCCCAGTGACTCCTTTCTTCAAAGTGTTTGTTTAAGGCAAAGAAGTTTTCATATAATTGCTCTCTTGTGAACATAGCCCTGTTCATTTTCCCACATCTATTCAGTTTGCATGTTTCCTGCTGTAATCAGTCATAGGTTACCGTGTGGGATTCCTGTTAGTCCAGGGTTGTGTATATAAAGTTTCACCTTTGTTGCCTTGAACTCTGTGTGTCTTCTTGTACCTTCCTTTACCAAGACTACTTTAAAAATAGTATTTCTTAACTGTTCTTTCAATGGAAAGAAAGAAAATGCATTGTTTGGGCCTTTTTTTACCTTAATGTTTGCATATAATTTAAAGAAGAAAATTCTCAGATTAAAGCTCTTCAGATAAACTGCCAAATACAAAGAAACCTAAGGACTTCTTGTATTTTTATATTCTTTGTGAAAATAAAGCCAAATAAAATTTAAATTAAGCACCAAAATAAAAAATTTAAAATATTTGCTTTAGTAATTAAATGTGACAGATGATAATGGCTTAATAGGGGGAAGATAGAAACTTAGATCTAGCCCTATATTTAATGAATTTCTATATTTTTACATGTACCTTACAAATGCAATGACTACCTGTTTTTACATGTGCATTACATGTAGCAGAACGGTTTCAAGATTGCTAGCTCAGAAAACAAGTTTATCCAATAAACAATCTCCAAATACAAATCTAACACATAAAAAATAAATAAAGCTGTTTTGCCTACTGGATGGTACACATGAAAATTAGGTAAAAATATCACTAACTAAATTTCAAGTTAGCATTCTAATTTTGTTGAAATCAACATTAGATAAGTTTTCTATTTACTGACAGCTAAAATTCAAAGCAGCAAATACTTGCAGTGTATAGGTAATGCTCACTTGTTAGTTGCTGTTGACTTGATGTAGACTCATGGAGGCTGCACATATGACAGAGTCAGACTGGTCCATAGTGGTTCCTTGGTTGTAATCCTAACAGTAGCAGACCGCCAGGCTTTTTCTTCTGCAGTGCAATTGGGGGAGTTAGATCCACCAGCAATTAAATTAATTGTAAGATGAAATCCAATTGTGTCACCTAAGTGCCTTGTTTAATATTGCAGAATGATCAGTTTTGTTTCAGAAGTGGCTATGTAAAGCAACCACTTGCATATGAAAGCGCTATAGATAAAATGTTTGACTTAATTCCAACTGTTTAGAAACCTGCACTGTGTTGAACCTGAACGTTAAACAAACATAATATGATGGCTGGATATTCTATTCTAAGGTGGGCATCCAGATGAAGCAAAATGTGCTTATTAATTAAAGCTACAAAAGACATTAAAATGCTTTAGGAAACATTTAGCTGCAAAGAACCCTTTTTGCAACCTCTATCTGAGACCCTGGGATCGAGCATACATTGTGATGTGTACATATTTATGAGAAAAACTTTCCTAACAATAGTTCCCTTTTATTGTGAGAGAAATATGATCATTAAACAAGAGGAAAAGACAGGGACTGAAATTTCTATCCTTATAAACAGAGACCTGGGTTAATTAATCTGGACTTAACTCGAGTAAGAAATAACAGTTGGTGAGGCAACAATAGGCTTTTTAGATCATAGAGAGAAAATGGACACATCACTCTGTTGCTGGGAGAACAATCTCTGGGGAGCCTACACAGGGGAGAAGCTGAAGTGAAGTTCATGCAGAAGTATGAACATACACACACACACGCACACACACACATACACACACACACACACACACACACACACACACACCTTTTCCTAACTATTTTTGTTTCTCTAGAGCAGTGGTTCTCAACTTTCCTAATTCCATGACCCTTTACTATAGTTCCTCATGTTGTGGTGAACCCCAACCATAAAATTATTTTCATTGCTACTTCATAAATGTAATTTTGTTACTGTTATGAATTATAATGTAGATATCTGATATGCAGGATGTATTTCATTGTTACAAATTGAACATAATTAAAGCATAGTGATTAATCACAAAACAATATGCAATTATAGATTGTGAAATAATTATGTGTTTTCTGGAGGTCTTAGGTCACCCCTGTGAAAGGGTCATTGGACCCCCAAAGGGGTCGGGACCCACAGGTTGAAGACCGCTGCTCTAGAGGCAAACAGGTTGTTCCAGAAAACAAGAAACTGGAAAAAAAGAACAAAATGTCCACACCAGAAAAAAAATGAGGGGACTTCAAAAAGTTCTTTGGAACAAGGAATTAAAATGTGACGAATGGGCTTTTTCCAGAACTCTTTGAAGCACTCTTGTAAATCAACCCCAGAGAATTGTCTCACAATTCACAAAGGATCATTCGGGTGAGCTCTGGTGACATAGCGATCAGACATTGGGCTGGTAATCGCAAGGACAGCAGTAGGAGCCCACCAGCCAGCTCCGGAGGAGACCGGCGAGGCTTTCTACTTCCAGCAAGCTGTGAGTTGTGAAAGCTTACAGAGGTACATTCTATCCTGTCCTATAGGGTCACTGGAAGTCCGCATCTACCCGATGGCAGTGAATTTGATTTTGCAAATATACACATAATCCTTTTAGAATACGCTCCATTGAACAGCCAATGTGAAAAAGTGTTCAGAAAAGCTAGGTTTATGTGGATGTTGTTAGGTGCCATCAAGCCTGCTCCAACCCAGAGCACAACAGACCCTGTGCACAACAGAACGAAACCTCGCCCGGTCCTGCGGCCTCCTCACAATGGTCCCTAGGCCTGAGCCCATTGACGCATCCACTATGTCAGTCCATCTTGTCTAGGGCCTTCCTCTATTTCACTGCCCTTCCACTTTACTAAACACGGTGTCCTGCTCCAGGGACGGGTCTCTCCTGACAACATGTCCAAAGCATATCAGAGGAAGTCTTGCCATCCTTGCCTCTAAGGAGCGCTCTGGCCTTACTTCTTCCAAAACAGAAGTATGTGCATACTGCCGTAAAACTGACAGCAGCCATGGCCCCATAAATCGCCATTTGTTCAGCTACTCATTCCTAATGTCCTTTGAGGTGTGATAAAATAACGAAGAGGCACCGCTTTTAGGACTATGTCTGACTGAAGTATTTATGTTGACTGTGAAAATGGCATGGCCCAGCAAATTACAGTCCTATATCTTATTTTGTTTTTTTAAGCACTGTTTGTCAATGGAAGGCTATTATTTTAGACTTGCAATTTTGTCCCAGTGATTAAATAAATCACTCTGTCAAGAACTTGGAAATATTAAGTTTATTCATCTTTAACTTTATTACTTTTAAAATCTCAAGTGTTGGGAGTTTGGGTAATTTAGAAAAATATTAACTCTCGAGTCTAACACAATAGTTTTCTCTTCTAATTTTACTTGTAGTTTTTGAATAATGATTTTTCCTGGCTTGTAATATTTTTCTCTTGGGTTAGAAAGCACTTCTATTCCAATAATCTGAAAAATAATTTTTGAAATGTTCTTGTTCTAAGGTTCTTTTGTTGTTGTTCTTGTTTTTTTAACTTTAACCCTTTAATTCATCTAGATTTCCAGTTGTATGCAGTGCATATTCACATCCTGTTTAAATATCCTACTCTCTCAGAATATTTTGACCTCCGACCTTTTAAAATTAGTGATTCATTTCCACAAAAGCTCACAGCTCACTTGTGGGTTATTTCAGATGGCTGTAAAATCACCTCTCAGAGATTCATGTTTTAAAAGTGAATGCAGGAAAAGAAAATCCTTTAACAATCAAAGGATTGTTATGTCTCTAAACAAAGAATCCAATCAAATTACAGGTGATAAATGGCTCTATATATTTTAGCCATAAGTTCTACTTAGAAGGTCCTACCAATTAGACATAAGCCAACTTATAAACAAACTAAGCATTTTCTTCCTTTATTTTTTATATTAACTCTGTCAGCCAGTATGTATTTTTCAAACTCCTATATGCTAAATGTTTGTACTTACTTGGAGTCTTAATTCTGATTTAGGCAATGCTAAACATTAGTTACTTGAAACTGAAAATCTCTAGACGTGTCCTAAACCAAAATAACCAAACCTATTGCCTTTGAATCACTTCTAATTCATGGTGATCCTATAGAACACATTGGATAGCCATGGCTGTAGTCTCTACTGAAGCAGACTTCCACGCCTTGTTCCTGCAGTCATTGGTGGATTTGAACCACCAATCTTATATTAGAAGTCAAATATTTTAACCACTGTGCCACCAAATGTCCTTATAGTGGTGACCTTCCCAAATGGAAAATGGGGAAAATTATTTTTTGTTTGTTGGTTCCAATGCATTATTGAAATATACCACTTTGGACAAAATCTGTAGGCGGTCTATTGGCTCCTAGAAGTATGGGGCTTTTTGTGGTCACCTTGCATTATGTATGTGTATGTGTGTTGTACACGTGTACGTATGTCTGTTGGCAGCCTGGTGTGTGACTAAATCTGGAGGTCTCCTAAGGTATCACCCAAATATTATGCACTGTGTTGAAGTTATCACATGATTGTTAAACCTGCTTCTTCTCAAAATCTAGATTCTCAAAGAGCAGTGTAGACTCAAATGCACGTTAGGACCTCTGCTACATTTAAATGCATGTACAGAAACAATGACTCTAGAATAGAGAGAACTGAACTGCATTAAGTCTCAGAGGTAAAATTCTGGGTATTATATAAAATATGTCCAAGAAATAATAATAACAACCACAACAGACAAACCACCTTTGATTCAGAATCAATGATTTCACAATGTTTGTTTCTGAACCTCAGTTAAAATTTCGAATAAAATCTGTATTTTATCTGAAAATACGAGTAAAAATCCAATGGAAAAAAAACATGACAAAATCAGGAAATTTCCCTGCACTCATTTCAGTCTGGTCTAGCCAGGACTGAAAGGCAGGACTGGGGTCATGAGAGTAGGGGATGAGGAAGCCTCAAAGAACCAGAGGAATATTGTGTGTTTCACCAGTGCTTTACTACACCCTGATTGACTCATCCCTTCCCTCTGACCCTTCTGTGAGGGGATGTTTTATTGTCTACAGATTGGTTTTGAGTCTCTGCTCTGACCCTTCTCCTCAACAATATGTTTTTTGTTTGTTTGTTTTGGGTCTTCTGGTGCCTGCTACCGGAATTTATTGAAACCTCAAGATCACACAGGCTGGTGTGCTTCTTCCATTTGAGCTTGTTGCTTCTCTGCTTGATGTTCACTTGTTTAACTTCAGTCCTTTAAGACCCCAGACACTGTATCTTTTGATAGCCGGGAACCATCAGTTTTCTTCACCACACTTGCTTATGCACTCATTTTAAATTCAGCAATCTTGTCGGGAGGGTGAGTATCACAGAATGCCAGATTGGTAGAACAAAGTGTTCTTGCATTGAGGAAGGATTTGAGCAGAGGCCCAAAATCCATCTATTACCTCAATGTATTGTCATATATATATATGCCACTACCTCTATTTTTATGAATTAATATATTTATGTAGGTGCACACCTATGTTTATACCTCTATTCATAGCTTTGCTACCTAGAACTTTCCTCTGTTTCCTTTTACCATCCTCCTGTTCCACCATCATGCTTGTCCTTCCTCTGCCTCCTAGTAATTGCTCTCAGCTAGGTTGCAGTTGCTCCAACACCACCAGGATTTCCACGTCCCCCTGGTTGTTGTTTTTAATTCCCCAGTGATTCTCCTGTCTATGGTGTTGTTTGCTCACTGCTCCTTTCCCTCATCAGCTCCTCCCCATAAGTCCCTCCAGAACCATCAGACCTGTTGCTTTCTCCTCAGGCTTGCTTCCCATGCCTATCTTATATAAGTAGGCAAAACAACAATAACAGAGATGAAACAAACAGAAAACAAAAGATTGACTAAAAAGAGAAAAAAATGAAATAAAGGAAAACATTAGCAAAATAAAAACAAAATGAAAAAGCATACATAATTCCATGCCTGCCCACTGAACTTTATGACTATCTCCCTATACATCCTGGGCGGGGGGGGGGGGTTCTGGGAACTGCTCCTCCTAGCCTGGAGTCTATTTTGGGGGCTCCTCAGGGGCTTTGTGGCTTGGCGTTGCTCCGGTTGCTCATCTGTTATGTTTCCTTCTTGGTTCACCCCACTGTGGGGTTGGTCAGAGCAGACTCACTCCCCATCATGTGTCCCCCGGGTTGTCCTGCAGTGAAGGGACATCCTATCTTGAGCCGTTGTCAGCCCTACAGCCCTCTTTGTGCCTTAGCAGCTCTGTGCAGGGACATCATCCTCAGAGCTTGGTGTGCCAGAATGGGGTCTAGCCCCTTGCCTCTCCTTTTCATTCTTGGTTTGATTTCGTGTGGGGGTGGCAGGCCAGCCCCTCTCCCCAATATCTAGGACTAATGCTGTCCTCTATAGCACAGACTTCGGGGGTTGGGGTGGGGGGTGTCAGTTTGGCCCTTATTGGAGCCCTATAGACCTCTATAGGTCTATATATTTTTTATTAAATAAAACCATTTTATTTCTTTACATACTATATATTAAGCCAGGTTATGATCATTTCCCTTTGGGGAATCAGTTTGCTGATCTGTTCACAACTTCTACTGTAAATTCCTTCTGTGTTTTAATCCCGTCCCCTTTTTTAGGTAAACAAAGAAAGCAATCGAATTCACGTCTTGAGAAAAATAATTCTTCGTTGCTCCTAGTAATAGAAAATTTCCTTGTCCATTTACTCTTGGGGGAAAACAAAGTACTCTTGGCTATTTGAAGAGTTGCTAGAGTATTGTACATGCACCGCTGAAGGTCAATGTTCTGTTATGAGGAAGTAGTAGGTGAGGGGAACTAAAGATGGTCTGGCGAACTGTACTCAGAGGCGCCAGTAAAAAAGCAGGTGTAATTCAAACTTCCATTTATGGGTTTCAGCCTATGCTTCTCTCCTCTAATTGTTCTGGGTAATACCACTTATCACTCTTGTTGCTACCTGACGTCCTTTCGTACCCTCTGTTGTCTAGGTATTTTGTAGCTGCCTTTCCCATGTTTGTTTTGGTTTAAAGTCCAACCTACTTGTTCTTCTTTTCAGTTTTATAGAATCTGTGCATTCTTAGCTTTGCTGTCATGCTTTTAAAACAATATGAATTTCCTTAAGCAATATTCCTGGCATTCAGATTTTTAAAGTGAAGCTTTTTTGTTCTATTTTGTTTTTAAAATAATTTTATTGGGTGCTCTTACAGCTCTTATCACAAGCCATACATAAATCCATTGTGTCAGGCACATTTGTACATATGTTGCTATCATCATTTTCAAAACATTTTCTTTCTACCTGAGCCCTTGGTATCAGCTCATTTCCCCCCTCTTCCTTCCTACTTCATAAACAAATAATTTATAAATTATCTTTTTCATGTCTTACACTGATCACTGTCTCCCTTCACCCACTTTTCTGGTGCTGTCCCCCTGGGAGAGGGTTATATGTAGATCATTGTGATTGGTTCCCCCTTTCTCCCCACATCTTCCCCTTACTCTCCTGCTATCGCTACTCTCATTAATGGTCCTGAGGGATTTATCTGTTCTGGATTCCCTGTGTTGTGAGCTCTTATCTGTACGAGTGCACTTACTGAAATAATTGGTTGTTGATGGTGTGTACATAGCATACCAAAGACAGCGGATTCCCAAATGGGGTTTTCAAAGACAAACACTGACTCCTTTACTTCTATCAAAAAGACCCGAACTACTTCTGATATGTGGGTTAGGTGATGGCAAGAAGAACGTAGAAGAGAGTCGTTAAAGCAACTGCCTGGTGAAGAGGGTTTTAGCTTAATGTTTACAGAATCTCACTTCTGTGTGAGGGGAGCATGGTAGCATGGCCGGTTAACATGCTGGCATACTTTAGATGGTCAAGGTCTGCTAAGCCCTGACCTTGTCTTCACAGAACTATCAAGATCACCATGTGCAGAGGACAGCAATGCTGATAATAGCATTAGCTAAATTGCAAAATTGCTTTAGAAACTATTATTTTTGGTTGTGCTTATTCAGGATATACTTATATTGTGGTATTTGAATATTTGTGTTAGATTCATAGGGCTGCATAAGAAAATACCTCAAGATGGGTAACTTTAAAGAACATACACATATTGCCTCATGGGTTTAGAGATGACAAGTTTGAAATCGGGGGCTTGATTATGTTGATCTGAAGCTTTGGGGAAGAGTCTTTTCCATGCCTCTCTCCAAGTTTCTGCAAGTGCAGGGTGCCTGTGCTTTGTAGCTGCAGCATTTTAAGTCATCCCTTCTCTCCCTCCTTGTCTTTTTGGACTTTCCCTTCTTGTATAAGACTAGCCATCGTACAGAATAAAGACCGCTTTGCTAATCTCCTGTTAAAGCAAAATCTGTTCATCTGACAGCATCTTCAAAGCCACTATTTCTACACTGGATACACTGCAGTGAAGCTTTAAACCTTGAGCCAAAAAAAAAAAATGCAGTTCTGTTTGAGGAAATATGGTCATTCTTTGAAGACAATATCAGTTAAATCATACTACAGAAGAATGGGTCCTTATCTGAATCCCTTATAACTACTTTAAGAGATAGCTCTTGTTATTTTAGAACCAAAGCCCAAATCCACAACCAGTAATTTGGTTCTGAATCATAAAAGCTGTAGTGATATAGTGGGGGTGCACGGGGCTGCACAACACCGTCAAAGATGATGCTCTCTGCTCCCTTAAAGGCTAAGTCTCCGAAACCGAAAGGGGCAATTCCACTCTTCAGGGCAGTGAATTATTTAATGTGGCTTTTCTAGCCCAAATCTGTAACACCCACCAAATGGCCTTTCCCTGCATGGGGCTGGTAAGGAGATGCGGGGAAGATGGTGATAGGATTCACCTGTGAGTGATTGCCAAGGAGACGCCCTGGAGTGGCATCTGATGAGCATAAAATGAGCCCTCTGAGAAGCAGGAGGCGGGATCTCATTATAGCAGGGTCCAGGAGTAGAGCGCAGCCTTTGTACCCAAGATTGCTGCGCAGTGAAGCTCTTGCATGCAATGGCCCTGCCGTCAGAGGAGCAGCCGCAGAACCAGGAGCCAAAGCATGGATCGGGGTGAAGACTCTGGGACCCACGAGAACGTGAAGATGAGTGCTTTGGGGCGGGAGACGACTGGCTTGTAAAGTAGGGTGCCTCTGGGCACTTCATTCAGGGAGCTGGCTTTCTTGGCCCAGGAGCTTGAGCTGAGTGCCTTTGGGTTGAGGCATACAGAGGAGTAGCATGCCCCTTTGGGCATTTATCTGAAACTTCATAACATCTTGGTAAACAACTGCCATGAGCATTTATCACTGGTATTTCAATTTGTTATCAACCTTAATAAACACTTTTAATCATAAATGTGATCTGTGAGTTGTAGTGTAGTTATTTCAATCTATCTAAGAATATAGAGGTACATTATAGAACATTAAGATATTTCATATGCTCTCCTATTGGATCGCTCTGAGTCTTCTAAACATTTTTTTTAATCCACCAGATTAAGCTCACCTTGCTGAATACCCATTATTTGTTGTCACATGCTATAGGGTCACTTCTGACTCATATTAACCCCATATATAAAACAAAACTCTGACGGGTCCTGTGCCATCCTCAAAATCATTGTTATGTTTTAACACATCTTTGCAGTCGCTGTGTCCATCCATCTTCTTGAGGGTGTCCTTTATTTAGCTGACCTACTTCACTAAGCAAGATATCTTTTTCCAAGGACTGAGCCCTGGTGACACAGTGGTTATGTGCTACACTGCCAACCACAAGGTCAGCGGTTCCAAATAGCCACGCTCCATGGGAGAAGAGGAGACTTCCCATTGCTATAAAGATTTACACACTTGGAAACCCACAGAGGCAGTTCTAACCTGTCCTGTCAGTCACTGTGAGTCACATTTGACTCCACGGCAGTGAGGGGGTTTTGTTGTTGTTGGTTGGTTGGTTCATCTCTCCTAATGACATATCCAAGGTACATGAAACAAGATCTGGTCATCTTCACTTTCAAGGAGCATTCTGTCTGTACTTTTCCATTACCGATGTGTTTGTTCTTCCAGAGTGCTTCCAATAAATCAAATGAAAACGGGCAAGCTGACTAACTAAACATGGTGACAGGAGCCTGTCTGACAACCTGAATGTGTACACAGACATTCGTTCTTACAGAGTGTTTGATAGGATGAACAAGGCACGACCCTTGGTTTAGCCATTAGTGCAGCCTTGGTGGTGACGTTGTTGAGCATTGGGCTGTGATCTACATTGCCATGAGTTCAAAACCACCAGCAGCTCTGCTGGAGAAAGACTGGACTTTCGACTCCTGTCAACAGTGACAGCCTCAGGAACCCACAGGGGGTCACTGTGAGTCAGCACGGACTCAATGACAGTGAGTCTTATGGACTGGAGAGGACGGGGTGCACCTTCACATGTGAGCAGCAATTCCATATGTTGATCTCATTTCTTTTGGCACAGCCTTCCCTCCGCCTGCAGAAGTTGAATCACATCACTGGTCCTCTGTGTAGCGTGCTTGGAATTCTTTCTCGGCTTTTTTGTGTTCGCATAGAAATGTTGTCTTAATCTCAACTGACAAGAATGTTCTTAAAACAGATCTCCAGGTAGAAGCCCAGAGGAATGCTTCAGGGAGAGCCAAGATGAACAAAATGAATAGGATCTGGACTACAATTTCATTTAGAAAACGGAAACTTGTTACCCACAATTTAAAAACCAAAGGGAAAAGACAAATGAATCCTTTCTAGTTTGGGGGTGAAGATTATCATAGATCACAATAGTGACTTTTCACATCAAATGGTGTCTTTCATTTCTGCAAAAATATCTTTATAATGAATAGGAAGGAGCATTATTTAGTTATACTGATGGAATAAACAAAATCAGTAGAAGTGGCAATACTTTATTTACTTCAGCAACTACTAGGTTCTTGTCACATACTGGACTACATGACAAAGATAAAGAAAACATAATTATCAAAAAGGGTTGTATGTTAGTCTTGGTAGACCAGAGAAACAAATCCATAGACACTCATATGTGTATAAGAAAGAAGTTTATATAGAAGAGCAATTGAATATTGAGAAAGCATCCCAGTCCAGATCAAATCCATAAGTCCAATATTAGCTGGTATGTCCCATACCAATCCAGAAAGCCCTCCTCACACTCACGAAACACATGCAATGACTCCAAATGCAGGATGATCACAGACCAGTGGGTGCAGAGTCCAGTGGATCCAGTGGCAGTGGGAGCATCTCAGCGCTGGCAGGAGTCTTCACATGGCCCCTCCAGTTCCCAGAGCATGGAGTCTATCAATGAAGTGTCACATGTCTTGTCAGTAGAATGTCTCTCAGGGAGTGAACAGAGAGAGAGAGAGTGTCTCCCACTTGCAAGGAGGAAATACAGGTGTTCCCAGAGCCTCAGGAGAAGGCCATACCCACACAGAGGCCTCACTGGCTATGATTTGATTGACAGACTAGACTCCACCCCTTCACTCTGAATCCTCAAATTGACAAACGATTATATAACTACCACAGGTTGTTAAAGATTAAATCGTTAAACCAGAAGCATGCTCAAACTCAGGGGATGAAGAAGCCATCTCAGTAAAGTCTTGTATATAGGCAATCTGGAGACTTTAGAAGTTAAAATTTATTCATCTAATGTAGATTCTGTTTATATTATTTAAATACATGTGTAACCTAAGCATGCTCACTCGTGGGCTAAGAAAAAGCAGCTCAGTGTGTGTAGGATGGAGGACTTGCCTAGCCCAGTATCTAGAGCCCTTGTGACACCATGCTTAAATGATCTGCTGCCAATCAGAAAGTCCACAGTTTGAACCCATCGATTGCTCCATGGGAGAAGTATATTGTGGTCAGAGTCATAAATAGTTAAAGCTTTGCATGCTACAGGTAATTCTATAGGATCGATAAAAGTCTCAACAGCAGCAGGTTTAACTGGAGGTTTTTGGGTCCAGTATCTAAGAAACTCTGTTGGCACAGTGATTATGAGTTTGTCTTTTAACCAAAATATCAGCAATTGCACGAATCCTCTGCATGGGAGAATAACGAAGCATTCCACCTGTTCCACAGATCTTACCGCCTGAAAATCCTGCGGGTTGGAGCCCACTGTAAGTGCTGGGCTTGAAACTGCTTGGTTTTTGGAGTCTGGTGTCTATTCATTCCATTGTCTATTAAAAGTCATTATTGATCTTCACATGGCTCAAACATGACGCTGACAATTGGAAATAGGGATTGAGAGTTTTCCCACAGATATGGAGAGAGAGGGCAGTTTTGATTTACAATGGTTTGTATTGTTTGTAATGTTTGAGCATCCGAATTATGGGGAAGATTCTTTGACTCTCTAGGGACTGTAGTATGCTTTGCTGTCTCTCCTTCCTTCCTTTCTCTTCCTTTTTAACCTTAGACCTTTCAGATCTTTTGAAACTTGGCACGATTCCTAGAAGTATGCCTTTCTATCCATTCTACAAATCCCATGGCATTGCAGAGAAAGCACATGCAAACATTCAGGCATTTCTTCGGTGATTAAGGAGGAGTGGAGATATGCGGATGGGCTGATTTACAGGAAGATACTGTGGTAAACACAGAAAGGAATATAAGGAATGAGAATAGAGAATGAGAAAAACGAGCTACTCAAAATATTTTTCTTTATTTTTTCCAAGCACACTTGAAGCCCTTGTCAGTTAGGAAACAAGCTTAAAATAATAAATTTTTAAAGGAAAACTATTAATTTTTCATAATTTGTAATATCTCTAAGATTCACAGGCAGAAATAAAAATAACAATACAAAATTCTAGGCTTGGTGAGAAGGGAAATTTTTAGTCTTCATAGCATTTCCCAGGATACGTTGTCTTCCTAGTTTGGGAAGAGGAGAAAGGAGATAAGATTAAGGAAGACCTGATCATGTGACTTTTACACTTAAAAATAGTTCCCTTTAGAAGAAAATCCTTTTGGGGGATGGGAACAATGTTGTGGAAATTGTGTGATTCTGAACTTCATTCAAGGGTTTCTAGCAGCACACTTCCCTCTAAGGACCACAGAGTAAGAGAGGAAGTAACAATGGCTTGGAACGAAATGGAAATTGCTGCTGGGCAATTGAAAAGAGTCAGGCTGACCAAGTAACAATTGTTAGTTTCTTTGGGCAAATATTGACAGCCTCCAACCATGACAAGTATATGTTGGTTCACAATATACCTCCACTTATCATTTTTGCTAGCCCTGTGTTCATAATGAAAACACGTGTTAGATCAAGTCTTATCTAATATTTATTAACAAGTCAGGGCAAATAGTCGTATAAACTGTTCTTGTAAGCTTGCATTGCCTTAGTGCTGCTATTATAGACAAACCAAAAGTGGGTGACTTAATAAAAACAAAATTTATTTTTGCACTTCTGGGGCTAACACCTAAATTAGGCTCCCAGCCATGTTGATTCCTCTATGAGCCTCTCTCCTACTTTGGGTGTTTGCCAGGGATCCTTGGTAACTGGCCCCTTCCCCTCAGCACTCCCCCCCCCCCCCGTGAATGCCACTGTGACTGTTCTGCTCCTTTGATAACTCCGAAGCCAGTCAGTGGAGAGCCCATTCTACTCGTTTTGTTACATTCCTCATTAACATCAGAAGCCTACTTTCAAACAGGATCATATCCATCAGTATATGGACCGGAATGTCACCACATAGCAAGATGATGCCTGTGCTGTTAGGAAAAAATTAGTAATTTTATTGGGGGTTCTTACAGATCTTATAACAATCCATACATCCATGTGTCAAGCACATTTGTACATAGGCTGCCATCATCCTTTTCAAAATATTTTTTTTCTACTTGAGCCCTTGGTATCAGCTCTTCATTATTTTCTCTCCCCCATCCTCCCACATGAACCCTTGGTAAATTATAAATTATTATTATTTTCATACCTTACCCTGTCCACTGTCTCCCTTTACCCATGTTTCTATTGTTCATAACCCAGGGATGGGAGGAGTTATACGTCAATCATTGTGATTGGTTTCCCATTCCTCCACATACCTTCCCCCTACCCTCGTGGTATCGCTACTTCCATTGTTGTTCCTGAGGGGTTTATCTGTCCTGGATTCCGTGTGTTGAGAGCTCTTGTGTGTGCCAGTGTAAATGCTATGGATTTGTAAGGTAGAACTGGGGTCCTGATAATGGAGTGGAGGAAGCATTGAAGAACTTGAGTAATGTTGTATGTTTCATCAGAGCTATACTTCATCCTGGATGACACCTCCCTTCCTTGTGACCCTTCTGTGAGGGGATGTCCAATTGTCCACAGATGGTCTTTGGGTCTCCCCCTCATTTGCATCGATATGATTGTTTGGGGTCTTCTGGAGCCTGATACCTGAACCTGTCAACACCTCATGATCACACTGGCTCATGTGCTTCCTCATGGGGACTTTGTTGCTTCCCAGCTAGATGGCCACTTTTTTATCTTCAAGCCTTTAAGACCCCAGATGCTATATCTTTTGGTACCATAAGCTTTCTTCACCACGTTTGTTTATGCACCCATTTTGACTTCAGCAATCATGTCAGGAAAGTGAGCATCACAGAATTCCAAGTTATTCAAACAAAGCGTTCTTACACTGAGGAAGTGCTTGAGTAGAGGCCCAATGTCCGTCTGTTTCCTTAATATTTACATAATATTTATACATAGATCTATGTCCCCATCATTATATATAAATATATTTACATATGTGTGTGCATATATTTGTATATCTATAAATGAACTTTACCTCCTAGTTCTTGGCTCTATTTCCTTTTACTTTTCTCTTGTCCCACTATCATGTTCAACCTTCATTAGGCTTTCAGTAATTCCTCTCAGCTACATTGTACTTGATCACGCCCCATCAGGCATTCTACACCCTCCTTGCCATCAACTTTAGATCACTTGTTATTCCCTTGGCCCTGAATTTGTTGAGTTCTCCCTTCCCTTCCCCCACTCAGGTCCCCCTGGAACCATCAGCCCCATTGTGTTCTCCTCAGGATTGTTTATCTTGCCTATCTTACATAGATAGACAAGAAAAAGCACCCCAAAAGCCTATAAATAGTTCCAGGTCTGTCTGTTGACCTTTAGCAATGTTTTCCAAATGAGTCCTCAGGAAAGGGAGAGAGGGACCATATCTCAGCCTTGTGTGCCAAGACTTGAGGGCAACATACTGGCATGAAGCAGCAAACCAACAGAAAGGTCTGTGGGGCTGGCCCCAATCCCAGCTACATGAACCCCCTCCCCAGAAGAACGCACCAGAGAGAACAGCACTGAAGATACAGTTCAGGGAAAGGGTGGGTCTGTTCAGAACACACAGGAGCAAGAGGGAAGGAGAGAGAGAGAGGGCCACAGCCTGGCCCACCAAGACCTGAGGGCAATATTCCTGCTCAGAGGAGGCAATGCACAAAGAAGAGTGTAGGACTGGCCCCACCACAAGACACAGTGTCCCTTCACTGACCCATAGCACTACAGGGGTCAACACTGGAGACACAGTGTGGAAATTGTGCCCGGTCAGAACCCCCAAAGCAGGGAAAAGCATGAAGAGAGTGCACCAGAGCAGCAATGGGAGCAAAGCGATGAAGTCCCTGAGGAATCCCACATATAGACTCCAGGGGCAGGGCTTGGCACATCATCAGACTCGATCAGAAAACATACATAAAGGTCAGCAGACAGACCTGGAACTATTTATATACTGTTGGAAAATTTTTAAACAAGGCCAGCCAGTTGTCTAGTTTGGTTCAAGCAACTCCCTCCTCTTTGAAATGAAGTCATTTGATTGAACAGAGGTGTGAATTTATCGTGCAGTTCAGAGATACTAGCTGCCGAACATGCCAGACTCTCCCATCATCTTTATGCAGGGGTGGTGGCAACTGTATATTCTTGCTACACAATTGTATGACTAATGCACAGCATACATAAGTAATAAAAATAATTTCCAATGTGCCTGATGCTAATGAACAAATCCCCTGGTGTATCTTTTTATAGTGTTATCGGAGTCTCTATAGTTACCTCTGAACTGTGAATACCTGTTAAGGATATTTCAAATGTTTAATGTTCACTTAAATCAGTGATTACTATAAGTGTTCAAATATTAGTTATTACCATTTATACTTGCCAAGGTTTTCATCCTTAACTCTCTCGTTGTATGTATATTATATCATCACATGTCTAATTAGCCTTTTTAATTAATAGGTTATGAAATCAACATAATGGCTTAATAGATGGCATTTTTAAGTGAAATAGAGTGGAAAATAGAAATAGCAGAGTTTGTAACATCTGGGTTCAGGTTTATAACCATCCATCCATATATAGACTGGGTTATAGTATAAAATATAATTTCTACTGTGGGTCATGTTCATAAAGAAAACAATACTTCTGCGTTACATTTTACAAATATGACACTCTGTCTTACATATGCTTAGCGCAGAGTAGCTATTCAGTAAATGTTTAAATAAATAGAATCTTTCTCCTGACATAAATTTCACCATATACTTTTAAAAACAGCAAAACACTCACTGCCATCAAGTCGAGACCAACTCTTCGCAATCCTATAGCACAGGTAGAACTGCCCCTGTGAGTTTCCAAGACTGTACCTCTATAGGGGAGTAGAGAGCCCCATCGTTCTCTCTCCCAAGGAGCAGGCTGGTGGTTTCTACCACTGACCCTGAGGTTAGCAGCCAACTGCGTAACCACTATGACACCAGAAGCAAAAAATATTCACTTTATTCTGCATACTCTAGAGCAGAGCACATATATGTATTTCTCACTGATATTTTTAGAACTAGAAAGTAGAAGTGTTCTCTGCTGATGTCTTTTAGAGGGGCTGTAATTATAGGTAATCTTTCTTGGAAATCTTAAAACTCACTTTCGCTTGAATTCAGACTCCCATGTTTTAAAAAGCACAAATTACTTCTTAGGGTATATATTCCTGCACCATTGGTGTTGGGTTCCTATTGCTGCTGTAGCAAACTACCGCAAACATAGTCACTTAGCCCAAACAAATTTATTAGCTTACAGTTCTGTAGAATAGAAATCTGGGCTACGAACAAGGTGTGAACCAGGCTACCTTTTATGGAGACTTTAGCTACGAACCCATTCCCTTGCCTGTTCCAGTTTTCAAGAATGCTTGCATTCTTGGCTCATAGTCGCTGTCTTCATTTACAAAGCGACAGCATAGCACTCTAACCTCTGTTCCACCATCACATATTCTTCTTATCTCACCATCCTGCTTCCATCATTCCCTTATAAAAAAAATTGTGATTTCATTAGACCCACACAGATAACCAAGAGTAATCTCTTCCTCTAAAGGGCCTTAAATTAATCCCACCTGGAGTTTCTTTTACTATTTATGATAACATTTTCACAAATTGCAGGGAGAAAGCCTAGACCTTTTCAGGGGCCTCAGTCTGCTAATGAGCCCTAGGGATCCGGTGGTTAAATGTGTGGCTGCCCATCAAACAATCCAGTGACTCAAATGCATCATCCACGCAGCAGGAAAAGATGTGACAATCTGCTTTCCTAAGGATTTATAGCCTTGGAACGTCTATGTGGCAGTTCAGTTTTGTCTTACAGTCAAAGAAATAATCAACTCAACGACAGTGGATTTGAGGTTATTGTTCTCCTATCATACCCATTATATTCATTATCTAAGAAATATTGAAGGAAGAATACATTAGCAGAGCATTTGGAACCATTTTCAAGATACTCAATTTATATATGTGATTCTCCAGAAAATGTCTTATAAAACTGGCTTTTGTTTTGTTTTCATCTTTTTATTTTATATGACATTCAAAATATGGATCGATAAAATAGCACTTAACCATCTAGTTTTACTATGATCTGTCTTGAACTTTATTCTGAAATTTATGTAACAATGACTATTTCATACTGAGATTTTAAAATTTGCTCATTTTTTAATCTGCATAGATTAGTTAATGACTTTAAGAAAATTCTAGGCAAAAAATTCTAAACCCAGTAAGAGTGATCTATTAACTTATAAAGTGCTATGATCCACCTTACATAAATCATTTGGGAAGGTATATGGCTGTTAATAAACAAGGTCACTGCACAGCTTCCTGAAAAACGGAGGAGGGTGATTGATAGCAACTGCTACATTTTCACAGCTCTGCTCATCTGTCAGTCATACTGTGTTGGCTTACACGTTCCTGGCTTGTCGGAAGCTGTAGCACCAGTATTTCAAATACAAACAGGGTCAACATGGTGAACGCCTTTCAGTGGAGCCTCCAGACTAAGAAAGAAGAGGTCAGTCGATTTCTAGGGTATTAGTCACTGAAACATTTTTGAATATTAGTGAAACATAATCTGGTGTGACACAGAAAATGAGGTATTTAGATTTGAAATCGCTGAAAGGACTACTGGAGAATAGCTGCTTTCTCAAAAAAAAAATCAAGCTTAATGACTTGGCTATAACAAACTTTTATAAAACGATTTGTTGATGGGGTAAAGCTAGAAGAAACCACTGCAAACATCCATATTATCAGAATATAGAAAGTACAAACACAAATGTAGAAAAATTGGAAGTCATCATAAGTAGACAGAATGCTAAGGATGACAAAGTCAACAAGAATGCCATATGCATCAGCAGAAACAGCATTTCAAGATCTATTTTGAAGTACAATGATGTATGTGATAGGATATATGCTCATAAGGAAGATATGTTAATACTCCTATTGTTCAGATTTACATACCAACCACTAAAATCAGTGAAGAAAGTGAAGAATTCTACCAATTTCTTTAGTCTAAAAGTGGCCAAATGTGTAATTAAGATCCATTAATATATACTGATGATTAGAACATTGAAATTTCAAACAAACAGTAAAGATTAGTGGCTTGAATATGTGCCCTTGGTGACAGAGACACAGCTGGAGATGGAAAAATTTTGCAAGACCAATGAATTTGTCATTGCAAATGTCTTTTCAACAACCTAAAATGTGACCAAACAGGGGACCTTGCTAGATGAAATACACATCAATCAAGTTGCCTACATTTGTAGGAAGATGATAGAGAAGCTCAATGTCATCAACCAACACAAGGCCCGACACTGACTGTTGAATAGACCATCAATTGCTCATATACAAGTTCAAGTTGAAGCTGGAGAAAATTAAAACAAGTCCCAAAGAACCAAAATAAAACCTTATCTATATTCCTCCTGAATTTCAATAACAGATTTGAAGCATTAAATACTAGATGTCTGTATCAGACATCAAAGAACAAAAAATCATATAATTGTAAATGAGGGTGAAGTCAGAGAAGAGACCCAATGCTCATCTGTAGGCAACTGGACACCCCCTTACTGAAGGGTTGTGAGGAGGAGATGAGCTAGTTATGGTACAGGGTAGCAATGATGAAACATACAACTTTTCTCTAGTTCTTAAATGCTTCCTCCCCACCCACTATCATGATTCCAATTCTACCTTACAAATCTGGCTAGACCAGAGGATGTACATCGATACAGATAGGAACTGGAAACACAGGGAATCCAGAGCAGATGATCCCTTCAGGACCAGTGGTGAGAGTGGCAATACCGGGAGGGTGGAGGGAAGGTGGTGTAGAAAGGGGGAACTGATTACAAGGATCTACATATAACCTCCTCCATGGGGGATGGACAACAGAAAAGTGGGTGAAGGTAGACGTCAGACAGTGTAAGATATGACAAAATAATAATAATTTATAAATCATCAAGGGTTCATGAGGGAGTGGGGAGCAGCGAGGGAGGGGGGAAATGATGAGCTGATAACCAAGGGCTCAAGTAGAAAGCAAATGTTTTGAGAATGATGGTGGCAAAACACGTACAAATGTGCTTCACACAATGAATGAATGTATGGACTGTGATAAGAATTGTATGAGCCCCCAATAAAATGAATTTTTTAAAGCGCTATATGTCTGAACACTAGATGAGCTGTGATATGACATCAAGAACATCATATAAGAAGAAAGCAAAAAGGCATTCAAAAGACAGGAAAGAAATTATCAAAGTGAATTTCAGAAGAACTTGTTCATGAATGCAGTTGTTAAGGTAAATGTAGGATAGGATATATTGAAATGGAAGAGCTGAACAAAAAATTTCAAAGGGTAATTCAAAGAAAGAAAACATTATATTTCAATGGGAAAAAACTGGAGATAAAAAGTGAAAAAGGGAGCACACACTCAACAATTAAGCTGAAAGAACTGAAGAAACCATTGACACATTGTAGTGAAGTTAAATCGCTTAATGTGGCTCTTCCACCCATTTCCTTGTAACTCCCACCAAATGATCAGGTGGGACTATGCAAAGAGCGTATGTGAAATATCAATAGAGGGGATTGGTCAGTTTTGATTGCAATTATCCGGTCTACAAGAGAGCTATTCCAGAAGTGTGACTAGAGAGAATTCCCAGGATCATCAAGGAAGAGGAACCGTCAGTAGAGCACATCAGAAATCCCCACCTGAAGTGGTAGAGACAGCAGATGCCGTGCTAATTCATGATCAGAAGCCAAGGCAAGGAGACCATAAAACACAACAGATTTGTAGGATCCAGACTATGAGACTATAATGCAGAGCAGAAGACATGCTTCCTGGCCCAGGGAAGTAGAGGCCAAATTGCCAGTAGGTTGAGGATTAGAAAAAGACTTGGCAGCTGGCTGAAGAGATGTTCCTGTGGACAGACACAAGCACACACATACAATCACCTAAATGTTTTCTGCTCCTAGTTTATGGTAATTTTCCTAATAAGCCCCCATAACGTTGAGTACTATGTGACTTCCATGTAGTCGTTACAACAAACTATGGAAACCAGCAGAGAAGTACACTCATGGAAGGAACATGTGATATGTAGGATTATTGTGCCAACCTGGCTAATAAACACATGTGGGGTTAATAAGGTTGCAGTTTAATTGAAGGGCAAAGAGATAAATGTCTTGGCGAGCCTCACCTTTCTGACTCTTACTTTCTGATGATCAGACCACTGTGTGGCTACCTTAGCTAGTTCTCTGCCTCAACTTGCGAGCTACAATACCCATGGGACATCCAACCCATGGACTGTGAGGTTCCTTCAAGACCTGCTTTGCCACACAGCTGGTGTACACATCACTTGAGATGGGGACTGTCGAACCCGGTCATCTGGCTGATTGTTGGTGAACTTCCCTGCTGTTTGCTGCCTGTAGCCAGACTGCCTGTATTGCTCTACAGAAGACTCAGCTGTCTGCTTCCTTGACTTGCTCCCAGCAGCCCTCATGAATTGAAGGACTGACAGTGTATTAACTGTCTCATGGAAGTGAGTTGAACTGAGCCATTTGTACTGCTCTTTGGACTAATTTGCTGTTTATTTCTTATGTTGTATCTATCTATCTATGTATCTATGAGTGTATATAATTATAGGTGTCCTGGCTTTGTTTCTCTAGAGAACCCTGTCTAACACTGAACAGTTGGTGTCAGAAGAGAGTGAAGAAGGATGGAAGTTGAAGTCATGTCTGATATATTCCTTATGATATATTCCACCAGACCTTGGGCTGGTGTGCTGCTAAGCTAGACATTCCTAGGTGAAGGTACAGGCGAACCCAATGTATTAATCAGATGCAGCATGATGACACCTCATTGGGGGGTGCATCCTTTGATACTAGAGAGACCCTGAACAGAACAGAGCTCTCTCTTTCTCCTTCTCTTTCTGCTGGTTCTGTGAGATAGTTAATTTTATTGTGCCGATGTGGTCAATAAATGTGAGGTTAATTGAAGGGCAGAGAGATAACTGGTTCTGTAAGCCTTGCCTTTCTAGTTCTCGATCTCTTGCTTTCTGATGGTTGGATCATCAGGGTGCAGCTGTCTTAGCCAGTTCCCTACTACAGCTGGCAAGGCTTACTTCCTGCAAGATATCTCTGAGGAGAAGCTACATTGACCTACCCCAATGCAGCCTTGGGTGCTGGAGCAGCCGTGTGGAGACCCCTGCCAGCACTGAGATGCTTACACGTTCACTGATTCAGCTTTCCTCCTGCAGTTGGTGTTATTGCGTGTGTTTTGTGAGATGGAGGAGTACTTTGAGGGTTGGTGTCGGACATATGGGTTAATGTTGAACTTGTGGCCTTGGGATGTTTTATTTATGTGCACTTATCCTTTATATAAAACTCTCCCTTATACATATGAGTTTCTGTGGATTTGTTCTTCTAAAGCACCCAGACTAACACAGTCTGGATCCTGTATCTGGCTCAGCAATCTCCGACTAATCTCAGGAGCACTCAGTGGACTGCCAACCTTGAATTCATTAGGCCAACATGATGTTCACTCACTTCTAAATCCACCAGCGTGTGTCCCTCCTGCTTCATCATCCTGCTTCCATCTCAGCTCCAGCTTGCATATGATCTACAGCCATTGCTTGTCACAGATCTCTTTCTATCTACACACACAGACAAGTGTCACTGATTTCGCTTTTCTAGAGAAGCCACCCTAACACATTGTACCGACTTGTTCTAGAGAAACAAAATCTTAAAGATGAGTTTTCCAAATTGCTTCTTTTAGGCCTAAAGGCAATGAGAACTCAGCCTCTGACTCTGTAAGTCTGTCACGATTAGTAAAGAGAACACTGTTATTCACAGTATAAAGTGGCAAATTTAACACCGCAATAGCACCACCAATTTTGGTGTGTTGGTGACAAGTGAGGCTCTGGTGACTATGTTTTTGATATCTTTCACAATTATGTAAGGGTGAGAAGTATAAGGAAGCTGGTTGGCTGGTACTACGTAAAATAGACAAACAGGTAAAGCAAAGAGACGGACTCGGGGTTTCCGAAGGCCAGATCAAATGCCCAAGAAATGATCTCAAAGCTTCTACTTGTGCCATGAAAGAAAGCCTTATCTCTGGGTAACAGAATTGATATCACTGAAAACCAGCCCAGAGTCTTATCATAGGAGTATCTGAATTGCAGTACCCACTTAATTCTTAACCTAGAAAGGGGTCTGCCATTAAAGTGGGAGCACTGATTGGAAAGAAATAGAACATTAAAACATGGCTGGGCAAATATGGGCTGGTAATCCAGAAAGTGGAGCTAGTGAGCCTGAGATTGTTTTGAGCCACTACAATCATGAGAATAACCCTCTGATCTAAGGAGATTAATCCACTCTCAGTAAACCCTGATCCATGTCCCCACCCACCCTTTAGGAGATCAGCCCCACTATGCACACTACGATGGCGCATGAGGTCATACCGGAATCGTTGTCAGAGGCAGGTCCCTTCCAGACATTGCTAGTGGTTCCCAGGAAACACCCTCCCACCCATGAGTACCTCTAGACCTATAGCTAGACTTAGGTCACAATAAGCCCTAAAGGTGATATCCTGATAGGGACCCAAGAATAAATGATCTATACTCCTAAAGAGTTGCTAGAATGTTCTAATATGGACAAGGAGAAATTTGGAGACCACACATGGGAATGGTTCTTAAGGGTGTAAGATAATGATGCAAGGAGCACCGGCTCAGATCACCTTGAATGTATCGTTAGGACTTCAATAAACAAAAATTCTTCATTCACTATTTCAGCTCCAAAGGTTAGGACAGGATCCAATAGTTTATTTGGTTGGCTCACTGAAGCATGAGATCAAGATGCAAGATGACTACACTGAGTCAAGTTGAGGTACGAGAGCTACCTCAGCGTACCATAGAAGAAGATATCCAAAGTCCAGGGCAAACTGACCTGCTAGAGTGGATTTATCAGGATAAGCCCAAAGACTCAAAATGGGAGTGCCTGTAGGACACATCTTTTACCAAAACAATAAGACACAAATTTGAGAAAGGCACCATACAGCTCTAAAAACTCCTGCAATTGCTTTTTTTATATCAGTTAGGTTTGACAGTGGTAACGACCCTAATGGAATTAAAGCCCCTGCCTGTAAGGGATTGACTGAGCCCTATGGGGTTGGCCCCAAGCTGCAACACTGTTCTAAAGGTGGTCTCACTGCTTGAGTAAACTTAAATTGCTACCTCTCCTGGTACCTGGTATGCAGCTGTTGTCCTGGCCAATGCATTTTTAGCAATGCCCATTTTGAAGGATTACCAGAAGCAGTTGGCCTTCAGCTGGCAAAGGCAAACATACACTTTTACAACTCTCCCTCAGAGGTGTGCCATCTCTCTAGGATGATAACATAATTTAATCCACAGGAACGTGATTGCCTTTCCTTCTAAAAAATGTCACGCTGGCCCATTATATTGACCACATTGTGTTGATTGGACATCATGTGGAAGAAGTATCAATGACTTTAGACTTACTGGTATAAGATTTGTGTGCTATCAGGTGGGAAATTAACTCAACAGGATTTCTGGTGCCTTCCACTTTAGCAAAATTGATAAGGGTCCAGTAATATGGGGCATGTTGAGATATGAATTTGGGTTTCTGGAAGGGCATGTCTGAAAGGCCAGGCCATCTATCAACCTTCTTACTTGGCCAGCCAAACTTTAGCCTCAGGCTACTCCAGAAATTAGTTTTTCTCCCTTCATCTTTCTCCTTCTAAAATGAAAGATAAGTTATTGCATTGGCCCCTCCCACAACTGAAAAAGAGGTATGTATTAGTCTGAGTAGACTAGAGAGACAAATTCGTAGGCACACTCATATGTGTATAAGAAAGAGCTTTATATATAACAGCAATTACATATTGGAATAACAACCCAGGCAATTCCAGATCAAGTCCATAAGTCTGATATTAGTCCATATATCTGATACCCATCTATAAGTTCCTCTTCAAACTCATGAAACACACACAATCGTGCTGAATTCAGGAAAATTACAAGCCAGTGGGTGAGAAATCTGTGGATCCAATGGCATTGTAAGCATCTTAGCACTGGCATGTCTCCAGGTGGCTCCTCCAGGTCTAGACTCTTGCTGCCATCAGCATAGACCATGTGTCTTGTCAGTAGAGAGCCTCTCAGGGAGTGAACAGAAAAAGTGTCTTCCGCCTCCAAGGAGGAATACCAGAGTTCCCAGAATCCTCAGAAGATCATGCCCACACAGAGGCCTCATTGGGTATGACCTGATTGGCAGGCTAGACTCCGCCCCTTCACTCTTAATCCTCTCAAATCAACAAATGATTATATAACTACCACAAGGTACAACACCTGGAAGGCTTTTTGGATGTGGGGGCAACCTATCTTCCATTTGGGTGTGCTCTTGCTGTTGTTGCTAGGTGTCATTGAGTCATTTCTGACCCATAGCAACCCTATTCACAACAGAATGAAACACTTCTCAATCCTGCATTTTAGCAGTTATTCCTATACTTGAACCCATTATTGCAACCACCATGTCAAATCATCTCCCTGCGGGCCTTCCTCTCTGTCGCTGTCCCTCTCCTTTACTGAGCATGCTGTTCCTCTCCATGGACTGGTCTCTCCTGAAAACATGTCCAAAGTACACGAGATGAAATCTAGCCCCTCTTGCTTCTCAGGGGCACTGTAACCATATTTCTTCCAAGATTGATCAGTCTATCCTCTTAGCACTCAGTGATATTTTCAATATTCTTCTCCAGCACCACTAATCATTTGCATACATTCTTCTTCAGTTTTCCTAATTCAATGTCCAAATTTCACATGCATATAAGACAATTGAAAATAAGAGAGCTTGGATCAGATGTGCTGCTTTCATCCTCCAAGTAATGTCTTTGTCTTTCAATACTCAAAAGAGTTGAAGTTCTTGTTCAGCAGATTCACCCAATGTGATGGATGCATCTTTTCATCTCTTGACTACTGCTTGCAGGAGCATCGGTTGAGGATCCAAGTAAGACCAAATCCTTAACAACTTCAGTCCTTTCTTCATTTATCATGATATTGCCTATTTTTCCAATTGTGAAGATTTTAGGCAGCTAAATACAATCTTTTTCTATAAATAGTTTTATTGGCACATTATTCATCTATCATACAAGTCAGTAATTCAAACATATCAAGAAGAGTTGTACAGTCATTACCACAATCAATTTTAGAACATTTTCTTCTATCTTGTACTCATTGTTATAAGCTCCCTGTTTCCCCTCAATCTCTCATGCCGACCCACAAGAGACCTTTACTGCTCCCATTATTGTTCCCATACATTATGGGTACATTTCATATACAGAAAAACGTACTCCAAAACTAAAACCAAAATAGCTAAGAACTATAACAAAGTAAAACAGATATAAACCTCAATTAAATAGGAAATAGAGAATATTAAAAACTAAACAAATTTAAATGGGTCAAAAAGGATATCAAATGATAAGGTGTTAAATTTTAACCAAACTGCATCCGCAATAACCCACTTTCTAATGGATTCTGCTCAATAGCAACACATAACCTTTTATAAAATATTCAATGCAGTTTTCTCTTCCACAATTTGACTGTCCCATTCATATGCATATGAATAAATGTCTTTCTCTGAAACCCATAGGTATAGCACACTAAACTAAACTTCCATGCTACACATTTGTGAGTGCAGGTTTTAAGATAATCAGGTGCACATCTTTTATTATTGCTGTTAATAAGTCCTGTGGTTTTTTTAAAGTTTGTATTCTTTGTAGAATATTAGTGCATTGGAGATAGAAAATTTTAATATATCGAAAGCCAGTTATGAACACAGTTCATTTTACTCAGTAGATGTGCAATAAAAACAATGAATTGATTTATATGTCTACAATGTCATTCCACAGGATATTATTCAATTTTAATTGGCAGGAATAGCTATGAAGTTAACAAAGGTTTTACAGATGTCCTCTTCTTTGTTAAAACCTAAGTGGAAATATTTAAAACTTTGATTCATTCCTACAACAAAATAAGTAAATTCCATAAGTCAAAGAAAATCTTGAAAAGTTTTTCTTGATAAAATAAAATATAATTAAGTAGATTTTTTATTGCATATGAGGGAATAATTCATTCATAAATGTAATGAAAATCATGAATTTAGCATTTCCATAAAGTATAACATATAAAAGTCAAAGGAAATAGAGGAAAGAGCTAGGAGGCAAAGGGCATTTATAGAGGTCTGAATAAAGGCACGTACATATGCAAGTATACGGTATTTATATGTGAGGATGGGGAAATAGATGTATGTGCATAAATTTATAGGTTTAGTATTAAGGTAGCAGATGGACATTGGGCCTCCGCTCAAGTACTCTCTCAATGCAAGAATGCTTTCTTCTATTAAATTGCCATTCTAGGATGCTTACTTTCCCGACACAGCCACTGAAGCATCCACTCTAGGATGCTTACTTTCCCAACACAACCACTGAAGACCCAAATGAAGACTGAGCATGATAGTGGGACAAGAGGAAAGTAAAAGGAAATAGAGGAAAGAACTAGGTGACAAAGGGCATTTATAGAGGTCTAAATAAAAGCATGTACATATGTAAATATATTTATATGAGTGTGGGGAAACAGATCTATGCACATATAATTAGAGGTTTAGTATTAAGGCAGCAGGTGGACATTGGGCCTCCACTCAAGCACTTATTCAATGCAATAACACTTTGTTCTAATAAATTGGCATTCCATGATGAACACCTTCCCAACACGATTGCTGAAGAAAAATGTGTGCATAAGCAAATGTGGTGAAGAAAGCTGACAGTGCCCAGCTACCAAAAGGTATGGCATCTGGCGTCTTAAAGGCTTGAAGATTAAACAAGAGACCATCTAGCTGAGAAGTATCAAAGCCCACATGGAAGAAACACACCAGCTTGGCTGAACACGAGGTGTAGAAGAGACCAGTTGTCAGACATCAAAGAGCTAAAACCCAAATCAGTGGGTGCTCACCTTCCTGACACAACCGCTGAAGACAAACGTGTGCATAAGCAAATGTGGTGAAGAAAGCTAATGGTGCCCAGCTATCAAAAGACAAAGCATCTAGGGTCTTAAAAGCTTGAAGATAAACAAGTGGCCATCTAGCTGAGAAGCATCAAAGCCCACATGGAAGAAGCAAACAAGCCTGTCTGACCACAAGGTGCAAAAGGGACTAGTTATCAGATATCAAAGAGCTAAAAACTATATCAGTGGGTGCCCGCCTCCCTGATATGATCAATGAAGCCAAACACGTGCATAAGAAAGTGTGGTGAAGAAAGCAGATGGTGCCCAGCTATCAAAAGATATCGCGTCTGGGGTCTTAAAGGCTCTAAGATAAACAAGTGGCCATCTAGCTCAGAAGCAACAAAGCCCAGATGGAAGAAACACACCAGCCTGTATGACCACTAGCTGTCAAAGGGATCAGGTATTAAGCATCAAGGAACATAAAATCATATCATTGAAAAGGTGGGTGAGTGCAGAGTGAAGACTCAAAGCCCAGTGGTAGCCAACTGGACACCTCTTGCTGAGGGGTTGTGGGGAGGAGATGAACCAGGTAGGGTGCAGGGTAACAATGATGAAACATATAACTTTCCTCTAGTTCTTAAATACTTCCTCCCCACCCCCACTATCATGATCCCAGTACTTCCTTGCAAATCTGGCTAAACCAGAGGATGTACATTGGTACAGATAGCAACTGGAAACACAGGGATTCCAGGACAGATGACTCCTCCAGAACCAGTGATGAGAGTGGCGATGCCTGGAAGGTGGAGAGAATGTGGGATAGACAGGGGAAACAGATTACAGGAATCTACATATAGCTTCATCCCTGGGGGAGGGACAGCAGAGAAGAGGGCAGGGGGAGACGTCAGACAGTGTAATATATGACAAAATAATAATAATATATGGATGATGAAGGGTTCACGAGGTAGGGGGAGTGGGGAGGGAGGGGGGGAATGAGTAGCAGATATTAAGGGCTCAAGTAGAAGGCAGATGTTTTGGGAAAGATGATAGCAACAAATGTACATATGTTCTTGACACAATGGATGGATGTATGGATTGTGATAAGAATTGTACGAACCCCCAATAAAATGATTTAAAACAAAAAGACAAAGCAGGTGAATAAACAAATGTGGTGAAGAAAGCTGATAGTGCCCGGCTATCAAAAGATATAGCGTCTGGGTCTTCAAGGCTTGAAGGTAAACAAGCGGCCATCTAGCTCAGAGGCAACAAAGCCCACATGGAAGAAGCACAACAGCCTGTGTGATCACGAGGTGCCAACAGGATTAGTTGTCAGGCATCAAAGAACAAAAAATCATATCACTGTGTGCTCACCTCCATGATATGATCGCTGAAGACAAATGGGTGCATAAACAAATGTGGCGAAGAAAGCTGATGGTACCGACTATCAAAAGGTATAGTACCTGGGGTCTTAAAGGCTTCAAGGTAAACAAGCGGCCATCTAGCTCAGAAGCAACAAAACCCACATGGACGAAGGACACCAGCCTGTGCGATCATGAGGTGTTGAAGGGATCAGGTATCAGGCATCATCAGAACAAAAAATCTTATCATAGTGAATGATGGGGGGAGACCCAAAGCCCATTTGTAGGCCACTGGATATCCCCTTACAGAAGGTTCTCGGGGAGGAGACTAGCCAGTCATGGTGCAATGTAGCAACAATGAAACACAATTTTCCTCTAGTTCCTAAATGCTTCCTCCTCTCCCACTATCATAATCCCAATTCTACCTTACAAATCTGGCTAGACCAGAGGATGTACACTGGTACAGATAGGAAAAAGAAACGCAGGGAAACCAGGGTGGATGATCACTTCAGGACCAATAGCATGAGTGGTGATACTGGGAGGGTAGTGGGAGGGCTGGTTGGAAAGTGGGAACTGATTTACAAGGATCCACATGTGACCTCCTCCCTGGGGGACGGACAACAGAAAGTGTGTGAAAGAAGACGTCGGACAGGGAAAGATATGAATAAATAATAATTTATAAATTATCAAGGGTTCAAAGGGGGGGAAGGGAGAGAGGGGAAAAATGAGGAGCCGATGCCAGGGGCTTAGGTGGAGAGCAAATGCTTTGAGAATGATGAGGGCAATGAATGTACAAATGTGCTTTACACAATTGATGTATGTATGGATTGTCATACGAGTTGTATGAGCCCCTAATAAAATGATTTTTTTTAAGTTTGTATTGCTTCTTGTTCTCGAGATTGTATGTTCTGCTTTGTAAGTTGCTAAGATACACTAAATTTAAAAGAACAAAAATGTGATCTGACTCTTTAAAAATAGGCTATGAAGATTTCTTATTCCTGACAAAATTAGTCTCTAGGGAATATATTCAATCTCAGTACAATCAGTTACTTTAGTCATTTTCTGGCCTTTAATTAAAAAGTGGTTTGAGGGATTTGTTTTTTATACCAATCTTAAATTTTAATGTTGATATCAAAAAAACCACTTGCAAGTGTAATCAAATACTTCTAACATTAACCTCTCACTAGTTTTAGGGGGTGGGAGACAATTTGTGAAGAGCAAGCTAAATTAATTTCAAAGAAAAGTCAGTTATCACAATTTTCTCAACTTGCCAAATTTTGTTCTCTTCCCTTTTTTTCTGAAAAAAAAAAAAGAATATGCCACAAGTAAAAACCCATGTATCGAGATGGCATCATGATGAATGGGATGGATATATATCATACAGAATTCTTAAGTTATGACCCAGTAACAAGCATTCTAGATGGCTTTAAAAGGTTTAAATAATTTTCATTGTATAGTTTGACCTCAGAATCCATTATTTGTTATTAGTTTTATTTCCATGATGAACAAAAGTTCTGATCACAATCCATTCATGGATAAGAAATAAAAAGAATTATTACAGGATCCTAGTTGAATGTAGAAAATGCAGACATAGGAAATAAAACTTCTATCTAGGAAAGTTTGAGAGCAATCCATAATACTGTAAAAGCTTTGGACCTAGAGATAAGACATGAAAGTGAGCAATGTCTGCCATTATTCCAGATCAAGTGGGTAAGTCTATTAGCCCCTATGCCCAGTACCATTCTGTAAATTCCTCTTCAGACTCATGCAACACATGCAATGACAATGAGTGCAGGAAGATCACAGGCCAGTGCTTAGAAAGTCTTATGGATCCAGTGGCAATTAAAACATCTCAGCTCTGGCAAGGGTCTCCATGTGGCTCCTCCAGCTCCAAGTCTCTAGCTGCATCCATGTAGCTCCATCAGGTTCATTGTCAGTAATGTCTCACAGGGAGTGAGCATGTGTCCCACCTCCAGCGAGCTACTTTATTTTCTTAGCACCTCCAAATGAGGTTATCAAGCTGTGAACTGATTGACAAGCTAAACTCCATACCTTCACTCTTAAGTACCTTCACTCTTAAGTCTCAAGTTGACACCGGACTATGTAAGTACCACAGGCCACTCCTTGTCAACTTGACACTGTCATACAACTCTTTAGCCATATATAATTTTCAAACAAACAATAATAAAATAACATCTGTACCTAACAGGATAAACTAAAATGCATACAATTCAAAATTACACCACCCTCATTTAAATTTAACATTCTATAAGTGAACAAAACAAAAATATTCTATACTTATATGAACACCTACACCTTAACTCTATGAACATATGCCAGTGCCTACGAAAGTTTGTAAGCCAACCACTTCGTGCCTTTATCCTCCCATTTTGGGTATCCAATTTCTATACTGCCCACTTATATCAAACTAGTGATCTGAGATGACAATCATATTCATTGATGTGAAGAATCTTTATTCCAGTTGGAACCTGGAGAGTCTGCATCCATAAGCAAAGTCAAATCAGGACAGGCTGTCCATGAAGTCGGCAGCAACATGCACCAGTTCACAGGCTCAAATATCTTCTCTATATCTGGTCAGGTTCTGGTCAATTCAATGTGGGCTGCCTCACTTTGCCTCACCAGGGTGCCCATTGGTTGCCTTTCCTTTAGACCATGGGCCCCATCACAAGTTGTCAACCACCCTAGCCCTCTTTGGGTTACGTCATGAACTTCAGACAAGTCAACCGACTCTCATTTTCACCTCTAGTCCCTGTGAACCAGGTCCATGGGTGCCAGTAGCAAGACACACCCCGTCTCTTTATTGCTGCATTTCACCCATTTCCACTCAACAAGTGGATCCAGATGGTCACCTGGCAAGCATTTCAGCCTGCCCACCAGCTCCCTTTAACATTCAGTCCTAGAGAGGAGAATTTCTTCATGGTTCCAGATTTGTTTTTTCAGCTTTGGGCACAAATCACCAGTTCAAAATTCAAAAAGGCAAAGTTCCTTTTTCCTTCAGTCTTTCAAAAGCCCCCTAGGTAAGTCTCTTCATCTTCCAATGTCCCGCACACTCAAGACACTGCGTGGGGCTTATCTTTTCAGGGCCTTCTTTGCAGACATGTCCCAAACCCATTTAAAGATTCAAATTTTAATGCCTGAAGACAAATGGGCTTACAAGCACTCTATTTTCATACTTCCCAATAAACATTTCTATCAATGATCATATCAATAACAATAACCAGAAGAAATCAATATAAACAAATTAGAATCAGATACTAAACTCAATTCTTAAAACAGTCAAGTTCAATCCTTATTTGGCTTATATTAATCCTTATGTAAACAATTCCATTGGTATAATGTAGGGCCTTATACCTCTGGATGAGTCAAACCAGAGCCAATATTTCTGTCAGCCATTTTGACCTTCTGTCAGTCATTTTCACTAAGCAGCTCTGAGAAATTCAAGGGACAATTTTGTCCCCTGAGCTCAAAATATACATTAATAACATTCAATTTCATCATTTCACACAGGAATAACCAAAGATAACAATGAAACAAAATAATCAAAACTTTAACTTCCAATATTCTTCTAGAAAACAACCCAGTAAACGACATGGACATATTTGACCTCTGACTAGCCAAAGGAGGAAAACTACCATGAGGCAGAGGTCGAACTAGCATCCACTCTCCATCGTTATGATTTGTTTCTATAGTGCCCCACTCCCAAGGTACCATAATGTGTTAGTCTGGGTTTGACTAGAGAAACAAATTCATAAACACTCATATGTGTATAAGAAAGAGTTGTTAAACCATGGGACAAAACATCAATAAAAATTATGAAATATTAAAAAAAGAAAGAGCAATTGTATATTGGGAAACATCCCAGCCCAGTCCAGACTAAGTCCATAAATCTGATATTAGCCCCTATGTCCAGTACCATTCTGTAAGTTCCTCTTCATTTACTATTAACATATCATTATTACTCCAATAAATTATTTAATTTAGGGAGAAGCTTATTAAAATTTGTTGGTTGGTTCTACTATGTTACAATGTTAAACACTGCACATACAAAGGGGCTTCAAAAATTGGGAAAAATGGAATCATAAGAAAAACATCAAATTCCCATAAACTTTTTGAAGTTCCCTCAAAAAGGAAACTTTTAATCCTCACCTTAATCTAATGAAATATAATCTCCATTTTATAAATGAAAGCTAAGAGATTGTAAATAATGTTCCTACACAAGTAAGTGGTGTGGCTAAGATGAGGACTTCAGCCGAGCTTCATACCCTACAAGTCTTAACTGCAGATTAATGCTTCGGCCAACATATATTTTAGTTTATCTACTCTTGTTTTTATTAAGGATGTTACAAAGAATATCTTTTTACATACATCACGGTATACATGAGAGTTTATAGAATTCATATCTTGAAGTCGATTTTTTTTAAGTCAAACAGTACGTACATTTAAATTTTTAATAAGTAGTGGTGTGTTAGACTGGGTAGGCTAGAGAAACAAATCCAGGGACACTCATATATATGTCATGAAGAGTTTTATATCAAGAAGTAATTATATATTGAAAACCTGTCCTAGGCCAGTCCAAGCCAAGTCCATAAGTCTAATACTAATCCCTCTTCAGATTCATGCAGCCACATTAAATGTTGCAGAGTGCAGGGATATCACAGGTTGGTGCATACAAAGTCTTGTGGATCCAATGGCAATGGAAGCATCAAGTCTCAGAGTGACCAACCAGCAGAGAGAAGTGGGATTTCCTAAGGCCATCCTTATAAGAAGGTCACAAGGATGCACCATCAGGCTGGGACCTGACTGACAGGTTGCACTCCATCACTCCACTTTCATATATCTACAAGTTGGCATGAAATTATGTAACTACCGGAATTGGAGAAATGTTCTTCATCGGTGGTAGTTCAACTATATATCCTTCAGAACCATATAAAGAACAAAACTATGTATTTTAAAGTCATTTTATTTTTGGAGTGTATCTACATGTTCTTTGATTTTCTTCTCTGTCACGCTGCTCTTACACTAAATTGATGCAATTATCCAAGAACTTGGGCCACAAATTGTTTTCATTCAAATATTCAGAATCTAGGAAAGTGTATATTCTGGCATTAATAAAGTATATGGGTTGCTTAAGGTTTCTACATAATTTGACCTAGTTTTCATACTACTAGCATATTTACATGTATAAATGTTAAGTGGGCAACCATTTCATCTTTGGATTTCATGAAAATCAAATCTGAAGTAGACATGGAAAACTTCAGCTCCATATATATTTTGAAATAAATGCAAAGTGATTTAGCATAAAATCATTTAATAAAATACCATTTAAATTAGAAAAATTAAGGCAACATTTTGCCTCAATGGAAACAAGTGACAATTAGTAATTTGGATGCTTTTAAATGTTTTTAAAAATTAACTCACTGTATACCTTAATTTTGAAAATGTTAAACCAAATTAAATTGAGCCTCAAGTTATAGAAGTAAGAAAATCTAAACTTTTTTTGGTTGTAAGATCATTGTATTAGGGACTCTTACAACTCTTGTTACAATCCATACATTGATCACATCGGACATGTTTGTACATATGTTGCCTTCATTCATTTCTAGACATTTACTTTCTATTGAGCCCTTGGTATCATCTCATTTTACCCTTCCCCCAAATCCCCTTAGTAGATTATAAATTATTATTATTTTCATATCTTACACAAACTGCTGTCTCTCCCTGTGTTTTCTATTGTTCCTCTCCCTAGAGAGGGGTGTATGGTTATGTTAATCATTGCAATCGGTTCCCCTTTCTCCCTTCCTCTCCCCCCTTTATCCCTACACTTCTGGCATCACTATTCCCACTCCTGTTTGTGGATTCCATGTGTAGTGAGCCCCCCTCTCTTTTCTATATCTGTGTATGTGTTCCGGTCTACTCTGAATTGAGAAGCAGTACTGGGGTCATGATAGTGGGGAATAAGGAATCCTGAAGGACCCAGAGGAATATTGTGTGTTTAATCGATACTTTACCTGCACCCTAGTTGACTCATCCCTTCGCTGTGGCCCCTCTGTGGGAAGATTGGTCCATTGTCTACAGATGTGCTTTGGGTCTCTGCTCCACCCCACCTGGGTCTCAACCATATGATTTTGTTTGTTTATTTGTTTGTTATGTGTCTTCTGATGCCTATCACCCGGTCCTGAGGGCTCATCATGATCTCACCAATGGTGTACTTCTTCCATGTGGGCTTTTTGCTTCTCTGCTGAATGGCCTCTTGTGTAACTTCAAGCCTTTAAGACCCTAGATGCTGTATCTTCTCATAGCTGGGCACCATCCTCATTCTTCACCACATTTGCTTATGCACCCGTTTTGTCTTCAGCGATTGTGTTGGGAGAGTGAACATCTCAGAATGCCATTTTGTTAGAACAAAGCGTTCTTGTATAGAGGGAGTGGACGATGAGAGGCCTGAAATCCATCCACTAACACAGTATATTGCCATATAAATGTATGTGCATAGGCCAATACCTCTATTTTTTTGGTAAATAGATTTACATATGTACACACCTATGCTTCTATCTCTACCCATTGCTTTGCTTCCTAGGTCCTTCCTCTGTTTCCTTTTATCTTCCTTCTGCCCCACCATCATGTCCCCCTCTTTCCGCCTCTAAGAACTATCTTTTAGCTAGTTTGCAGTTGCTCTGGCACCCTCAGGATCTCTCTCTCCTTGTTCATGACTCTAATTCCCTACTTGTTCCCCTGTGTATGGTGCTGCCTGCTCCCTGCACCCTTCCCCAGGTACCCTTACCCCCAAACCCCCCCGGGCCCCTTGATCCCACTGTGTTTTCCTTGGGCTTGCTTCCCATGCCTATCTTACACAAGTAGGCAAACCAACTATGACATAGACCCAACAAAAAGAAAACTAAAGATTTAAAGAAGAAAAGGAGAAAAAAGAAAGATTTTTTTTAAGGAGAAAAAAAATACATAATTCCCGGTCCGTTGCTGACCCTCATAACTATCTCCCCTCTGGCTATTGGGGATCTCCCCCTCCCAGCCTGAAGTCCCTTTTGGGGGCTCTTCAGGGGCTTGGCTTGGCTTCAGTTGCTACCTTTTATGTTCCCTTCTTGGTTCGCCCCACTGTGGGGGTTCAGACCGCACAACCTCCCCACCATGTGACCCCAGATTTGTCCTCTGTTGCAGTCTACTCCAGTAAGAGGATAACATGGCATAAGCTGTTGTCAGCCCCACAGTTCCCTCTATGTCCCAGCCACTCCCTGCAGGGACCTTGCCCTCTGGGACTGGTGTGCCAGCATGGGGTCCAGACCAACTGTCCATTTCTCTTCTTCCTTCCTGGTCTGCTTCCATGTGGGCATGGCATGCTGGCCCCTCTCCCCAACCTGCAGGTTTAGTGCTGTTCTCTGTCACCCATATTTCTAAGGATGGGGGCAAATTAGCTCGGTCTGGAGCCAGCCCTATAGCAGTCTCTTTTCATGCGTTACTCCACACGGTCAGGTTTCCCTCATGGTTTGGTGCACTACTGGTAAGGTCTGTGTGCCCACTCCCAATTCTGTGGAGACAAAACCAATTCTCTGGTTAGTGCCTCGGATGGGTTAGTGCCTTGCTCCCCCCTGTCACCATCACCCTTTTGTGCCCCCTCCTTTTCCCCCTCCCTGCTCTCCCTATTCCACTTCTTTGTGTTGGAACTACACGTACCTCCTTGGGTTTGATCTTACCCCTTCCCAACTCGCTATATCTCTCCCCAAATATTGTGATATAGGTGGTTTCTCTTCTATACCTACTGTGCTGATTACAGTTACCTCAGGGGACTCATGCTGTACTTCTTCTTTTGTGATTGGCTGACCTTACTTAGCATAATGTCCTCCAACTTTTCTCATGAAATGATGGGTTTCATGTGATCATCAGTGCTTAGTAATGATGCATAGTACATCATTGTGTGTATGTGCCAGAGTTTCCTGATGCACTCTTCTACTGATGGGAATTTGGGTTGTTCCCAACTCTTGGCGATTGTGAATTGAACAGCAATAAATATTGGAGCACATACACTGGTAATGGTTTATTTCTTACCTCTTTTGAGTGTATGCCCAGTAGAGGGATAACTGGGTCATAGGGTAGTTCTATTTCTATTTTCTTTATACGTCACCAGGTCACTTTCCATCAAGGTTGTACATATCTACAAGACCACCAGCAGTGGAGGAGAGTTCCTGTCTTACCACATTCCCTCCGGCATTTGTTGCTCTCTGATTATTTGATTTGAGCAAACCTCAAGGGGGTGTTAGATGACACCTCATGTTTGTTTTGATTTGCATCTCTCTGATAGCTAGTAATCAGGAGCATTTTCTCATGTTTATTGGCCATACGGGTCTCCTCCTGAGTGAAACTTCTTTTCAGTTAATTTGCCCACTTCAAGGGGTTAACTGTTTCCTCTTTTTGAAGGCAAGGAGGGTATAGTAGATTTTAGTAATAAGCCCTTTGTCTGTTGTGTCAGTGCTAAAAATCCTCTCCTAATCTGTGGGTTGCCTTGTTACCCTCTTATTGAAGTCTTTTGATGCACAGAGGTGGTTTATCCTTAGTAAATCCCACTTGTCGATTTCATGTTCACCTGTGTGTGTGCTTCCCTGTTTTAGTTAGCTTTTTTATTACCTGGGCTGGGGTTCTTAGGTTTGTCCCAATTTCTTCACTAATGGTCCTGATGGTTTGGGATTTTACTTCTAGGTCCTTGATCCACCTTGAGTTTGTTCTTATGCATGGGGTGAGGTAGACATCTTTTTTCATTTTATCTACATGTGGATATCGATTGTATCCAACACTACTTGCTAATTAGAGTGTCCGCCTCCCACTTGATATTTTAGGGGCCCTTGTCAAAGATCAGTTGTCTACATGCTGATGTTTGTTTGGTTTTTCTGGGTTCTTTGTTCTTTTCCATTGGCCTGTGTTTCTGTCATTATACCACCACCATAATGTTTTGACCACTATGGATGTGTAGTAGGTGTGAAAGTCAGGTAAAGCAAGCCCTCCGACTTTCTCCTTCTTCTTGAGGAATTATCTGCTAATTCTGGCCTTCTTCCCTCTCCATATGAAATTGGTAGTCAGTTTTTCCAATTATTTGAAAAAGGTTGTTGGTATTTGAATCAGGATAGCATTAAACTTATCAAATGCCTTGGGTAGGATTGACATCTTTATTATAGTGAGTCTTCCAAACCATGAGCATGGGGTATTCTTCCATTTATGGAGGTCATTTTTGGATTCCTATGGTAGTGTCTTATAGTTTTCCTTGTACAGGTCATTTGTTGCTTTGGTCAAAAAAATCCCTAGATTTTTTTAAATCATTTTATTGAGGACTCATACAATTCTTACCACAATCCATACATCCATCCATTGTGCCATGCACATTTATACATTTGTTGCCATCATCATTCTCAAAACATTTGCTTTCTACTTGAGCCTCATTTTCCCCTCTGTCCCCACTCCCCGCTCCCTCATGAACCCTTGACAATCTATAAATTATTATTATGTCATGTTTTACATTGTCTGATATTTCCCTTCACCCACTTTTCTGTTGTCCATCCCCCAGGGAGGGGGTAATATGTAGATCCTTGTAATCGGCTCCCCCTTTCTCTCCCAACTTCCCTCCACCCTCCCGATATTGCCATTCTCACCACTGGTCCTGAAGGATTCCCTGTGTTTCCAGTTCCTACCTGTACCAGTGTACATCCTCTGGTCTAGCCGGATTTGAAAGGTAGAATTGGGATCATGATAGTGGGGGAGGGGGGGAGCTAAAGAACTAGAGGAAAGTTGTATGTTTCATTGTTGCTACACTGCACCCTGACTGGCTCGTCTCCTACCCATCACCCATCTGTAAAGGGATGCTCAGTTGTCTACAGATGGGCTTTGGTTCCCTACTCCACACTGTCCCTCATTCTCGATGATATGATTTTTTTGTTCTTTCATTCCTGATACCTGATCCCTTCTACACCTCATGATCACACAGGCTGGTGTGCTTCTTCCATGTGGGTTTTGTTGCTTCTGAGCTAGATGGCCACTTATTTAACTTCAAGCCTTTAAGACCCCAGATGCTATATCTTTTTATAGCCAGGCACCATTAATTTTCTTCACATCTGTTTATGCATGTCCCCGGATATTTTAATTTGTTCTTGGCTGTTGGGAAGGGTACTGCTTTTTTTTATCTCCTCTTCCATTGTCTTGTCCAATGTATATAGCAAACCAGTTGACTTTTGTTTGTTGATCTTGTATCCTGCCACTCTTCCATATTCTTGTATTTCTGTTAGTATTCCCGTTGTGGAGCTTTGGGGATTTTCAATGTACAGAATCGTGTCATCTGCAAATACGATAACTTCACCACCTCCTGTGCCAGACAGGTACGTCTAATGTCCTTCTGCTGTCTTATGTTGTTAGCTAGGACCTCAAGTAAAATATTAAATAGAAGTGGGGACAATGGACATTCTTGTCTGGTTCCATTTTTTAGGGGGATTAATTTTGTCTTTTCTGCATTGACTCTGATGTTAGCTGTCAGATTTTTATAGATAGCTTGTATTAATTTGAAGAATTGGCCTTTCAGTCCTTTCTTCTTGAATGTCTTAATTAGGAATGAGTGTTGGATGTTGTCAAATGCTTTTTCTGGACCTATCAATACTATCATGTGATTCTTATACTTTCTCTTATCAATGTGGTATATAAAATTGATGGATTTTCAAATGTTGAACCATCCTTGCATCCCTGGGATGAATCCTACCTGACTATAGTGGATGATGTGTTTTATATGCTTTTGTATTCTATTGGTTAATATCTTGTTAGGATTTTTTAATCTAGGTTCATTAGAGATATAGGTCTGTAGTTCTCTATTCCTGTGGGATCCTTTCCCTGCTTGGGTATCAAAGTTATACTGGCTTCGTAAAATGAGTTTGGGAGTTTGCCATCCTTTTCTACGCTCTCGAATACTTTGTGGAGGATCACTGTCAGCTCTTCCCTGAATTTTTGGTAGAATTCTCCTGTGAAGCCATCTGGTCTGGAAGCTTTATTTTGTTGGTAGCTTTTTGATAACCATATCTATTTCTTCTTTTGCTGTTGGTTTGTTAAGGTCCTTGACCTCTATGTGGGATAGTCTAGGGAAGGATTGTTTGTCCAAGTATTTGTTCCTATCTTCCACATTGTTGAATTCATTAGAATACAGACTTTCATAGTACTTTGTGATTATCCTTTTGATCTCCTTGGAGTCTGATGTGATTCTCCCTGTTTTATCCCTCAACCTGGCTATTGCTGCTTGCTCTTTCCTTTCTTTGGTTAGGTTTGCCAGCCCTTTGTTGATTCTATTGATCCATAATGTTTTGACCACAGAACCAGCTTTTTGCTACATTAATCTTTTGCATCAATCTTTTGTCTTCCCACTAGTTCAACTCTACCGTGATTTTTGTTATTTCTTTTCTTTTGCTATCGGAGGAGTTGTTCTGTTGTCTCTGTTCTAATTGCTGGAGATTTTGTGAGAGCATATAGGTCATAAGATTCTTTCCTTTACATATATGCACTTATTGCTATCAAGCTACCTCTGATAACAGCTTTTGCTCTATCCCATAAGTTTTGGTATGTTGTATTTTCATTTTTATTAGTTTCTAGAAATTTTCTCAACTCCTCCCTAATCTGGGCCAGTACCCACCCATGTCACAGTTCATTATTCATCCTCTAAGTGATTGCCTTTGTTTTTCTGTTCATGCTTTTATTGATCTCCAACTTTATGGCATGGTGATCTGAGAAGGATGGCTCATCCTGTGTCCCAGCATGTGAACTATTTTAGAGATGGAGCCATGTCTCCTTGAAAAGAATATGAATTTCTTTGGCAGTTGGATGGAAAGCTCTATAAGTGGCTGTCAGATCCAGTTGCCTAATTATAGTGTTTAGCTCTCTAGTCTCTTTGCTGAGCTTCCTTCCCAATGATCTATATTTTTCTGAAAGTGGTATATTACAGTCACCTACTATAATTGTTGAAACTGTAATACCTTTTTCATGTTTTTAATAGTTTGATTGACAAATCTTATGGGCCTCTCATTAGATGTATATTTATTATGTTATATTTTCTAGCAGTCTTTTATTCTTAGTTTATTTTTGTCTGCAAGCTTAAGATGTGTCTCTTGCAGGCAACAGATTGATGGGTTATGTTTTCCAAGCCAGTCTGCGAGCCTTTTTATTTCAGTATAGGAATTGAGAGCTTTGATATTTAGAGTTGTTATCACGATCTGTGGATTCATTGCCGTCATCTCGTGCCTCTCGTGTTGGGTGTTTTCCTATTTCCCTTCAGAGCATTATGCTGTGTCTTTGTGAAGTACTTCTTTATTGCTTTCTTTTCCCTCTGAGGCCATGTTATCTTGGTGATTGTTATTGGCAATATGATGCTCTCCTACTTGTGATGGTGGATGTTGGTCTTTGGGCCATAGTTGGTTGGCAAGGATCTTCTGCAGGTTTGGGTGTCTTATGGCGCATTCTTTTCATTTTTCCTTATCCTGGAAAGACCCTTATATCTCCTTCTAGATTAACAGATAATTTGGCAGGGTAGAGTATCCTTGGGAAGTGTTTTTATCTTTCAGGTTTTGGAAGATGTAACTATACTCTCTCTTCTTCATGGTTTCTACTGATGGGGCTAAACACATTCTGACCTAAGAGTCATTGTATGCAACTGTCTTCCTTTCTCTTGCTGCTCTTAAAACTTTCTCCTTTTCCTCAAAATTGGATTCTTTAACTATTATATGCTTTGGTGAGTTCTTCCTAAGGTTTGGTCTAAATGGTCTCCTCTCTGCTTCCTGTATGAGTGACAGATTTTCCTTGATGAAGGTGGGAGTTTTCTTCCAGGAATTCCCTTGTTAGTTTAGCTGTCGACTTCTTCTCTGTGTCTTGTTCTGGTAGGCCAATAAACTGGATGTTGTTCCTCTTCCGAGCATCTGTCATTGATCTCAGGTTTTCCTCCACCTCTTTTATTGTCTTGTTTGACTGTCTTTCTCCTTTGCTGAGATCTTTGTCTTCGAGATCACTACTATGATTTTCAGCTCCTCTAGTCTGTTGTGAGATTGGTCATCTTGTGTGTAGCTTCTGTTACTTCATCCATTAGCTTCTGTATTTCCCTTTGTGGCACGGACTTCATCCTCTCTACCATGGACTTCATCTCCTCTATCATTATATCCTTATTTTGCGTAGCTCCCCTCATCTCCTGTATTACTCCAAACAGCTTTATGAAAATTTCTTTTAGTGGCAGATCCACATCTGATTCTTCTATGATCATCATTAACTCTACTGCTGTGATTTGTTGGAAGTGATGTGGTATGCTGTTGTTTGCATGGCAATTTTGTAAGAGCTGGATGCCATATTTCTGGAAGACCAAGGGGCCCTGGGTTCTTGCTCTATTTGACTGGTATCTTTCTTTTCAAGGGATGCCTGTGGCCTACTATGGTGGTGGGTCAAACTGCTGTGCAGTGTTGTGTAGTTGGCTGTGGTGACTAAGTAGTCAACAGCAATGGGAAGCCTCAGAGACTAGAGTGGGGTGGTGGCTGTATGTATGCCCCTGGGCTGATTTGGTCTGGGGTGGAAGGGCCTGATTTGTAGTCTTTATTATTATTATTATTACTTTGTATTATTTATAGGCCCCTAATAGAGGACAATGATGGGGGAGGCCTCGCTGCCACAGGAGGGAGGAAGCTGTGGAGGGAGCAACCCACAGCTGCTGGTACGGGTGCAGAGGGAGAGCCACAAGGGGTGGAGGTTGCAATCACTGGTGGGGACAGCTGTGGAGAACTCAGTATGACTATTGGATAGATACAGCACTAGGGCTATAGGGAGCCAATGTGCTAGTGGTGGAATCACTGGGGTCTAAGGTGGTATGGCTGGTGTGGGTCCAGGGGCTCCCTGAATCAAATCAACGATCCCCTGAATTCTGGAGCTAGATGAGATTTGGGGGAAGGATGCCCTCTGTACCAGGGGTGTACACTCCACTCTACCACACCTGCAGGCCAGGAAGGGCCCAGGCAGCTACTATCTGCCCTGCTAGAGAAGTGGCTTGTACTGCAGTACAGCCTGGGGTGGTGGGTGCTCAGGCAGGGGCAGTCTGCTTTGCTGTGGGAATTTGCATGGGTCTTGTGGGCAGGATTGGAGAAGTGGTTTGTGCTGTGGTGCAACCAGCAGGGTTGTAGATGTCCAGGCAGGAATTATATACACCACTGGGGAAAGTTACGCGCACCTTGTGGGCTGGGTTGGACCGAGGCAACTGCTATCTTCACTGCTGGAAAAGTGGCACACGCCACGGTGCAGCCCACACGGTGGTTGTTGTCCAGGAAGGGACGATCTGCGCTGCTGGCAGGAGTTACATGTGCTTCGTGGCCTGGGTTGAGTCCATGCAGATACTCTCTGTGCTGCTGGTGAAGTAGCTTGTGTCATGGTGCAGTCTGCAGAGTGGTTGTTGCTCAGCCAGGGATGATCTGCACTGCTGGGGAAAGTTATCTGTGCCTCGTGGGTCAGGTTGGGCTCAGGTAGCTACTATCTCCCCTGCTCGAGAAGTGGCTTGTGGTGTGGTACAGCCAGCAGGTCAGTTGGTGGCCAGGCAGGGATGATCTGTGCTGCTGGTGGAATTGGAGCACTGTGTCACTCAGGAAGGGCAGGCACAGCTATGGCCCGGCTATTGGGGAAACGTCAGGTGTGAAGTGGTGGTGCCACTCCATGCAGTCCAGGAGAGGCTGGGGCTACAAGCCAAAGCATCCTGGAAGTGGTAGGCCCCATGCCCTGTTGGCTCAGTAGCTGCGGGTACACAGAGATGGGGGTGTCCCATGTACTGGCGTGTGTAACCCACACAGTCACAGGTAATCAAACTTACTTCAGGTCAGACCCTGAGGCCCTGGGTGGCTGCTGGGAGGGACCAAGACTTGGTGGTGAAATCGCAGCCTTAGGGAGAGAGGGAGACTGGGGGAGAGGGAAGCAGCTCCCCCTGAGGGGTGCTGCACACATGAACAGGCTATGTGGTAGTCAAGCTGCGGCTTTGGGGAACTCAGCGCCACAGCTGTCCAGTTACTGGGGTGGTGACCAGGCTGAGGGATGAGGGCAGGGCATTGGCAGTTGGCTACTGATTCCTGCTGTAGCAGTACAGCCGGCGAGATATTCCTGTTATAAGGGCACAGATCTCTGGGGCTTCGAAGGAAAGCATATGTGGGGTTGTGCTGCCTCCTGGACAGGAGGGGCTCCTTGGGTCTTCTTGGGGATTTTTCACTCACTCTTGTCCTCCTGGACACCAGGCCCACTGATCTCTGCAGAGCTCCCCACATGGGCTGCTTACCTAGTGCATCTTCAAATTGTTGTTTTTAGGTGGCATGCAGTTGGTTTTTACATAGAGATATCGCACCATGATGCCCTTCTCCAGAACGAGCGCCTTCTTGGAAATCTAGATCATTTTATAAAAATGTATAATTGTGTTTAAAGAGATAGTATAATTAATTAAACCACATGAATAAATTTTTAGATTAAAGCTTGGTTTCAAAAAAGTAAACTGCATTTCATAAAAACTTTAGCTATGTTCTGATGGTATGTTTAGAATGCTTTTGTGTTCCGTGCCTGAAATATCTGGGAGTTTTCCCACGCTAGCTCCCCTGCATTTCTTGGAGTCATCCTCTCCCTCTTAAAGGCAATGCTAGGCATTAGAGAAGTGAAATGGTTTACCCATGCAACTGGCTAGACATAATCAACTACACTAGATCTCAAGCTTCACAGCTTTGAGGTGGCAATTCTTGTGATAAACAATCGAGTATAGATAGATAGATAGATGGATAGATAGATAGATAGATATTCTACTTTTGAATTCCAATTGAACTAACAGTGGCTACTTAGAGATCATTTGACCTCAGGTTTTGAATAATAATTTATTTACGATTACCTAACACTTCTAAGTCCTGGTAGGATAGAAGTTACTTCTTGGACTGCTCACTGCAAAGACAGTAGTTCCAAAACCATGAGTGGCTCCACAGAACGACCAGGCTTTTCTACTCCCTAAAGAACAACAGTCTCAGAAACCTACAGAGCAGATCTACCCTATCCTGTGGGGTTGCTATGAGTCAACTTGATAGCAGTGAGATCACTTTTTAGTTTATGTAATTTATACCAGAGAAAATACATTATTCTTTTGTTTTTGTTTTGTTTTAGGCTCTAGGAGTATGTTTATTTCACATTACTCCTACTACTCAGGTGAACACATAAAGAACAAAACATACGTCATGTCAACAATTTCCAGATGTAAAACTCAGCGACACTGACGACACTATTCACATTGTGCACCCATTTCTCATTGTCCCTTTCCACATCAGCATGGCTCTTTGGTCTGAGTTAGCCTGCTTTCTGTCACATATTACGAACTGTGTGATCATGAGGTGTCCATTGGATCAGACATCAGGCATCAAAGACCCAGAACAAAAAACATCATGTCAATGTGAGTGAGGGGGAGGGTAGAGCAGAGACCCAAAGCCCATCTGTAGACAATTGGACATCCCCTTACAGAAGGATCACAAGGAAGAGACGAGCCAGCCAGGGTGCGGTACAGCACCAACGAAACATACAGCTTTCCTCTAGTTCTTTATTGCTTCCTCTGCCAACTCCCCCACCCCCAACTATCATGACCCCAATTCTACCTTACGTATCTGGCTAGACCAGAGCATGTACACGGGTACAGATAAGAACTGGCAACACAGGGTATCCAGGACAGATAAACCCCTCAGGACCACTAATGAGAGTAGTGATACCAAGAGGGTAGAGAGAAGGTGGGGGAGGGAGAGGGTACCAATCATAATGATCAATATATATATAACCCCCCTCCACCCCAAGGAGGAAGAACAACAGAAAAATGGGTGAAGGAAGACAGTATACAATGATAGATATGAAAAGAATAATAATTTATAATTTATCAGGGGTCCACGAGGGTAGAAATGTGCGGGAGGGAGCCAAAAAAGAGGAACTGATACCAAGGGTTCAAGCAGAAATAAAATATTTTGAAAATGATCATAGCAACATATGTACAAATGTGTTTGATACAATTGATGTCTGGATTAGTATATGAGCTGTAAGAGCCCCCAAATAAAATGATTTATTAATTAAAAAGAAGGCAATAAGAGTTACACACAAGGGAAAAAAATGATAAAATTCATTCACTGAGGCAAAACTATGCCTTCATAACTAAGACATGTCACAATAAAAGCAAAGACAATATTAAAATATCAAATATATATTGGTCTTAAATTTCCAATTATTGGACAACCTTGAAAGCAAGACATTTGAAGTAAAGTCCAAAGATTTCAAAGTTCAAGATGTGGGGATAGCAGCCAACCATTTCTACTCACCCTAGGGTGTTTCAGTTTTAAGCTCAAAGGAGTATTTGGGTTCTGATAATCTACCAAAGGTTCATTTAAGGTAGAGTTGGGTTCATTGAGGATTTCCAAAATTGTATCTTTCTGGTGTGGCCTGTGGAGAATCCTGTACACCTTGAATAGCCAAAATCTAAAACCCTATAGCACCAGGCCTGCGTCATTAAGATAAGAAACCATGTTCTGTCAACTGAACATGACTATCACCCTGCTACAAGGTGTACTTTCCCACTGTCCCACTGAGGGTCTATACAAGGAAGGTAGAGCAGTTTTCCCTGGGGAAGCCTATCTCTCCCTCATATACCCACTAAATTGAAGTGAAGTCATTTTTTCTGAGACAGACGTATGTGCTTCACCCACTCTGGTCATAAATTCCCATTGACATTCACTAAGCACTCTAATAGTAGTGTCTGTTAAATCGGAGTGATCATGGGCCCATGCTATTTAGCAGGAACTATTTGGTCCTCTCCAAGTGCCCAATGAAAAACTGACCCCAGCAGAGACGGGGCCTTCTCTGTAGGTGTGGTTATTAAGGTGAACAAATGGTGGAGTGAAAGTGGTTCATAAACATTGGACAGTAGGTTAGATTGGGTTCTCTAGAGAAGCAAAAACAGTGAAGCTTGTTTAAAACAAGCAAGCTTTTCCTATACACAAAGAAAATTATGCTGAATGGCTCACACAATTGTAGAAGTAGCTAAGTTTAGTCTAGCTCAAGTCAGAACTGACTCATGCCGCTGTGGACGCTGGTGAACAAGAAGCAGGAGGATGATGCAGAGGCAAGTGAGGCAAAGGCCAGTGTAGGCACAGAAAATGAATTTTAACTCTGCTGAATGAATCCACCATCAGTAGTCTGCTGACAACTCATGGATCTGCAGGTGACTCAACAAGGATCGATGGTAAAATAGAATTCACTGCTTGGTCTGTCTCTGATACAAAAGGCCACCCTCCAAGGAAGTGTCATCAGACTGCTACTCGATTGATAGTTCAGGTTAAACCTCTTTCTTTACCAAGGAAAGTCAAGCTGACATAGTCCCTAACCATCATGGACAGTTAGGCCACCATGTTGCTTGGGAGACCACATTAATAACACCACTTGAGAACAGAGGTCAAATTTTGTCTTGGTGTTCATTCTTATAGTAGTGGCCCTTACAATATTTGTCTTTTTGTGATTGACTAACTTTACTCAGCATAATATTCTCCAAATTGCTCCATGTCCTGTGGTCCTTTGTGAGTTCATCAATTTTTTGGTGATGTATAATATTCCATTGTGTGTATGGATCAAGGTTTCCTCATGCATTTTACTGATGGGCTTTTTTGACTGTTTCCAATTCTTGCTAGTGTTAACAGTGCTTCAAAGAACATGGAAGTACATACATCTTTTTATATTAGGTTTTTCTTACTTCTTTAGAGTATATGCTGCGCAAAGGTATTGCTGGATCATATGAAATTTCTATTCCCAGTTCTTGGAAGTGTCACTAGATCACTTTCCACAGTTGGTGCACACATTTACAGACCCATCAGCAGCGGATGAGTTTTGCAGTCTTTCTGCATCCTCTCCAACATTTGTTGTTTTCCTGAGTTCTTATCGTCATGTAAGGTGATATCCCATTATTGATTTCATTTTCATCTGGTGGATGGCTAATGATCATGAGCATTTTTTCTTGTTTCTGTTAGCCATTTGAATGCCATTTTTTAAATTGTCCATTCATGCCATTTGCCCACTTTTTAATTAACTTATTTGGGTTTTTTTTCCTGTTTGATGTATTATAGGCTTTGATAGATTTTATATGTCAGTCCTTTGTCCATTGTGCTCTTACTAAAGGGTTTTTTCCCAATCTGTGGGCTCTCTTTTTATTCTTTTGGTGAAGTTTTGATGCATGTAAGTGTTATTCCTCTAGTAAGTTCCAGTCTTCTGGACTGGAACTAGTTTGTCTTCTACTATATGAACTACCTTCCTTAAGCTTGATATTATGTCTGTGACTTGTAATAGGGCCTTTCAATGTGTCCCTATTTTCTCACGGATGAGCTTTATAGCTCTGGTTTTCACACTGAGCTTGTTGATCCCTCTGCAGTTCATTTTTGTACACAGGTGATATGGGGAGGGGAGGGAGTCTTCATTCTTGGGCAGGTGGAGGTCCAATTTAGCCAGCATCGTTTGCTGAGCAGATTTGTTTGGGCCCCTTGTTGCAGAGAAGTTGCCTGTAGATAGATGAAAATACATTATTCTTGTCTGTAAAATAGTTAACATTTTGTAATACCAAGACTTTCAGGACTATATGTGTTCAGAGCATCTTCCAAGTCTTCTTTATTCTGACATTATTATTGTTAAAATGTGGACGCTAATGAGTGAAAGCTGTAACTTTCAAATGTCATAAGTTCGAATGCCTTGGAGGGTCCTATAAGTCTAGTAGTAGGCTTGAATAAGGAAATGGGAAGTTCTGGAGTCAGAAACAATAAGGAACAATTAAAAAAAAGGAAGGAGAAAGTAAATGTGCATGTGGACAGGTGGTTTCCATGTGTCAGCATCTTAGAGGCTTTATTACACTTGAAGCGGAATAGTTATCGCAATATCTAGGAACAAAGTAAATCATAATGACAATAACAATACAGAAAATAATGGTTAATTGAATTCTAAATTAAAAATTGGCTGTTAATCATATTAATTTAGCAGAATAACAAATGTTAAATATAAAGCTTGATTCTCAGCCTTTCTTAGTAAAATGCACTAAGCTCTATATTTTAAAAAACAGATATTAATCTTCCCCAATAACAGATTTAACTACATTATTATTATGATCTAACCATACAAGCCCAGATGCCAAGTGAAACATGAACTGGAAACTTTATGCTGCCTATACAGTCTCAATTAGGCTCCCAAAGGTTGCTTCTCTTTAACAAGCCTTCTGAGTGTCAGAAAAACAAGATGAAGTTCACACTATTAGTAGCTCTAGGAAGGGTTTCCTCCTTGAAATAAATATCTGATCTCCTCTGTGTAGGACCGTGGGGGAAACAGTAGTACATTAACGAGAGAGAAACAATTTAGAGTAGGAAGTGAGAGAAGTTGCATAACTCAAAAATATTCTCAATGTCACTAAATTGTCAAGTTAGAAACTGTGAAGTCAATATGTTTTGCTTTGTAGATGTACAATAGTAACATATTAAATTTAAAGGAAAAATATAAGGACAATATAATATTTCTAAAGTTCATTTGGTGATGAAGACAGGGATAATTAATATATGCCTTCAGGTATCAAAGAACCATAATCCTAGCTTCTTTGTGTCACACAGAACCCTGTACATAAAAGTGATAAATAAAGGTTTGGGAAATTTTTAAAGAGTTCCTGAGCCCATAAAAGAAATGCAGACAGTCATTTGTTTGTTTTTCTCTTGCTAGACAATATATTGCTATGCCAGTTAGAAAAAAGATAAAAATTACAGTACAAAAAAGAAAAAGAGCAATGAATTAATATTTTAATTACACTAATATGTATTTTCCCTGCCTTGTCTAATATGTATTTTTAAAATTTAATGTTTTATTGGATAATAACATTGAAATTTCTCTTTTCTTGATTTATTCTTAGTTTCAAATCAATAAAATAATTAAATAAAATGTAATTGTTATCGAATTATTTAAGTTCAGGAAAATATTCCATAACTAAACCAAAATATGTAATTATGAAAGAAGCACGAGTGCGTGTACTATGCATGTTCTAGAATAGTCTTATTGACATGTAATGCTCATGTCATACAATTGAATAAGAAAATGCCAATGGGAGCATTTTGGACAGAGAATCAGTAACAGCAGACACGCCTGAGAGCAATAAACAATCAACAACATCCAGAAATCAATACAATGAAAACAGTACTTAAAGCAACATGGAAAGGAGGGAGGGGCAAAGAAAACCATAAAATCACACACAAAAAAACATACCGCAAAACGACTGCAACAAACTCACATATATCAATAATGACACAGCATGTAAACGGATTAAATGCCCCAATGAAAAGACAGAGTAGCAAACTGAATTAGGAAATAGGACCCATCAATATGATGCGTACAAAAGACACACTTGAAATAAAAAGAAAATAATAGACTAAGAGTCAAAGGTAGAGAAAAATTTACAAAGATAATTGCAGCCCCAAAAGCAGAAGTAGCAATATTAATCTCTGACAAAAATACACATTAGGCAAAAAATTATCATGGGAGACAAAAAAAGAATCCCACATAAAAATGAACAGAATAACAGCTTACAGTATACAGTTTCCCGATTAAAGACTCTCAGACTTTCATGGTTGGAGATAAAAGATGAACAACAACAAAGCCAAGAGCAAGAGAATAGAGCAAAATATCAGAACCCAGAAGAGAAAAAGAAATTAAAAAAATAAATAAACAAACCACAGATGCAGAGAACTTTGACTCACTAAGAGGGTTGGACATCATCTCCTGGTTTTTTTCAATGTCAAACTTCTGGTTCTATTTAAAAACTAAACCCAGTCTCTTATATTTCCACACTTTCATTTCTGGTCAAACTATTTTGTTTTCTACTCTTTCCGAGAGGTTTACTGTTGGGGGTGTTTTTTGTTTCTTCCTATGACTGAAACAAGAGGATTTAGTTCAGAAAAAGAAAATCAATACTGGGGAAAAAGTTGGTAACAATACCTTGCAGGAGAAAGATAGAAGAAAGAAATTATTGCATTTCACTGAAATTTCTATATTGGGGTTTTTGTCTGTTTGTGTGGGGGTTTTCTTTGTTTGTTTGTTTTTTAGTATATTTCTTTTGCTTGTCTCTAGCCTGATCAGAAAGGAGTACAATCAGTGGACAAAAAATACAGTTGGGCGACACAGTTTCTTCTCGGTAACGGAGCCACTTTGCCAACCACCATTCTTGGTCATGCAAAACAGGAGCCAGCACGCAGTAGGGAAGACAAGACAGCCACATAAACACGTTTCTATAGTATTTCAAGTTCCTACCTCACAAGAAACCGTGAAGAAAATGACTTTCTAGAAGTCATAGTTAACTCTTATTTACAGTGTATAGGGTACTCGCCACCCCGCCTTCCCCCAAATGGAAAAGGCTTCATTGTGCAGAGCTTTTGTAGTACATATATTTCCTGCTGGGTGAGCATTGAGCAACTCGCGCTGAGTTAGTGCACCCAGTGATGTTGCCTGGGAAAGTTCGTTTTGATCACAGTGAATTATCCTGTAAAAGCAGTTTTGCTTGAACCGCATTTTTTGTGATGGTCGATGTAAGAGAAAGAACACGCAGCTGTGAAATTTTGTTTCCTGCTCTGGAAAAATGCCGCAAAAACTGTTGTGATCTTGAACACAATTTACAAGGAGAGCACTATGGGGAAAACTCAAGTGTTCAAGTGACTTCAAAAATGATGAAAGGTTGATTGAGGAAAAACCTCATTCTGGACATCTGTCACCTTCCTGAATAGACAAAAATGTTGATGTAGTGCATTTGAGGTTCATTCCACCACGTCTGACTATTAATCAAGCTTTCTATTTAGAGGTTCTGAAAAAGATTGTGTAACAATGTGGGACAAAATAGGCCTGATTTGTGGCAAGCGGGGGATTGGCACAAATTTGCCCCCATGACAATGTACGTGCTCACACATCCATCTCAGTGGGTGTGGTAGTTACATAATCTGGTATCAATTTGGGACTTGAGAGGGTTAAGAGTGAAGGGGTGGAATCTAATCTGTCAATCAGGTCCTAGACAATGAGGCATCTGTGGGGGCATGGCCTTCTAAGGATTCTGGGAATTCCGGTATATCCTCCTTGGAGGTAGGAGACACTCTCTCTGCTCACTCCCTGAGAGATGCTCTACTGACAAGACACATGGCACCACACTGATAGACCCTGTGCCCTGGGAACTGCAGGAGCCACATGGAGAGCCCTGTCAGTGCTGAGATGCTTACACCACCACTGGATCCACAAGACTTCCCACCCACTAGCCTGTGATCTTCCTGCATTCAGCATCATTGCATGTGCTTTGTGAGTGTGAAGAGGACTTTATAAATTGGTATCAGACATATTGGCTAATAACGATCTTAGGGACATGATCTGAACTGGGCTGGGATGTTTTCTCAGTATTCAATTGCTCTTGTATATAAACTCTTTCTTATACACATATGAGTATGTCTATGAATTATTTTCTCTAGTCTACCCAAACTAACACAATATTCCAGGTATGGGCAGAAAAAAAAGATGCCTCTCTTGTCCACATGTCTGACTCACCTGAGCTCGCTCCATGCAACTTCTTTTTGTTTCCATGAATGAAGAAGGATATGAAAGGACAATGATTTGATAATATAAAAGAGGTGGAGAAAGTAAATGAAAGAGGTGCCTTCAGCTATCCAAACAGATGAATTTGAAAACTGTTTCCAAAAAAAGAATTGCAAATTTGACAAATATATTACGTGTAATGGAGAGTACTCTGAAGATGATAAGGTTGTTTTACATAATAAAAAATTAAATAGATAGCTTTGAAAATGAATAAAAGTACTGTTAATTAGTGTATAACCTTACTTGTTTATGGTACTTTAAAATAGTGAGATGAATGAAAACATCAGCTTCTACATTTCCTTTTGTGTAAAGGGTTTCCACGAAGTGTGGATAAAGCGAGAAGATGAGTAATGATCACAGTGGGGTGTCTCCCCCCACCCCCGTGTGTTTCCAGAACGTCAAAGGAGGAGGCTTTGGAACAGATGTCTTCCATCGCTCCCTTCCAAAAGGAGATGAGGTGAGGGGTTGGGACTGAAGGAAGCTGAGAGTGAAATGCACTCACACGCATGCAATAACCTTTCGAATTTTCTTCTAAAGAGAGAGACCCCCTCAATTTCTCACTTTATCTGATTCAAGGGCTCTTTGTGAGGGGTTAGCAATCATCTAGAGTGAGGAAAAGTGGCAGTGAAACCCCCACCTGAAGCAAATTTTAAAAATATACAAATCTTTTTTTAAGGTGATTGGATAATAGATCAAATAATGGGTGAGTGCTTTTAAATTCTTTAAAACTAATTTTAAAAAAACTAATGAGAATGAGAACCCAACACACCCAAACCTTTGGGACAGAGACAGGCTCTTCAAGAAATTATGCTGGCCAAATTGGAACTCCATCTGCAGAAAATTGAAACAGGATCCCTACCTCACTCCACATTAAAAAAAAAAAAACTCATGATGAATCAAAGACCTAAATGTAAATCCCAGAGTTGTTATAGTCATAAAGAGAAAATTGGCACAAATTTAAGGTTCCCATTTCAAGGGATACATATACTATCAAAATGCAATGAAGAAAACACACAGTAGAAGACAAAATAGATGAATAGAACCTACTAAAAATAAGACATATGTGCATTAAAAGATTAAAATGAGAACCCATGGACTAGGAAAAAAATTTTAGCAACAATATAGACAAGAGATTAATCTCTATGGCACGGGAGTTTGGGAGCTAATAGGGAAATAATAATAGGTCCAAGAATGAAGAAAATATTCTTTAAAAATTAAACAAATATCTCTGGTTATGGCATGGAGGAAATAGCATATGAGATGAGCATCTGACCTCCTTTGGTAAAACAAAGGAGAAGGAGACTTCCATTCCATATTCTCTCAAGAATTATTCCTATGAGCTATACATCAAACATGCCCCCACCCTCAATTCCTCTTTATCCTATTTGGATGTCAACCATCCTACCCACATCACTACTTGTCTAGAGAGTTTGAATATGTTTCAATGGCCACGTCGAACTCACAGACAGTAATCATGAATATAAGGCTACTGGAAGTTAGCAAATTACAAAATATTAAGGATACAGATTCTTTTGACCACAATGCCTCTTCTCAGCCACAATGTCAATCAAGGCTCTATCTGATCCTCAGGCTTTTGTTCACATGGTCCAGTGGCCTCTGCTTCATTCCACTGCCTCATTGTCTCATCCCTGCTCCTCTGCCCTGTCATAGTCTCAGTATTTTGGGTCCTGGTGCCTCTACTACTTTCACAACTTCAATCTGGGATCTCATACATGCTCTGTTATGACTCTTCTTTCTTAATGATCCCAGGATTCTCTCTAGTCCAAGTTTTGAGATGTCTCCCTGATATATCCAGCGGAATGGCAAAACTCACCAATCCTCTCTATTAGTGTTTCATGTACTCTTTTTGAATGTTGTTGTTGTTAAATGCCAACTTTCAGTTACAACTCATGTGACTCTATGTACAACAGAACAAAACACTGCCCCTGTTCTGCTCCATCCTCACAATTGTTCCTATGTTTGAACCCATTTGTGGCATGTACATAATCTCCTGTCAACTTGTGAAGGGGTGGGATCTAACCTGTCAATCAGGTTGCAGCTTGATGACTCCATTTGGAAACTCAACAGAGATAAATAGCAGACTGTAGGCCAGATACATACAGGCTCTCTGTTTTATCTTCCTGATTACAAGACATGTGGAGCTATGCTAGAGCTGGAGCTGGAAGAGCCAAGTGGAGACTCCTGCCAGCATTGAGATATTTCCATTTCCACTGGATCCACAAGACTCTCTACCCACTGGCCTGTGATCTTCCTGCATCTGGTGTCATTTCATGGGTTGCATGAGTCCAAAGAGGAATTTATAAGCTAGTATCAGACATATGGCTAATATAGGACTTTTGGACTTGATCTGGACTGGGCTGGGATGATTTCTAAATATACAATTACTCTTTTTATAATTCTCTTTCTTATACACATATGAATGTCTATGAATTTGCTTCCGTAGTCAACCTGGACTAACACACCATTGTGTTACCTTGCCAGAGATCTGTCTCTTTTTTCCTGCTCCTCTGCTTTACTAAGCATGATGTCTGTCCTTTGATAGGGACTGGTCTCTCCTGACAACATGTCCAAAGTAGATGAGATGAACTCTCACCATCCTTGCCTAAGGAGTATTCTGGTTGTACTTCTTCCAAGATATCTGTGTGTTCTTTTGGTAGTTCATGGTACTTTCAATATTCTTTGCCAACAACATAATTCAGATATATTAAATTTCCTTTGGTCTTCCTTACTCAATGACGAACTTGCCCATGCTAATGAAGCTATGGAAAATACCAGGGCTTGGGTGAAGGAGCCATGAAAGGAGAGTTGTGTCTTGTGTCAAGTATCTGTCTAGGACAGTGTCCTAGCTGGTTCTCATAAACTGCTTCCTTACTTAAAAAAAAAAAAAACCCGGTAAGGAATTTGTGGGAGGAGCTGCAAACAGTGTTCCCTGATAGAATGTAAACAAAAGTGGTATGGGCCGAGATAAGGAACTCACTCTCAAGGTTATGAGAAATTCAAGCGTGGGAATAGCAAACTTATTTGGGAACACTACCAGTATTTAGTACTTAAAAATAAAGCACTGCGGTCCATCAAGGCTGCTGTTTGTACCATCTGTCTGTGTCTACTTTGTGCTGCAGTCCTGTATTGTCTCTGTGTGTGTCTGTGTGTTTGTTTGGTTCCATGTCCATTCTCCCTGCTCCAGAAACCGCATCATTGGGTCAGGCATACCTTAGCCCTCAAGGTAACATCCTTGATTTGCAACTCTTTGAAGATAGCTTGTGCAACTGATTTACCCAAGGCAGTGTGTCATTTGATCTCTTGATTGATACTTGCATGAGCATTTACTGCAAATCCTAAGATGAAAAATCTTTGACCACTTCAACCTTTTCTCCATTTATCATGATGCTACCTGTTGGTTCAGTTGTTAGTGTTTTGGTCTCCTTTGTCTTGCATTGCAGTCTATTTTGAAGGCTGCAATCCTTGATCTTTTTCAGTAAGTGCTTCAAATCCTCCCCACTTTCAGCAAGTCAGGTTGTGTCATATGCACATCAAAGGTTATTAATAAGCCTTGCTCCAATTCTTCTTGCCACATTCTTTTTCATATCATCCAGCTTTTATGATGATTTGCTCAGCATACAGAATAAGTATGGTAAGAGGGTAAAACACTGATGATACTTTTCCTGAATTTAAACCATGTAGTGTTTCATTGTTCTATTTTCACAACATGGACAAGTTCCACATGAGCACAATGAAGTGTTCTGGAATTCTCGTTCTTCTCAAAGTTATCCAATGTTTGCTATAATCCACACATTCAAGTGCCTTTTTACAATCAATAAAACAGGAGTAAACATCTTTCAGGTATTCTCATCTTTGAGCCAAAATTCACCTGACGATAGCAATGATATCTTTATTCCAAGTCTTTTTCTGAATCTAGCCTGAACCTCTGGCAGCTCCCTGTCAATGTACTTCTGCAAAAGTTGTTTAATGAGCTTTACTTGCATACAATATTAATATTATTGTTCTATAGTTTGGGCATTCTGTTGGGCCACATTTCTTTGGAATAAATAGAAATATAGATCTCTTCCAGTCAGTTGGGCAAGTCGCTGTCTTTCAAATTTCCTGGCAGAGTTGGGTGAGTGCTTCCAGTGTTTCATCAGCTTGTTGAAACATTTAAATCGGTATACCATCCATTCTTGAAGCCTTGTTTTGGCTAAAGCCTTCAGTGCCTCTTGAACCTCTTTCTGTACCTTTGGTTCTTGACCATATGCTGTTTTATGAAGTGGTTTAATGTTGGCTCATTCTTTTTGGTACAGTGACTGTGTGTTCTTGCCATCTTTTGATGTTTCATGCATCATTCAATGATTTCCTCATAGAATCTTTCAATGTTAGAATATGAGACTTGAATTTTCCTTGATTTTTATCCATTTAAGATATGCTGAGTTGTTTTTGCCTGTTTGGTATTTTAACTCTAGGACTTTTCACATTTCATTATAATACTTTATTTTATTTTCTCAAGCTGCCCTTTGAAATTTTCTGTTCAGCTCTTTGGCTTCATTTAATCCATTTGCTCTATAATTAAGAATTAGTTTCAGATTCTCTTCTGATAACCATGCAGACATTTTCTGTGTTTGTAATGACCTTTTGCTTTCTTCATGCATGATGTACTCCCACAGCTTATGAGCTCTTCTGTCAGTAATGTTCAATGCATGAAATCTGTTCTTGAAATGATTTCAAAATTCAGGAGGGATAGACTCAGGATTGTATTTTGGTTCTCATGGACTTGTTTTAAAATTCTTCTGGCCTGATTTTAGTTGCTGATATTGAGCTTCTCTAGCATCTTTTCCCACAAAAGCAGTGTATTTGATTTTTAGGTATTTCATCTGGAGAAATCCAAGTGTATAGGCACTTTTTGGGCTGGTAAAAGGCATTAGTGATGAAGAAAAAGTTGGTCTTGTGAAAGTCTCTCGTGCAATATCCAGCTTTGTTTCTGTCACGAGACCATATTTCCAATTACCGTTCCTCCTGTATCTTTCCAACGTTCGCATGTCAAGGTCCAATAATGATCAGTCTTGAATATATGTTCAATAAATTTCAGATTGAAGACAGTTGTAGAATTCTTTAATTTCTGCTTTTGTTTCTCATCTCAAAATATATGCAAAGTTGAATCATTGAAAAGAACTTTCTTTCTTTAATTTCAAATATTTTCATGTCACACAAAATAGTTAGCCATGTAATTTACCCAGAAGGAATCTACAATCATTATTGAATAATAAGTTAATAAACTGCCAACAGTTATGTTTCCTTATAATTTAGCAATATGGCCAGAATTTGTTTTTAAATATTTTGGTCTTTTTCCTTCCAGTCTTACATGTTTTTAAGTTTACTGACATATTCACAAAGCCTACAGTGCAATAATTCAGTCATACTAAGAGTTGTCAGTCATCACCCAAATGAAGTTTAGGACATTTTCTTCTTTCTTGTACTCATTGTTATTAGGGCCCTCCTTCCCCCAGCCTCCTCTGCCATTACTCTGAAAACTCATTGCCATAAAGTCACTGCTGACCCATAGCAACCCTGTCAGTTTTGAGACTGTAAGTGTTTACAAGAGTAGAAAGCCCAGCATTTCTCCCAGTGCCGGTGGTTTTGATCAAGTGCATCATTGTCCAATGTGTAATCACTATGCCAGCAGCCCCCCCCCCCAAGATACTATTAATCCTTTTATTTTCACTATAGATTTACCTATCCATGATTTCATATACAGAGAGACATTTTAAAAACAAACTAGCAAAAACCCAACAATAGCAAAATAAATCAGAGGAAAACCTCAATCAAAAAGAAAGCAGATAATATTAAAAACTACAGCATTTCTCATGAGTCAAAAGGGAGAACAAGTAATAAGGTGCTAATTTTTACCCAAAGTACATTTACATTAATTAATTTATAATGCCTTCTGTCTGATAGAAAGGCCATTTATGTCTTTGTCAGAGGGAATTCACCAGAGGCTTAATCCATGTGGGGACCCTGGAAATGGATCTGGGTATTCAGAACTTAAGCTGTACTAAGTTCCCTCCTCTTGGATTTAATTATTTACAATCCTTGGGTCACACAGGCTTGTGGATTTCTGCTGTGTGGACCTAGCAGAGCCCTCGCTTAAATAGCTACTTGTTTAAAGACAGATCATTAAGCCCACAGATGCTATTCTTTCTCATGGTGGGAACCATTTGATTTCTTCACCACACTTTGTTACACCGCCCATATCCTCCTAATCGTTTCATGAGGTTGAGTATGCAGTAGGGCTCTGACCAAAGAACTAATTGTTCTTAGGCTAAGGCTATTATTAATTGTGTTCAAATCCAATCACATACATTTGGTTTCTATATGACAGGATACCCCAAAAAACTGGAAAAAAGCACTGCTGGGCAAAGCTTTCATAGTATGCAATTTTTTTTTCCCACTAGGCAAGCATTGAGCAACTCACTCTGAGTTAGTGCATTGCCTGGGACAGTTCTTTCTGCTCACAGGGAATTTTTTCATAAAACAAATTTCACTCAAACCTCATTTTTTGTTATGGTCAATTTAAGAGAATAGCGTACAGCCATGAGATTTTTGTTTCCTGCTCAGGAAAAGTGCCGCAGAAACTGTTGAACACAGCTCACGAGGACAGTACTATGGGACAAACTCAAGTGTACAAGTGGTTTTATCATTTCAAAAAAGGTGAAATATCGATTGATAACAAACCTTGTCTGGAAGTCCATAAACTTCATGAAACAATGGAAAAGTGAACTTGTAGGGCATTTGGAGTTCATTCCGTCAGGTCAGACTGTTAATCATGCTCTCTATTTAGAGGTTCTGAAAAGATTACATAACAGTATATGACCCATAAAAGGCCTGATTTGTGGCAGGAAGAGGACTGGTTTTGCCACAATGATAATGCAGCTGCTCACACAGCCATCTCAGTGTGCCAGTTTGGGGGGAAGACAGCATGCCTTTCTTACTGTGCACACCTGACTCACCTGACCTCGCTCCATGTGACTTCTTTTTGTTTCCATGAATGAAGAGGGACATTGAAAGGACAGTGATTTGACAACATAGAAGTGAAGAAAAAAACAAGGGAGGTGCTGTCAGCTATCCAAAGAGATGAGTTTGAAAAACTTTTCTAAGATTGGAATTGCCGCAGGTTTAACAAATATATTAAGTGTAATGGAGAGTACTTTGAGGATGATAAGGTTGTTTTGTTAAAAAAAAAAAAAAAGCTTTGAAAAAATCCATTTTTGAGGCGGGGGAGGGGGGTTCTTCCTCCTATATATATCTGATCCACTTTAGAGACAATATTATCCTTTTATTGAAGAAATGCCTAAATCACCCTCATGGGCGTATGGCAATTCTATTGAGTGTCATTAATTAGCCAATCATATAGAATTTAAAGTACTGTTGATAAAAATAATATTACAGGGATGGACTTTTAGACTAAAATACATGGATTGTTGGGTGTGCAGATTAGAGACTTAATTGACTGAACACTGTGCAAACAAGAGTCCAAATTAGTGCAAAACTTTTAATAACATTCACAAATGTAGAACTATGCCTACTGGATGAAGATGTCTTAAAAATCAAAAGGAGTATAAGCAAAGCAAAAATATGGTTTATTGAGCTGCCATTTATTGGACATGAAAGAGATTTCAACCCAAGTCCAATGATTTCTAAATACAAAACTTGTGGATAGTAGTCACATACTTCTCCACACCAGGGTGTTGTAGCTTTAATTCCAAGGGAGGAGTTCAGTTCCTTTAATCTGTTACAGGTGTTTTAGGTGGAGCCTAGTTCACTTAGTGGGGTTTCTAAATCAGATCTGTCTTGTGTGGCCTATGGAGATGTTGTGCACCTTAAAACAACAGAGTAGAAATCCCAGTTATCTATAACACACAGCCTGGGTGACCAAGGGCTAGATAGAAACTAGGTCAAAATTGTCCAATTAAGAACATAATCAGTGTATTCTCTCCTTTGGGGTGGGGGGATACCTATATACTTAATGTTAAGTAAGCCATTTCCCAATGCCAGGTTGTCTCAACCTGGTTTACTCACCAACAAAAGTGAAATCACCTTCTCTGAGACAGACTTTCCCCTACCCCCACCCCCACTGCTCCTCTCGACTTTCCTTTAAGGTTCACTGAATTACCAAGTAGGCATTTCTGTTTATTTTGGGATGACCCTGTGTTATATGGTGGGAACTGATTGGTCTTTTCTCTCTTCTTGAAACATGAGAAACTGACCTCAGGGGACGTAGGGCCTCCCCTGTTGATGTGGGTTTTAAGCTACACACATGAGGTGCTAATAAAGGGTTGGTTAGCACTAGGCAGGAACACCACCTCTTGGCTTGGAAAATGGATTAGAAGATTACATGACCTGGGAACAAAAGCCTCCCTTTGTGTGGAGTTTAACCTTAGAGCAGTGTTCTCAAACAGCATTTTTCCTCTTATAATTGGTTAACTTTGCTCAGCATAATTATTTCCAGGTCCTTCCATGTCATGTAGTGTTTTGTGGCTTCACCACTGTATTTCAGAGATGCATCGTAGTCCATTTGGTATATGTACCAAGGTTTCTTTATGTAGTCTTCGACTGATGGACATTAGAGCTGTTTCTATTTGTGAACTGTGCTGCAATAAACATGGAAAAGCATATGTCTTTTCATATTGTGTCTCCTAGTCTTTGGGGTATATAGACAGCAGAGATATTTCTGGGTCATATGAGATTTCTATGGCAGTTGCTTTAGGTAGTGCCATATTGCTTTTCACAATGGTTGTACATGCTTACAAGGCCGCCGTCAGTGCATAAAAGTTCCAATCTCTCTGCACCCACCTCAACATTTGTTGTTTACTGTTTGTTTCAATTGGGCAATCGCTGTGGATGTAAGGTGATATATCATCCTTGTTTTGATTTGCATCTCCTGGATGGCTAGTGATCATGAGCTCAAAGTTTATTTAAATCCTAAAGATCATTATTAAGCCAAAGTATATCCCCTTACATTTGAAACACAGGAAATTTTCTTAAGCATTTAGAAATTATAACTTTAGTTTTATGCCAGCTATATGCCAGATGACACGTTTTCCTTCTAGGTCCCCTGAAAAACTAAACTTAACCACACATAACTTGAATTCACATAACATGAATTTTTCGTAAGCATGCTAATTTCCTTGTAAATTATTACACAAATAAGAAATAGCTTGCCATTCATTTATCTCCTTTAATCATGTACTGAAAATTAATAACGACCTCAATGAGCTCAAATGACCTTTCTGGACCTTAGCACATGGTGTTCTGCGTCATGTTATAGATACCCCTGGACTGAATTGAATCTCAATTTAAGGAGTTAACTCAACTCGAAGAAAACAGACATTAACAAATGCAGTATCTTGGAATAAACCTGAATATTCACGGACAATGTATACCTTCTGATGTCAGTGTTGATAAAAATCAAATGAGAACAGATTTTGAATTAAGCAGAGATGAAATTTCGAATGGGTTGAGTGGGGATTAGCTGCTCCTGGTTTGGAATTTCAAGCCTATGGAATGCTAGTCTGTACAGGGCTCTGCTCTGTCAGGTCTCCAGCTCCACAACTTTCCTACTTATCATTCCTGCTCATCCTACAGTCTGCCATCTGAAGGGATAACTTATATTCTACTTCCTAAGTGCTCATCTTTTCTTCCCCAAATGTATTCTAGTTCCGCTCAGGAATAGTCCTTGTATTATGCCCACTTTGGTAATCTCCTCTCTCATTTCTCTACTCAGAAATGGGCAGGAACCCCGGCATTCTTCATAGCTGATTTGTAGTCTCCATTACTGGTGCTGCTGACAGCATTACAAACCCAGATAACCAGGAAGGGAATTCTATGGTCATGATTCTATCACCAACAGTATATCTGTTTCCAGATAGTTCATTCATATTTGTTTAATTACACAGACTCATTTGTTGATGTTTTCCATCCCCAAGTTATTATATGTCTCTGTGTTTTTCTGTTCAGAGATGCAACAAAAACTGATTTATTATTATCTATGCAAATATTTTTAAATTACTGCAAAATATGCTATGAGCAACCTAAAGAAAACATTATTTTAGTAAAATAAGTATTTGTTTACTCATAATGCTTTAGAACTAGAAAGACATTCTGCTTTATGTGGTAATAACTCAGTTTGGAGGTCTAGAGAGACTGGAGCACTCAGATTATATGTGGATTGACTAGACTAAGGAAGGGGAAGATGTATGCGAAAAATTTAAATTTAATCATATGGAACATCAGTGACCAAAGATCTCCCTAAACCCATCCCTCTTACTTTTCCTGCATATTTTACCATCTTCACTTAATTTCTGCCTTACAAATTGTATGGGGCTACGAGGGTTTAGCTAGAGAAGGGCGATGAGGAGGTGGCAAAGGTGAGTAGGAAGGAGCAGGGCAGACTTTGCAGCCGGAGAGCAGTGTCACTACTGTCACTGCTGATGGCAGACTGACAGACTAGCAGAGCTCCCACTGTGAGCTGAGCAGCTGCTGATTTCATTTCAAAGGCATCTGTAGCAGAGCTCCTTCCAGAGCATGAATCAGTAACTGTTTATATAAAGGGCAGCAACACCCCGCTGCAATACCAAGAACAGAATGTTGCTGTACCTGTTTGTAAAATGGCTGTTGGAATGACTTGGGATGCTCCCACTATTCCCACTGACAGGGAATAGGCTAGCATTGCCAGGGGAGAATTTTGAGAGAGGCACCTGGCATACACCTCCCTACACCTCTCACAGAGGAGCAACAACAATAAGAATGTTTTTATATCAGTGCTATGGCAGAACTGTCAAAAGGATAAGACATCAGCTCAATCAAGTGTGAGCCTGAAGTTGCAGGTGTATATGCTCACAAACAGCCTGACATTGTCATTTTAAAAAATCAGTACAGCCTATGTTATTGTTGTTGGCTGCCAGCAAGTCTACTGCGACTCACAGCAAGCCCGTGTGACAGAGTATAACTGTCCTGTCAGGTTCTCTTGGGTATCGTCCCTATGGAAGCAGATTGTCTGCTCTTTCACCAACCTAGAAAGGTGCTGTCAGCATTTAATACAGGAATGATGAAAATATTTCACAAATGCTACAGCTTGAGCACTGGCCAATCAAAATGGACTCCAGTCAGAAGGTAAGTTAAGGGTCCTAGCAAGTTCGTGACCAGGATGTGAGCGTGAGCGTATATTGTAATACTTTGACAAATTGTACCGGTGCCGGCGAAAGAGTGCGAGTACCAGCCGAATGTCACGCTGCTTTGATACAATTCAACTGTAATGGCTCTATACAAACCAAAACCAGACTCACTGCCATTGAGTAGATGCTGACTCCGAGCGATCCTACAGGGCAGGGTAGAACTGCCCCTGTGAGTTTCTGAGACTGACTGTTTATAGGAGTAGAAAGGCCTCTCTCCTGCAGAGTGACTGGTAGATTTGAACCGCGGACTTTGCAGTTGACAGCCCACTCCAGAACAACTACGGTGGGGGGAGCTCGGTTGCTTGCAGGCATCCTCCCTGAGGGCGATCAGTTGCCAGACTGCAGTGGGAACCACTCCCCGGTGTTAAGGACAATGGCCAGGCCTGCAGTCATTGGTTTGGTTCCTGTAGGTGGGGTTTACGCCCTTCTGATAATGGTTCCTATGGAGATCCAGAGAACAGGTCAAACCAATTCAGTTAAGCTGCCATCCTATACCTAGGATCTACCCATCTTGTCACATGTATACCCCCCAACCCCTCCTCTTCCTATTGCATGTATGCCCCTAGACGACCCCCTCTCATTGCTGTATAACCTATAGTGCAACCTCTTCCTGTGACGTATATCTTTACTTATAATCAGTGGGCTTGCATGCCCCCAAAGGTATAGAGGCCTTGGTTAGCAATAGAGAGGTTCTCTCTCAGCTCCTCCCCTGGACCTCTCCTCTGCTCTCTCCCCTCCCTTGTTCCCTTTCCCCTTGCCCTCCTGCCCTTCCCCCTCTCTCCACACAGCCCACCAAGCGGGGCTGAGGTGAGCATGCTATCATGAGATGTGTCTGACTCCATTATTTCAATATCTTCTATCTCTCATGCTCTTGATGACTTTAATAAAGTATTTATATGTCTCAACCGCACAATTGTGTCTATCCAACCCGTAATTAGTGGTGGGGGCTGGCGCCCCCTCCCCACAATTCCTACCACAAATGGCACTCAACGTGGGGCAGTATGTGTTATATATACCCCGGGTAACAATTATACGGCCACACCGGAATGTAGAGTGAATTTGAAGATTGTGCGAAGAGAGCATCCGGTGTGGCGATTGGCAGATAAGTAGTGGAAATAGTGACTGAGTGTTTTAAAGAGGACAATTGGGCAAGGTAAAAGTAAACCTGAAACTTATGGTCCTATGCTCATCTTCTTACTGAAAAGACAGGGTGTAAAAGTAATGAAGAAAAAGCAATGTTTACTAAAAGTAGTAAAGAGGTGTAATCCATGGTTTCCAGAGGAAGGCATTTTTGATTAGAGACTGGAACAAGGTCATTGTAAACTTAAGAAAGCACACAGAGATGGGGAGAGTATCCCCGTGGAGACATGGTCTCTGTGGGTTCAAGTTAAGATGGTCTGAGCACTTTTGCAGGAGGAAGAGAATGAGGATTGTAAGGCTAGTGTGAAGCCTTGCGAGCTATCCAAATCTAGAAAAGCAAGCTAAAGTCTTTGAATGAGCATGATTTATGTGATGAAACTTTAGGGAAAACTGAAGAAGCAGGGACTGATTTGTTATGCGAGGCCTCCGATTCTAAAAGAGACCCCATGGCCAAAGCCTATATGCCCCTGTGGGACTGCAGCCTCCGAAGATTTAAAGGTGATAAAGTACTAGAGGCAGCAGATTTCAAGACCCAAAGCGAGGCTATTAAACAAGACCAGCAAAGTAATGAGAAGCATCTAAGCTATGCAAACTTAAATCAGGTGAGAAGCTGTCAAAATGGGTTTCGGGCAGATGAGAAGATTTTAGACAGAGCTGAAAAAACTAAGCCTGAGTCAGAAGGACACATAGTAAAAGCATCTGCTCCCCTGCTGGAATTTAGTGTAAGCAAGACTAGAGATTGTGAAACAAGCAAGCAAGCCAGTGCTGGAGGTTGAGAGATTGGCTCCAAAGAAATGCAAACTAGGAGAGCTAATGCAGAAGATGAAGTTTGGGAAGTGCAGCTTCAAGATATACTGGTTGAAATGAGCAGCTAAGAGAACAGAAGTAAAGAAGCTAAGTATAGGAAAGCACCTTTACTTTCAAGAGTAGAAAAAGGGATTGCAGAAGGAGATTTAGAATTTAAAATGTCTTATCCTGTTAAAGTTAGTGTAAGGTCTCTCTCTCTGACCTAAATTCCAACCTCGGTCCTTGGCTCCGCAGGAGAAAGATTTCACGCTGAAGCCGGGCTCGTGATCCAAGTGAATTTAATGAGAGTTTAAAGAAGCTTCAGGTTTTACGTGGCACCCGTAGGATTCCTTTGACCATGCGGCCTGGCAGAGACTGCTCAGGGTCACGCAAGGATCTCTCTCCTCCCACGAAGACGACCAGACAAGACCGCTCTCCCTTCGGGTCCCTGCCTTTTCAAGGGTTCCCAGGGGCAGAGTGGTGAACGACCCCAGGTCGATCCCATTGGCTGAAATGCAATCACCTGGCCCAGGTGGGCTGCTCCAGGTGTAACACCCATCCGCGCCCACCCATGGGAAAATCCAGCTTTGTCCTATGCTGGCTCTCCTGGGCATGCGTCAATGGATTTCCCAATCCCTAGGCTAAGCTACCTAACATTAGCAGACAGCCTTACGGGGAAACACCCACAAGAAGTTCACAGTATCTTTCCCTTTAAATTGCTAAAAAATCTCAAGCAAGCAGTCAATGATTATGGCCCAGACTCACATGTTTTAATTAGCATGATAAGCGCTCTAGCAGAGTCCAAGAGCTGGACCCCTACAGATTGGAGGAGCTTTAGCGAAAATCTGTCTTTACTCTTCAGAATTCCTGCAATATCAATGCTGTGGAAGGAAGCAGCCCTTGCATGAGCAAGCAAAAATGCAGAAGAAGGCATAGATATAGTAGTTCACCATCTGCTAGGGTATGAGAATTATATCACAGTTGAGTCTCAACTACAGTTTACTGAACGGACAATAGGACAGATGCGTGAAGTTTGCTTAAATGCCTGAGAAAAGATAATTCCATCAGAAGCGAGAAAGCCGAGTTACATGGACATAAGACAGAGGAATGATGAATCCTAGGCTGACTTTGTGTCCCAACTGGAAGATGCTATTTCCTAGTGTGTAAAAAATGTCCAGGCAGTAAGAGACCTACTGTATAAGCTATCTTATGATTTCTCTAATAAACACTGTAAAAATGCCTTGTGTCCCTACAGGGAACAGGGCAAACTGTTATATTATCTCAGAATATGCAGGAATGTAGAGACAGAGAAATATACAAGGCCAACCTCAGAGCAATGGCCTTGGCAAATTACAACAAACCTAGAGGAAATTGCTTTAGTTGTGGGAAGACAGGTCATCTTCAGAGAGATCGTAGGCAGTGCTGGCCACTCGGCCTGGCCACAAAGAGCGAGTAGCTGCCTATGTTTGAACATGATCCAGGGTCATCGAGATTGGGTTTAAAAAACCCTGAACTCTGCCCCCGCTATAGGAAGGGAACTCATTGGGTGAGTCGATGTCATTCAAAATTCAACAGTAAAGGATTGCCATTAGCAAAGGCTTCCCAACAGGAAAACAGAGGAAAGAGCTTGATCCAAGTCCCACCTAACAGAGCTCAGAAGGCAAAGCCTCTGCCTAACCCAGCAAGAGAATCTTTGAATGGCAGCAAACACAGGTATCCCCCAATCTCACAGCAGCAGCCTCTTATTGAAAGAGTAGTGCAGTTTCTATCAGGAGGATTTACCCTAAGTACTCAGGGAATTAAAATTGATACTGGAGTTGATCAGAGTTGTGAGGAAAAGCCAAAAGCTGTGATTGAATCAGAAATCATTAAGAGCGGTAATTGGGGTCTGCTACCTAAAAGAACTATAGGATGTTTATTAGGAAAGTCTAACCTAAATTCTCAAGGTGTTGTTGGAATTTTTTTTATCAGGATTTTGAAGAAATTAGGCAGTGATAAAATCTGATATACCATGGTTTATAAAAAAGGAAGATCGCTTAAGCCAATTTTTGCTTCCTAGCATTTCTAGTGTTAAAAGTTCTAACTATCAGAAAAGAGTACCTGAGAAGTCTGACCACCCTTTAAATGAAGGGGTCTTTTGGATTGCTGTTACGGGGAAACGACATTGCAAGAATATCGCAAGGTTTTAAAATCCTACAGTGTAAGAGGCCTAAAGAGCAATACAGCTTAATTGAGCCTGTAACTTTATTGGTAAACTTGGAGGAAAAAAATGTCTGTTTGGTAAGTTACTTCAAGAACAGCCAAACAAATTTATTAAGAATTTTTCAGTCTTTCATAGTATGATAAGAAGCTCTCCCAATTAGCTTTCCTAATTCTCTGAGAGCTCTGAGCCAAAATTGACATGTTAGCTCTCTAGATTCTCAGAGAGCTGGAAGCCAAATTTACATAACAATGAAGGCTATCTAAATAGTAGTTGTACTGATCCACCACCAAGCAAGGTAACTGAGATTGCTAGCAATGCTTTAAAGGCTGCATGGTTAAAACAGAAGGGGGAGAAGAGGAATCTTATGTATGGCGAATTTCATTTGGTCAATTTAACAAAAAAAATTGTTCTCCTTTAAAAGCTTGTAGCAGATAAACACACTTTCATTTCTACAGAGAAAACAGATCCTAAGAAGTCCCAAGATGATAGGAATCGCGTTCGGATCCAGGCTCATTTGTCACCTGGAGAAAGGGCTATGCATTTATGTTTCTGCAGAATAAAGGTGATGGACTCCCTTTAGAAGGGCACAACCATGTTTGGAGAAAGGTGGACATGAAGGACATGAAGGAACCACAAAAGCTTAATCATAATTCCTTTTTCAGGTTAATGACAGCCCGAGGGGAGAGGCTATTTGTTTATATTTTCACAGGCAAAGGAGATAGGTGGATTTCTCTTCAGCAAGCAAGGCCCAGAAGAAAGCAGGGAAGCTGATGTGTGACCTGACCCCGTTGTCCTGTTACTGAAGTTATCCAAAACGTCAAGAAGACCTCACAGATTCCTGAGAATGGCGATTGCTGACCGCTGAGGTATTTCTTCCATTGCTGATGCTGTCTAAGGGACACTCTGGGACTCTGTCAAAACTGAACATTTTATAACACAGTGACTGGACTATTACTATAGACTGTTGCTGAAACATCAAGATTTTGGACTTGTCAATTAATGCTATAATATGATTGGAATGTAACTGATTTCTGTGTAACTCCTTACCTATATAATGTAACATTGCATGATTGGGATTCAATTAGAAAACATCTGCAAGGATTTAAGGGAAACATTTCATTAGATGTTGATTAGCTTGAGAAGGTTATTTTCTATACATTCAAAGACAGGCTTGAGGCATCTCCGGGCTCTGATATAATTAAGCAATTGGTGAATGGCATGGAAGGATTGGATCATAGAGCTTGGGTTCAAAGTATTTCTCATAGCCTGGGTTCAGCATGAGTGAGAATCAACTCTATGGAAGTGGGGGTTGGGGGCATATTGTGGTGGTTGGATGATTTTATGTTAAGGAAACACTGATGGCTGGGGGTCAAGTCACACTTATCAATCAAGTAGTAGCTTGATGATACCTCCTTGACCATTTCAATGAGTGGGGGACTCTGGAAACTGCCCCATATATCTCTCTCCCTCTGCCTACCTGCCTGCTGGAGCTCTGCTTGCCTCAAGGGGTAGCTCCACGGAGGCCACTTGTCCCTGAGAGCTGTTAGCACCTTGGCCATGATCTTGCTTCCAATGACCTTGCACTAAAAGCTTTAGCAAAAATCCAGGATCTAAGAACTAATAAATACCACTTGAAATGCTTCCACAAATTGATGAAGCATTGGAAGCATTCACTAGTTTATATCAAGAAATTTGGAAACCAGCTACCTGGTCAAATGCCTAGAAAGTGTCATCTGTCCCCATTTCGAAAATAAGTGACCCAATAGAATGGGGAAATTATCAAACAATATCATTACAATCACATGGAAGTAAAATTTTGCTGAAGGTCGTCCAAGAAGGGTATGTCAACAGGAAGCCTCATGAAATTCAAGGCAGATCCAGAATAAAATATAGATTAAGGGATGTCATAACTAATGTCAAATGATTCATAAACAAAAGTAGAGAATAGCCCAAAATATGTTTACTAGTGTTTTCTTGATTGGGCAAAGGTGTCCAACTGTTTGAATAATAAAAAACCATGGAAAGCATTGGGAAGAATAGCAATTGCAGAACATTTACTTGTGCTCATTCAGAACCTGTATAAAGATCAAAAAGCAATTGTTTAGACCAATGGGATGCTACATAGTTTAAAATCTGGCAAGGGTACTTCAGGGCTGTATCCTTTCCCCATGGTTAATTAAATCTATATACTGAGGAAATAATCTGAGAATCTGGACTATCAGAAGAACTCGGGATCCAGATTCAAGGAAAGATCATAAATGACCTGAGACATGCAGATGACACAACTGTCCTTGTGCGAAGGCAAGAGCACTTGAACCACTTATTAATAAAGCTCAAGTATGAATTAGAAACAAATGCAGCCTGCAGTATGAATTAGAACTTAATGCAAAGACAATACAAATCTATACAACTGGACCAGTAGATAACACGATGATCAAAGGAGACAACATTGAAGTTGAAGTTGAATATGGATTTCCTTTTGCTTGAACCCCAATAAACATTAAAAGAAGCAGCATCAAGAAATCAAATTACATACAAACTTTGGGCAAATCTGCTGAACAAGACCTCTTTAAAGGGTTAAAGAGCAAAGATAGAACTTTGAAGACTAAGGTGTACTTGACCCAAGCCATGCTATTTTCTATGGCCTCATATACACGTGAAAGCTGGATAATCGATGAGGAAAACTGGTGACGAATCAAAACCTTTGAATTATGGTGTTCCCAACCCACAGGGCAAGTAAGGATGAGGGCTTTGTGCAGAAGGTTGACTTGCAGGGCGGAGTGCCTCTGGGCACTTAATTGGGTTTTTTGGACTTGCTGACCCACAGAAGTAAAGCTAAATACGTTTGTACTGAGGGCTACTGTAGTAGGGCACCTGGGGCACTTCATCATTCAGGGAGCTGGATTTGCTAACATACGGAGCTTAAATTAAAAGCCTGTGGGTTGAGGCTTATAGCAAAGTGATATAAAATTGGCATTAAATTAGCAGGCCGGACAAAACTTTGAAACATGTCCTGAGAAGCAACTCAACCCTGAGCATTTCTCACTGGTGTTACAACTGAACTTCCATAATAAACTCTTTAATGATGCTATGAATCACACTGACTGGAGGTACCTACTAACAACACAAAGAGGTCATTTTAGAAACAATCTGACAGTTCTAAATGTGTTTAAAATAATACTTGCTGTTGTGAATTGCCATTAAGTCAATTGCAAATCATGGCAACCCCAGGGCCTACCCATGAGAACTACACAGAGAAGAGAGTTTATTAGAATCCAACTATGTTGAAAAGATGACTGAAATCAAGTTTTACAGAATTAATGAAAATCTTACCCCAAATAGATCTAAAGCCTAGCCACATTTGTGAGGTGCAATCTAACCCAAATTAACAATTTCAATTTGTAACTATGTAGAAGGAAGACACAAGAGTCTCATAAGCATATTTTCATATATTTCTGAGAGAAAACAGCAATGATACCCCATAAAGCAGAAAGGAACTATTAAATGTCTTCAACAATATCCATTCCAGATTAAAGTAAGCTAAAGGGACATTTCCCTTAATGGACTAAAGTGCACCTAAACCAAGCCATGGTATTTTAAAGAATAGTGAGTCAGTCGCAGCCTGCAGACACTCCTGGAAGACGCTTCAGGATGGCTACCCAAGGGGAACCCCAAGCCCAGTTCAAACTTGTACTGGTGGGTGATGGTGGTACTGGAAAAACGACATTTGTGAGACGTCCCCTGTCTGGTGAATTTGAGGAGTATGTAGCCACCTTAGGGGCTGTGGTCCATACCTTGTGTTCCATATGAACAGAGGACCTATTAAATTCAATGTGTGGAATATGGCTGGAAAACAAAAGGATGAATATAAGGAATTAAAGGGTAGTGGGGGCATGGGACACTAATCCACCCAAGGGGAGGGTATGGTTTATATCTCCACAGGGAAAGTGGGACCAGACTTCAACCCAGTGCCGCAAGGTGTGAATGCAATATCCCAGCGTGGAGTAGGGAACCAGTGGAGAGGTCTGGGAGGCTGGCCCCAGCACCATAAATTAAGTGGATTCCTGTCCCTCCCCCGAAAAGAATTTGTTCCAAAGGACGACATTGACTCTGCAGCTCCGGGAGATGGACATATCTGATCAGAGCACACGGGAGCAGATGAAGGGGCAGGAGGAAAGAGTGGAACACAGCCTGGCCCGCCAGGCCGTGAGGATGATGTTCCTGAGTAGAGCAGCCAGTCCACAGAGAGAACAACATGGCTGGCCCCACTATGAAAAATGATGCCAATCAGTGACTAAGGGCGATACAGGGGACTGCACCGGAGACACAGTGTGGGAATTGCACCTGACCTGATCCCACCACACCAAGGCAAATCACTGGGGGAGTGCAGCGTAACAGCAAGGGAATGGAGTGGCAAGGTCCCCAGGGAATGCTGAAAGTGGAGTTTGGGGCCAGGGCATGGTGCCCCAACAGACTGGACTGGAAAACACTCCTAAGGGACAGCAAACAATCCCTGAACTAACTACAAGCTTTGCTCTTGTGAAGTGTTTTGTTTTGTTCTTTGTCAGTGGTTTGTTTTTGTTGTTTTGTTGTCTGGTTGTATACTGTTGCTTTGTTTTCCTCAGTCTTGTTTTCCTGCATGTTAGTGTCTCCACAGGTCTGTCTGAATAGGACAGGCTGGATGAACTATCTGGAGGAAAAACAACGGGACCAACAGTTCCGGGGGGACTTGGGGTGGGGGATAAGGAAGTGGTGTTAACAAACACAGGGACAAGGGAACAACATGGGACCCAAAATGGTAGAGAGGGGGGAGTGGCAGGACTGGTAGGAAATGATCAAGGGTAAGGTTGCGTAGAGAAGAGGTATAGCTGAGCCCAGGTGGAGACGGAGCATGGTAGTGGGGCAGGAGGAAGGTCAAGGGAGATGGAGGAAAGAGCTAGGAGTCAAAGGGCATTTATGGAGGTCTAGACAAAGACATGTACATGCAAATATATATAGGAGGATGGGGAAATAGATCTATGTGTCTATATTTATAGGTTAAGTATTAAGGTGGCAGAAGGACCTTGGGCCTCTACTCAAACACTCCCTCAATGCATGAATACTTTCTTTTATTAAATTGGAACTCTATGATGCTCACTCTCCCGACACAACTGCTGGCGCCAAAGGGGGTGAACAAGTAAATGTGGTGAAGAAAGCTGATGGTGCCCGGCTATCAAAAGAGATAGTGACTGGGGTCTTAAAGGCTTGAAGATAAACAAGCAGCCATCTAGCTCAGAAGCAACAAAGTCCACATGGAAGAACACACCAGCCTGTGTGATCGAGTGGTCCCGAAGGGATCAGTTATCAGGCATCAAAGAACAAAAAATCATATCATTGGCTGCACACCTCCATGATAGGATCACTGAAGACAAATGGGTGCATAAGCAAATGTGGTGAAGAAAGCTGATGGTGCCCGGCTATCAAAAGAGATAGTGTCTGGGGTCTTAAAGGCTTGAAGGTGAACAAGCGGCCATCTAGCTCAGAAGCAAAAAAGCCCACATGGAAGAAGCACACCGGCCAGTGTGATCACAAGGTGCCAAAGGGACCAGGTATAAGGCATCATGCAAAAATATATATGTGTGTGTGTATATGTATATATATATACACACACCATATTGAATGAAGGGGGAAGTGCAGAGTGGAGACCCAAGGCCTAAGTGTCGGCCAATGGAGATCCCCTCATAGAGGGGTTTAGGAGAGGAGATGGATTAATTAGGGTGCGAGGTAGTACCGATGAAGAACACAGCTTTCCCCCAGACCCTGGATGCTTCCTCCCCCCAACTACCATCATCCGAATTTACCTTGCAGGGCTGGATAGGGCAGAGGTTGTACACTGGTACATATGAGGGCTGGAGGCACAGGGAATCCAGGGTGGATGATACCTTCAGGACCAAGGGTGTGAGGGGCGATGCTGAGAGAGTGTAGGGTGAGTGGGTTGGAAAGGGGGAACTGATTACAAGGCTCCACATGTGACCTCCTCCCTGGGAGAGGGACGGCAGAGAAGGGGGGGAAGGGAGACTCCGGATAGGGCAAGATATGACAAAATAACGATGTATAAATTACCAAGGACACATGAGGGAGGGGGGAGCAGGGAGGGAGGGGAATAAAAGAGGACCTGATGCAAAGGGCTTAAGTGCAGAGCAAATGCTTTGAGAATGATTGGGGCAGGGAATGTATGGATGTGCTTTATACAATTGATGTATGTATATGTATGGATTGTGATGAGTTGTATGAGTCCCTAATAAAATGTAAAAAAAGAAAAGAGGAGAAAAAAAAGAAAATGATTAGGGCAAAGAATGTACAGATGTGCATTATACAATTGATGTATGTATATGTATGGACTGTGATAAGAGTTGTATGAGCCCCTAATAAATTGTTTAAAAAAAAAAGAAAAATGTGGAGGTAGTTAGTACACACACACACACATACACAAAGAAAAATGTGACGGACTGGGAGATGGTTGTTATATCCAAGCCCAGGGTGCCATTAAAATGTTTGACATACTCTCAAGGATTACTTACAAGAATGTGCCAAACTGTCCTAGGGATCTGGTTCAATTAAGGACATACTTATTGTGCTGTGTGGCAACAAAATGACAATTGAGGACATGAAAGTTAAAGCAAAATCCACTGTCCTCCACCGAAAGAAAGACCTTCAGTACTAAGACATTTCTGTCATAAGTAAACACGGCTTTGAAAAGCCTTCCTTTGGCTTGCTATAAAACTCACTGGAGATCTGAACTAGGAGTTTCTGGCATCCCTGCTCTTGCCCCAGAGAGGTTGTTGTGGACCCAGCCTTGGCAACACAGTGTTAGCATGATCGCACAGACAGCCACTTTCCCGGATAAGGCTGCTGACAACGCTGGAGAGGACAAAGCTGAAGCCCTGCTTAAGATGTCTAGTTTTACAAGCAACTGTCTTGCAATGTCAGTGGTGGAGCTTATTCTAGGGCTAAACAGAAAATGCTCATCTTTGGGATGCTCAGGGTGATGCATGGGCTTCGGAAAGAGTGTGGCAGTTAAAACCTTCATTTTGTTTGTGTGTGGTGGGGGAGGGGACCTGCATATTTAGCTGTGTGAGAAGCATTTGTTTTCTTTCCTGAAATTCAAATATAAGATTGCTATAATCACATCATAATATTTAGTGGTGATGTTTTGTTCATGCACTAACATTCCCATTCCTTATCACTTAGGACCAGAATAAGGTTGTATTTCAAATGTCTAAAAAAATAAGAATATGGAAAGTATCATGCACTGAAAGAACAAACAAAATGTTCCTTAGAAGAGAAGATGGTGAGACTTTGTCTCACATATTTAGACATGTTATTAGAAAAGACAAATCCCTAGAAAAAAGACATCATGTTTGATAAAGAAGATCCTCAAGGGAGATAGAGTGACACAGTGATGGCAACAATGGGCTCAAACATCCAAGGTTCATGAGGACAGCACAGGACCAGAAAGTGTTTCTTTTTTCATGTACATAGGGTCACACTGAGCTAGAACTGACTCAAAAGCGACTAACAACAATGTGATCATGTAAAGAATATAATGTTTTTGCTATTTAGAGGTCAAGAGGAAAGATTTCTTCGACTTATTCTAAAATAGTTTATATAAAGTTGATCCACAAACATATATAGGATACTTAAGTAAATGTGAGAAATATGAACAATAAACTGAGTAAATCTTGGTAAAATACACAGAAGTTATACAAGGAGGTACCCAAAATAACACCAGATTTTTTTAAAGCTAGGTATTGCAATTTTTTATAAAACAATCTTATCACCTTCAAAGTACTCTCTATTACACTTAATGCATTTGTCAAATCTGAGAATCCTTTCTTGGAAACATTTTTCAAACTCATCTGTTTAGATGAGTGACAGCACCTCCTATGTCATTTTTTGTTTTGTTTTTCACCTCTTGTATGTCATCAAATCACTGTCCTTCCAATGTCCCTTATCATTCATAGAAACAAAAAGAAATTGCACAGAACTAGGTCAGGTGAGTAAGGTGTGTGAGGCAATATAGGCATGCTGGTTTTTGCCCAAAACTAGCACACTGAGATGACTGTGTGAGCAGGTACATTGTCATGGTGGCAAAACCAATCCCCTGTCTACCACAAATCAGGGAACTTTTGTCCCACACTGCTACACAATCTTTTCAGAACCTCTAAATAGAAAGCTTGATTAACAGTCTTACCTGGTGTAACAAACTCCAAATACACTAGGAGTCAACATTTTCATAACTTTGGAAGGCGACAGACATCCAGAATGAGGTTTGTCATCAATCAACATTTAACCTGTTTTGAAACAAGAAAGCCACTGGTACGCTTGAGTTTTTCCCATAGTGCTGTCCTTGTAAACTGTGTTCAACATCACAACAGTTTCTGCAGCATTTTTCCTGAGCAAGACACAAATCTTACAACCTCACACTGTTCTCTTAAATCAGCCATCACAAAAAAAAAAAAAATGAGATTTGAGTGAAAATGCTTTTACAAAAGAATTCACTGTGACCAGAGAGAACTTTCCCAGGCGATGCCGCTGGGTGCACTAACTCAGAGTGACTTGCTCAATGCTTGCCTAGTGGGGAAAATACATAGTATGAAAACTCCACTCTATGCAATTCTGGAGTTTTGGGGGGTACTCCCTCTTATGTTTCCAATAAATTTTAAATTTCCAATAAATGTGAAACTTTATCAAAATATAACTTAACAAAATGATTGAAAAGTAGAAAATTTTATGTCAAAACATTTGGCTACAGCTATTTCCTAGACATTTGACTTATTACAAACTCCATCACTTAATTATTATAGGACTAAGGAGTTCACTTTCATAAAATTAATTTGAATTGGCTACAATGATTACTAAGAACCAATGAATTTTGTTTTCTAATTGCTGTAAATCATAAAACAGCACAAGAGCGATTCAGAAGTGTTCAAGATTTGACTAGGCTTGTAGTGAAAAGGCATGGTTCCATTCTTATATTTAAATTGTTGTTGTAGGGTGCTGCTGAGTAAATTTTGACTCTTTACAACCCTACAGAAGAGTGAAGGGCTGCACAATAGAGTTTTTATGTGCTCATCTTTATGACAGCAGACCACCAGTTATTTTCTCCCATGGAGCCACCAACCTTGTTTATCAGCCAAGCATTTACCCATTGTACCACCAGTGTTTCTTCATTTGAACATTTAGAGATGTAAATTAGACCAGCTTTCCTTCTAAGAATATAATGACTCATTGCTTATAGATTTTAATATTGTATTGTTGCTAAATGGTCTTGAGTTGGTTCCAACCTTAGCAGTCCTGTGTACAACAGATCAAAAAGCTGCCGGGTCCTTCCCCATTCCAACAATCTTTGTTAGTTTGCTATGTTTGAGCCCGTTGTTGCAGCCACTGTGAAAATCCATCTCCTTGGTCTTCCTCTTTTCTGCTGACTTTTAGTTTACCCAAAATGATGTTCTCTTCCAGAAACTAATCTCTCTTAATAACATGCCAAAAATACATAACACAAAAACTCATCATACCTACTTCTTCAGAGAATTCTGCCGATACTACTTCCAAGAGATTTCTTTGCTCTTCTGCAGTTCATGGTACTTTCAGTAATCATTACCATCACCATAATTCAAATGAACCAATTTTTATTTCTAAAATCCAAAGATATTTTACTTCATTAATCTCAAATTGTAATTTTTAATTAAAAAACATTTTATTGGGGGGATCTTACAGTTCTTATAACAATCCATACATCTATTGTATCAGGCACATTTATACATATCACCATAATTATTTCCTAGATAGTTACCTTCTATTGAGCCCTTGGTATCAGCTCCTCTTCCCACCCCACCCTCATGACCCCTTGATAAATTATAAATTATTATCATTTTCATATCTTACACCAACCACTGTGTCCTTAATCTGTAGGAGGCATCCGGCTGATCAAGGTGTTTACTAATGGGTGACTATTTAGTCCTCTGTGCCTCTGTGTCTCTGCAGACAAAAGCATTGCAAAATGACTGTTATTTGTGACTTTGCTGCTTAAAGCATTGAGGGATAACTCAGTTATTTACGATCTCTTTGAGGCTCTCTTGAATCATGCATATCCATGTGATTGTCATTGAACCTAGTGCTTTTATTATTCTAAGGTTAAGAAACTGACTAGTTAAGTAACATTTGCATAGATAAGAGTTTAGGAATGTTTAAGGTCTTTGATGTTTGTTTTGTAACCAATTCCCTTGTGTAAGAAAAATATAAAAACCAAGCTTCAAATATACTAGAGATTTCAGTCCATCAGATTGAAGTCCCATGCTTTGTATGTATCTCTTTCTTTTCCTTTCATCCACACACCTCATTTCAGACCCAGCTTGATGCTGCGGGATAGCTGGTCTAATCCACCCCCCCCCCCTACTAACCCCAAGGTTTCTGTTGTTTATGCCCCTGGAAAGGGTGGTGGTGTGGTTATATGTCAATCATTGTAATTGGTTCTCCCTTCCTCTCCCTCCGCCCCCACCTCCCCTGTTCTTCTAGTATCATTACTTCCATTCCTATTCCTGTATTCCATGTGTTCTGAGCTCTTATGTCTTATATGTACCTCTGCTCATGCTCTGGTCTAGCTCACAGCGAAAGGCAGTATTAGGGTCTAGATCTGCAGTTCTCAACATGTGGGTTGATACCTCTTTGGGGATTGAATGACCCTTTCACAGGGGTTGCCTTATAACAGTAGCAAAATTACCGTGATGACGTAGCAATAAAAATAATTTTATGATTGGGGGGTCACAACAACATGAAGAGCTGTATTAAAGGGTTGCGGCATTAGGAAAGCTTAGAACCACTGGTGTAGATAGTTGGGATGGGAAAGCCTCAAGGAACCAGAGGAATATTGTGTTTCATCATTGCTTTACTGCACCCTGGTTGACTCATCCCTTCCTTGTGACTCTTCTGTAAGGGAATGTTCCATTGTCTGAAGATGGGTTTGGGGTCTCTGCTCCACCCTCCCTCATTCTCAACAATATGGTTTTGTTTGTTTGTTTTGATTCTTCTGGTTCCTGTTACCAATCCCAACAACACCTCATGATCACACAGGCTGGTGTGCTTCTTCCATGTGGGCTTTGTTGTTTCTGAGCTAGATGGCAGCTTGTTTACCTTCAAGCTTTTAATACCCCAGATGCTATATCTTTTGATACCCAGGCATCATCAGCGTTTGGCACCATATTGCTTATGCACCCATTTGTCTTCAACGATTGTGCTGTAAGGAATCTTTGTTCTTCAAAATTTTAAGATGTTTTGTGCAGCAGACTTGTCCAATGCAATAATGCATTGTTTGATTTTTTTTTAATGCTTCCTCCTTGAGTGTTATTTGTGAATCCAAGTAAAATTAAATTCTTGACAAGCCCAATCTTTTCTCCATTTATCATGATTATGTATACTGGCCCAGTAGTGATGATTTTTGTTTAATTTATATTGAGTTATAATCCAAACTGAAGACTGTGGTCTTTGATCTTCTTCAATAAGTGCTTCAAGTCCTCCTCACTTTCATCAAGCAAGGTTAAATAATTTGCATATCAAAGGTTGTTAATTACCCTTCCTCCAAGCCTGATGCATCACGTAGTCCAGCTTCTCAGATTATTTGCTTACACAGATTGAATAAGTATGCTGAAAGGATACAACCCTGACACACACCTTGTAAAATTTTAAACTAGGCAGGACTCCTTTGTTCTATTTGTATGACTTTGTCTTGCATTTAATTTCTTACAATTAAACAATTGTATTGCTTTAAGAATTTCACGTCAATGGTACAGTACAGTGAATCGTTTAATATGGCTCTTTTAGTTGTGGTCCTTACAACTCCCACCATATTACTCTTTCCTGGTGGGTATGGGTAAGAGAAAATGGGAGAAGATGCTAATAGGATTCTATGATTCAGTTATGAATGATTGTTCACAGGATTGATTTTTATTGTAACAACAGAACCTTAATTCCTAGGCAACGAGGCAATTTTACAATCCATCTGGGTTTTAAATAAGTCATCTCAGAAATAGAAAAGAAGGATCTATTGCCATTATTAATGGAGAGCCAAGATGATGAGATCCCTGCTCATTGAATCTCTTTTACCCAGGGACTGAAAGGTGTGGCAACAGAGAAAAAGCAGAAGTACAGGAGCAGCAGAACCAAGACCCAGAGCAGGAGACATAACAGTGGGCTCCTAGCTCACGAAGTGAGTAAAGCAGAATGCCTTTTGACTGGAGGCTCACTTGTGGAGTGGAGTGGAGTGCTTCAGGGCACTTATTTGGGACATCTAGGTTTTTGACCCATAGACTAGAGCAGAATGCACTGGGTTGACCTGATGGTTAAATGGAATGAATGCCCTTGGCTCATATATTAGTGTAGCTAAAAGTGGTTTATATCATTGTCAAACAGTGCAGAGGCCATGTCAATAGTCCAAGGGCCAGAAAGGCAGAGGCTCATTGAAGAACTATGTCCTGAGAATACCTGATATTTGACTGTAACCTGTTAACTTCCTTAACAAGCTTCATAATAGTGAGTGTGGTCTATGAGTTTTATGCAGCTATTGCAATGAATTTTCAGAACCATCTGAGACACAGAGAGAACCTTTAGAGGGAAGGTTGGTGTCAGATTGATAAGAAGGTTGGAGGATAGCGGCATGTCTGACCTTGTCTCAAAGGAGCCAGCCCTTGGTGACTTGAGCATGATGACTTCTTTCTTGTGAAATCATGGGAGATCAGATGCTGCCTCTGTATCCTTTTAGTTTCAAATGGAAAAATATAATTTGAAGGTTAGAATTCTTAAAATATATATATTTTATTGCTCTTGAAGACACTTATGGTTTTCTTTAATAGTCTTGTAAATGCCACACCACTTAGTATACTGGCAATGAAAGTTTTAATCAAGTATGTAAATGATAAGTTAAAAACCAAAGCATTGGTGTGTTTTATTCTGACCATTAGCAACCTCAATTTCTTTGATTATTAAAGTAAAACAGGTTCAAATAAATCCTGGAGTGAAAAGGTTAATTATATCATGCATATGAATCTTGGACACTGAAGCATTACTGTGTCTGAGGGGATGGGGGGATGATGTAGGTATCTACAAGTATTTTGTAAAATCAAATTTGGAGAGGAGTCTCAAGATAACATACAGGTAGAATCACCCACCTGGTGCTCCCATTGTTAGATTGGAAAATTAAGAGGTAAGGAGGCCAATATTGAGAGGCTGAGGACTAGAAAGAGAATCCCAGAGCACTAGGGTCTGTTGGTTCAGGCCTCCCCTTATGATTTTTGCCCACTGAGCAATCAAGGGCTCACTGTGGCATTCTAAGTCCACCATGTCTTCCCACAGGCTCTCCATATCCCTTGCCCAGTCCAGTGGGATGGAGTCCACCACCACTTCCTAAAACCAAGATCTGAGACCCGCCAGCATACAGTCATTTATCCAGACTGCTGCCTAAGGTTGGTCATAATCCCAGGATCACAGAGAGTCTCTGAAAATTAGCCACAAGAACTCACGCTGATGTGCTTCTCTCTGCTCCCCTCTCTGTTCAAGCATTCATGGGCTTTGAACCTCCCCTCCCCACCCAGGAACAGAGACCATATCAGCCACATCTTTCCCCTTATCCCCAGCCTACCAGTGTGGATAATGAAAGATAATCATACACTAATTTATTACAGTCAGAGAGCACATGGGCTATTTACCCCACAGCAGATAGCAGATCCCCAGAACACAGCCTACAAAGACATTCAGGAGTAAGCCAATAGGGCAGCCGGGAGAACTCAGACCCAATGAGTCCCAAACCTACTCGGTCAATCTAATCTTCTTTTCCTGGGGGACAAGGCAGCACAGCCCAGATACCAGGACACCTTACAAGGCCTTAAATTTTTTAAATTAAAAATGCAGTCATTCTGAGGCTATTTTCCTCTTTGTTACGTTGAATCTAAGCCACCACATACCTGGTTCATTAATAAAACTTTAACATAATGAATAAGGAAAAAACAACAGGAGCTAAAATCCACAGCCTCAGCCAAAAACAGTTTTAACCAGTTTAGGCTTGATAAAGAGTCTTTGAAAGACTGTTCAGAAAACAGACAATAGTAAGTCAGCTAAACAATCCTTCCACATAAGACATTGGCCTGCTGAGTAAGGCACTGTTATACTCCACCCTAGGCTACTTAAGTAGGGGGAAGGAATCGATCCCATCCCCTCCCTCCCACTTGGCCACCTCCACCATCCCCTCTGACCTGATTAACCAGAGGAACATTATGTAAAGATAATTAACTCAATCACAAGAATACAGCTTTCACAGCTATAGCAGACACCAAATCATCCTCCTAGCTTATATCTCACCCCCTCTCTGACCCCATACAAGACCACAAGGCAGTTAAAACATCATTCCACAAAACACTGTCCCTACATAATATGCAGGGTCAACAAAGGACGCTGGTAGATTCACTACACTCATCCTTTACCCCAACCACAATAACCTCTGGAACCTGTTCCCTTCACATCAGGAGCACACAGCTGCTTCTAAACTCACCAAGTAAAATATCAGCTTTCTATCGAGAAAAGCCAGTCCTCAAAGAGATTCAACTTGAACTCGTGGCATAGCTAGCTCCAGATAGTTGTTAGACCTATTTGCGTTAGCTTCTGAGAAAAAAAAAAGTTTAGGGCTCCTTTATCCACAAAAGGAACTGAGATTCATCACATCAGGGTTACTTGGTGACCTTCCCTGCCCTTGGCAAGGTAGCCAGCGAACATGGGGTTCCAGAGATCCTACCCAGACCACCTTCTAAACAGAAGCCCTTCCTCATAGGGACACCCCTAATAAGAGCCTATATCTACCTTGGAATTGTACATAAGGAGAGGAGAATTCAGAGTTGTGCAGCAACCTACTATAAAGGAGCATTCTATTAAGCACAAATAAGTCAAGGTCTGCACTTTTCCTTTCACAATTTACAAGGTCAACAAGGAACCCCAGGATTTAACATACCCAGCATGTACCCCAAATGCCACAACATCTAGAACCTGCTTCCCACACCTCAACAATACCTATTCTGCATGAACTTGCCAACTAACTATGTATCCTCATAACCATCTGCACCCAGTTCCCAATGAATGCCAGTCCAGGGAGAGAGTCAACTCCAATGAGATAGAGATGAAACTTAAACCCACAACATAGCTGACTCTAGGTAGTCCTTAGAATCATTCTCACTATCCCTGAGAAAGAAATCACAAGGCTCGTGGACTTCTAGGAAAATTGTACCAAGTCACACCAAAACTCCTCGCAAACAACAACCCACATCAGCAGCCACTACAAGAAAGCAAGAGAAACAAAGTGCACTATCTAGTGACATACATTGAAGAAGCAGACTTTGAACCACCACAGGAAAAAAATCTTGAATATGCTACTTGGAGTCATACAGGATAAAAGGAAACCATTACAGAAAAAAGATGAAAAAATATAAAGGAGAGAGTCCACTTACTCAAGGCAAATGGAAGTACTAAGGGAAACACAACAGATGCAAAGAAAACAGCAAAAGACTTTACCAACAGCCTGGAAGAGGCTGAGAATCATATCAGCAACCTCAACTATAGCTCAGCAGAATTCAACAAACATGAAAGACAATCAAACAAGATAATCAAAGAATCTGAAGAAAACCTGAGAACAAAGATCAATGCTATGAAGAGAAACAATATTTGAATAATTGGGATTCCAGAGCCCAACATAATGAAAAAATCAACAGCCAAGATAGCAAGGGAATTCCTGGATAGGAACGTCCCTAATTTAATGAAGGAGAATCAGACAATTATCCAGGAAGCATAGAGGACACCAATTAGACTGAACCCCGAGATGAACACACCAAGGGGTATAGTAATTAAGTTATCCAACTGTAAGGAAAAGGAGAAAATCTCAAGAGCAGCTAGAGAAAAAATGCAATCACCTGTAAGGGTAATCAGATAAGAATATGCTCAAACTTAGCAGAAAACATGAAGAAGATGAGAGAATGGAGTGGCATCTTTCAAAAGTTGAAGGAGAATAATGGGAACCCAAGAATCCTGTATTCCGCCAAACTCTCCATCAAATTAAAAGGAGAAGCAAGGGTTTTCCCAGGTCAGGAGAAATTTAGAGACTATGTCAAAAAAAAAAAAAAACCCAACCAGTACTATAAAAATTACTCTCCAACTCACTTTGGTTAAAAGACCACGATCCACCCAGCTCATGCATTTTTCAGAGGATGCTTAATATAGATTAACATGCATATGAGATCACTGCATTGTGTAACACTACCTAGAAGTCTGAGCATGGAAAGCAACGCACAAGGTGTCTTTGACCCAATGGTGAAAAGAAGGCAAGAATGAGTCTTGCCACACATAGATAACACACTGCTAAAGAGTGAGGGAGGAAGATGTCTATCACAAAAGGTCTGTGATGAGTCCACAGATAGATGTTACAACTCTGAACTTCAATGGTTTGAATTCTTCCATCAAAGACAAAAACTAGCAGACTGGATTAGAAAACACAATCCATCTATCTGTTGTTTGCAAAATTCCCACCTCAAGCTCACAGATATAAACAGGTTGAGGGTAAAAGGTTGTTGGATGGTATATCAAGCTAATGGCAATCAACAAAATGCAGAAGCTGCAATTCTAATCTCTGGCAAAATAGATTTCAAGGTTCGGGACATACAAAGAAATAAGTATGGGCATTAGATAATACTTAAAGGATTAATAGACTGAGCCAATTAACATAAAAACATATACATGCCTAATGAGAGACCTTCAAAATACATAAATCAAATCCTTCAAAAGATGAAAAAATTAATTATGGGATTATCAGTCATAGTAGGAGACTTCAAAATACCACTCTCCAAGAACAATAGATCAGTGGGAAAGAATCTCTACAAAGAGGATACAGAACTAAACTCTAAAATTATACAAGTAACCTGATATACATGCTCAGAGCTTTCTACCCAACTGCAAAAAAAATCACATTATTTTCAAGTTCACATGGTGCATATTCAAAAATAGACCACATGCTGGGACACAAGACAAGTTTGAGCAAATTAAAAAATATAGAGGTCACTGAGACTTCCTTCTCTGACCACAAAGCCATTAAGCTGGAAATCAACAAAAGAGGGATTAAAAAGGACAAATATTTGGAGGATAAATAACTTACTTCCTCAAAAGGAATTTTGGCCCAAATTGAGAGAAAATTAGGAAGTTTCTAGAAACCAAAGAGTATGAGAACACAACTATGGATACAATCTATGGGATACAGGAAAGGCAGTTTTCAAAGCATACTTAATAGTGATAAATGTGCATATGAAGAAGTAAGACAGACTTATGGTGGATATGCTATCATATAACTACCTGTTGGAACAGAATCACAGAATAACTCTTCTGAAAGCAAAAGAAAAGAAATAATAATTTAAAAAATCAGGGCAGAGATAAAATGAGTGGGACAACAAAAACAATGGAGAAAATCATCTTAGTAAAAATCTAGTTCTTTGAGAGGATTAACAGAATCAACGAACCATTGGCAAACCTAACCAAAGATATGAAAATCCAACAGCCAGCATTACAATCAATGGAGAAAAGACAAAAACATTTCCACTAAAAAGGGAACCGGGCAAGGATACACCTTGTCCCCAATTCTGTTCACCATCTTCCTGGAGGTCCTAGCTAATAGTACAAGGCAATGGAAGGATATCAAAGGTTTACCTCTGGGTAAAGAAGAAGTGAAATAATAATTATTTTCAAGTGATATGATTTATATTGCAGACGATAAGATTTTAAATATTGAGAACCCCCAAAGCTCCACAATAGGAGTGGTGGAACCAATGAAGGAATATGGTAGAGTGACAGGATACAAGGTCAGCAAGCAGAAGTCAATTGGATTGCTATGTAGAACTGATGGGATTACATACAAAGAAATCAAGAAGGTAGTATCCTTCTCAATAGCCAAGCATAAATTGAAATATCTAGGGATATACTTAACAACAACAAAAGATCAGTACGAGGGAAACTACAGAGCATTATTACAAGAAACCCAAAGGGACCTTCAAAATGGAAAACTATCCATGTTCATGGATCAGTAACCACTTTGCAATAGCCCCTTTATTTTAAAGATGGCAATCCTACCTAAGACATAAAGGTTCAAATCAACCCTGATACCAATTCCAGCATCATTTTTCAAAGAAATGGAAAAACTGACTACCAAGTTTATATGGAAGGCAAGAAAGAACTCCTCAAGAATAAGAGTAAAGTTAGTGTGCGTGCATTACCTGAGTTTAAAACAATATACAGTCACAGTTGTCAAAATAGCATAGTACTGGTAGAATGATAGATAGCTGGACAATTGGTGCTGAAAAAACTGGATCTTAACCTGCAGAAGAATGAAGCAAGACCCCATACACAAGGACAAATTCAAGGTGGATCACAGACCTCAAGGTCAAACCCAAAACTATCAGGATCATCAATGAAAAATTTGTGACAAAGATAAGAACCTTAGCAAAGGGAATACATGGGCTATCAACAATAATGAAGGATATCCACCCAGACGAAGATAAAAGAGACCCGTGGAACATACTAGATAAAACACTTATGTGCATCAAAAGACTTCATTAAGAGAGTAATGAGAAATCCCACAAGAAGAAAAAAGTACATAGCCCACTGAGGAGTTGGGCAAAAGATTTGAACAGAAGATTCAATAAACATATCAGAAAATATTCCTGATCATTAGCCATGGTGGACATGCAAATCAAAACAACCATGAGATTCCACCTAAAACGCACAAGGATGCCCAATTCAAAAGAAAACAAAAAGCAGCAAATGCTGGAGGGGGTGTGACGATATAGGAACACTCATTCTCTGCTGTTGGTCTTGTACATACGTACAACCACTGTGGAAAGTGATTTGGTGATACCTGAAACAGATGCTTTCAAGTTACCTTACAACCCAGCAATTCCACTACTGGGCATATACCCTAAAGAAATAAGAAACAGACCAGGACCAGAAAGCTATGCTCCAATGTTCATTGCTGCACAATTCACCAAGAATTGAGGCAAAAAAAAAAAATAGCCCGAATATCAATAAATAAAATGCATTTTAAAAACTCTGGTATATATACACAATGGAGTATCACGCAAACCCCCAAAAAACAGTGATGAAACAATGAAGCACCTCATCTTGTGCAAAGTATTGGAGGATATTATGCTGAGCAAAGTTAGCTGAGCACAAAAGGACAAGTGTAACATGAGTCTACTGAGGTAAGCAGGTCCTGGGATATGGATCCCTGAAAGAGAAGGGGTTAGAACTGATGGATTATAACAGGGCCTGCTCACTATTTACCAGAGGGTCAGGACAGCGGTTAGACTTGGAACTATTAGTATGGTCTCTCTCTTTTATTTCTTTTTCTTTTGGTGTCTATTTATATAAGATAAGCAGAATAAGCAGTCCCATGGAAACAGCAATGGAAAGGATGGTTCTTGGGGGGAGGGGCATGGAAGAGGAGGAGGGAAGGGAAGGGCGCGGTGAGCTAATAGTGACAGAGACAGGGAAATAGCAAAGGAGCTAAAATTGACGGAGAGGAGGGTGTAGCATTCCTGGTTGTGTTTGATCAATTGAAATGTATCGAGAGGATTTAATAATTGTGAATGAGGTGTAAAAATGATAGTGGGGCAGGAGGAAAGGAAAAAGAAAATCAGGAAAGAACAATAAAGTAAAAACTATATATATGAAAGTATAAATATATATAAATGTATAGATAAGTGTATTTGTGTGTGTGTGTGTGTGTGTGTATGACTTGATTGCTGAAGACAAAATAGGTGCATAAACAAATGTGGCAAAGATAGTGGATGGTTCCCAGCTATTAAAAGATAAAGTGTTTGAGTTCTTAAAGACTTGAAGTTAAACAAGCAGCCATCTAGCAGGGAAGCAACAAAACTCACATGGAAGAAGCACACCAACCTGTGTGATTATGAGGTGTCTACAGAAATAGGTATCAGAAGTTCAAAAACATGCAATCATATTCACATGAAAGAGTGTAGACAAAGTTGAAACCCAAAACCCACCTGTTATAATACAATTAGACCATCCCTCACAGAAGGATCACATGGAAGGGATGATATATCTAGGGTGCAGGATATCACCAATAAAACACATAACTATGCTCTAGTTCTTTATTATTTCCTCCCTTTACTCTTACGGTCCTAGTTTTACCTCATTATCTTGTTAGACCTGTATGTTCATTTGTATAATTAAGATCATTTGATGCATGGAATCCAAGGTAGAAATAGTAATGGTAGTAATAATTCCTTCAGGGTCTGGGAAGAGAGGAGCAGTGGGGGAACGAAGGGGAACTGATAACAGTGATGATTATATAACCCTACTCGAGGGGAACAAATAACAGGTAAACGGATACATTGGACAGTGTAAGATATGACAAAATAATAAAAGTAATATAATAACAAGGATTCCTGGGGTGAAGGGCAAGCGAGGGAGGGGTAAAGGAGAGGTGATATCAAAGAGTTCACATAGAAAGAAAATGTTTTGAAATTGATGGTGGCAGCAATTATACAATTATGCCTGATCCAATAGAACTAGGGATTGTAATAATATCTGTAAGAGCCCCCAATAAAATGATTAAAAACAAACCAATTTAACAGCATCTAACATAATCCCAGCATCTGGCATAGTTGTTATTTATGAATGAAAACATGCAAATGAACATATAAGTGGAAATTTATCAGCCTACATATTGTCCAGAATTGATGAATAAATAAGTTTTATTCTAAAAGTTTATTTTCCATCCAGGTATTATTCTATTAGTTGATAAGGGCTTGATTCTAATGCTGGTTTTCTAAACTGGTTCATTCATTCTTTCAATAATATTTATCAAACATTGATTAGTTAGCTCTAGTGCAATAAGGAATAAAGCAGAATTAAACCCTCCCTCATGAAATATATTGTTGTCTAGGGAGACAAAGTCAATCACCCAGTTAAATATGAAATGTGATAAAGGTAATAAGTAAGAATGTACAAATATGGTTAGGATACATGATTTAGCTTGATCAGTGAGAGACAGGTAACAAAAAGTGGTTTTTGAGTTGCAATTGGAAGAATTATTAGGAGTTAATTGATTGAGGAAGTTGAGGAGAGTTATATTTAGTGGTAGAGTGGTAGAGTGCTGAGTTAGGAAAGAGAATGGTTACTGAAGAAACTAAGGATTAGCAGTGCAGCTGGAGATGAAGCAACAAACAAGATAAACTAGAACAAAATTAAACAGGAAATTAACCATGTGGGACCTTGTAGGCATTGTTAAGGAGCATTAATACGTTATAAGTCTGGGCAAAGAACATGGGTTTACTGCACTGTTTTTTTTTCTGGATATAGATATGGATACCCATATTATTTATGAAACCCAGCCAAAGGTAGTCTACTAGAAGCTTGAAACAGCTAACCATTTGATACAGTTAGTTCATCTGGCCCATTGATGAACAAGTCCTTGCAGTTGTGGAAGCCTGTTTTGAATATGTACTTGATGTACCTAATTGGGAGAATGTGGTTTGTCAAGGTTATGAAGTCATTTGTAGAGAATTATTTAATGAAGCCATCTGTAATTACAAGAGACATTCACAATAATACATTCTTCACACACACACACAAACTTTTCAATTACATATATCTGTTGAAAAGGACTTTTGTTTTGTTATATAAACTGAGTTTTAGAGTATATGCACTTCCTATGTGTTTGATTCATGGAAGAACATAATTCAAACTTATGGTGCTCAAGATGCTCTATGAATTTGCTAATTGAAATATGAACCAGATGAAATCCAGAAGGGTGAAATCTTTGGAGACAGTCATGGAATTACTGATTTCTTGGAGGTATGGCAGGGGATGATGGTTGAGAATGGGAGCTAATGACAGTGAATTCCAGAAAGAAGAAAATGTTCTAAAATTGTGATGATTGTACAAATCTTTTGATTCGGTTAAACTGCTGAATTGTATGCTGTGTGGATTGTGTGCCAATAAAACTTTTTTATTTATTTTAAGAATTATGAACCAGGGATTAGCCGCATCAGCAAGACCTTGTAAAAACACATCAAATCTTTAAGAGAACAGAAAGTTTTATCCTTCTCTTGTGGAACAGCTGTGGTTTTAGATGCCTGACCTCTGGTTAGCAGGTCGATTCGAGGTCTCCTTTGCTACCAGGTCTCCTCACATCCTAAAGACAGAGGAAAACTATGCCTTAGGATTTCCAAGACTGAATATCTTTTATTGGAGCAAACAGCTTCATCTTTCTCCTTATCAGTGGCTGGTGGGTTTGGACCAAGACCTTGGCAATAGCAGTCTGATGCTTAGCTCCCAGCATCACTAGTTCTTCAGAACTTTGTTAACTCAAAAAAACCAGACGCACGGTATTCCAGTCAATTCTGATTCAAAGCAATCTTACAGAACAGAGTAGAACTGCCACAGTCTGTGGGTTCCCAAGGCTGTAAATCTTTACAGAAATAGAAAGCCTCATCTTTCTCTTCAGAGCAACCGGTTAGTTTGAACTGCTGACCTTGCACTTAGCAGCCCAACTCAGTGTACTACCCAAGCATCTTCTTACATATCAAGTCTCAATCCCCACCGATGTCCACTAAATCTGAATCTTCATTTTAACCAAAGCTCCAAGTGTTTTGTTGTGGTTTTTGTTGTTGTTTTGGCGGTGGTCGTGTTATTGTTTTGGTTTTCAAGTTTGAGAAGTACTACCTTAGAATTTCATTCATATGTAATATAGGAATCTCCACTTCATTGCTTTAAAGCATTTAGTTGTATTCTGTTTTTATTTAACTTTAGTAAAGTTAATATGTCTCCCCTTTCAATTGTTGCTCTCTAATAATGAGTTGGGAGAGCCTATTTGGAAAACTTCACAAAGTCTCCAACTCCTATTTTTAACAATTTCATACCTCAAAATTTTCTGCTCTTTTCTTCCAATAAGCTAATTCCTTCCACATCCCTATTTAAAATGCATAATGCAGTACACCCAAATGTACTTCTAGCAGCTTTCTGGACGGAAGAGAAAGTTGTTTCTAAAATCATTCATGGAGCAGAATATTTGTGATAGAAATAAAATGTTTTCATAACAATAACAAGAGGGCATGAAAATGATCGGGTTATTTCTCCGTAATTTTAGGGATAGGATACATGGTGCACTTATAAGAGCAGGTTTATTAATGTTTGTGGCAGTTAAATTCTATGTCAAGTTGAATTTGCATAAAAATATAGTGGCGTTTTTATAAGAATAAACTGGGGACTAACTCTTCCTCTGCCCTTTCCCCTTCCTGCTTGCTGGGACTCTGCCTGTCGTCCGGTGTGGAACCGTGTGGGCTCCTGACCATGCGAGCTGTTGGCACCCTCCCTTGTTTCCACTGACTTTAGATCCATGTAACTGTGCATCCACCAACCTGTGACCCTCCTGCATTCCCCTTCACCTTTCGGCATCATCAGCCTCCAGCTCTGTGATTCTGAGGAGAGCTCAGCTTTCATCGGACTTCTGGCCTCGAGTTGTTCTGGACAGGATGCCTTCTTGATATCAGATTACCATTTCTACATGTTTGCGTGACACTGGTTGTATTTCATTAGACACCGTGACCTAATACAAAGTTCTTTATCATGTGTCAAAGGAAGGGGTCAGACCTTAAAGAGGATTTTGAGTCAAAAGAATTATATTGTCTATATCATAAAATAATTGAAAACTTGGGTTGATATCTGCAACCTAGTATTACTTTTCTATCTTCTGCCTTAACAATTAGTTACTACAAAGTCACTGGCAAAAGTCTCACTGGGCTTAAATCAATATGTTGCTAAGACAAAGTTCTTTTCTGGACACTCAGTGGGAGAATGTATTTCTTTAATTTTTTTAAGTCCTTCGAAGCTGCCTATATTCCATGGCATATTGTCTCTTCCACTTTCAAACACAAAAATGGCAGTTTTGTTCTTTCTCACAGCTCATCAATCTGACAGTGACTCTTCTACCATCCTCCTCTGCAGCAGAGTTCTTGGTAGTGAGAACACCACATTTACAATGATATGATTTTTTTGTTCCTTGATGTTTGATACCTGATCCCTTCAACAGCTCGTGGTCACACAGGCTGGTGTGTTTCTTCCATGTGGGATTTGTTGCTTCTGAACTAGATGGTCACTTGTTTATCTTCAAGCCTTTAATACCCCAGGCGCTATATCTTTTGGTAGCCAGGCACCATCAGCTTTCTTCAGCACATTTGCTTATGCACACGTTTGTCTTCATTGCTCATATCAGGAAGGTGGGCACCCACTGTTATGATTTTTAGTTCTCTGATGTCTGTTAACTGATCCCTTTTACATCTCATGGTCAGACAGGCTGGTGTGCTTCTTCCATGTGGGCTTTGATGATTCTCAGCTAGATGGCCTCTTGTTTATCTTCAAGCCTATAAGACCCCAGACACTATATCTTTTGGTAGCCAGGCACCATCAGCTTTCTTCACCACATTTGCTTATGTACACATTTTTCTTCAGCTATCGTGTCAGGAAGGTGTGCATCCTGGAACGCCAATTTAATAGAACAACGTGTTCTTACATTGAGTAAGTGTTTGAGTGGAGGCCCAATGTCCATCTGTGGCCTTAATACTAGACCTATAAATATATGCACTTAGATTTCCCCACACTCATATAAATATATTTACATATGTACATTCCAGTCTTTAGACCTCTATAAATACCCTTTATCTCCTAGATTTTTCCTCTATTTCCTTTTACTTTCCTCTTGTACAACTAGAATGCACAGTCTTCATTTGGGTTTCAGTAATTTCTCAGTTACCTTGCTCTTGCTGGATACCTACCAGGCCTCTCACACCCTCCTTGCCACTAATTTTGGATCACTTGTTGGTCCCCTGTCCCTGGGTTGATCAGTACCACCTCCTTACCCCCACCTTCTCCTCTCCTGTGTCTCCCCAGAACCATTGGTCCTGTTGTTTTCTCCTCCAGACTATTCATCCAGTCTATATTATCTAGATTGATCTGTAGAGATAATAATATGCACCAAAAATCAAGCCATAGCAAGACAGATGATGAGTGAGAACACAGCGATGACAACAAAAAAGGAAACTAATTATCCATAGAAGAATAAATTAATTGAAAGAAAAAAATTTTTAAAGAAAGAAAAACCTGTAAATAGATCAAGGTCTGATTTTGATTCTCCAGGTGTGTCCTTCAGTCAGGTCCAATGGGGTACTATGCTCTGGCCCCAGAGTCTGTCCTTTGTACTACCTCGTGGGCTCCCTGCTCTGCTCCCACGGTTGCTCTGCCTCACGCTTTTAGTGGTTTGCCTCGGTGTCACAGGGTTAGTCTGGGTCAGTCACCAAACTGAATCTCCAGTGTTGTCCCCCTTAGGGCCCTGGGCCATCAAGGGATGGCATATCTCATAGTGGGATCAGCCATATTGTCCATTCTGTCCATTGGCTGTTCAGAGCGGGGATTTCATCCTCCCGCCTGATGAGCCAGGATGTGTTACACTATCTCTTCCTTCCCCCTTTATTACTCCCATTTGCTCTGATCAGACATGCCCCTCTCCCTTAGCTGCAGCTTCAGTGTCATCCTCTCAAGTAAATTCTTCTGTGGGGATGGGCAATTGTCCATGTAGCTGGTATGGGGTCTGAGCCCTCAGGCCCCTCTACTGGCTCCTCACTCCTTGCGGACACACTGCATTCATCTGGCACTGGCTTTATATATGTTCCCTCTTTCCCCTTTCTTCCAAAGTAACAGTTTTTCTTCTCGACACATTAAAGTGGCAAATGCAGCAGGATCACCCAATGCAATGTTTCCATTGATCTCTTTACTAGCATTGATTGTAGATAACAAGCAAGACAAAATCCTTGACAACTTCAACCTTTTCTCCATTTATTATGATGTGACTTACCTATTGATACAGTTGTGAGGATTTCGGTCTTCTTTACATTGAGTTGTAATTCATGCTGAAGGCTGCAATCCTTGATCTTTTATCAGCAAGTGCTTCAAGTCCTCCTCACTTCCAGCAAGCAAAGTTGTGTCATTTGCATATCACATGTCCTCCAATCTTGATGCCATATTCTTATAGTCCAGAGTCTCTGATTATTTCCTCTGCATACAAATTGAATAATTATGGTGAGAGGATGCAACCCTGATGCAAACATTTCCTAATTTTAAACTATGCAATATTCCCTTGTTCTGTTCACACAACTGCCTCATGATTCTTGTACAAGTTTCACATAAGCAGAAAGAAGTGTTCTTGAATCTCCATTCTCTCAAGGTTATCCATAGTTTGTTATGATCCACACAATCAATAAAACACAAGTAAACACAAATAGCGTTCTAATATTCTTTGCTTTCAGCCTAGACTTGTCTGACATCTTCCAGATATCCTGGCATAAATGAGTAAGTGCTTCAATTGCTTCATCAACTTGTTGAAACATTTCAATGGGTATTTCATCACTTCCTGGAACCTTGCTTTTGGCTAATGCGCTCAATGCAGTTTGAATTTCTTCCTTTAGCACTTTTGGTTCTTGCTCATATTGTACCTCCTGAATTGGTGAAATGTCATCTAGTTATGTTTTGTTTTTTAAATCAGTATATTGGGGCTCATGCAACTTTTATCACAATTCATCCATCCATTGTGTCAAACACATCTGTACATTTGTTGCCATCATTATTTTCAAACTATTTTCTTTCTACTTGAGCCCTTTGTATCAGCTTCTCACTTGCCCCTTCTTCCCCCACCCTCCCTTCCTCATAAACCCTTGATAATTTATAAATTATTATTATTTTTTCATGTCTTACAATGACTGATGCCTCTCTTCACCCACTTTTCTGTTGTCCATCCCCTTGGGAGGGGTTTATAGATAGATCATTGTGATCAGTTCCCCCTATATTCCCCCACATACTCCTTACCTTTCCTGGTATGGCTACTTTCAATATTGGTCCCGAGGAGTTTATCTGTCCTGGATTCCTTGTGTTTCCAATTCTTATCTGTACCTGTGTACATGCTCTATTCTAGCCAGATTTGTAAAGTAGAATTGGGGTTACCATAGTGGGTGGGCAGGATGCTAAAGAACTAGAGGAAAGTTGTGTATTTCTTCAATGCTATACTGGACCCTGACTGGCTCATTGCCTCCCCATGAAGCCTTCTGTAAGGAGATGTCCAGTTGCCTATAGATGGGCTTTAGGTCTCCACTCCCCACTCCCCATAATTCACACTGATATCATTTTTTATTCTCAGTTTTTGATGCCTGATACCTGATCCTATTGACACCTTGTGATCACACAGGCTGGTGTGCTTATTCCATGTGGGCTTTGTTGCTTCTCAGCTAGATGACCACTTATTTATCTTCAAGCCTTTAACACCCCAGACACTATATCTTTTCACAGCCAGGCACCATCAGCTTTCTTCACCATACTTGTGTATATACCCACTTCTTCTTCAGCAATCGTGTCGGGAAGGTGAGCATCATGGAATGCCAGGTTAATAGAACAAAGTGTTCTTGTGCTGAGAGAGTACTTGAGTAGAGGTCCAATGTCTATCTGCTATGTTAATACTAAGCCTATAAATATATTTACATCAATCTATTTTCCCATCATTATATATAAACATATTTACATATGTACATGCCATATTTAGACCTCTATAAATGCCCTTTGCCGTCTATTTCTTTCCTGTATTTCCTTTTACTTTCCTCTTATCTCACTATCATGTTCAGCCTTCATTTGGGCTTCAGTAATTCCTCTCAGTAACCTTGCCCTTGATGCAGCCCCACCAGTCCTCCTACACCCTCCTCACCATCGATTTTAGATCGCTTATTGTTCCCTTGTCCCTGGGCTTGTTAACACCCACTTTCTTTCCCCCACCTCCTCCTCTCCCATGTCCCCCAGAACAGTTGGTCCATTGTTTTCTCCTCCAGATTGTTTACCCCATCTATCTTATGTAGATAGACATGCAGAGATAATAATGTGCACACAAAAACAGGAATGAGCAAAACAAGGCAACAAAAGAAAATAAAACAAACAAAAACAAAAAGCAACTACTAAAAAAAAGCCTACAAATAGTTCCAGGTCTTTATGTTGACCTTCAGGAGTGTTTTCAAGTCAAGTCTGATGGGGTTTCACACCCTGGCCTCAAAGTCTATTTTTGGTATTCCCTGGGAATTTCATTGCTCTGCTCCCCATGCTGTTTTGTTGCACATCTTAGTGTTTCACCTTGGTGTGGTGGGGTCAGATTGGGCACAATTCATGCACTGTGTCTCCAGTGTTGTCCCCCTTAACGCTATGGGTCAGTGAGAGATGTCCTGTCTCATAGTGGGGCTGACCCTATGGTTCTCTCTGTGCATTGGGTGCTCTGAGCAAGAATATCATCCTCAGGTCTTGGTGGGCCAGGATGGAAATGTCTCCTAGTTCTTTGTGGTACAATGACTCTATGTATTTTTGCTATCGCCTTTCAATGCTTCCCGCATACTTCAGTATTTTTGTCCATAGAATCTTTCAATAATGCAAATTGAGGCTTGTATTTTTTTCTTGAGTCCTTTCAGTTTAAGAAATGCTACGTGTATTCTTCACGTTTAATATTCTAGCTCTAGATTTCGCACATTTACTATGATAGTTGACTTTGGCTTCTTGAGCTGCCTTTTGAAGTTTTCTATTCAGCTCTCTGACTTCATCATTTCTTCTACTTGTTTTAGCTCCTCTGCAAGTAAGAGCAAGTTTCAGAGTCTCTTCTGACATCCATTTTGATCTTTTTTCCTTTGCTGTGTTTTTAATGACCTTTTACATTACATTCTTCCTGAATGATGCTCTTGATGTCCTCCCACAGCTCATCAAGTCTTCTGTCATTGGTGCTCAATGTGTCAAATCGGTTCTTGAAATGTTCTAGAAATTCAGGTGAGATATAATCAAGGGTGTAGTTTAGCTCTTGTCACCTTGCTCTAATGTCTTCAGCTTCATCCTGAAGTTGCACAAAAGGAATTGGTAGTCTGTTGCATCAAAGTTAGCCTATGCTGCCCTGGTTTTATGTGCTCAGCTGGAACTTCTTCATTGCCCTTCCCACAGATGTCATGAATTTAGTTTAGGGGGATTTGTCTGGAGAAGACCTTTTGTGGTGACAGAAAAAGCTATTTGCAATGAAAGGCTCATTGATCGTTTACAGTTCTATCATGCGATCTCCAGCTTCATTTCTACCACCAAGTACAGCCAACAACAGTTCTTTCTCTTTGTTTCTAACGTTCACATTCCAATTGCCAATTTCAATGCCTCATGTTTGCATATTTAATCAATTTCAGACTAAAGATGTTGATGAAATTCTTGAAGTTCTTCATCACTAGCTTTAGTGGGTGTTGCATAAATTTGAATAAAACTTTTGTTAACTAATTTCCATGTATGCAGATAGACATTATTCTATCACAGACTTCATTGTACTTCAAAATAGATCTTGAAATGTTATTTTTGATGGTGAATCTAACTCTATTCCTGTCGAATATGTCATTCCAATCACAAGAAACCATATGACTGCCCAATTCAAAGTGGCAAGTAAATCAATTTCAGCTCCCTAATAGCAATTTTCCTAGATTGATACTTTTTGCACCCCAAGTTCCAACTATTAATTGATATTTACAGCTGTTTCTTCTAATTTAAGTCATGCACGATCAGCAAATGAAGGTCCCAAAGGTCTCCCAAAGGCATTACTCCAGCCACATTCTTATGGTTGACTGTACTTTGAGAAGACAGCTCTTCCTCAGTTATATTTGGAGTGCCTTCTGATCTGAGGACCTCAATCTTCTGGCACTACCTCTGACAATTCTCTGCTGCTCTCCGTATGGTTTTCAGTGGCTAATCCCTCAAAGGGGATAGCCTACCCCTCTTTTGTACTGTGCTCTTAGTCTGGAAGCTCTGCTGAAACTTGGCCACTTTGGGTGACCCTGCTGGTATTTGAAATACTAATGGCCTAATTCCCAGCAGCACAACATCACAAAGTCACCACAGTGTGCCAAACAGACAGGCAAGTGGTGAGTGTGCTTCTTTAGATGTCTTTTATTTGCCTAACTTATAGGGGGAGGGTGAGCACCATGGAAGAGCGAGAAAAGTGGAGAAGAAATTCTTGGGAGAGATACAGAAAGGTTATACCAGATAGGCTGGTATAACATAAGAAAAACCAATGAGTGTTTAACTGTAGTAGGTACTGACTGGTGGTGAGATTTATATTTTTGATGTTGTTATTTTATCATGGCTTTTAATATTCCATTTTTCTTCATCTCTATTATATGCAGCTTGTTGTTTCTCAATTAAACCTCAGCATTTGAGGAAAATTCTGTTGCTTAGGATGTCTTGTGAAATGCAGAAAGACAGCAGGTGAATCTATGTTTTAGTAGCCTGGAGTAGAGTCAAAGTCAGAGCAAACAGTTACCGGCCGAAAATTAGTAGAAGAAATTGTAACTCAAGCTTGGAAGGAAAATTCACAGCAAAAACCCATATGAGGATGACCTCCCCATCCCCATACTTCACCACCCACAGGATTTATGAGGAAATATGCCTGCAGTAATTTCAGCTAAGCAACAATAACCATTTTTCAACAACACAGATGGAGTTCTTCATATAAATTATACTCTGAAATACAAAGGCACGCTTCTACATCCAAAGTACTTGGACATAAAGGGGGAGACTGAGAAGTAAAATCCTATTACAGGACAATGTATGCATAAAGATATGTGTAGAGAGGATAGAGAAAACTTTCAATAAGATTGATCATAACAAAGAAGTTTTGCCAGAGGCTTTGTTTGGAAGTGTGGCTAAGATTACATATGTACATGAAGAGAGGAGCTTGATAATTCAGAAATGCTTAAATGCAGAGTCATAAAACAGATACTAGAGACATTTTATCTTCATTGCAACCCCTCCCTCATCATCCTTCCTCATATCCATCACAAAGGTCTAAGCATTTTCCTGCCTGTGTTAGCCCTGTGTTCTGGCCTATCCACTCCTGCCACAGAACGTTCTTCTGTCGCATCAATTATTTTTTTCCCATGGGTGTTCCGTCTGCTCCTTCCTTCTGTTTTCTGCACGTATAAAAGCGCTCTAATGTCTATTTTTAATAAGCTCACATCCCTGGTTATGCGCTTCCGCACTCTCACTTTTCCTCCACTGCCAAACTTCTTCCAATGACTTTTTATACTACGTTTCTAACATCCTGTTTACCCACCAATCCTTTGTTCTCCTGACTCCAAAAGTCTCTGCAAGCGTCCCTAAAAAGGCTTTCACTAAAATAGCAACGAATTATTCTGTCAAAATCCAAAGGATTTGCTTTATTCATTAATTTTCTGAACTGACACATCGGACATTTCTGTTAACTTCCTTCTTCTACCCTCTAGGATAGCCCAGATTCTGATTCCTTGCCACTTCCTGACCAAGTCGCCAACCCTTTCTTTTCCCAATCCTTTCTTAACTTCTTCATATGCATCTTCAATAAATCAATGTTCCAATGTACATTCACATACATTTTATTTATTCTAAGGTTTATGCAATGAAATTGATCTCTCATTTAAAAAATACTCATCAAAATTCGAGATATATACCAAACAAACAAAGCAAAAACTGAAAGCAGGGACAGTTATTTGAAAAACAGTGTTCACCGCAGCCCTGTTCACAATATCTGAAATTAGAAACCACCTGAATGCCAACAACATGTTATTTAATAAAAATGTAATAGACACATGAAGTGGGACAAAATTTAGCCATCAATAAAGTCAAAGGCTTTAAAAATGCTACAACATAGATGAATGCTGTCTGTGGTAAGATAATATCTATCTGCATAGTAGGAAATCTGCTTAATACAACTATTATTCAAATTCAAACATCAATTACTAAAGCTAGTGATGAAGAAATTAAATTCTACCAAACACGTAAATCTAAAATTGATAAAATGTGCAGTCAATCTGCACTAATAATTATTGATGATTGAAAGGCAAAAGTCGGAATCAAAGAAGACACAACAGTAGTTGGAGTTTGCGGGCTTTGTGATAGAAAAGAAACTCTGGAACGCAGGGGGGGATTGTGCACAGACAACACATCATTCACGGTCAAGACCTTTTTCAACCACACCTGGTAACGGTCCACACTAACCTTACTAGACAGGATACCCTGGGGTAAAATTGGCTACCTCGGTGAAAGAGGACCGTGGAGAAGCTCAGTATCAGCAGCCAATCTATAAGTTCAACTTGAAGCTGAAGTTTCAAAATACAATATTGAGTATATCTCATCTGAATTTTGAGAACATCTCTAAAAAGATTTGACAGGATGAACATTAATAATAGAAGGCATGAATAGCTGTGAAATTACATGAATAACATTATACCACATATGGAGAAAGTAAAATTTCATTAAAAAGATAGGTAGAAGAAAAGATCAATGTGAACGGCAGAAAAGATCCTGAAACTAGATCTTTTTTCTTTTTTTCTTGGCTGTAATCTTTTCTTTTAAAAGTTTTATTGACACTGAATTCACATATCGTACAAATTCATAGTTCAATCATGTAAAGAAGAATTGTGCAATAATTACCACCATCAATTATAGAACATTTTCTTCTTCCTTGTACTCATTGTTATCCGTGTAATGATATTTTTTAATTGTGGCAAAAACACACACACACAAATCTCCAAGTCAACAACTTCTGCATGTATAATCCAGTGCCTTTGATAACACCCTTAGTGTTAGACGACCATTATGGATATCCTTTTCCAAATTATCCCACTGTAATTGACATAAACGGAATACGCCCTACGCAATAGCCCTTCCTCCTCCACCAATTATAACCACTGGTAAGCTTTGCTTTCTTTTTTGCTTTGTTTTGTTTAATAGCTTTCTTGATATAAAATGGACATAGCATACACTCTATAGTTAAGTTGCTTTTAAAAAGAGTTCCATATTTATATATCACCAAAATGTATTATATTTAAATGAGCAAAAATCTAATGTTAGAAAACCAAAAAGGAAGAATATGCTTTTCATAAGCTGAAGGGACAAAAGGGGAAAAAGTCAACCCTTGAGTTGAAATATTGATGGTTCTGTGACCAAAATATTAAACCATGCAGAAAGCATCAGCAGTTGCTGACAGGAATACACAGAAGCATTGTACCATAAAGAACGAGTCAACCTTCAACTACGTCAAAAGATAGCATGTGGTCAGAACTGAAGGTACTGAAGAAAGATGTGCAAGCTGTCCTGAGAGTATTAGCAAAACCCAAGGTTTTAGGAATCGCTGTAATGCCAACTGAGACATTTCAACCAACTGATGAAGCACGGGCAGCACTCACTCACCTATGCTGAGATATTTGGAAGACAGCTCTCTGGCCAATCAGCTGGATGAGAACCACATTTGGAACCGTTCCCCCAAAAAGTGATCCAAGAGACTATGGAAATCACCAAACAAGACCATTAATATCACATGCAAGAAAAATGTTGCTGAAGATCATTCAGCAGCTGTTGCAGCAGCACATTTACAATAAGCTGCCAGAAAGTCAAGCTAGATTCTGAAAAGGATCAAAAAAAGTAATGTCATTGCGGATGTCAGATATATCTTAAATCAAAGCAGAGAATGCTAGAGCGGTGTTTTCTTATGTTTTATTCACTAATCAAAGGCATTCTATTATGTGCATCATAACAAACTATAGACTGCAGTGAGAAGAATGAGAATTCCAAAATAACTGTGTGCATGCAGAAACTTTGTACGGTCCAAGAGGCAGTCTTTGAAACGGAATAATTGAATACTGCATGGTTTCAAATTAGTAAAGGTGTACTTTAAGGTGTACTTTTGTACCATACGTATCCAATTTTTATGCTGAGCAAATAATCTGGGAAGCTGGACTCTATTTAGAAGAATGGGACATCGGGTTTGGAGGAAGGCTTGTTAATAACCTGCAACATGCAGATGACGCAAACTTGCTTTCTGAAAATTAAGAGGACTTGCTGATGAAGGTAAAGGAATGAAGACTTCAATACTGATTGAAACTTTATTTAAAGAAAACCAAAATCCTCACAACTGGGCCAATAGATAGCATCATGGGGAATGGAAAAAAGATTGACGTTGTCAATGATTTAATCTCGTTTGGATCTACGGTGAATGTTCATGGAAGCATCCATCAAAGAATTATGTAATACACATCGTTTGGTAAATCTGCTGCAAAAGACTTCTTTAGAAGAGCAAGGATGTCACTTTCAAGACTAATGCAGCCCACGGCATTTTCAAGAATAACCTCATGCGCAATGAAAGTGCAACATTGAATAGGGAAGACTGAAGAATCAATGCATTTGAAATACGGAGCCTGTGCAGAACAATGGAAGTATCACGAACTGCCAAAAGAATAGACAAATCCATTTGGGAGAAGTAGAGCCATAATATTCTTCAAAAGTGAGAATGTTTATACGATATCAGGAGAAACCAGTCCCTGGAAAAGTACATCATGCTTGGTAAAGCAGAAGGTTAGTAAAGAAGAAGAAGACCCTCATTCAAATGGATGGACAGTGGCTGGAATGATGGTCTTAAGCATAGCAACCATTGTGAGGATGGGGTAAGATTGGGTAACGTTTCATTCTGTTCTACATAGGGCTGCTACTAGTTGGAACCAGCTAGAGGGCACCTCGCAAAACAGCAACATCAAGTGAGGGTGAGAGCGGAAAAGACTGCTTAGGAAGGACTACGTTTCTGATGATGATGGTGAAATCATTCGAAAACCAATCGTGGTGATTATTACACAACTTAATGATAATAATCAATGTCAGTGAATTTTACTTGTAAAAATATTGAATTTGAAATTTTTATATACATGGATTTATATGTCCTCTATTAACAATGAACATTTAAAAATATATTTCAAATTGATTTTAAAATTCATTTTAACAGATTTATCCTGTGCAAAGTATTCCTCAGTGTTGCCTCTGAAGGCTAGCATGACCATTAGGAAAGACCATCTTAACCAGCTGCTACTGAGCAGACTCTGACCCATGTTTGTCCCCTGTGTGCCAGAGAAGACTTGTTCTCCCTCAGGTTTGGCAATAAGGGATTTTTCAAAAGTAGACATTAGGACATTCTTTTAGAGGATAAACAGTTGAACTCAAATATTTAACACTTTGGTTAGGCATCAAGCAAGTGCATTAACCATTTTCACATGAACACAAACACGCACGGACCTCAAATGAAATCTACAGAAAAAATATTTGTCGTAAGGAAGATAGTATGAAAAATGTGCCTTTCATTGTCTCCTAAGCATTTCTATGACTGCTGTTCTATGAAAGCAAATATGCCAACTTGATTTGAACCAACAACAACAAAAAGATTTGGTAAATGTATGGGAACCGGTGGTGCAAGTGTAGTGGAGAAGGTAGAAAGTGACTGATTTTTAACTCCACTTTGAAGTTCTTAAAGAATGGAATAAAAATTATCACAAGTAATGAGCTGAAAGTATCTAAACACACTTCCCACTTCATGTATTTTTTTTAATTACTGGAAATTTTTCAGAAGAAAAATTAAATGATCAGCATCAAATATGCTACCATCTTTACTTTCTCTCGAATGACTGCTATTGATTTTTTTATTAGAAAACATCCTTTAAAAATTCAAGAAAATGTATCTACTTTTAAGAAATATTTTACTACTTAAAAGGTTCTGCCCTTGGGGGGAAAGGGGAGGGAGGGGAAAAAAAAAAGAGGACCTGATGCAAGGGGCTTAAGTGGAGAGCAAATGCCTTGAGAATGATTGGGGCAGGGAATGTATGGATGTGCTTTATATAATTGATGTATGTATATGTATGGATGGTGATAAGAGTTGTATGAGTCCCTAATAAAATGTAAAAAAAGAAAAGAGGAGAAAAAAATGATTAGGGCAAAGACTGTACAGATGTGCTTTATACAATTGATGTATGTATATGTATGAACTGTGATAAGAATTGTATGAGCCCCAATAAATTGTTAAAAAAAAAAAAGGTTCTGCCCTAGGTCTCTGCCCACACAGAGTGACTTTGCTGATTTTATTAAGAAATGATGAATTATTTATTCAGAGCTAGCCAAAACAAGTACTCCCAGTTACCACTTGTCAACATGACTAGATTCCAAAGTTCAGGCCATTATACAAAAATGGAAGACGACCACATCAGATCACAAAATAGAGAATGACTACATTATTACGTAACTGTCTAAATTTGTCATTACATATCGGCAAACCACTGAGAATCATGGTCCTGGCAAGCAGACTCATAAACTTAACCAACATGTCATGCGTTGTTCTTACCTAGTTCCATGGTATTTGTTACTGCTAGGTATATTTTGCTAATGCACAAAATAGGTTTTTTTCCTGCTATTGTCATAAATGCAAAATGCTGTAAAATAAGATCTCACTAAGTGAATTCACTCACGTGCTGAAATTAGTCAATTCTGACTTATAGAAGATTCAGTATATCTTCAAAGTGAATTGAAACTCCAGGATCTCTAGCTGGGCCTCCAGGTGCCTCACATGGGGAATGCAAGGTGGAGAAGCGGAGTCCATGTGGTGGGTGATGTAGCAATGCAGCGAGGTTCTGTCTGGAACAGAGTTCTACAACATCTCTTACAGAAACTGGTTTCTTTAGACATATCCTTGAAAGCGAAGTAAAATAATTAAAATAATGTGCTAGTGTTGATATTTTCACTTAAATGTCTAAAAAAATTATGCCAGCCCTTATTCAAAGTAAAGAGAAATGACATTTTGAGTTATGGATGTATTTTCTAAAATGTGTCGGAAAGTTGTATTTGTTTTGTAAAATCCTGTTTTTCCATCATTATTATTATTATTAGGTGCTATGGAGTTTATCCCGAATCACAGTGACAGTCCTGTACCATCCTGCGATCATGCTGTGTCTGAGCCCATTTTTATAGCCACTATGTCAACCCACTTCATTAAGGGTCTTCTGCTTTGACACTGACCATCTGCTTTACCAAGTATGAAGCCCTTCTCTTTCTTGCTTTCCTTTATTTCTTCTTTCTATTATTTTTCTCATTTCTTTCTCCTATTCCTAATTTTTGCTTTTTGTATTTTTTAATTTTCTCTTCCTTTGTTTATTCCATGACCCTTTATAAGTTTCTAATTTTTTCTTGATGTTTGCCTGATTTCCACTGCCTTCTTTTTTTTCTTTTTACTGTTCTTTTTAATGTTACTTGTTTTTATTTTCTCCCCTTGCTTTATTTTTGTTTTCTTGTCCAGCCCAATGGGAGACAGCAGCCCTGTCTGCACAGTTCAACAACCACACTGTTGGACAGGGCCACTCTGTGCGCATTGAGAGACAGCAGCCAACCTCTGCCTACCCTCAGCTTCCCTCAATCTACCCCCAGCTGTGCTAAACTAACAGGGAACAGAGAAATGTACACACACTCGCATTCTCCACCAGACCCACCAGGAGACAGGTGGAGAGGCCTAAAAACACACCAAGACACAATCATCAATTAAATACTGATCCCACAATTAAATACTGATCCCACAATGTGATATCTCATAGTTGTTTTGATTTGCATCTCCCAGAGGACTAGTGATCTGGAGCATTTCCTCACGGGTTTGTTGACCATTTGAATATCATCCCTTGTGAATTGCTTATTCATGTCCTTTGGCCACCTTTCAATTGAATCATTTGGTTTGTTTTATTATTGGGGTGTGACAGGATTCTATAGATTAGTCCCTTGTCCATTATGCCATCGCCAAAGATCTTTTCCCAGTTTGAGGACTCTTGTTTTATGTCTTTGGTGAAGTCACCTGAGGTACACACGTGTTTTGTTTTTAATAGGTCTCAGTCATCTATTTTGTCTTCTACTCTGTGTGTTTCCTTTAATATATGTGGTAGTCTGTGTATGCCCTGCAATAGGACCCTTCAATTTGTCCCTGTTTTCTCATTGATGATCCTTGTGGTTCTTGCGTTTACATTTATAACTCTAATCCATCTTGAGTTTGTTTTTGTGAAAGGGGCAAGGCATGCACCCTATTTCATTCTTCTATAGATGGGGAGTCAAGTTTTCCAACATAATTTGTTGAAGAGGGTGTCCCTTTCTCATTGAAGGCTTTTTAGGTCTTTTGTTGAAAATCAATTGCCTGCAGATGGGTGTTTTTATTTCTGGTTTTCTCTTCTTTTCCATTTGTCTCTATAACTATCATTTTGACTACTGTGGCTGCATTGTGGGTTTTGAGGTCAGGAACTGCAAAGTCCCTTTTTCGTTTGTTTTTGGGTTTTTTTTTGAGACGTTCTTTGCTTATCCTGGGCCTTTTCCTTCTCCATATGAAGTAAGTTGGTGATAAAATTTTCCATTTCTTCCAAGAATGAAGTTGGGATTTGGATTGTGTTTTTAGATTGCTTTAGGCAGTCCTGATATTTTCACAATATTAAGTCTTCCCACCCATGAACACGAGATATTCTTCAATGTATGTAGGTATCTTAATTCTTTGCAATAATATTCTCTAGTTTTCTTTTTTTCTTCGATGAGTTTTATTCCTATATTTCTCATCTTTTGTGTGGCTACTATAAATGGTATTGCCATCTTGATGTCTTTTTCAGAGTTTCCATTGAGTTCTGTTTGTTAGTCTTGTAACCTGCTACTTTATCAATCTCTCAATCGTTTCCAACAGTCTTTTTCTAAAGTCCTTGGGGGTTCACTCTATACAAAATTGTATCATCTACAATAGTGAGATAGTCACTTCTGATTTGCTCAATTGTAGTCCCTTGATTCCTTTCTGTTGTCTAATGGGTTTAGATTATTCAACAGCAAGATGTTGAATAAGAGTTCTGATACGGGCCATCCTTGCCTAGTGCCCATTTTAGGGGGAAACTGTTTCAGTCTTTCCCCATTGAGTGTGATGTTGGCTGTTGGGTTGTCATATATGGCCTTTCTTTTGTTCAGAAATTTACCTTCTATTCCTGTTTTATTGTTTTATCAGAAATAAGTTTTGATATTGTCGATATTAAATTTATTGACTGCTGCTTCCAGGAACTTTGATTGTATATCAAAATAAAATTCTTGAAAATTTCAAGTCTTTCTCCATGTATAATGATTGTGCTTACGGGGACAGTTGTGAGAATTTTTTTTACATTGATTAATGTATATTGAAGGTTGTTTTCTCTGATCTTCATCACTACACACTTCAAGTCCTCCTGGCTTTCCACGCCCCTCCCCAGCACACATGTCATGAATTGGCAGGTAGCCCAAATCCACCCATGTTTCATGAACAAAATGAGCATCAGAACCAGACTCAGACATGGCACATTTTTTTGAATCATTACACTTAGAAATCTAATAACTATCATTAAAATGTTAAGGTCACTAAGGAAAAAAAACTAGTTACCATGCAACATGAAATGGCTAATGTAAGTCAGAAGGTGGAAACTCTGAAAAAAGAGACAAAAGGAGATTCTAGAAATATTTTTTAACTGAAAAGATGTCCTTCTTAGTTGGTCTCGCCAGATTTTAGAATACTCAGCTAGTAACTGAAATGCCGTATGTCAGAGAAGTTGTATAAGAAAGGCCCACTGAACTACTTCCCAAAGCATCAGTCATTGAAAATGTAATGGAGCGTAGTTCTATTCTGACACTTATGAGGTCAATAGGGTCTGAAGTCAATTCTTTGGCAATTTTGGGGGGGTGGACTTTCTGTTAGACTTAACGTGATCAAAGAAAGAATCAATGACTTTGAGATGAGTTTAAGGTGGAAATAAAACTCACCTCAAGAAGTACGTTAAACTATCTAAGCATTATAAAACTTTGCTGAAGATCATCAAACAATAGTTGAAGCAGTAGATGGGCAGTGAGCTGCCAGAGGTTCAGGCTGGGTTCAGAAGAGGTCATGAAGCATGAAACATGTCAGATGGATCTTGGTTGTCAGCAGAGAATTCCATAAAGATGTTTACTTGTGTTTTATGGAGTATGCTGACACATTTGACTGTGTGGATCATAAAAAAACTATTGACAGCCTGGAGAAGAATGGGAATTTGAGACACCAGTACCTGGAGAAGGACATCATGCTTGGTAAATGTGGTGAAAAAAAGGAAGGCCATAGATGAGCTGGATTGACACAGTACCTGTAAGAACAGGCTCAAATGTAAACAACAGTTATGATGATATTTTGGTTTGTTCTGCAGCATTCTGTTATATATAGGATTTATATAATTTAGAACTGACTCTATGGCACCTAACAACAGTATATTAACCTATATTTCTTTAGAAAATTAGATTAAAAATACATCAGGTTTTCTGATCAGAATGACCATATAAAATAATTATATAATTATTGTTTTCAGATTATTGTCACTAGAAATATAAATGGTGAATACAATTATGATAGATGGGACACCTTAGTCATTCAGATATATTTTGTCAGTGTAGCACACAAATTATATAGCAGAAGTCAAACTTACTGCAATGAAGTCGATTCCAATTCATATAGTAATGATTTAATTAGGAGAGTTAGAAAGTATATTCTTTATTTGGGTAGCATTTTGAGCACCTTTGAGTTGTCATTTTTCACTAAATGTGTCACATTCTTCCTGTTGTCTCCTTTCCCCTTGTCTACTTTGCTATTTTGATCTTTTCTGTGATTAAGGGTTAGTTGTCGAATATTGGGATGAGCAGCTTTTATTTATGGCCTGGGCTTCTTGGACCCAGCATTTCACGTCACTCCGGTCAGTGTTCAATTTCAGTCCATCTGTTCATGTTCGAGCATTTAGGTAACTTGTTTCCAACTATTCATGATACTGAACTATTGATTGTTAAGTTAATGTCACATGAACTTTTTAATATATTATAATGCCAACAAAAGAACTGTGCAGTGGTTTCTCGTGGTTATTAGCTTTCCCTACCTGCACTCACTGAAATGGATATTTGAGTTCATATTATATATGAGGTCCTATGCTGCCACAGAAGTGGCTAAGATATGGCCTTAATCTTCCAGGAATTATCAAGGCCATGTGTTGTATTGGAATCACCTTGGAAATGTATTTTTTAAATTTTGTCTTTCCGCCCACAGACTTAAGTGAGATGGGGCCTAGATACCAATATATCCTAAAGATTCACAGGTAATTATAATGACCTATTAAATCCATGGTACATGGGACCCTGGTGGTATAATGGTTACAAGTTGGGATGTGATCCTAATGGTAGCCAGTTCCAAACCACCAGCAGCTTCTCAGCAGAAAGACTGGCCTTTCAACTCCTGTAAACCCACAGGGGTTTGCTCTGAGTCAGCATCGACTCGATGGCAGTGAGTTGAGTTATATATAGTAAGGGACATATCACACACATAGGTTTGGAAATACTAGATAAGAATGGCACACACACATGCATGTGCATGCAGGCACAAATGCATGAGGTTTTAGAGAACAGGGATATCCATTAGCATTATCACAAAAGCTGTTTGATACCTACCTGGCAGGGGCGATGCCACGATCATGAAGGTGGCTTTCCCAGGACAAGGCTTATCCATTGCATTCCAGATGTGCTGACCCCTGCTATGTCCCCAAATATGAGAAACTCCGCTGCATAACTTCTGGAGTGGGGGACTGCGTTTGCGCTCTCCCCTAATGAAAAAGATTTTTAAAAAGACGAAAAGAAAAGATGTTTGAGCTTAATTAATGATAAAGTTTTCAAGAACAAAACCTGAAATTAACAGAGAAGATATCTCTAGTAAAGGGACACATATCTGGAGGCAGGCAAACACAAAAGCATATGCTCCAAAAATCTCCCTGAACACTAGGCCGGAAATTGACCTGGCAAACAATTCTGTGAGAAATTATTGAGAAATAGGATGAAACCAGCAGTGCAGCTCTAGATTGAAAAGAACATGAAAACCTGAATTTCAGGGTAATGCAGTTGAGCCACTCCCCAGCCTGCTTCACAAAACACCCCCAGGGCCACTGAGTCAAGTTTGAGTCCTGGAGGCCATTGACAGCTAACTGCAACATCAGAGTGTGAATCCACCAGTTTCACTGCAGAGGAAAGATGAGGCTTTCTGCTCCTGGGAAGATTATAGACTTGAAAACCCAGCGTGGCAGTTCTCCTCTGCCCTGTAGTGTTAGTATGAATCACCCCTATTCAACACCATGTAATGCTGAACCTCTAAGAGAGAAGGCCCCTTGTCTCTCACCCATCTACCTTACTCCCCTCTGCACTGCACCCACCTAACTGGATCCTGTGTGACTCACCTTTCTCTTATCTAAATCTTCCATTTTGTGACCCTAGGCTTTTGTCTCAATCATTGAAAATCCTTTAGAACATGACTCACCAGTCAGACCTCTGTTTATGGCAAAGGTTGTGGGGGAGAGAGGGTCCAAAAAGAGGCAGAATCTTAGAAGTCAGAAGAAATAAAGGCCCCAAATTCAGGGCTTACATGGTATTTTGGTCAGGTGATCCCCATGCTACTCTTTGTTTGTGTAGGAAATAAAATCCCTTTCTGTTTCTTTTGTTTCTGATTGAACATTTAAAAAATTGTTGGGTTAGGGTTAGGGAAATGAAAAAGGTAAAAAAAAAAGTTTTTAATTATAAAAAATTGATTTGCTATACATCACCCAAACTTGGCTAATTGTCATGCCTTATTAAATGCTCTCCTTGCAGTGGGGGAAAGACATGATCCCATTGAAAAGAGAGAGAGAAAGAAAGAAAGATAGAGAGAAAGAGGAAGAGAGAGAAAGAAAGAGAGAAAGAAAGAAAGAGAGAAAGAAAGAAAGAAAAATATAAAGAGAATGAAGTAGTTAATGGAACCTACAAAACAGAAGCCATTCCATCTAACAGCCTAGTTCGGGCAAAATATCCAGGAAGATGGCGGCGACATTTAACTGCCAATGGTGAATTTGTCTTTCATGGACTTGAGCATGGAGCACCTCAACAAGAAACTTTAACAAAATTAAAGAACTCTTTCAAGATTCAGAAGACTGCCTCTCCATTGTTCTTGATGGATTAACCTCGGGATTCTGGAGCTCTAGCTACAGATCCAGGAGGAGAACAGAATGCCCCTCTTGTTAACATAGTTTGTGGGCCAGTGTGCTCGGGCATTCAAGAAAAGCATGTCAGTTAGACGGATGCAGTCAGCTTCACAACTGACTGAGCTAGCTTACGAGGTGAACACTGATAAGAGAAAAGCTAGCCAAGAAAAAGAAGAATCAGAATATGGAGGTGCCCTCCTGGCCATGCTCATAATGGTCCAGGAAGGAGGCACCAAGGACAGCAAGATGGTCTGGGTAGGAGGCCAGGGGAGGGATGAAGGAAGGGAGGGAGACAAAGATGGAAAGAGAGACCTCAATTGAGGGGCATGAATCAGTGTATTCTTGGTAGGAAGAAAACAAACAATAAAAGAAGGAGTACTCAAATAAAGAAGAAAGTCAGACAAAGTTGGAAAGTTCCAGAAATCAAGAAGGTGAGCTGTAAGGACTAGTGAGAGAGAATGAAGACAGCAGTGGGGCGTATGATAAAGTAATCCTGTCCTCCCTCCGGACCCCGTGTTTGAAGTAATGATGGAGGAAAACGTATAGAACCAGAGCGGCTCATTTCATCTTCTCTCACTATCATTCAGGGTCAAACACTTCCAGAAAGACTCGGGTGATAGAGATTATCAGAAAAGAGGAGTCCTGCCATTTCTGAAGTCCATGGATCGTGAATTAGCGGAAACAGCCAGGTTACATCAGTTTTTGTTTAAGCCTTTTATCCAGTGCCTCTTTCCGGGAGCTGGAACCCTGGTGGTATAGTGGGTTACGCATTGAACTGCTAACCACAAGGTCAAAGGTACAAAACTACCAACCACTACCCGGGAGAAAGATGAGGCTTTCTTCTCCCCTAAATCATTACAGTCTCAGGAACCCATATGGAGCAGTTCTGATTTGGTCTATACAATCTCTAAATCTCTACGGAGTCAGAAGGGACTTGATGGGACTGAGTCTAGCTGGTTTAGAGAAAGATTTAAAAACTAATTCCATGCAGAAATTATTTTTCATAACTAAGGAATGGTCTTGAAAGTTCTAGGGTAAAACACTCAGAAACTGTAAGCTGCCCTTCTAGTTCCTACCATTTCAGCCCCTGCCAAGCCTCCACAGGCAGAAGCAGTCTAAAGCATAGTCAACACTGTATTTCTCTGGAGAGGGGCCAGTGGCTAACCCAGGTGGGTCAAGACAGCAACTCCCATCATTGAGGAACAATTGCACCAAGCCTTCACTCCCCCAATAAAACAGCAGTCAATATGATGCAAGGCTTGAAAATGACTAAAAAGACTAATCGATTAACACATAGAGTGGAGCTTATAACGATGAGACGATGTCAGTCTCCTTTCAGCACCCTTGTCCTGCTGGCAAAGAAGGCATTGACTGATGAGTACCGACTTGTTCAGAACTTGAAGACACTCAGCAGAATCACAAACTGTGCATCTTTGTGTCTGACTGACTGAAGCGGGATGTCGAGTGTCATTGGGGAAACCACAAGCCAGTCAGATTAAAGTTAAATGTCTAAGATTGTTGATTCAAGGACAGCACAAATTTCAGTCAGAATGCCCGGAGACCTCCAGAAGCATGGAGACCATCCAGAAACCTCATACAGCTTTGGGATGATGGGATTTTATGCATTTTAATCCTTCCTTGTAGGGTATTTGCTTAGCCCTTCCATTTAGTCACTCAAGGAGTTAACAGAAACTTTTAATGGACCCCTCGGTGGCAGCAAGCATTTAGAAAAACAGGAACCAAGGAAAGCTCCCACACTGGCACTCTGGATTATGAAAGCCCCTTTGATCTCTAGTTTGAAGAAAGATGATGCATGACTATAAGGGTACTCCATCAGATTTTAGAATGCTGGAGACAACCTGCGTTAGGCTGACTTCTCAAGTGATATAAAACTAGTGAATATATATATATATATATAATTTGTATATTTCTGTATAAATTTTTATTAAATATGTGAAATTTATAACAAGGAAGTCGCTCACATGGTTGTAGAAATGTGTAAGCTAGTCCAGTTCAAAAACCATTGTTCAAAAGTTAGGCTGGAAGTTTTTCTTAATTCCCATAGCTCGTGGGGTCTGATGAACAAGGAAGCAGAGAGATGAAGCAGGAAGCGGGAAGATCACAGTTGGTGGACACCAGGGCGGAGGAATCCAAGGTCTGTAGGTCAAATGGCCAGCTCTGACGGCTTTGCGGTAGTTACATAATCTGTTGTCAGTTTGAGACTTACAAGTGAAGAGGTGGAGTTTATCTCTCAAACAGGTCATCGTTTGATGACCTCATTTGAAGGCACTAAGGAAATAAATAGCTTGCTGGAGACCGGAAGCAGGCTCACTCCCTGAGACTCTCTACAGACAAAACACATGGATCAATGCTGATGACAGCCAGGGCCCTAGAGATGGAGGAGCCATGTGGCGACTGAGGGCAATACTGAGCTGTTTACACCCCCACTGGATCCACAAGACTTTCCACCCACTGGCCTGTGATCTCCCTGCATTCAGCACCAGTGCACGGGTTTTGTGTGTCTGAAGAGGACTTTATAGATTGGTATCAGACATATGGGCTAGTATCAGACTTATGGACTTGATCTGGGCTGGGCTGGGATGTTTTCTTAATGTACAATTACTCTTCATATAAAGTTCTTTCTCTACACATGTACGAGTATCTATGAATTTGTTTCTCTAGTCTACGAAGACTAACACAGGTTTCCAGGCTCTACTGACAATCCAGCAGACCATTGGCTTAAGTCCAACGTACCAGAGATCAACGAGCCAAATTCAGGATCCAGACCAGCAAGAAAGGAAGACCTCTCCAGAGTATTGACTTATATAGAGAGTAGGTCACCCTCCCCCCCGAAGGAAACATCATTAGAGCTGTGAACTGAATAAGAGATCTAATCTTCCCACAAGTGCTTGGCTGCTCATAGCGGATCCCATCGTGGAGGTGATTCTATTTTGTTAGGTCGCCTCATGAGGGAGTAGTCAACTCCCAAACTACTACGAAACCTGGCCCAGCCAAGTTGCCACAAAACCTACCTATCACAGTACCTAATACCATTCCTTTGTGTTCCTTCTACGGAGTTCCCATGCCATTTCTCCGCAGAAAGGATTCTGGTTCTGTTTTGTTCTTATTTGAGCCACGCTCTCTCATTTCTGCACTGTACCTGAAATTGTCTGTTGTCTCCAAGACATTCTGGGGAGTTGTAGTTGCATGAAATTGATGATTGTGTGTTGGTGTGTTCTTAGGTATTCACCAACAGTCTCCTGACAAGTGTGACAAAGGATGTGAGTGTGTGCACAGCTCTCTGTGAGTTGTCCATGTAATATAGTGGAGGAATGGTGTTGGCAGCTGTTTATTGATAATCAGGTGCTACAGAAAAGGACAGTGGTCCTTACCCAGTAGGTAGTAGGCACTTGCCAAGGTGAGGCTGGGCTGTAAAGACATAGTCTTTGTCTCCCATTGAGTGGGACAAGGGGGAAGCAGGAAGCAAGAGAGAAAGGTAGCAGAAAGGAAAAATAAGCAGGGGGAAAATAAACAAATAAGACTGAGATAAATAATAAAATAAAAGGAAAACTGAAAGGAAAAAATACCATGGGCAAAACTAGGGAGAAGAAAAAGAAAAAAGAAACAGAATGGCAAGAAACCCCAGGACAGTTGGTTATGGAAATTCTTGCTCATCCAGGAGTGGCCAGGGAGACAGCACTGTGTGTTCTGCTGGTCTGATGTGAGGAGTCTACTTCTTGCCAGGCACAGGGATGACCTACCAGGAGCTCAACTCCCTGAGGATGAAGCTGTGAAGTCAGGCAGAAGGTCAGCTGTGCAGAAGAGGGTCACTGGCATGTAGAATTTTTCAATGAACTTGGACTCTGTTTCAAAGAACTAGCCAACATGTCTCAAAGCATCAGTGATGGCTACTAGCATCATTAAAAATCTGGTAAACTTATTCTCAGACACGAAGCTGTTGTATTTAGTATGAATGCCGTGGTTATGGTGTGCTGTCATGCCAGCACAAAGAGAACATTTGCGGCTGTTCTTGAACGAGACCCAACTCCTTGGAAACTCACACCTAGCACTACAAAGCCGAGCTTCAGGGGGCCTTGGCCCCCCCACCCCCAACTAGTAGCAGAAATGGTATGCCAAAGCATGGCCTGGTCTGTAGCAGCAGTTCAGAGCAGCCCAAAGCAAGGTAGTGGTGGCGCGTGCTCTTTTTGCAGATGCGGCAATTGGAGTTGAGCAGCACTTCCAACAGCAGAGGTACCCGCAGTTCTGAGAGAATACCTGGCCAGCGCAGCAGCTCACATCCACCCAGATCCAGGTCTGCTTCTAGAACCAGCATTACTGGTGCATGAAGCTGTTCAGGATAAGTCTCTGGAGCTGACAACATCCCTCCCAAGGAATGGCCTTCATTTCAGCAGAGCTCAGGAAGAAGGGGGAAATGCCCAGAGCCTCTTAAAAGAAATCACCCCCAGGTTTGGCCTCCACCCTCTGAGCAATGAACATGAAAATCACTTTCTCTCTCAGCGGTTGCTTAAGGAGTATCTTCCAAAAAAGGAAATAAATAGCTTCTATCATAGGAGTAAGGTAGAAACTACATTCTGCTTAAGGCAGCAATCAAGTGGAAAGGTAAAGAGATTGAACCAAGCTTTGAAGCAGATCATCAGTCAGTGTCTAAAAGTGTATGTTGCCATGGTCTGATATTTTGCCTTTAGCTGTATTGAGAGTTCATGCAGTCCTCACACCCCAATAAATTAACCCCTTTTTGAGCTAACCTATAGATGACCATACTTGCTCAATTTCCTACCCGGCATGCCCTCTACCCAGTTTAGAAATACATTTGTGACAATTTGCTTCTTTAACCTCAAGTCTATCCAAACTTCACATGGCACGGAGAGTGAGAGAGAAGTTCCCATTAAAAATCCACACACTGTTTGCAACCAGGAAATCAGGTGCTCCCCGATCCTGGAGGAACTTCCCACTTCAGCCAATATAAATGTGAAGCTCAAGGGAAGGAAACCTTGGATTTGTCATACCAGGATCAAATTAGCCCAGACCCAAGGCTATCCCAGAAGTGGGACCTGGACCCGTCATCAACCCCTTGAAGACGTTTAAAGCAAATGCCAGAGCGATTCTTTACACATCGTTTTTCACTTTCCTTCTACCAGACCAATGAGGACAGTTTTTCTTTTCTCAAATGCCAATGTTTAAATTTTAATGTACTGTAGTTTTAATGATAGAGTCACTTACACCAGCACACACATTAAGCTTCCCCAAAGGTCCAGAACATCTGTGGAATTAAAAAAAGAAATCTACATCCATGATTGACTTTTTTGGCTTAGATTTTCCACGGTTTAGTTCATAGCTCTCTATTTCTTATAGCTGTTACTTTGTAGGAGTACTGCTTTATTATGCTTCAATCCCTTGGCCTGCTTTTACAGTCAGTGCTCCAAGCCTAAATTCACCCCAGGCTCTACTACCTATTCTATAGCCGAAGGCAGGACACGAAGGACGGCTGAAAACATTTGTATTGATTCTATCGCCCAACTGGCACTTGATTACTGATACTCAGGAAAAATTAGTTAAGTAGCACCCAAGGGTCAAAGAGGGAAAATATATCATTTAAGACTTACTTTTTGTTCATAGCTAGCCTAAGTCACATCAATTTTGCCTTGTTTTTCCCTCTAGCCTCAGGAGTTTTTATAATTTTCTATATTTCTTAAAAACAGACATATGACATGCGATCTTCTGAATAATTTTACCTGGCAGGCCATCTGGACAACTCTACCATAGGGCTCAGTAAGACATTGAAGGAAATTGTGCCTCATAAATGTAACTCTCATTGCTTTCTCTGATTGTTATAGTGAACATTTCCATCTTGTGATTGTTTTATGACTTGAGTAATGGAAAGTACCTGGGAAAGTACATGACTCCGTGAAAATAGATCTTATATCCCAGAGTAAATGCATAGAAACCCTGTATATCTTATTCACAAGAAGGATTTCATTAAGACAACCTTTATTGCCGTCTCCAGGCTGATTCCACCTTCTAATAAATTTCTCTTTTTCCCTCTAATTTGGAATTAGTGAATTGGCTCTGCCGCTCCGGGATAAGAACCCTTATTAGAGATAGCAGTAACAGGATGATGGAAGTGCTCGGCTAGCCAATGTAAAGGAAATTGATTCAAACCCATGGGCCACCAAACAGAGGAATAAAATGGAGCAGTCTGCTTCCTGAACTATTGACAGTAAGAAAGCCCCGTGGAGGCAATTCTACTCTGTCCTTGTGGGTAGGCATGAGTCAAAGCCAGCCAGAGGGAAGTTCTTCTGATTGGTATAAAGCTGTCCTGGAACAATTCATGTCTCTTACTTAAGCATTCCCACTACTACCAAGTCCATTTCAATTCATAGAGAACCTATTTCAGATTCCAAACTGTAAATTATTGTCAGCCCAGAAAAGCTCGTACTTTTCCCTCAGAGCATCTAGTAGACTCAAAAGCAGCCGATCTTTCAATGAGCAGTTCAACACCCCACTATACCCACAGGACCCCTTTAAGTAGAGAGGGATGCTGTCTATGGGCCTGAGATCTAGAATTTAACATTTTTAATACAGTTGAAATCTCCTGTGATCTCCTCTTTAATTATAGCTGCCCTCACTCTGCAGCGCTAATTATCCAAAACTTGGTGCTTATTGTTTCCAGGAATTTCATTTGCTTAGAATTTCTTTGACTATAGATGATTACGTTCCTAAACAAAACACATTTTCCAGGTTGAAAATATATTATGAAGTACATAAGAGCTATGAAATGGCACAACGAAAAATGTGCTTCAGGAAACTAAATCGAGCTATGACATGCAAGAAGTTTTTATGTTAACTAGTGTGCAAAATTGGTTTAGAGAGAAAGGGATATCGAGAAAAGAATGCAGGAATCTTAACTCCTTAAGCGGGAAGAATGAGGAAGCAGAATAAGTCAAACAGAGATGTGAGGTTTAACCCTGAAAGGTTTCGAAACTGATGGTGATGTTGACAGAGTGCTTGAATAATAGAGGAACTCCGAAGCATAGCTAAGGTAACAAGCCCCACAAACCCCAGATGCAATCTGTGAAGTTCAGCCTACCTTCATTTCTAGATGAGCAGATATTGGAATGCCCTTTCCATGCTGCAGAATGCCCTTTCCACGCTGCTCCAGCGGCCACAGGTGCTTTTCGTAGGGACAGTGCTTGGGGAAGTCTTTCTTCTCTTTGTCTGCTCCACCCCCCAACCCCCTCCACTGCCAGGACCACCCACTACCCTGCCTCGATTGGCCTCTGGAAGAACAAGTTATCTGGGAGCTTAGAAATACGTCTGTGTAATCTGGCACTGTTGACTACTCCCTCGTTCCTGAAGCACTCTCCTCCCTAGCCTCTCTTGGCTTTGTTTCCCCTCTCCAAATCTTCCCTGCAGTCTCTCCTATGGCCTTCATTTTACATTCACCTCTTTTCTCCTTATAGCACATACTCTCTGGAACTTCTCCTTATAGCACACATTCATCCTTGGGCTTTAAAATACAAACACGAATGAGTCCAAAATCTGCACTGCCAGCATGTGGGTCTTAAAGTATTAAAATACTGCATATTCTGCAGTTAGCCTAACTCACACCAATTTTGCCTGTTTTTCATTTCAGCCTCTGTCGAATTTTTACAGCTTTCTGTGTTGTTTAAAAACAGATACATGGCATAAGATTGTCTGGGTGCTTTGGATTGGACGGGTACACATTGCCCATGGCTGTCACCCTGATGGCACAAACAGGTAAACACTAAACTGCCAACTGAAAGGTTAATTATTCCAACTTGCCTCCTGGCTCCATGGGAGACTCACCTAGCAATCTGCTTCCAATGACGTGAAATTGTAGACAACCCTAACAACAGCATCATGGCGCTTTTGACATGTCCCAGATTAATCTTTTTTTTCCATTTGTCTAAAATTTCTATAATGTTGCCTGAATATGATGTAAAGCTGCTTTCACAAGCACTGCAGGACTCTAGCATACAAGGCCCAAGTTTGCAACCAAATTCAATTCTTTAGCATCTTACTTATTTTCTGTTTTGATCGCCCCCTTTATCATTAGCTATTCTGAAAACATTCCCCCAAATCTATCCAACTCAAGCGGAACACCTGGATGCCTCTCTCCCATCTTTCTCCATCCTTCCGCTGGATAATGATCTCATACTATGTTTTACCAGCAAATGCTCTAGGTTACCTAGCCAACCTCTTTTATTTTGATTGTATCAAGAGTCTCAGGGCATAATGCCAACAGGTAACAAATGCGGGAAGATTTCCTCGGCAACTACTTCCTAGTAGTGAGAAACTCAACTTAAAAGATAAATAGAGGCACGTTTCTTAAAGTGGGCCAGCAGCAGCACCTGCTGGCTGGTTCACCTTTACCATTGACCAGTGCCATGAGCCACCTCTGTGAGCTGCGCTCCTCCATGGCACAGCCGATTTTTGCCCCCAGCCCCTGAGGCAACACGGCCAGTTAAATCTGTTACCTCACAAACCTCTTCCGTCCTGGTTAATAGTTTGCTGTAGATATAATCGGTACCCAAGCTTCATTTTCACCCCTTTCTTCCTTTCTTGTTTGTTCTCTTGGGCCTCTTGACCCATGTGCCCCATCTCCCCAAGCAATGACACTACCAAACGCACAGGAATTCCCATCGACAGGGAGGTTTCCCTTATTTCATTTTATTCAGGTTCTGTAATTTTTTTCATTATAAAACATTTATTATTTTCTTGTTCTCTCCTATTTCCTCTTCCACCATCATCTGCCATGCGACTCTATACATTTCCCACCAGACAAAAACTGGCAGGCCTGTAAATTCCGGCATACCCACCCAAACATTCGCACTGCCATAGCAACTGAATTTCAGCACACTTACCCAAGCCATACTTGAGTTGTATGTCTCTTTGTCCCCCTTCTCCCCGGTACATCAACCCATAATCTCTTTCTCATGAGCTACATTTCCATGAAACATTAATTCTGATTACCCGTCCTAAAATACGCTTCCCATTATTTTTACAAATCTACTGGCTTACGCAGACAATCATGCATTATCACTCTTAACACTTTTATTTTGCTCTCTCTCTTCTTCCTCCCCACCCCATACACTTTTCCCATCTACCCGTCTCTCTCCCTTTCCCTACTTCAGCACCTTAGGTCTTATAGCTCCTGTTAGACCTCTCCGTGTCATTACACAGAGCAAACTGCCTCTACTTGACCCAGCGGCTTACTCACCACTCATAGCTGCATCAAGAAGCCCAGGAAACAGCAATCAACCACAGCAAGCAAACAAACAAAAAAGGAAAGCAACTAAAAAATTCCCCAAATCCAATAGAGTACTCTGATGCAGAGGCACTGTAACGACTAGAAACAGAAATCAGAGCAATGATGTTTGGGACCCTTCAAGAGATGTGGGGGGCTTTAATGTGAATAATGGAGGAAATTGGAAAACTAAAATCCTTGAACCACAAGGATTCTCAGAAGATGAACAATGAGATAACAATAACAGAATTGGGCAGCAAAGTAAAAGACCTGCGGAGTAGAAGGCAGAAAAGTAAAATGAAATCCGTGAGCTTGAAGATATCCTTTCTACTATTGTGGCCCTATCACAGCCCCTCCCAACCCTCTGCACTGTCTTCATCGCAACGTGTTTGGTCTCTCCCTGCTTCTTATCATAGTCCTTAAACTTGTCTTCTCAACCCTAGACTTTGTTAACTCCTACTATCTACCTCCTGTAATAAATGCATTCATGTAATCATTCACGGCCCGTAGTGGTGTGGGAGGATACCTTTTATTACCTTCTGCAAAGGTTCTCCATTGGGTTTTTTGCCCTGAAATTCTCCAGAGTTACCAAAGAGCAGCAGATGATACAAAGGCAGAGATGGAAATGGTAGATGAATTCTTTGGAGAGTCATAAAGAGTTGTGTCAAAAAACAGTCCTATTTTCCTCCCTACTGCTAAGGAATTTATTTAACAACCACTTATTGAATGCCTTCCATTTGCTGTTATATTAACTCTTTCCCTTGCTGTTACATACTCACAACAATTCAAAATGCAGATAACATTATTATTTTGCATTTGAAATGAGGAAACTAAAGAACTCATTTGTTAAAATCATGCGAGGTCATGCTGCATGACAGCAGAACCAGGACCTGAACCCAAGAAATGTGACACTAACCTGAAACACCATTATCTTACTGGGGATAGCATTCGAAATACACTCTTCAGACCCGTTTAATTGGATTTTTTTTAATCTCAAAGTGCTGTGTATGCTTACTGATGTTTGATAAACATTGTTTTGGGGTCTAGTTTCTTGACCTGTATATCACCCTCTTATTTTTATAGTTCACTTAGTTTCTCTACTTCACACACATGGGTTGACTCTTGTTTTTTTTATGGGTCTGTGTAAAGAAAAAAGAAAGAAAAGTAAATCCCAAGGACCTGAATCCTTCACTTTTCATGTAATGAGCAATAGCAGGCCACCCATGTGCATCTTCTGGAGGTTTGTTCAGTTTAGACGATCTGAACTACTCTCTCTCCTTTTGTGTTTTCTTAATGATTTATCTTAACTCTAAACACTGGTAACTGAGCATACTGGAGACATGGAAGTAAGACGCTGGCACTTCTCTGGTCAGGGAAGTAAGAATTATATTCCAAATATTTATTATTCTGACTTGCTCTTTGTAGTGGGAGATTTTTATATCTCCTGAAGAGAAACCATGCCACTGATGTAAAAATTAGGACGGCTATTGCGATGGCCACTTCATGGTGTCCAAACACTTGATATTAACTTAGTAACAATCGTTAGACAGACAGGAGGCAAGAGTGAAATCAGCTGAGAGCAGGGCTCAACTACCTAGAAAAGTTGGAGATTGGATGTCATTGCTGCTCCAACTGACATCACAATGAGACACCACAATTGTATGATTGAGTTACATAACACATTCCTTCTGTGATAGGTAGATTCATTGTGCCAACCTGGCCGATGAACACATGTGGGATTAATTGAAGGGCAGTTTAATTGAAGGGTGGAGAGAGAAAAAGGCTCGGTAAGCCTTGCCTTTTTTGTCTCTTGTTCTTTGATGATCAAACCAATGTGTGGCTGCCTTAGCTGGTTCTCTGTCTCAACTTGTGAGCTACACTACTTGTGGGATACCCAACCTGTGGACTCTGTTGCTATAGTTTGAGGTTCCTTCAAGACATGCTTCACCACACTGTTAGTGTATACATCATGAGCTGGGGACTGTCGGATCCTGTCATCTGGCTGTTGGTGACTTTCCTTGCTGTTTGCTGCCTGTGACTGGATTGCCTGAATTGCTCTATTGAAGACTCAGCTGTCTGCTTACCTGACTTGCAACCAACAGCCCTGTAAGGTGAAGGGCCAGTGTATTAGCTGCCTCACGGAAGTGAGTTGCACTGAGCCTTTTGTACTGCTCCATAGACTAATTAGCTGTCTGTTTCTTATGTTGTATATATCTATATCTAGATATATAAAATCATAAGTGTCCTGGTCTTATTTCTCTAGAAAACCCTGTCTAACACACCTTCTAAGTTAAAGGAGTAAGAGGAAGTGGGTTTTAGGATAAACTATAAACCCCTCCTCCTTATGAAACTCATTCATTAGGGAAGTTGTCTCCAGAATTTTGTTGTGTCTGTAACTAAGTAATCAAAACTCCATCAAAAAGTAATGAGATATGAATAGATCACTATAGGTTGTGCATAAAGAGGTTGAATTAGCACCACATCATGTACAATGTGGCAAAAAATATACTAGCATTAATCTTCACCCGATGACTCCTTGTCCCAATAATTCCTCCACAATATAAACAACCTCTTTCAGATGTTCTTATTTTTTCCTTTTTTCTTCTTTCACACAATATCTAGCAAACCTCAGTCTTGTTTCCAGAATAGATTCTAAGTCCAGAATTAAATAATTTAAGGTTAGCATAAACTAGATTTAAGCCAAAAAAAGAAGTATCTCCTAGGTCACTCTGTGGAGTCCTGGTGGTATAGTGAGTTACACATCGGACTATTTTTTTTTTTGTTGTTTTTAACAATTTATTGGGGCTGATACAATTCTTTTCACAGTTCATACATATACATACATCAATTGTATAAAGCACATCTGTACAGTCTTTGCCCTAATCATTTTTTTCTCTTTTCTTCTTTTACATTTTATTAGGGACTCCAACACCTCTTACCACAATCCATACATATACATACATCAATTGTATAAAGCACACCCATACATTCCCTGTCCCAATCATTCTCAAGGCATTTGCTCTCCACTTAAGCCCCTTGCATCAGGTCCTCTTTTTTTTCCCCCCCCTCCCTCCCTTTTCCCCCCTCCCTCATATGCCCTTGGTAATTTATACCTCGTTATTTTGTCATATCTTGCCCTATTCGGGGTCTCCCTTCCCCCCTTCTCTGCTGTCCCTCTCCCAGGGAAGAGGTCACATGTGGCTCCTTGTAAACAGTTCCCCCTTTCCAACCCACTCACCCTCCACTCTCCCAGCATCGTCCCTCACGCCCTTGGTCCTGGAGGTATCATCCACCCTGGATTCCCTGTATCTCCAGCCCTCATATGTACCAGTGTACAGCCTCTGTCCTATCCAGCCCTGCAAGGTAGAATTCGGATCATGGTAGTTGGGGGGAGGAAGCATCCAGGATCTGGGGGAAAGCTGTGTTCTTCATCGATACTACCTCACACCCTAATTAACCCATCTCCTCTCCTAAGCCCCTCTATGAGGGGATCTCCATTGGCCGACACTTGGGCCTTGGGTCTCCACTCTGCACTTCCCCCTTCATTTAATATAATATATATATATACACATACATATATACATATATACATATACACATAAATACACATACATACACACACTTATATCTTTTTTTTTTGCATGATGCCTTATATCTGGTCCCTTGGGCACCTCGTGATCGCACTGGCCGGTGTGCTTCTTCCATGTGGGCTTATTTGTTTCTGAGCGAGATGGCCGCTTGTTCACCTTCAAGCCTTTAAGACCCCAGACACTATCTCTTTTGATAGCCAGGCACCATCAGCTTTCTTCACCACATTTGCTTGTGCACCCATTTGTCTTCAGCGATCCTATCATGGAGGTGTGCAGTCAATGATATGATTTTTTGTTCTTTGATGCCTGGTAAGTGATCCCTTTGGGACCACTCGATCACACAGGCTGGTGTGTTCTTCCATGTGGACTTTGTTGCTTCTGAGCTAGATGGCCGCTTGTTTATCTTCAAGCCTTTAAGACCCCAGTCACTATCTCTTTTGATAGCCGGGCACCATCAGCTTTCTTCACCACATTTACTTGTTCACCCACTTTGGCTCCAGCCGTTGTGTCAGGAGAGTGAGCATCATAGAGTTCCAATTTAATAAAAGAGGGTATTCATGCATAGAGGGAGTGTTTGAGTAGAGGCCCAAGGTCCTTCCGCCACCTTAATACTTGACCTATAAATATCGACACAAAGATCTATTAACTGGAGCGTAAGCAGTTCAAAACAGCCAGCCACTCCAATAGAGAACGATGAGGCTTTCCACTCTGAGCATGAGATTTACAGGCTCGGAACCGCACAAGGAGAGTTCTACTCCGACCTTTGGGCTGTTATGAATCAAAATCATCTCAATGGCAGGGAGTTTGTTTTTTTGTTTGATCAAGAGCAAATTTCACGATCCAGTCTATGCAACCTGATATATGGGCATCATTAAACACAAGCAGGCCTTTTCTTTTCCTTTTTTTGAACATCCAAAACATTTTAATAGCAGGACTGGATCTGGGGTTAGTTTTTGTAGCCTCTGCTGGCACGTCAGCCCCTGGCCCGCTCGATCTTCCAGCTCTTGGAGCGAACATAGGGTTTGGTGTGACTGTGGGCGGTGGGCGGGGTGGGGGGGAGGTGTCCCTGGCACCTTGCCGAAATGCGAGGACCAGACAGCAGGCCAATGCCACAGCCCTTGGGAGAGTCCAGGGTCAGCTGGTCAAAGGTGAGGATCTTGCCTTGCCCTGACAATCCCTGATGCTCTCAGTCCGTATTGTAAAAGTTCTCCGAATACACAGAATGTTTCAAATCCTGGGACTTCGCTTGTGCTCTTCTCTTTCTTTGTTCCAGGAGCATGTGTTCTGAGACACATACCTCCCTTATAAAGATCTTACTGACCATCCCCATTTGGCTGGATCATGCCTATTTTTGTTACCCTTGTATGGTAGTTAGGTTTTCTGTCAAACAGAATAGGCCGGAGATTTCAGAAGCGTGACAACTGAAGCCTTCTTTCCCATGACGAGGTCTAACGTAAATTAAACAACGCTATGACAGAATATGCTTAAAGCAGCAAAACAGTTGTAATAGGATTAGAGAGGAATGTAGTCTTGTTACTCAGGTTCTAGCCCTGTTGCAATTGAAAAGATATACTACTCAGGTTTGCCCGGTAGGAAGGCGTCTCCTTTCTTGCTGGTTGTGGATCATGTTTCTCTCACCTCCTGTTATTTAGATTTGAGCAAATGACTCACTATATTTCCTAATGACCTCAAGAGCTACCAGTTACCTGCTGATCAACTCTTCAGCAAAGAGCCTGACTTGCTGATCTTGGATTTATCTTCCTTTGTATCTACAAGCCTATGGACTTCCTATTAAGCCCAGCATCTATGTGAGTCAGGAAAATCCCCAGCTTACTACTGACCCAAGGACTTGAACCAGGCCAGAGTTAGCTGCTTCTACAACTCTGAGAACAATTTCTTTGATATAATTTTTTTCTTTATATAAAACATTACTGTTTTTGCTTCTCCAGAGAGCCCAGTGTACACTACTGGGCATACCATTGTCCTATGTCACTTTTATTTGTATGTACTTGATCTCTAGCAGACAATTAACTTTTGGACAATAAGCACTCTTCATTATTTACTCTTGAACTTCAGTTGGACTCTGCTTATAGCAGATGTAATTTTAATCTTTGATTAGATATTCTATTTGAATGCTGAGTTTCAAACTTAATGAGAAGAGGCAGTGATGAAAGGAAAATATTATTGGTATAAAATCTATATTAGAACATAAATATATTTGGAAAAAATATGTCATGACTATACTTTGTCCTTTCATTAATTTATTCCACTTTTAAAAGTGTCTTGAATAACATGCAGCTTTGGTATCTTAGTCAAGACTTTTACGTATTTTGTGTCACAGATTAAAAAAAAACCTAAAAAACTCACTTCCATTGAGTCGCTGCCAACTCATAGTGACTCTATAGGAGTGGGTAGAACAGCCTTTCTGATTTCCGACTATAACTGGTTATGGGAGTAGAAAGCGCCGTGTTCCACCTGCAGAGCAGGTTTCACACTGCCGACCTTGAGGATCACAACCCACCACATAACCGCTATGCCACCAGGCCTTCCGCATGTCAGAGACAGAAGTGTAAGTTTCAATGACTTCACAGAATCTGAGATCGCTCTCCAAAGCCTAAAGAAAACCACCACAAAACCCCTGCAAATTAAATACAGTTATTTTTGTATGCCTTTCCTAAAAATCCTCTGCTCTGGTGACCACCAGAATATTTCTTAATCACAAAAAATTCTCTAAGTCTCTTACAATAGGTTTTACTTATTTTAACAGTCATTTACTAACTTTCAAAGTGTTTCACAGTATAAATAACTATAACTCATGATACTTAGATATAAGTGTTATTTATGATAATTTTCAATGTGATATCAAAAAGAGAGGCAATATTTCACTCATATTTTTGAAAAATATAGTTAACATGCCTGGAATAATTGTTAGGCAATGAGAAATGTTTATACATTAATTTATATACTAAAAAAGTTGGACACATATTTATGTTGGATTGCATGTCAATATAACAGAATGCCTCAAACACAAGAATGTTGTGGGAAATATTGATGCCTTTTAAAAATGAAAGCAGCCTCAGCATTAAGGACATATTTAATAAAATACAGATCAGATGATCTAAAAACTGGAGTTAGTGGGATATGAATGAAAACTTTGAGGTTTTAAAGTTCTTTTTTAATTGCACTGAGATTGGAAAAATATATTTTAGCCCTGTGATTTATTCATATTCATTCTGTGACTCAGATTTATGATTATTTTTGAGGTACTAGCTGGACATATGTTCTAGATAGAGTGAAAAGAGAAAAAAATCTTAAAAAATAAGAACAGTGAGTAAAAAGAAAAATTAGTGTGTGGGAAATATGAGCAATTATTCATATGCTACTTTATTGAAATATAAAAGATAACTCCTAAACTTTATGAATTCAATTAACTACTGCTTGTGTAACAAACTATAGGAGGCATATACTTTTGTCAAGTATTAGTCTATGTACAGAAACAACAAAAATATTAAAAATTGTTTAATGTCACAAAGAGAAGATAATAAAGCCCACATGGTCCCACATGTTTCCATTGTTCTTGCATTCCATAGCCACCTATCTCAAGAGTGAAGAATTGTCCTGTTGGGTTTTTATCTAGCTGAATTCAGGAATAGAAATATGTAAACTGCTTACCATTTGGGGGTTCAACATTTTCATATATGAATATGAACATATTATATATGCATATATAAATAAGAAAATATTATCAATTTACATGTAGTTATATAGATCTATGCATCCCCGAGTACAACTTCTGCTGGTGGATTCAAGTTCTTTTTCCCCCAGTTGCCCCAAAAGATGATCAATATTGAAGCTCAGAAACTAATTCTAATTTGTTTGAGTGCACATCTTGTATCAGGGAGATTTTCTATTTAATATTTAAATACAATCATTAATACTTAAACAGCAAAATACTTACACTGGGTAAATTCTGACTAAAGTAAGATGGAAACCAGTTTACTGTTCCACTGTTTATAACTGTATTTTGGGGCGGGGGAATAACTGTATATTGTGGATTCTCATATATGAGGAGTTCGTGTGCATTTGTGTGTGCATCCTTAATAATTTCAAGTCTATTCATTATAATGTAATTTCCATTTATTTTGGTAAATTCAATAGGCAATAAAATTCAATTTAAACAAATTCAGATAATGATTTAGTTGGAATTTTTCATGGCTTTTCTTAAACTTTTGTTTAGACATATACTCTAAATTCTAAGGAAAACAAAATCTTCAACAAGAAGCTAATATTTTTTTTCAAATTTAACTTCTTACTTGTTGATATATCAATCTTGCTTTGTTTTTCTTAAGTTAGATCATTGATTAACATATTATCCCTATTTATCCACATAATTTAGAGTGTTTTGAATATAAAAACTTACAAACAAAATGTTTTGTCACTTTGTTAACTGTCCATCTACCAAACATCAAGTGAGGTACTAAACAGGGTAATGACTTATGAAAAATTATTATTTCCTAGATCCTTAGGTTTGTTGATTAGAAGAAAGCTCTTAGTGTACCAGGCAGTCCCTTAAGAACTTTGCATTTTAAATAACAACAAAACAAGTTGTAGGTAACTGGGTTTTATGCATGAATAAAAGAATGTGGGGTTAAATGGGATATTTTGATACTAAATAGATGACTTCTGGACTTAGTGAAATTCAGATAGGAATTTAATAATTTGCAGGCTACTCCAGCCCTAATTTTATACAGTGTAAAGGTGATAATACTAAATTGAAATTGTCCTATAAAGTCTCAATCATTTCTCTAAGTTATGGGAGTACCTGTCCCTGGAAAGGAACATATATAAGGATATAGTGAAATGTAAGGGCTTGGGAAAAGAGGACAAATACAGCAGGGGAAGAGGGTGTGCAGTATCGAACCACTGATAATCCGAATGCTTCCCAATATAAATTGGAAAAGAACCAGGTCCTTTTCTCCTTCTTCTATTAGGCTATAAACCCATTAAAAACAAAATCTTATTGTAGGCCCTGGACTAAAATATGTCATCAAAAGGTCTTTGTTGAGCAGCACTGGAAAGGCCTCCGACTTTCCCTTGGAGATTGGGTTAAAGATTTGACTCCTAATGGTGAAGGAAAACCTTTCCTTCAATTTACTATTTTGAGTGACTTTTCTTTGGCTTGTCACTCATTCACTTATCGTATTTTTCCTACATGTATGACCGAAGACACTCCCAGCTCGTAGTAGGAAGCATTCTAGGGTGTCTCCCAAGGTCTCATATCCTTAAATCATTCCCTTCCCTTGAGTGTGAGTAGGAGTTGTGCTTGCTTCTAACCAATGGAGTGTGGAGTTTGGGTATATTGTACTTGAGATGATGTCATATGGGAAAAAAATGGAGATATTTTGCAGACATGATTAAGGACCCTAGAGTGTTGGTTTTGTTGTTAAGTGCTGTTGAGTTGGTTGTGGCTCAGAGCAACCTGAGCCACAACAGAACAAACACTGCCCTGTCCTGTACCACTCTCACAATTGTTCTTGTGTTTGAGGTCAAGGTTAACCAAATGGAGCTTATCCTGGGTGGGCCTGATCCCAGCAGGTGTGTACCTAAGGAAGGTATAGAGATCAGAGATGAAGGAAGTCTAATATTCTCTTTCCTCCTCACCCTAAAAAATAATCACTGACTTCCCTAGCTAAATAATCAAAAGAAAGTACATTCTGCCAGTTTTCAATCACATGAGCTTGAAAGGAAAGTTTCCATTTCAGGGGAAATGCAAGTCTAAATCAACTCCTGGATTGTGAGTCTGAGCTAGGTATAACCCATGCAGAATGTGAAATAGTAAATGTTATTTTAAGCCACTGAATTTGTGATATGTAGCTTAGAAAACTAGTATAGAAATCCATGAAACGTTGCAGATAACTCCAATCACTACATCCTATAAAGGTTTTACATGACTGCATCTTCATATATTATGCATTTATTGAGGACAAAGCTTCTGTTTTGCTCTGTTTATGTCTCCCTTCACTTATCCCATAAATATATTTTTAAAGTGTTCTTAGTATGAATAAATTAGTGGGCGCATTTGCTTCTGTAATGCCCTTGTTTTTAATTTGATCCTTATGCAGTTCAAGTGCTCATGTCTCTATTCCACTTTCATTTCCACTAATCACAACAACAGAACTAGTTGTATAATTAACCAGCCATTTTTTATTACAATTAGCAAATTTTAGCATTACATACACTTGTGGAATTTCACCTCTGGGAGTCCATGTGAGCTACTGAAATTAATGTATCCTCTTTCATATTCAGCCATAAAAGCATTCTTCTTCAGGGTACAATCACTTTTTACTTGGCAATTTTGGGGGCATTCTTAAAGTGCTCTTCCTATCGATACAAGTGCTCTGAGATACAATTGCGTTATACATTTTGTTACTCGGGAAAAACTGGGTCAATCAGGGTACTATGTTATACATGATAGAAATCAATTCTGCCTTTCAAAAGGAAAGGAGTGTGTGGGAAATTTACCTGGCAGCTGACTGAATAAAAAGATGGACGGAGTACAAAGTTAGAAAATGGGTAGAAAGGAGAGCTAGAGGACTAGAACCACATCCCAAAAGATGGCCTGCTCACAGCAAGGGAAGTGAACAGCTTTGGTCCTAGCTGGACCACACACACTACTCATGAATACGGATCACACCGCCAACCCTACCACTTCCCACCCCTACCAGAGCGAATTCTAAAGTGTCTATTTCTCTAGCTTGCTAGCCACATATTCAGTGGGCATGGGGAATTTAAGAGTCCATTCTAGGGATAAATGAGTATGTATTTGACATTTTTGCTTTTCTTCAAGAGTCACACAAAAAATCAATTGCCTCTTCATGGGCTAAGATAGGGAGCTACCCTCCTTCCACAATATATTGGACACATCTAATGAAAAGTGCTGGTATCTTAAAAAAAAAAAGTTTCCAGAATCTGCCTCCTACTATATACACCAAACTTCAAACCAAACCAACCGTCACCAAGTCAATTCTGACTCTCTATAGAGTTCCTAAGGCTGTAAGCCTTCAGAAGAGCAGACAGCCTGTCTTTCTCCCGAGAGGTGGGTTTGAAAAGGTGACCTTGCTCCCAGGTACATTGCTAGGTTCCTCGCATGGTTCCTCCCTTGTCACCACCCTGTGTACAGCAGAGAGCAGCACTGCCTGGGTCCGCACCATCCTCGCACTTATCCGGCCGTCTCATTAAGGGCCTTCAGCGCCCTCTCTTTACTGCCCCTCCACTTTACCAAGGTGATGTCCTTCTTCAGAGCCCGGTCTCGATAGCATCTTTACAACACGTGACATGAAGGTTCACTATCCCTGCCTCTCAGGCAGTGGTTCTCAACTTGTGGGTTGCAGCCCCTTTGGAGGGTCGAATGGCCCCTTCACACGGGTCACTCAATTCATCTCAGTAGCAAAATGACAGTGATGAAGTAGCAACAAAAATCATTTTATGGCTGGGGGTCCCCACAACATGAGGAACTGTACTCAAGGCTCGCGCATTAGGAAGGTTGAGGACCACTGCTCTAAGGAATATTCTGGCTATGCCTCTTTCGAGACAAATCTCTTTGTTCTTTTGATAGTTCATGTTCTTTCGATATTCTTCACCAACACCAGGGTTGAGAGGCATTGCTGTTTCTTTGGTCTTCCTTATTCCATGCCCACGTTTCCCATGAGTATGAGACAATGGAAAACACCATGGCTTGAGTCAGGCACACCTTAGTCCTCAAAGTAACATCCTTGCTCTTCAACATTGAGAGAGGTCTGGGGCAGCAGATTTGCCCATGCAATGCTTTGTTGTATTTCTTGCCCGTGACTGAATGCACATTAACTGTAGATGCAAGCATAATGGAGGCCTTGACAACTTCAATATTTCCTCCCCTTATCATGGTATCACCTACTGGCCCAGTTGTGTGATTTTTGTTTTCCTTACATTGACTTTCAATGTATGTATGTAAAGTATTCAGTAAGGATCCATGCTGAAGGCTGCAGTCTTTGACATTTATCAGCAAGTGCTTCAAGTCCTGCTCATTTTCAGTAAACAAGGTTGAATCATCTGCGCACGGGAGGTTGTTAATAAGCCTTTCTCCAATCCTGATGCCACATTGTCCTTCATATAATCCGGCTTCTCTGAGTATTTGCTCAGCTCTACAAGAGATAACTAGAACTGTCATTTCTCTTTATGGAAGTTTTTGTTTTGTTTTGTTTGTTTTTTTTCTTCTACTTCCAGCCTGGATGCTGTAGGGTCTCTGGCTACAGGATTTCTTGGTTACCATATGGAGGTATTGGTTTAAAACAATCTTATATATCCATGAAAATTTACTTCTAGTTTTCCGTTTCTGTGAAGCACATTTGAAGGAAAAGTCAAGTAGGCTAATGACATCAATTACTTCTACTCTCATTCTTTAGCCACCAAGACCTATATCACTATCAACTTTTATGTGAAACTTTTCTTTATTTTTCCAAATTGAGTCTATTTCTCCTTCCTTGTGATTCCAGTAGTTATATGTAAATACATTTTCTTAGAAATCTCTGGACTTCCATTGTCTGTATGTTTGCTTCTCCCACCAAATTTTGAACTTTAGCTCAGCAAAGAGCTTGTGTTATTGTGGAAGTCATGCGTTGCCTATTTTGTTTTTCCAAATGGAATTGACATTACCACATTTGTTTTCTTTTTTAAAAAAACATTTTATTAGGGGCTCATACAACTCTTATCACAATCCATACATATACATACATCAAATGTATAAAGCACATCTGTATATTCTTTGACCTAATCATTTTCAAAGCATTTGCTCTCCACTTAAGCCCCTTGCATCAGGTCCTCTTTTTTTTCCCTCTGTCCCTGCTGCCCCCTCCCTCATGAGCCCTTGATATTTTATAGATCATTATTTTGTTATATCTTGCCCTATCTGGCATCTCCTTTCACCCCCTTTTCTGTTGCCCATCCCCCAGGGAGGATGCAGATCCTTGTAATCAGTTCCCCCTTTCCAACCCACTCACCCTCTACTCTCCCAGAATCACCCCTCCGACCCCTGGTCCTGAAGGTATCATTCACCCTGGATTCCCTGTGTTTCCAGTTCCTATCTGTACCGGTGTACATCCTCTGGTCTAGCCAAACTTGCAAGGTAGAATTCGGATCATGGTAGTTCAGGGGGAGGAAGTATTTAGGATCTGGAGGAAAGCTGTATTCTTCATCGATGCTACATCGCACCCTGACTGACTCATCTCCTCCCATAGACCTCTCTGTGAGGGGATCTCCAGTGACCGACAAATGGGCTTTGGGTCTCCACTCTGCACTTCCCCCTTGATTCACTATGGTGAGATTTTTTTTTCTGATAATGCCTTATACCTGATCTCTTTGGCACCTTGTGATTGCACAGGCTGGTGTGCTTCTTCCATGTGGGCTTTGTTGCTTCTGAGCTAGATGGCCGCTTGTTCACCTTCAAGCCTTTAAGACACCATCTCTTTTGATAGCCGGGCACCACATTTGCTTATGCACCCATTTGTCCTCAGCGATCGTATCATGGAGGTGTGCAGCCAATGATATGATTTTTTGTTCTTTGATGCTTGATAATTGATCTTATACTGCCTTATACCTGATCTCTTTGGCACCTTGTGATTGCACAGCCTGGTGTGTTCTTCCGTGTGGGCTTTGTGTGGCCATCTGAGCTAGATGGCCGCTTGTTTATCTTCAAGCCTTTAAGACCCCAGACCCTATCCCTTCTGATAGCAAGGCACCATCAGCTTTCTTCACCACATTTACTTGTTCACCCACTTTGGCTTCAGCAGTTGTGTTGGGAGGGTGAGCATCATAGAATGCCAATGTAATAGAAGAAAGTATTCATGCACTGAGGGAGTGCTTGAGTAGAGGCCCAAGGTCCTTCCGCCACCTTAATATTAAACCTATTAATATAGACACATGGATCTATTTCCCCATCCTTATATGTTTTCTGTTGCTGACTCCCCATCAGGTTGCAAGCTCCTTGCAGGTACACATTTATTATCTTTGTCCATGGTCCTGAAATTCAAAAAAGCAGGTACAGAGTGACCACCAGTTTATGTTAAAGACACTTGATTTCTTTCTTACCTTAAAAAAAGCATTTTATTGGGGCTCATATAGCGCTTATCACAATCCATACATCCATTGTTTCAAGCAGATCTGTACATATGTTGCCATCATCCTTTTCAAAACATTCTCATTTTATTGGAACCCTTGACATCAGCTTCTCATTTTTCCTCCCTCCCCCACTTTCTCATCCTCACCAACTCTTGCTAGACTATAAATTAATATTATTTTCCAAATCCTACACCATGCACTGTCTCCGTTCACCCATGTTTCTTTTGTTGGTCACCCTGGACGTGTGTGCTATATGACAATCATTGTGATCGGTTCCCCCTTCTCCCCTCACCTTCCCCCTACCCTCATGGTATCACTACTCTCATTATTGTTCCTGAGAGATTTATCTGTCCTGGGTTCTGCGCATCGAGAGCTCTTATCTGTACCACTATACATGCTCAGGTCTAGGTGGATTTGTAAGGTAGAACTGGGATCATGATAGTGCGGGGGAAGAAGCATTATTGAACTAGAGGGATGTTTTATATTTCATCAGTGCTATACTGTACCCTGGTTGATTCATCCTTTCCCTGTGCTTCTTCTATGAGGAGATGTTCAATTGTGTACAGATGGGATTTGGGTCCCCACTCTGTACCCCTCCACCACCCCCATTTGCATTGACATGAATGTTTGTTTTGGGTCTTCTGATTCCTGATACTGGAACCTGCGGACACCTCATGATCACACAGGCTGGTGTGCTTCTTCTATGTGGGCTTTGTTGCTTCCCAGCTAGATGTCTACTTGTTTATCTTCAAGCCTTTAAGACACTATATCTTTTAATAGCCGGGCACTTTTAGCTTTCTTCACCACATTTGCTTATGCAGCCAGTTTGTCTTCAGCAATTGTGTAGGAAAGGTGAGCATCACAAAATGCCAGGTTATTAGAACAAAGAGTTCTTGTGTTGGGGGAGTACTTGAGTAGAGACCCAATGTCTGTCTGCTTCCTTAATACTTAACATATAAGTTTATGTACATAGACCTATATCCATATCATTATATATAGATATGTGTACATATGTATGTACCGGTATTCATACCTCCATAAATGCCTTTCGGATGGCTGCAATTCTTGATCTCCATCAGCAAATGCTTCACATCCACCTCATTTTCAGCAAGCATAGTTGTATCATTTGCCTACTATGGGGGTTAAGCCTTTTCCAATCCTGATGAACATGCTTCTTTGTCGAGTCCAGCTTCTCAGATTCGATTCAGGGCCATTGCTGAACAATTCTTTTTTATCAATGACTCTGGCTCTCCATTCCATTTTCTTTGTATGCTTTCTACATCCAAAGGATTTTCAAGGCTGGGGCCATTGGGAAGAAGATCATAAATCTTATCTACTGCATTGGTGCTTGATGGTGAGTAGGGAAGTGCTGCTGCTAACCACTAACTTTTAACTTAGTAGTGAGGTGCTTTGGTTTCAAATATTGTACTTCCATCAAACTAAAACCCAGAGTAGTAATGACAGATGACCAGAAAATGAGGAATTCCTATAGCATTAAGCCATGTTGTGATAGCACAAAGAAGCTTTGGTGGCACAGTGGGCTACATATTGCACTGCTAACTTCAAGGCCAGAAGTTCAAACCCACAAACTCCTCCACAGGAGAAAAAGGAAATTGTCTGCTCATGGACAGGTATAAAGTTTCAGAAACTTTACGGAGTACTTTGTTCTGTCCTATAGGAAACTATTTAATGGCACTGTGTTTTGGGGTTTGGGTGTTGTAACAATGAAAAAGAAGCAATGTTATATTTTAATGGAACCATCCAGCTAATCTTACCATAAAATATTCCATGTACTATTCTTGATAAACAAACTCATATGCCAAGGCAATAGTAGATTATTATATTTATAACTAATTTGAAAGATTATAAAAATATGAATAAATTACCATTTAGTCAAATCCAACTTCGGAGATCTCATATGTGTCAGGGTTAAAACTGTGCTGCACAGGGTTTTCAATGGCTAATTATGCAGCCATCAATCACCAGGGCTTTCTGCTCAGGTGCCCTTGCATGGACTCAGATTTCCAAGCTTTTAGTTGGCAGACAAATGTGTCAACCACTTGCAAGTCACTTTGACTCCAATTAGGCAAACCAAATAGACTAAAATCATTATCTGAAAACCTAGACAATAGAAAAATATATGTTACTTTTAAAATTTTGCTTTTAAATCAATTGAATTATTCTTAGTGAGCATCATGCAATATAAAATTGGTTGGCCAGAATCCAAAAATGAGTATTTTATGCTAATACTTAGCAACTTTTGTTATTTCTTTCCTACTTGCCATAGCATGGCTTTTGTGGTAATACATTTCTGATTTTGCATATCGCTTGTAAGCATTTTACAAATATATAGACAAAACGTTGTGAACAGCTATCTAAGGTACAACTAATGGTCTCTTTCTATGAGAGGGAGTGACAAATGTAGAAAAGTAAGGACACATGGAAGCAGTGGGTGCAATGGACTATAGGATCCTATGAACATGCGTATACATGACCAAGACCAGAAGAAGCAGAATGGGCTCAGTTACCATTACCAACTGCTCTGAGAGGGGTCACATTCCTAGACAGACTAGGAGAAGAACGTGGAACAAAACTCAAAATCATGAAAAGACTATGGTTGCGTGTCAGAGACTGATGGAGCCCCAAGATAATGACATTGATTACCTTTCGGTTTTGGAACAGAACTCACCCCTCTGGTATAAATTTCAGCCCCAAACCACACATGTACACTTTAGAATAATCAACCTTTGTGTTCAAGGGCAAAATTCAGGAGGGTTAGGAAAGGAGAAGCGGAAACAGGAAATAGTAGGAGGAAGTAAAATAAGTGATGATATATTGTGGGGATTCCACCCATGACATGAAATAAAATGTGTATGAATGGTTGGATGGAGAATTCCTCTGCTCTGCAAACCTTCAGCCACTCCACAAAGAAATGTTTCAAAGAATTAAACACCTTTACCCTTGAACTTTGTGTTTTCGACAGTTCAAAAGTTGTTCTGGTTAAGGGTCATTGAGTTGGTTCTGATGCATAGGGTCCCTGTGGGCAACAGAACAAAATAGTGCCTAGTCCTGCACTAGCTTCACAAGGGGTTTGAACCCCTTGCTGCAGCCACGGTGTCAGCTCATGTTTCATTATGAGCATTATGGCCGATCTTCTTCCAAGACAGATCTGTTCATTCTTCTCAACCTCCATGCTACTTTCAATATTTTTGGCGAACACTGTAATTCAAGTCGATCAATTCTTCTCTGGTCTTCCTTATTCAATGTCCAACTGCAGATGCACATTTGTGCTCAAAGTGACATCCTGCTCCTCAACACTTTAAAAAGGTCTTGTAAAAACAAACAAACAAATAAATAAATAAGGTCTTGAATAGAAGATTTGCCAATGCAATATATCATCTGATTTCTTAACTATTGGTTTTATGGGCATTGATTGTGGATCTAAACAATATTAAATCCTTGACAACTTCAACTTTTTTTCTTCTTTTATCATGATGCTGTCTATTATCCCAGGTGTGAGTATTTCGTTTTCTTTATATTAGGTTGTAATTCATACTGACATCTGCAATTCTTGATCTTCATCAACAAGTGCTTTAGGTCCTCTTGGCATTCAGCCAACAAGAATACCTCTTTTGACAATTCACAAGGAATGACACTTGATGGCTAATAAACACAGGAGGAAATGCTCCTGTCCATTAGACATCCAGGAAATGCAAGTCAAAACAACCACGAGATATCATAACTATAGCCCCAAAAACAGAGATAAAAACACACACACACAAGCTGGAGAACAACATATGTTGGAAAGAGTGTGGTGAGACAGAAACTTTTATCCACAGCTGGTGGACTTTGAAATACGTACAGCCAATGTGGAAGACGATATGGCAATACCTAAAACAGATGGCAATCAAACTACCATATAAGCTAGCAATACCATTGCTTGGCATAGACCCAAACAAAATAAGAAACAGATCACACACATTTCACAACAGCAAGAAGCTGGAAACAGCTTCAATTACCATCCATAAAAAAGAATGGATTAAAAAAAAACCAACTCTGGTATATACACACAATGGAATGCTATGCATCCCTAAAAAATAGCAATGAAACACCCCAAGTCACAGGAGGGAAGAGAACGACATTATGCAGAGTGAAGTTAGTCAAGCACAAAAGGACAGAAACTGCATGAGTCCTCTGCAGTAGGAACAGTAGCAGAATGGGCATAAGCTCAAGCTGGCAGGGCATCCAGTCTTCTGTCTGGGGACCAGGCAGCCTGGTGAAGAGCCAAGCACACATCATCTGCTCCAGGTAAGTATAGTATAGGTCAGTTGGCAAAAGAGCCCCTCACAACGATTGCCGTCAAATGGGCGCTGAGTGGTTGACTTGTGGATTGGTGGTGAGATCCGCTGGAGAGCGAGGTGGCTTTGTCAGAGGCATGAGGCTTTACTGCTGAGAAGGGCAGGGTAGGAGTGGGGGAGAGGGAACAATCATGTTTGGGGGAACATAGGTACATGTCTGTTGGGAGGCAGGGAGGGAGAGCTCTCCCCCTCCCAGGTGCGGGGAGGAGAGAATGAGGGTACTTTGGGTTACATTAGGTGGGGAGGGTCTTTAGTGGCAAGCAGCTGGTGGGCAACATTGAACTAGGGTGTCCGAGGGGATCCCGGGAATCCAGGTGGGGAGCAGTGGAAAACTGGGACACTGAATCCTGGATCTTCAGGCTGCACATCATACCCCAGAGGGATATCGGTGAGACGCCCTAGAGAACTCCACTGGGTAAACTGGAACCCGAGGACTTAAACTGGGAAATACATGGTGTCTGAGGAAGCAGAAGACAGATGTACCAAGAGTGGCGTCCTGTGGGTTGGTGAACAAACAAGAACGTGCTTTATCATAGTCCTGTAGGCTGGATTAAGGTACATACTGGCCCAGCAATCCTGTGATGGGCATTCTGTTATATTTTGTTTATGCTTCTTCATATTAGGGTGTACCTCAGATATGCATTGCCATTGGGGCTTATGCTCTTGAAGCTGTGTTATTTACTTTTCTGTTTTGGGAAAATGAAACCCAGGGATATTGAGCCTATAGGGAAAGCAAATATAACAAGGGTTTTAGGGGAGGGGGGTACAGAGGGATGGGAGCAATAAGAGGCAGATGATGTAGGCAGATGATGTCAAGGATTCCAGGAAGGAAAAGTATGTTTGGAGACTGATTATGGAAGCAATTGTATAATTCTGTTTGATGTGATTGAACTATGGAATGATATGACATATGTATTAGCTACCAAGTTACAGAAAATTAAAAACAAACAGAAAAGCATAGATACAGGAATGGGTTTTGAGTTTGCACTAAATTCTAGCACCAACTTAAGAGCAATTTTTACACCATTGGCCCTGTTGGATACTTGCTTTCAGGAATGGGTGCTATAGCAAAATGTGGCGAAGGATTCAGATGGTGTCCGACTAGCAGATAAAATACCATCTGGGGTCCTAAAAGGTTTGTCTCCAAACAAGCAGTCAAGTGAGATGTTAAATAAGATGTCAACTTCTTCAACATGGAAGAAACACACCATCATCAGTCACCAAAGAATTGGAATCCATTATGTCGAAGCAGGGATTAGTATCAGAGTCTAAATTGTGAGAATCTGGTGTGCAGAAGGCGATGGATGACAATGAGCAAATGAGCCCAAGATTCATTTGTGGGACTACATAACAAAGAAGTCTCTGGAGAACTCCCCATATCTAAAATTAAGGGATGGGAGGAAAGTGGTCACTAAACAGAATGTGTGGGAGAGAGTAGTAATATGACCCAAACAGTTAAAACTTTGTCAGAGGATACCCCTTCTGATGCTGGCTGGACCTGATTTGGTGTCAAAAATTTTGTGTGTTTGTTCGTATTAATGTGTATCTCAGAGATGTTATGTCAATGGAGGTCACCCTCTTGAAACTGTGTTATATGCTTTTCCGGGTTTTGGTGTATGAAAGCATCAGGATTGATGACCCTCTATGGACAGAAAGTAGAACAAGGGCTTCGGAGATACAGAGGTAAAAGGGAAACGATGTCAAAGAGTCCATGTAGAAAAAAATGTTTGGAAACTCTTTGTGGTAGCATTTGTACAATTCCACCTGACATGATTGAAATATGAAATGATATGCTATAGATATTAAATCTCAACTAAGAATAATGCACCATTTGAGCATCACAGGTTGTTAACGAGTATTCCTCTAATCATAAAACATCATTTTTCTTCCTATAGTCCAGCCCTTCAGATTCATTGCTCGGCGTACAGATTGTACAAGTATTGTGAAAAGATGTAGCCATGAGGCACACCTTTCCTGATCTTACATCACAAAATGTTCTCTTGTTCTCTCCAAATGATGGCCTCTTGGCTCGTGTACAGGTTCTGCGTGAGCATGATGAAATGTTCTGGAATTACCATCTTCTCAGTGCTCGCTGTCATTTGTGATGATCCACAGAGTTGAATTCCTCTGCATAGTCCACGAAATACAAGTAAGCATCTTTCTTATATTCTGTTCTTTCAGCCAAGATCCATCTGACATTAGTGACGATGTCCTTTGTTCCGCATCTTCTTCTGAATCCAGCTTTAATTCCTGGCAGTTCTCTGTCAATGTACTGCTGCAACCATTGTTAAATGATCTGCCGCCAAAAAAACCACAAAAACGTACTAACCTGTGATCTTAATGATAGCGTTCAATAATCCGTCCACTCATTGGGTCACCTTTCAATGCAGTGGATAAAATTATGCATCTCTGCCAATACGTTGACAATCTTACAAATTTCTTGGCTTAGGTAAGTGAGTGCTTCCAGCACTTCATCTGCTTGTTGAAATAGTTGAATTCGTATTCTATCAATTCCTGGAGTCTAGTTTCTTATTAATACCCTCACTGCAGAATCCATGCCTTTGCATCTTGTTTATGTGCTATCTCTTTTTGGTACAGTGACTCTGTTTATTTTGTCCATTTTCTTTCAATGTTTCTTACATCGTTCAATGCTTTGCCCACGGGATCTTTCAATAGTGCTACTCAAGGATTGAATCTTTACTTCACTTATTTCAGCTTGTGATATTCTGAGCACGGTCTTCCTTTCTGACTTTCAAACTCCAGGTTGGGGCATATTTCATTACAGTATATTACTTTGTCTTCACAAGCTGCACATTGAAAATTTCTATTTAACACCTTTACTTCATCAATTCTTCCATTTATGTTAGCTACGGTACATTCAAAAGCACATTTCAGGGGGAGCATAATCATCACCAGGTGCCTGAAACTAGAGGTCAGATGGTTACTTAGAAACAACTAAAGAAGATCATTGGACATGATTGACATATTCAATTATGACAGCAGTATCATCCACCAATCACTTGTTAGACTGACTGGCAGATTTGGCATCTGACCTCACCTACCTCTGTTTCTTGCCTTGTTGTACTACACTCAGAATAGTTGATCCTACATGACTAATTCTTCTTGAGGTTCATCATCATGTTAGCTTATCAACTTATGGGTTGCAAGGAATCTCTAATAATAATAATGAAAATAGCTCACATGTAGTTTTTTCTGGTTTATAATGCACTGGGTAATTGCGTAAGACAGGGCTTTAGAGAAACAAAACCAGGACATTTATGATTATATATATATATATATATATACACATACACACAGCATGGAGGAATATAATAGCTAATTAGTCCACATAGCAGTACAGAAGGCTCAGTTCAACTCAGTTCTGTGGAACAGTTAATATTCTGAAAGTCTTTCAGCTCATGAGGTCCACTGTGTCCAAGGTCAAGGAAGCAAACAGCTGAGTCTTTCATATAGCAAAGCAGGCAGTCAGGCCACAGGCAGCAAAGAGCAGGGCAGGTCATCAACAGTTAGCAAGACTACAGGATCTGACAGTCCCAAGCTCAAGTGATGTCTATACCCTCAGAGTGGCTAAGCAGGTCTCGAAGAGCCTCAAGCTCTAGGGACACAATCCATGGGTTGGCAGTCCCACAGGTAGTGTAGATCATGGGTTGAGACAGAGAACCAGCAGTCACATCTGGTCAGATCTCCAAAGAGCAAGAGAGAGAAGAGGCAGGGTTTGCTGAGCCATTTATCTCTTTGCCCTCCTATCAAACTGCGACCTTATTAATCCCACATGGTCAGGTTGGCACAAGAAACCTTCCTTTCACAGTAATTATGCCCCTACATTGGCAGGCACTGAATGTACCCAGTGACTACAACAAAGGACTCAAGTATATCAGTGACTTTAAAGATGTTCAGGAGCAGGCAACTTGAAGTAATTCTGTTGAGTCAGAGCCAACTCAACAACGAACAAAATTATCACAAATTATTTGCCTTGTCCTTGTCATATTTTAAGCACTTCATATGAACTAAATCATTTAATCATCATAATTACTCTATCTCATTTTCCCATTTTTATATATGACAAGCGAACTTACATAAGGTAAGGTCCTGTTAGAAAAATAGAACATTCTTTAAAACTGAAAACCAAAATCACTGCCATCAAGTTGATTCTTGGTAGGCAATTGTTTTTAAATTTGAGATGCTACACTGGGCTGTGAATTCTACCAGCGTTTAGTAGCAGTAAGAAGCAAGTTTATCAATTTTAATTTGGAGTGATATAGAGAAAAATCAAGATTTTGAGATAAACTTGGGATCCTGTAATGGCTGATGAGGTGTTTGGTAGACACTGGATTGGGTCTTGTAATGATGGCGTGGCACTTTGACTTCCAAGGAGAAAGAGATTAAAACTCAATACCAGCCCAAGGTGGAGTTCTGTAAATTCAGACATGCCTCAGCATTTTAATCTTCTCTACCTGTTCCGACACCAATCTACCATCTCAGAGGATTTTATTTTTCTCAGCAAGGAATTATACACAGACTATATTTATGAGTATGAGATCAGAAATGATAGATATATAGTTGTTCCATCAGAGGATTTCATTTCCACAAGCCCTATAGGTCCACCTCTCTCTGATCCTTGGCCTCTCAGTCACACCAACCCTGGGCCTCTGTCTTTCTTGACTAATATTACAAAGCTCTTTTTTTTTTTTTTAGGCACACAGGTAAATGCCTAAAGGCTAGGACACTCAACCAGATGTTTTAGTCTAAATGTACTGCACTCAGTCCCAAATCTGTAGGCAGCGAATCTAATTGCTCTCAATAATTTCTAGAGGTACCCCAGGCCACAAGCAAGCCTCCAATGCAAGGGCATTCCACTCTACTCACTCTGTGGGTAGAGTTTTGAGTTTGGGGTCTTGATTCTACTGTTTCAGCTACCACCACTCCTTCTGTGCAGTGCAGGCTCAGTGTGTAAGAATCCCAGGGCCCAGAGGACCCTTTCTATCCCTGGTCACTTTCTATTATGTGGTCTGATGTGATCACTCAATCAGATAGAGGAGTTTCCTGTGGTTATTGCCCATCTGGGGCTCTGGTTAAGCATGTAATCTCTTTCTCGTCCATGCACTCATCCTATCACCAGACCTCTGGTTCTTGGGATCTAAGCCTTCCAAAGTCTCCAGATGTGGGACTTTCCAGGCCTCCTGGAACCCCGTGAGCCAGCAGAAGTCTCTAGCTTGCTGCCTGACCTACAGATTAGGGGATTGTTAGCTCCTCTAAGTATGTGAGTCATTTCCTTTCAATGGTTTGAATCATTTCCTTGAAGTAAATCTCTATATTTATATGGCCCACTTTGCTGATGTTGCTCCTTTACGGAACCCAAATTAAGACAGAGCCTGTATAAAGCAGGAAGCTGGCAATTGAGGGAGACACTCAGGTGAGAACTGGAATTTCAGAATGTTTTAGGCTAAAGAGAGGCCACCCGAAGTGAGAGGGAGAAGAACTCTCCCCTTTCCCCCACCCTCTGACACCCCACCTCTGCCTTGCACTGGCCAGACCCATCGTGAAGCCAACTGACGTCAGAGCAGGGAATATGCTGAGAAACTACTTTCTGTGATTCAGAACAGAGTGGTAGAAATGCAGCAAATGAATCTAATTTCAAGTAGGCAATTACTATGCTGAAGGCTGGAGTAATTTCCCTACGATTATAAAATAGCAGTCCCGGGAGGGTTCTTGGGAGATTGTATATGATCATGTCCTCTGAATTGTGTGGAGACCAGTAACAGTAATCATTTTCTAATATGAAGGGGCTTCAAAAATGCCATGGAACATAATTAAAAGATAATGAAATTCCTGCCTGAACCCCTTCATATAATAGGGGAATGGAATACTTTAAAATTATATGGAAATTTTCATTTTTAACAAGCTTTTTGGAAGACCCCTCATATGTTTGATAAGCTGATTTCAGGAAAATTTGTGTCTATCACTATAAAAGGGGATGCTTTTGATTCTCGAGTATAACATAAATGGAACAAAGGAACAAAACAAGAGGGAAAGAGTCTGATGCTTCTTTGTCATCTTCGGTGGGAGAGTAGGACTTGGGCCTGTTCAAGAAAAAGGGGTCTTAAAGGCTTGAAGGTAAACAAGCAGCCATCTAGCTCAGAAGCAACAAAACCCACACGAAAGAAGCACACCGGCCTGTGCGATCATGAGGTGTTAAAGGGTTCAGGTATCAGGCATCATCAGAACAAAAAATAATATTATAGTGAATGAGGGGGAGGAGTGAAGAGTGGAGACTCAAAGCCCATTTGTAGGTCACTGTACATCCCCTTACAAAAGGGTCATGGGGAGACAACCGGCCAGTCAGGGAGCAGTGTAGCAAGGATGAAACATACAACTTTCTTCTAGCTCCTAAATGCTTCCTCCCCCGCCACCCCTACCCCCCCCCCCCACTATCATGATCCCAATTCTACCTTACGAATCTGGCTGGACCAGAGGATGTACACTGGTCCAAATAAGAACTGGAAACACAGGGAATCCAGGATGGATAATCCCTTCAGGACCAGTGGTGAGAGTGGCAATACTGGGAGGGTGGGGTAGAAAGAGGGAACCAATTACAAGGATCTACATATAACCTCCTCCCCGGGGGATAGACAACAGAAAAGTGGGTGAAGGGAGATGTCGGACAGTGCAAGATTTGACAAAATAATAATTTATAAATCATCAAAGGCTCATGAGGGAGGGGGGAGTGGAGAGGGAGGGGAAAATGAGGAACTGATGTCAGAGGCTTAAGTGAAGAGCAAATGTTTTGAGAGTGATGAGGGCAATGAATGTACAAATGTGCTTTACACAATTGATGTGTGTATGGATTGTGATAAGAGTTGCATGAGCCCCTAATAAAATGATTTAAAAAAACTAAAATGAAGGAGAAATCAGATAGTTTCTGGTGTTCAAAAAAAAAAAAAGAAAAGAAAAGAAAAAGGGGAACAGGAGAAACAGGATATTTACATTAGCGCTTCCTCTTAGTTGATAGAATGTACAGTTATTTCTACACGTAAACCTAGTTTCCTAAGTAGATCATGCAGAGCAATGGCCAGAGTAGACGGTATTCCTTATTCAACCCATAGAAAGCTTTCTTCCAGAATTAGTTTAACTGGAAGTGTCTGTATCACGTACCAATGTATGTGGTTATAGGAATGGAGCAGAGAAAGAAAGATTTGAAGGGGAAAAAAAGAAAAAGGAAGATTTGAATTTTGATTTGATGTTTGAAATATAGAATTCATCCAAGTAGACTAAAAATACTCTCAAAATATCTCAGGAGCCATTGATAGTTGGGGAACTTAATAATGCCATATTTTGTCATGTTACCCAAAAATAGAGCTCTGAGAACCAAAAGCTGTTCATTGACATGAGACATTAAGAGTGGAGCATGCACTGTAAAAACATAGAGTTGTTTTCTCTTTTCCAGGTCTACCTAGTTTATTCAATAAGAATTTTATGGTGTATGTATTAGGGAGTTCCATTGCCATTGATGTTCATAGGTGCAGTGAGTTGGTTCTGACTCATATCGACCTATGCACAGCAGAACAAAGCACTGCCCAGTCCTGCACCATCCTCACAATTGTTACGTCTGAGCCCATTGTTGTATCAGCTGTGCCGATCTATCTTGTGAAGTGTCTTCCTGTTTTTCTCCGTACCTCGGCTAAGCATAATGTCCTTCTCCAAGGAGTATTTTCTCCTGGTTCGTTTCCAGAGTACATGAGATGAGGTCTCATCAGCCTTGCTTCTAAGGAATATTCTAGCTGTACTTCTAACAAGACAGATTTGTTTGTCATTTTGGCAGTTCATTATCTTTTAAATATTCTTCTCCACCTCCCTCATTTAAATGCATGGATTCTTCTTCAATCTTCTGTATTCACTGTCTAACTTTCACCTGCATCATATGAGATGATTGAAAATACCATGGCTTGGGTCAGATGCACCTTAGGCCTCAAAGTAATACCCTGGATTTTCAACACTTTAGAGAAGTTTTAATGCAGCACATACCCAATGCAATGTGTCATTTGATCTGGTGCCTGCTGCCTGCATGAGCACTGACTATGGATCCAAGCAAGAAAAATCCTTGACAGCTTCAATCTTTTCTGCATTTATCATGATGTTACCCCTTGGCCAAGTTGTGCGGATGTTTGTTTTCTTTATATGGAGCTATAGTCCAGACTGAAGGCTGCAGTCTTTGATTCTCATCAGTCAGCGCTTCAGGTCCTCTTCCTTTTCAGCAGTCCAGGTTGAATCACCTGCACATTGCAGCTTGTTCATAAGGCTCCCTCCAAACATGACGCTGCATTCTTTTTCATATAGTGCAATTGATAGTCATGAATACCCTATCATTGCGTAGTGTCATTGTGACATCATAGCAACTTCCTCTTTGAAGTATTGCTTAATGTTTTCATGTTGGTAAAAACGAAATTATCCCTAAGATATCAATGTACCTAGAGAACAAAAATAATGCTGATCTTCATCTTAATATATTTAACAATTATTCTTTTGTTATAAAAATTGTTCGTATGTATCCTTTGAATTGAATGTTTTTTCTATTTCTAATGTCTTACAAATGTGTTTTGGTAACATAGAAGACTTTTGGTCTCCAGAAGTGGATTCTGGGAAATGAACATTTAAAATAGAAAAGGACCAAATTCTTTAGTTCACATAGAAAGCACAATACTGAAAATTTTTAGAAATTAATCAAAATAAAATATATCCATTTACCTTTATACAAAGAATTAAGAAATAAAGTCATTTTATATGGAACCAACCACTTTGTTTTTATCTGAACATGAACTACCTTTAGTAATGCAACAGTTTGGAATTTATTAAATAGTATTCCAAGGGTAATGGAGCCCAGGTGGTGTAGTGGCTAAACATTGGACTGTGACCTGCATGGTCAGCTGTTCAAAGCCACCAGCAGTTCCAAGGGAGAAAGACTGGCTTATCCACTCGTTAATCAGTTACAGTGTTGGAAACCCAGAGGCGGTTGCTATGAGTCAGTACATAGCAGTGAGACTCCCACGGGTATCAAACTCATACCACCATGTATACTACAGTTGAGTGATGAACAGCAAAAACTGGCATTGGGACAACTTTTGATAATAAATTTTGAAATGATTTAAGAAGTCCTTTAAGATCAGGTATCAGACATCAAAGAACAAAAAATCATATCAGTGGGTGCCACCTTCCCAATATGATTATTGAAGACAGACGTGTGCATTAGCAAATGTGGTGAAGAAAGCTGATGATGCCTAGCTATCAAAAGATATAGCATCTGGAGTCTTAAAGACATGAAGGTAAATAAGCAGCCAGAAGCAACAAAGCCCACATGGAAGAAGCACACCAGCTTGTGTGACCACCAGGTGTCAAAGGGATCAGGCATCAGGCATCAAAGAACAAAAAAATCATATTGTTGTAAAGGAGGGTGAGTGCAGAGTGGAGACCCAAAGCCCATGTCTAGGCAACTGGACACCCCCTTACTGAAGGGTTGGGGGGAGGAGATGAGCCAGTCAGATTGCAGGGTAGCAGCGATGAAACATATAACTTTCCTCTAGTTCTTAAATGCTTCCTCCATCCACTATCATGATCCCAATTCTACATAACAAATCTGGCTAGACCAGAGGATGTACATTGATACAGATAGGAACTGGAAACAGGGAAATCAAGGACAGATGACCCCTTCAGGACCAGTGGTGTGAGTGGCAATACCAGGAGGGTGGAGGGAAGGTGGGGTAGAAAGCAGGAACCGATTACAAGGATCTACATATAACCTCCTCCCTGTGGCATGGGCAATAGAAAAGTGGGTGAAGGGAGATGTCAGACAGTGTAAGATATGACAAAACAATAATATGTGGCATGGGCAATAGAAAAGTGGGTGAAGGGAGATGTCAGACAGTGTAAGATATGACAAAACAATAATAATTTCTAAATTATGAAAGGTTCATGAGGGAGAGGTGTGGGGAGGGAGAGGGAAAATGAGGAACTGATACCAAGGGCTCAAGTAGAAAGCAGATGTTTTGAGAATGATGATGGCAACAAATATACAAATGTGCTTGACACAATGGGTGGATGTATGGACTGTGATAAGAATTGTACGAGCCCCCAATAAAAATTATTGAAAAAATTCCTTCGATGAGCTTCATGAGCAAATATGCTTTAGATTCACAAATTTCCACCTTCTAAGTTTGCTCTTGTAAACAAAAGACTGTTGGTTTGAATCTACCCAGAGACATAATAGAAGAAAAGTTCTGGCAATTTGCTTCTGTAAAAAATTATATCCAAGAAACTCCTATGGAACAATTTTACTCTATACCACATGGAGTTACCAGGAGGCAGAATCAACTCTACAGCACAAAACACCCCCACCCCTTATTATCCATCCCAATTGTAAAAGAAGTGCCGGTAAGGAAACTTGGAAGTTTTTCTCAAAGTTCTAAAAACCAACAATGATTTTTTAAATTAATAAATCTTTTTATTGGGGCTCATACAGCTCTTAACACAATCCGTACATACATCAATTGAGCAAAGCACCCTTATACATTCGTTGCACTCGTCATTCTCAAAATTCACCTTCCACTTGGGTTCCTGGAATCAGCTCGGTTTCCCTTTTTTTTCTCCTCTCCCCTCCCTCCCCTCTTCCCCCTTTTCCCTGGTCCGTTAATTGTTTATAAATAATTATTATATCTTATCTTACACAGCACGGCGTCTCCCCTCACCCACCTCCCCATTGCCCATCTCCCAGAGAGGAGGTTACACATAGATCTCCAAGATCAATTCTCCCTTTCTACACCCCCTTCCCTCCTGGTGTCGCCACTCCTACCGCTGGTGTTGAGGGGTTCGTCTGTCCTAGATTCCCTGTGTTTCCAGATCCCTACTGCACCACTGTACATCCTCTGGTATAAACAGGTCCGCAAGGTAGAATTGGGGTCATGATAATTGGGAGGGGAGGAAGCGTTCAGGAACTAGAGGAAGGTTTTGAGTTTCATTGTTGCTACACTGAACCCTGAGTGGCTCATCTCCTCCCCACTACCACTCTGGAAGGGATGTCCAGCTGTCTACAGATGGGCATTGGTTCCCCATCACACACTCCCTGTCATTCAGGTGATGTGATCCCCCCCCCCCCCCCCCCGCCTTTGTTGTTTGAGGCCTGGTCTCCTCTGCCCTTCACGATCACCTATGTTGGTGTGCTGCTTCCACCAACAATGATTTTTTATGAAAGTTGCAAATTTAGGAAAACATTAGAAGTGAACTGGGAATTAATGATAATAATTGGGCATTAGTTGGCATAGACTTGATGGTAGTGAATGAGAACTACCTATAAAAAGTTTTAGAGCATCAGTTAACCTGAAGGTCAGAGGTTCAAATCCATCCAAAATTATTTTGGAAGTAAGACTTAGTGATCTAGTCTGAAAAATTAGTTGTTGAAACCCTATAGAAACCTATAAAACAATTGGAATTAACTGGATAGCAACTATTTTAGGTTTTGTCGAGAAATATTAAATTGCCAAATTTTGGAAACTTCAATATTTACCAATATCTTAAAATATCTTGATATTAATTTTTATAACTTTGATGATATGTGAAAGGCAGATCAAAGAGAGCTCTACAGTGTACAGAATTGTATAAATTTATAGTGTGAGAAAGATAAGGTATTCTACGCCTATAAATAAATCTGCAGGAGCAGTTCTACTCTGTCCAATAGGGCAGCTATGGGGCAGAACAAACAGGCAGTGAATTTGGATTCTTTTGGGATAGTGTTACTATAATCCATGATTATAATATAAAGCCAGATAATTCAATTATTTATCAACCTTGCTTTCATTATGAAATGAAAAATTATGCCATATATTTATATGTGAGTTAGAATCAAATGGGTTGGATGGGGAGTTTTTTTGGTACTATATTTGTGACTTTATGAACTCAATACTCCTCCACTCCAGCTAAAGATTGCTTTCTCCTTGCTAGATTTTCCTATCCTTTCTATGTATAGTTGTGTTCATGTATGACGGTTACTTTGGTAAACAGGATATAATTATGTATCATCCAGCCCTGGGTGATGTGATCCGAAAGCACTGGACTGCTAGCTTCAGGGTCAGTGGGGTCAAAGCCATCGGTGGTTCTGCTTTGAGGGGGTAAGATGAGACTTATGTTCTCTCTTAAAGATTTATAGCCTCGAACACCCTATATACTGTCTCTGAGAATTGGACAACGAGTGGGTAGGCGGTGCTACTTTTTGTAACATTGTACTATAGGTCGCATGCTATTTCCAGAAATTAAACTTCTTCCCGTTAGGCCTTGACAATGACGGACACTTGTTTGAATAAACGAAGTAGATAGAATATGTCAATACTCATTGACGTAAAGAGATTCCTTAAAGTGTCAAGTACATTTCTACACAAGGGCCTCTGACAGCTGTGTGCTTAAATTCCAGACTTTTCCCTTCAGGCGTGTGTGTTTGCTGTGGAATTCCTAGAAAGGGGATGGGCGGGACAGGTTACCTGGAAAGGAGCCCGGGGATCTAGATCCACTGTGGTTTGGGGACCCTTTCAAGGCCTGCAAGGATATGTTTGCCTTGGAGGCGTGGGCATGGGAGGTAGGAAGAACGCTTCCCTACGATCTTGGCTTGGAATTTCTGAAAGCCAAGGTCAGACGTCAGACAACCTGCCGCAAGGGCGGCTCCCGGGCGGGCGGGTACCCCATCTGCCCATCTGCGCCCTCGCCCCACCCAGCAGCAGCGGCCCTTGCGGGGCGGGGCGGGCGCAGTCTGGGGGCGGGGCTTCAGAGGACCCCGCCCCATCCCGCCGCCCAGCGGGTCACAATGTAGGGTTAGGGCGGCGGGCGGGCGGGGCTCGAAGGGGGGGAGGAGCCGCTGGGCGGGGGCGGTGACGGCCGTTGGGGGAGGGGAGGGGAGGAAGAGTCGCGCTGGGAGGAGGACAGCGCCATTCCGGCCGGCTGCTCCCACACTCCGTCCCTCGCTCGCTCGCTTCCCCGCAGTGGTCGCCCATCGGCCGGCGCGCGAGCGCGTGACGCGTGCTGGTGTGCCCGCGCCCTCCGGAGCCCCGGCGTCCGCCGCCCGCTCATGGCCTGGGCGGCCGCGGCCGAGCGGCGCTGAGGCGGGCCGAGCGGAGAGGTGGGGCCGCCGCCGTGGCCCTCGCAGCCCGCGACTCGCCGCCTGCCCGCGCGGCCCGCGCACGCCTGCCGCCATCTCCTCCGCGCCTGGCTGGCGGGGGCGCTGTCCTCCCCGGCCGTCCGCGCCGCTCCCTGGAGCTCGGCGGAGCGCGGCAGTCAGGGCCGGCGGAGGCGCGCGGACCCGGACGCGGGAGCCCGAGCCGCCGCCGCCGCCGCCGCCGCCGCCCCGGGGGCCATGACCGTGGAGCAGAATGTGCTGCAGCAGCAGAGCGCGGCGCAGAAGGTGAGGCGATCCCGCGAGTCCCCCGCGCCGCCGGGCCGGGCCCCCGCCGCCCCCCGCGCCCCTTCGCCCACTCGGGGTCGGGCTGGGCGCCGAGGACCGAGAGCGGATCGGTGGCCGCGGACTTTCCGATCCTGAGAGCGACCCTCGCATTCCTACACCCTTGCCCTGGATGGCTTCGTCATTCAACTTTTTCCCTTTCCATTTTAAGACCGGCCGCTGGGCATTCCTCTGGAGCTCAGTTGGGGTTTGGCGTGTAGGCCTGCGAATTTGCAAACGTGTCTTCACCAGAATTCCATCGCGGGTCTGGAGGGGGCAGGTTCATTACAGGTGTGGACGGTGTAGAAGTAGGTTCGGTTGATTCCAGTTCTTCCAGTCTCTGCTGGGTTCTAGACGTTCCCTCGTAAGCAGGGAAACCTTTTGGCCACGTTTCTTCCAGGAATCGCTTGTCCCCTAAGTTTGACCTTGTCCTACTCATTCTCCTTTCCTCCTGCATCCATCACACACAGTCACTTACGGGAGGGGAACCCCCCCACCCCCACCCCCCACCCAGCGCGCTTCTCTTTGGGAAGCTTTAGCATGAGATGTCCCTTTTGTAGATGTTCTTTTCCGAATTTTCGTGCACCATTTTCCTGAAGCCCACGACTACTTATTATTTTGGTGAACAGCATTTGGGGCAAAAGGGACGCATTGCCTTCGGCCTTTTGGCATTTTGGGGTAGCTGTGTGGCTGTGTTTGGCTTGACCTGGTGAGGAAGGAGTGCCCCACCCTGTTGTAGTGTTTGAGGCACAGTTAGCTCCCACCTGTGCTTGTTTAACCTTAGTACAGGGCCTACTTTCCTATCGTGGCACCTGCACATTCACCGCCTGTTCAGATTTTGCTTTGTGATTACTTTTAGAATTTTAGGATATTATGTGAGGTAATTGAAGATACTAAAGCATTTTGGAAAGCAAGGATAGTGTATTGTTGTTTTAGGGACTTTGACTAAGTTTTTTTTGGAACTAACTCTTACTGCTAAATTGAAAAGATTATTGCAGATTGCAGTTCATCTCATTTTCAGTGAACAAAGTCAAGATCTTAATCATAGGCATTTAAGACAATTTTTCTCCTGAGCATCTGTCCTCTCTCTTGAAATCCGTCACCTTTATTTTTCTGATGGCAAGTACGTGATAAACGTGAATACATAGAAGATTGTGAGTCCATAGGAATAGTAAACCGTTTCTAATAGTTTTGGTGTCATTTTGTATATAGTTGTCTTATTCAATCCTCTTTATTTCAAAGTGGAAAGAGTAGTTTATGTTTCACATCTCTTAAGTTTTAAGCAGTAGCAAGGAGTTTGTTTCTTCACGTGACTTAGCCAAAAGCACTTTAACATATTATTAGAAAATGCAGGCCTGTGTGATTTGGAAATTTATTTATAAAATTGTAGAATCAAGAATGAAACTACTCAGTGATAAGGCAGTCAAGTTCAATTTCTTAGTTTAGTGAATTTCCCTTATTACACAAAGGGTATAGCTGTTAATCGAAAGTGTTGCGCGTCTTTAAGTTATTTTATTGATATTTGGGAAAAATTTGAAAAGCCATATCCTTTTTTATTGTGTACTTTTCATATTTTTGTAACACTACGTTGTTAGCCTATAGCCCCTCCCACAATCCAACTGCCATCGAGGTAATTTTGACGTATCCTGGGCCTCCAGGACACAGTAGAACTGCCCCTTTGGCTTTCAGAGACTTTAAATCTTCAAGGGAGCAGTATGAAAGGCTCCCCTGAGGTAGCTGCCAGATGCATCCCCAGCGTACCTGTAGTAAGCTCATTTTAAAGCTGTTCATATGATTTTAAGTATTTTAAACGGCGTACGCACATAACTTGACCGATTTAAATCCACCAAATTAGTAACTCGGAAGTGAGCTTTATACTTCAGATAGAAGAAACAGAAGTGAAACTCTGTTTCTCTTAGCAACTTTATAGGGTCCCAGTAAAACAAAAGGTATCTAATACATTTTACACTGCCAAAAATGTACCTGTTTTCTGTCCTTAAAAGAAAAGCACAAATAAAAAACTGCAATAAGCGCACGCACGTCGTGGAGTATCATTTAAAAATAAATAACCATATTGCGGTTGAAATGGTTTCCTGTGCTTTCAGGATTTTTTCCCCTTCCAAATGGATAAGGAACGGCCTTTTTTTTTTTTTTTTTTACCCCAAAAAACAACACTTCACAAAACCTTCATAGTGCTTTTTGGTCATTGACAAAGTAGCTTGTCACAGAATTATATAAGAAGGCAAGTGGCTGGTTCCTCCCCACCCCCAACCCCAAATGTGTTTATTGTTGAAGTTTGGCCAAGGCAGGAAGTTAAGTGATGAGATAGAATTTCAGTGTTACCGTTTCATAGATTTATATGATGCATGCACGTGAGAGGGATTTGGCAAAACTAATTTTGCACATTAATTAGAATGAAATCTTAAGATAATATTTTGGTCTTGAACATGCATCTTCAGGGTTTGTGCATTTATTTACCTGAGTGTAGGATCATTTGGCAGATCTAGGAAATTTGATATGTAGATTTGTTTCAAATGATTATTAGGGGAGCTTTAGAAGCCTCTCCTGTTAGGAACCAAATTAATTTATAGAGTACTTCACAATAAGCAGGAGCCTTGGTGGCACAGCAGGTTAAACACTGACCACAGAAGGTCAGGGGTTCAATCCCACCAGCCTGCTCAGTGAGAGCCTCTCAATTTAGAGTCAGTGAAACCATCTGGACCAGTTCTTTTAGTCCTGGAGTGTAATTGTGAGTTGGAGTTTAGTAGTTGCCAGTGGACTTGTTTGGTTTTGTTTTTGGGTCACCACAAGCAGGAAATGATTTACTGTATATACTCGGGTATAAGCTGAGTTTTTCAGCACATTTTTTAATGCAGATTTTGTGGTAACATTAGGTGCCTTGACTGATACTTGGGTTGGCTTACACTCCAGTATATGTGGTACATTGAATGCTTTTGAATTGAATAAGATAAAGAGTTCAAGAGAGCAAGAATTTTGCGTATTAGGTTTAACCCTAGGATTTAGAACCCCCCTTGAGTGTTCTGTCCCCACTCCCCACCCCCAACCCCCCTTGCTCATTGCTATCCAGGCGATTCAAAGTCAGGGAGACACCCTGTGAAATGCGTCAGAGTAGAATTGTGCTCCTTGGAGTTTTCAGAGGCTGAGCTGTCCATGAAGACCACTAGCCCTATCTTCCAAAGAGTCTCACTGTGAAGTTTAACTTTCGACTTCCAGTTTTTTTGTTTGGTGGCAGGACAGGTTAATTGTTTGCACCATGCAGCCACTGTAAAGGCTAAACAAATAAATAAATAAATAAAACTATGCAGGGCTCAGTAAATATTTGCTGAATGAAAGAGTGAAACAAAATGTCTTCTAAAATAAATGTGAATGTCTTTTGTTCTATAACTGAATCACATTTAAAAAATATTCAGGAAATATAAGAGAAACTTTAGAAAACACTAGGAAAATGGGAAAATTTTGGTTAAAATATCTTTAATTTATCCTTTAACAGATTTATTTTTGCATAAAGCCCGTACTTTATTTCATTACCTTTTTCCTAAATAATATAGTATTTTGCTACTCATTAACTGATACACTCCTTCCCTTGTAGTTTTAATTTATTGCTGTAGTGGGAAGACAGTAGGACATGGGTTAGCTCTAAATCATGTTTCTGTGACCTTGAGCAAGTCATTAAGTTCCTTTGAATCTGCTGTTAAAGCCTAGCAGTTGGCATAGTGGTTACACATTGGGCTACAATCTGCAAGATCTGGCGTTCAAAACCACCAGCTGCTCCGCAAAAGAAAGATGGGGCTTTTTATGCCAGTAAAGAGTTAAACTTTCTCGGCAACTCACAGGGCCAATTCTATCCTGTAGTGTCGCTATGAGTCGACATCAACTTGTTGGCAGTGAGTTAGAGTTTGTATGCTTACACACGAGACACTTCTTTATATCTGATTCTTTCTAGTGGCGCTAAGCAAGTGTTGTTTATTTTGGAGTTAAGCAAGTGTTTATTTTGGACAGGTGGGGTTAAAGAAATAGGAGTTAAGACAAATCACACTTAAGACTCTCATTTGTTGTGTTGTAGCCTATAATTTAACGATACTATTATTCTGAGATGTTTATGCGCAGATGGTCAGTCTTGTGATTTACCGCTCAAAACATTGCTGGATTTATGAAAATTCTTATATTGGAAGGAGGTAATAATGAAAACTTAGTGTCCATCAGAACCAAATTTGGATGGAAGCATTGGATGGAATCACGTCCTAAATTAGAGACTGGCAATTAAGAATGGAGGTAAAGGAATCCTGTGAATCTATAGTCAGATTTCCGTGAATAAAGGAGGTGGTGTTTAAGGAGCCCTTGTGGCTGATGGGGAGCATTCTGAAAGGGAAAGATGAGGCGGTGGGCTCCTGAAACCCCAGCGGACAGTTGTACTCTTCTTCCCTTAGGGTTGCTCTGAATCAGGATGGACTCAATGGCTGTTGGTGGGGGTAGGTGAACGTTGGGTGGGAATTATCACAAATTAAATGATTCCGGCTAAATGTCTTATAGAAATATAATGTTTTATGTTTTAAAATATAACATTCTAAGAACAGCTAACATTACATAAGAAACATTAAATATTGCATAAAAGGGGGAGTATCTCCTAATACAAAATTGGTTATCCTGTTTTTAATGTAAGCCTTGATTTAGACAGAGATAGGATCCAATTTCTTATTCTTCACTCTTAGTCTTTATTCTCACCTAATTTCTCCTCTCAATGTATAACTTATTGTATCAGTCTGGGTAGACTAGAGAAACAAATTCATAGACACTCATATATATGTAAGAAAGTGCTTTATATAAAGAGTAATTTGCATTAAGAAAACATCCCAGCCCAGTCCAGATCAAGTCTATAAGTCTGGTATTAACTTATATGTCCAATGCCAATCTACAAAGCCCTCTTTAGACTCACAAAACAGATGCAATGATGCCGAATGCAGGAATACCACAGGCTAGTGGGTTGGAAGTCTTGTGGATCCAGTGGCATTGTAAGGATCTCAGAGCTGGCAGGGGTTTCCATGTGGCTTCGCCGCCTCCAGAGGTCTGGCTCCATCAGCCTCTCTCCATGTGTCTTCTCCACAGGGAAGTTTCCCAGGGAGTGAATCGAAAGAGAATCTCCCTTCTCTAAGGAAGAGTACAGGAGTTCCTAGAATCCTCAGGAGAAGGCCATGTCCACACAGAGCCCTCATTGGCTGTGACCTGATTGACATTCTAGACTCCACCCCTTCATTCTGAATCCTCAAATTGACACCAGATCATGTAACTAGCACACTCGCCTTATAATCCATTATCACTAATATAAGGGGGTTTTGAAAAGTTCATGGAAAAAGGAATTAAGAGAGAATTTGATTTTCCCACATATTTTAGAGGCCCCCTCATACATGCTGTCATCTCATGGAGGACTGACATCTGCTTTATTGCTAACTGACAAATCCAGCAGGTTAAGGTTTAGGGAGTGTCCACTGAAATGCATGTAATAATGCCTTCTACATTTATTAGTTATAGACAAGTTCCACCAACCAAACTCTGCTGTTGAGTCGATGCTGACTCATAGCAACCCCATCTTCCGTAGTTCATCTTACAAAATTTGTTCCCCCCACCACATTATTACCACTTTAAAATTTCCAGCCTGCCTCCTAGTGTTGATTCAAATAATGTTATCAGTGATCACCATTTATTGTATAATCTGAGGCTGACACTGTGCTAAATAAACACTCTATAAATAAATAAATAAATAAATAAATAAATATCATAATTTGAGGAGCCATGGTGGCATAGTGGTTACACATGTTTTGTGATCGTCAAAGTCAACAGTTTGAAACCACCAGCTACTCCTGTCAAGAAAGACAGGGCTTTCTACCCTCTTTAACAGTTACAGTCTTGGACACTCAAGACTCAGGGACAGTTCTGTGTTGTCCTTTGGGGTCACTATGAGTTGTCATCAATTGGATGGCAGTAAGGTTTTTGGTTTTCTTTTTTACCATAATATTGACATTGTCTTTTAAAAGATCCCCTGTGAAAGAAAGCATGATTAAAATAATTTACAGCTATTTCCTAAAAAGATTTTAAAAATTATCTATATTAGTTAAAACAGTATACAAGATCAGGCAGGGCAAAAGAAGTAATTTAGTCTTTGAAAATAAAGTCTATGCACAAATGCATGTATGCTATAAACCAGGCATCTTCTCCTATGTTGTATATGCTGTGCTGCAACTTGCTTTTGTTACTACCATATGTCACGGACCCCTTTTTACCAGGGACAGAGAGAGATACTGAGCATTTGTGTTCTTTTTTATTAGCACTTTGTATTCTGTATGAAGGCACCTAATTTACTTAACTTTATTTGATGAACATACTGGTTGTTGCTTGGAACAAATTAGTAGAAGTACTTCCCATATTTATTTATTTAAACTTTTGATAGAGGGTGCAACATTGTCAGCCAGAAATGGTTCTATCACTTTGTATTGTGATTCCTAGAAGATCTTACTTGAAATTACAACTCTTCAATATTTACTGATCTTATGGGATCACATTTAAAAGATGGGAGTGGAGGAGGGAGGGGAAAAATTGAGGAGCTCCTACCAAGGGCTCAAGTAGAAAGCAAATGTTTTGAGAATGATGAGGGAAACAAATGTACAAAAGTACTTGACAAAATGGATGTATGTGTGGATTGTGATAAGAGTTGTACAAGCCCCCAGTAAAATGATTTAATTATTAAAAAATATATATCTTTCTGAAATTATTGGGTAAGCTAAATATATATGCTTTATTTGTTTTGGGGTTCTGTAAATTGTATATTCCTTATAAATTGTAAATATCCCCTTCTCCTAACAATCCTTAATTTACTATCACTATTTTGCTTTTACCCCATTATTTTTGGCTTTCAACTTAGTTTATGGTTCCTATGAACCAGAACTTGTGATTTCTAAGAGGCCAAGCCTTTCTTTCTTTTAAAAAAAATCATTTTATTAGGGGCTCATACAACTCTTATCACAACTCTTATCCATCCATACATCAGTTGTGTAAAGCACATTTGTACGTTCATTGCCCTCATCATTCTCAAAACATTTGCTCTCCACTTAAGCCCCTGGCATCAGCTCCTCATTTTCCCCTCCCTCCCTGCTTCCCCTTCCTCATGAACCCTTGATGATTTATACATTATTATTTTGTCAAATCTTTCCCTGTCCGACGTCTCCCTTCACCCACTTTTCTGTTCCCGTCCCCCACATGTAGATCCTTGTAATTGGTTCTCCCTTTCCAACCCACTCTCCCAATATCGCCACTTACACTTCTGGTTCTGAAGGCTTCATCCGCCCTGGATTCCCTGTGTCTCCAGTTCCTATCTGTGCCAGTGTACATCCTCTGGTCTACCAAGATTTATAAGCTAGAATTGGGATCATGATAGTGGGGGGGGGAGGGGAAACATTTAGGAACTAGAGGAAAGTTGTATTTTTCATCGTTGCTACATCGCACCTGACTGGCTCGTCTCCTCCCAAAGACCCGTGTGTAAGGGAATGTCCAGTGACATGCAAATGGGCTATGGGTCTCCACTCCCCACTCCCCACTTCATTCACTATGATATGATTTTTTGTTCTGATGAGGCCAAGGCTTTCAATGCAAACCTTTTTAATTTAGGTTTTGGTCTGGTGTTAGAGAAACCTTTTTTTCTTTAATATTGCAGACATTTTAATAGTAAATTTGGTTAAATGTTTTTAATTTACCCTTTAACCAAAATTTATTTTTACATAAAATAGGGACTTTATTTCATTTATTTTTCCCCCTAAATAACAATAACCGCTCTTGTTATTGCTACTCATGCTACCCCTTCGCTAGTCGTGTTAAATGCTTTATCGCATTCTAAATACCCACCTAGACAACTCTTTGTAGATTTCCCTGAGTAGGAGCCCTGTGTTGTAGTGCTTACAAGTTGGGCTGAGATCCATATGGTCAGTAGTTCAAAACCACCAGCAGCTTCTCAGGAGAAAGCCTGTAGTTAGTGTTGGAAACCCAAAGCAGGTTGGTTGTTATGAGACAGCATTGACTCAGTGGCAGTGAGAGGTTTCCCTAAATAGCTCTGTAACTATAGTTTGTTTTTGCAGTTTAAAAAATTTGTTTATTCCTGTTTCAGTTTTATATTGTTTTATTAATACAAATTTAGGATATTTTTATGTTTGGAATGTAAATATTTTTCAATATGCCTTGGCCATTCTTAAAGATATAAATGGTTATAAGTATTTAAGAGTTCCTCACACCCTTGGTCCTGAGGGATGATGCTGGGAGAGTGGAGGGTGAGTGGGTTGGAAAGGGGGAACTGATTACAAGGATCCACATGTGACCTCTTCCCTGGGAGAGGGACAGCAGAGAAGGGGGGAAGGGAGACTCCGGATAGGGCAAGATATGACAAAATAACGAGGTATAAATTACCAAGGGCACATGAGGGAGGGGGGAAAGGGGAGGGAGGGGAAAAAAAAAAAGAGGACCTGATGCAAGGGGCTTAAGTGGAGAGCAAATGCCTTGAGAATGATTGGGGCAGGGAATGTATGGATGTGCTTTATACAATTGATGTATGTATATGTATGGATGGTGATAAGAGTTGTATGAGTCCCTAATAAAATGTAAAAAAAGAAAGGAGAAAAAAATGATTAGGGCAAAGACTGTACAGATGTGCTTTATACAATTGATGTATGTATATGTATGAACTGTGAAAAGAATTGTATGAGCCCCAATAAATTGTTAAAATTAAAAAAAAAGTATTTAAGAGTTAAAGAAATGCTTTGGGTATTTTGAGTTTTATGTGTGTATTAGAATTATTTTAGGATTAAGCATGTTATAAATATGTTTTTATGTTAATGAATATATTAATTTACATATAGCTTCGTAAGATATATCTTTGTGCTATTGAGACTCCCAATAAGAGTCTTATGTGAGTCTCTATTCATCTTTTTTATATCCTTAATAGACATTTTGTGCAAAAGTACTACTTTTTATTTGTAATGCTATTAAAATTATTTTAATATGATTTTTCCTGGAGTAAAGAAAATCTTGGATTTATTCATGCTGAAATTGTAGTGAGTCATCTTTTTGAATTCGCATCAATGAAAGATTTTCTTCAAATTTCTAGATATATAATTGAGTACATTTCGTTTGCAAATAACTATTCTGACCACTTATCAATATTTATAAATTATTTTTCTTAGTTGATTGCTTTAGATAAACTAAAGAATACTACCACCGCTTCCATTTTCCCCCAGTACCGTTGGTCCCATTGTTTTCTCCTCCAAATTGTTTGTTTACCTAGCCTATTTTATCTAGATAGACTCGAAGAGATAATAATATGCACAAAACCAAGACAGAACAAAACAAAGCAATAAAACAACAAAAAACCAATGACAAAAAAGGCCTATAAGTAGTTCAAGGTCTGTTTGTTAACCTGTAGGAGTGTTTTCTGATGGGGTGCCAGGCCCTGACCCCAAAGTCTATTTTTGGTACTCCCTTGAGACTTACTTGATCTGCTCCCTTTGCTGTTCTGTTGCACACCCTTAGTGTTTTGCCTCCGTGTGGTGGAGGCAGCAGTTCCCACACTGTGTCTCCAGTGTTGTCCCCTGTAAGGCTATGGGTCAGTGAGGGATGTTGTGTCTCATAGTGGGGCCAGCTGTATGGTCCTCTTCTGTGCTTTGGCTGCTCTGAAAAGGGAAATCATCCTGAAGGCTTGGTGGACCAGGGACAAGAGAACAAGTGATCCAAAATTAGTGGTGAGGAGGTTGTAAGAGGCCTGGTAGGGCTTGATCAAGGACAATGTAACTGAGGAATTACTGAAACCCAAATGAAGGCTGAACATGATAGTGGGAAAAGAGGAAAGCAAAATGAAATAGAGGAAAGAACTAGGAGGCAAAGGGCATTTATAAAGGTCTAATTATAGGCATGTACATATATAAAGATATTTATATATGATGGGGAAATAGATCTATTTGCATATATTTATAGTTTTAGTATTAAGGTAGAAGATGGACATTGAGTCTCCACTCAAGTGCTCCCTAATGCAAGAATACTTTGTTCTATTAAACTGGTGTGCCATGATGCTCACCTTCCCGATAAGATTACTGAAGACAAAACGGGTGCATAAGTAAATGTGAAGAAAGCTGATGGTGCCCAGCTATCAAAAGATATGGTGTCCGGGGTCTTAAAGACTTGAAAGTAAACAAGCGGCCATCTCGCTCAGAAGCAACAAAGCCCACAGGAAAGAAGCACACCAACTTGTGTGATCAGGAGGTGTTGAAGAACAAAAAAACATATTATTGTGAATGAGGCATCAAAGAACAAAATACCATATTATTAAGAATGAGGGGCAGTGCCGAGTGGGGACCCAAAACCAATCTGTAGACAACTGGACATCCTGTTACAGAAGGGTCTCAGGGAGGAGTCGAGTCAGTCAGGTTGCAGTGTAGCAACGATGAAACATACAACTTTTCTCTAGTTCTTAAATGCTTCCTCCCCCTGACTATCATGATCCCAATTATACCTTACAAATCCAGCTAGATAAGAGGATGTACAGTGGTACAGATAGGAACTGGAAACACAGGGAATCCAGAGCAGATGACCCTTCAGGACCAGTGGTGATAGTGGTGATACTGGGAGGGTGGGTTGGAAAGGGAGAACCAATGACAAGGATCAACATGTGACCTCCTCCCTGGGGGGTGGACAACAGAAAATTGGGTGAAGGGAGATGTCGGACAGTGCAAGACATGACAAAATAATAATTATAAGTTATCACGAGTTCATGAGGAAGAGGGAAATGGGGGAGGGAGGGGAAAATGAGCTGATTTCAAGGGCTCAAGTAGCAAGCAAATGTTTTGAGAATGATGATGGCAACAAATGTATAAATGTGCTTGACACAATGGATGTATGCATGGATTGTCATAAGAGTTATATGAGCCTCCAATAAAATGATTAAAAAAGTAATACTGCTAGGATTTACATTAATAGATTTTGTTGTGCATTATTTCAAGATGATATGGATGTGTCCTCGTATTTCTGTTAAGTTCCCTGAGCTAGTAGTGATTCGTTGTACAACAAAACTCTCCAATCCTATATGATCCTCATAACTTTTGTTAAGTTTGAGCTCTTTGCCGCAGTATTGTGTCATTCCAACTCAGCGATGGCCTTCCTGCTTTCACTGCTCCTCTACTTTACCAAGCAAGCATGATGCCCTTCTCTAGGGACTTTCCCTCTTCATAACATGTCCAAAGTACTTGAGACGACATCTCAGCATCCCTGCTTCTGAAGAGGATTCTGGTTGTACTTCTTTCTAGACCCTGTATGTTTGTTCTCTTTTGCAGTCCTTGGTATTTTCAATATTCTTCAATTCCAGGATTCATATGATCAATTCTTCCTTATTCATTGTTCAACTTTCATATGCATATGGGTTGATTGAAAATACCTCGGCTTGGGTTGAGCACCATAAGCTTTAAAATTATGTCATTGCTCTTTAACATTTTAAGAGTTCTTTTGCTGCAGGTTTATTCAGTGCAGTATGGCTTTTGATTTTGTAACTGCTGCCTCCTTAATGTTGATTGTTGATGCAAGCAGGACCAAATCGTTCACATCTTTGCTGTGTATTAGTTACTGTATACAAAGGAGTGCTGATTGTGCAGCATTTAAATACTCAGTGCTAAGGGAAAAGATGGCCGTTTGATCTTTTCCCATAAAGCTTACAGCTTAGAAAATCCATCGGGACAGTTCTGCCCTGTACTATGGAGTAGTTGAAAGTTGGAATCAACTTGACACACACACACACACACACACACACAAACTATTTGTAAATTAGTTGAATATAAGGTGTGATTGTGCTATTGGATTTGGTGTGAGAGTTATAATAGCTCAAAATGATTGGAGAGCTTATTACATATTTTTTGTACTTTGGAATTATGAACGTGGGATTCAGTTGATTTATTGAAAATTGCTAGCCATTGTTCAACCGAAGTACTTGTTACTTTTGAAGATTTAGTGAATATGACTATATTCTATCAGGGCTGAGCATCTGACTTAGAGCAAGTTTAGATAAGCTTTCCAGATTTTCCCAGATTTCCCTTCTACATAAGATTTTCATGAAAACATAAGAATGTGTCGTCTCTAAACAGAATTTCCTAAATGAACACTTAATGTTTGAGTATTTCTTTCCTTGATCTGTTAAATCTTAGAGTAGTGGATGTCTCCCTTTTTAATGTGATTTTATCAAATCTTTGAATGTTTGATGCATATAATGCATACTTTTGTGCATTTGCTTGTCTTTTAGTAGGATTCATCCATTTACATATATGGTGATAGCTGATATGCCATCCTTTTATCCCTTATGATTTTTCATTTTTAAGTCTTATTATTTTGATATGTTGATAAGTTTTCTTTGTGTCATATCACATCCTTGGTTTTAAAAAAAATTATCAAATAATTTGGGATTTCTTTTTCTCATTTGTTCTTTTAATTTTAAGCTAATTGATGTAAACAACTTTTTCCCCCCTCCTCCTTTGGCTTCCAATAAGATAATACTTTTAGCATACTTTTACTTACTACATCCATGCTTTGTTAGGATAATAATGGAATTTTAATTTGAGATGCTTACATTTTGTGCTTTTTGAGATACATTTCTTGTGTTTACTTTTTCATTTATTTTATCTACTGATGGGTATCTTAACTTTGTATTTTGCGGTTCTTATTGTTGGTTCTGCCCATAGCGACCTTTATGTACAGCAGAGTGAAACACTGCCTGTTTCTGTGCCCGCCTCCCACTTGTTTCTTTGCTTGAGCCCATTGCTGCAGCCACAGTGTTGTTTCATCTTTGTGAGGGCCTTCCACTTTTTCACTGCCACCCGACTTACCGAACATGATGTCTTTCTCCAGGGACAGGTCTCATCTGATAGCGTATCCAAAGTAACTACATATTTTGGTATTACTTAATACTCTTGGGACTCAACTTTTTATTTTTAATTGAGATGAACAGAAAAATAAGACCTTCTACCAGAGAGGAGCGTTACCTTCTGTCATGTTTAATAGGGTCACTATGAGTCAGAATTGACTTGATGGCAATACTGCCTAGGATTTTTTTATCCAAAAAACTTCATTGATTTTCCTCAAGAGATGATATAAATTCAAAATTATTGTCGTTACTTTATTCTTTATCTTTAGTAATTTTGTAAAACCCCAAACAAGATAACAAATAAAACCTCATCTAGTTAGGTTTGTTTCTAGTTTGTATAAATGCATCTGACTTTTGTATGTCGTTTTTGTGTTCAACTTTATTTCAAATTTATTCTATTTTTTCCACATTTTCTATGTACGAGATATATAATTATTATGCAATGTAATAGCATCTATATTTCCAGTTTCAATGCTCGTAATGTCATGTTTTCTTATACTAGTTGAAACATCTAATAACTGCTGATTGGAAGTGATGAGCCAAATTCCCTGCCACTGACTTGACTGACTGTGACTCAGAGCGCCCTTAGATAGGGTTCTGAGCAGGTCGTCGATCTTTCTCCTCAGATGAGCAGTCCGTCCTTGATTTCCCTGACAGCTTCTCCAGGGCTCCGAGAAGTCATGATACTGGATCTTTTAAAAATTTTGTAGTTACTGATTTTAAAGAAGGTACTACCACTTTTATGAAATGTCTTACCTGTGAGAGGCACTCACACACAAACACACACATATATTAAACAACTAGAGTATTGTTCTATTTTGCTTTCTGCATGTACTCCTTTGGCTTTTGTTGAACTTTGTGAAAATTTTTACTCTTTAGTTTCCTGGGGTGGGAGATAGCTGACTTGACTAACTCTTGGTCAGTCATTCTGGGTCTTGCTTGGGAAGTCAGGTAAGACACCTATCACTTTCCAGGGGTTACCTTGCAACTATTCATTAGTGTCCTGATGTACCTAGACTTGTAATTTCGTTAGTTGCCCTTAAGAGTTGATTACAATTCATGAAGACCATGTGGAAAGAGGTGATACTATTGTTAATTGTGGTTGAGTGTGCTCTGATTATTGACAACCTTATATGTAACAGATCCTAATGTTGCCCAGTCCAACATATGTGATTATTATTGATAAGGTTTTCATTAGCTAATTTTCAGAAGCCAATTGCCAGACCTGTCTTTGTGTTTGCATTGGAGCAACATGCAACCCCCGCAGTACAAACTAATGACAGGTAGCGAGACTTTTGCTCCAGTGTCATAGAACAGTCATAAATACTGATCTGTACCATTGACTTGCCTTTTCTGCAAATATAACTGATGAATATGGTGACATAGCTCATAATCATCAAATGATATTATATTTGAAAGATCAAACTTGGCTTGTGAGAGTCAGTTTAGAAATGTCACTGCAATGTGGAAACTAGTTGGTGTGAAATTTGCATTTACAAAAGGATCCTTTGTATTTAATTTACTTTGGAAAACATTTTCAATTTCCCAGAGTATTTTCTTTGTGGAGGCATCTTATAATTTTTCAAAATTCTTCCTCCATGCCCCCACCCCAGTAGTTAACTTTGAGGACAAGCTGTCTGCTTTCTTTTTGTTCTTGGATCCTTTGAATTGCTAAATATTTTAAATGTTTTTTCCTGTCTCTTTAGCCTTGCAGTATGGGTCTCCATCAGACTTTCTTACAGTGTGGCTTGTGTGCTACTGTATTATCGGTGGGGCTTGCTAAAAATGCTGGGGTTTGGCTCCATTGCAGACCCAGCGCTCCCAGACTGAGAGTTAGGCAGTGGCGTTTGTTTGGGATTAACTAGTATTCTTCAACTTGTGTAAATTGAGTACAGTGGTTCTCCAGGAGGTGAAAGATCACAATGCATCCAATTTAGTAACAGAGTCTGCTTCTTCTGAGACGACATAGTGCTGCTCATGTTTCCCCATTAACTGACGCACTGGCTACTTGCAAAAGAGATGCCTCCTCCCTCAGCCTTTCTTGGCCACCATCTCTATGAAACCTCATGAGTTCAGATGTGTTGGTGGGACACTTGCCCCATGACCTCTAGTGAGAAATAAATGTAGTCTTTTTCTTAAAAATATTTTTTAAATTCATGGAATTGCTACAGCAGGGAATTTGGAAATAATCTATTGTACAAGAGGGCTTCAAAAACAGGTTTAGAAAAATAGAAATAAACAGTCATGGAATTAATTCCATAAACTTCGTGAAGCCTCCTCATATATATACTAAGGTTGCATGTGAATAAATAATTTCTGAAACCTTTTTTAAAAACGGAAACATTTTATATGAAATTTAGGATTAAAACTAAAAAAGATCCACACCAAACCACTGCCATCTGGTGGATTCTGCTGCACGGTGGTGTCACTACCGAAGGTTTCGGAGGCTATAAAGAAATCTTCATGGGAGCAGATAGCCTCTTCTTTTTGTGGAGGAGCAGCTTTAGCTGGTGGTTTTGAACTGTTGCCCTTGTGGTTAGCAGTCCAGTGCTTACCGAACAGGGCCACCAGCGTGTCCTGTGATATAATTCCTGTGGTATCTCTGTCTCCCTCTCTTTGTGTGTATGTGGTCGGGCAGAGCAGAGGGTTAGTTGCCAATGAGTCTAGGTAAATCCCATGTTTCCTAGGTAAATCCCGTGGTAATCCTAGGAGTAGAACTGCTCCTAGGATTTTCCAGGTTATGACCCTGCAGATGACCAGGTTTTGGCTAGTAGCTAGTATTTAATGTTTTGTGCTATCTAGGGGTGTCTGCATGTGTGTGCATGTATATGTGACTGTGCTCTGGAGCCCCAGTGCTAGCAATTTTACATTTAGTTGCTAAGTGATACATTTAAATTCATCCAGTGGTTCTTTGGAAAAAGATCTGGTAATCTGGTAAAAAAATCTTACTGAGTAGTTCTGCGCTGTCACACAGGTCTGCTATGAGTTGGAATTGACTCAATTCCACCGAGAAACAATGACTATACTTTTTAGTTCCCTGGATGTGAAGGAATATACATTATTGCCCCAGAAGTGCTCTTAGTATCTCAGCGAAACTTTCCTTGTTTTCTTTACTTCAATAGTCTTAATCTTTGGTCAAATTAATGTTTACTAGGCTATGTTTATGAGCCAGTGGCACAGTGTTTTCAAGTTGGACTGTTAACCACAAGGTCAGCATTCAAAACCACCAGATAACTCGGGGAGAACATGACCGTCTCAGAAACTCATAGCAACCCTGCTCTGTAGGGTTGCTACGAGTCAGAGTTGATTGGAGTTTGGTTTTTGGTGTGCTATATTTATTATATTATGCATGGTATAATTTTCATAAAATAAATATGCCAGTGGAAGTTTTGATAAATTCTGGGATACAGATTTATTTTATCATTCCAAAAAATTTCCTTGTTTCTTATCCTGTATAATACTGTTCAATACTTCATTCTAGATAGTCAGTAATCTAACTTCTCTCTCTGCATATCAGTTTGCTCACTTTAGATCAATCAGAATTTCTTTGTACATATTTTTTCTCAGCAAAATATTTTTGAGACCTCCTTACATTATTACATGTGTGAGAGTTTCAATTTATTGCGGAGTAGAAGATCAGTGTATGAATATTCCATATTTGTGTTCTGAGCTTGTCTATTATAAATAATGTCCACATGTTTATTTGTGGACAGGTTTTCAAGTAGACATATATTTCTTTTCTCATACATAAATATGTAGGGAAGGAATTGTAGAACATATTGCTGAGTCGTCATCCAAAGGGGTTGCAGTATTGTGCATTCCTATCAGCAATGCGTGGGAGTTCCAGTTGATTGACATTCTTGTCTGCACTTGGTGTCATCAGTCTTTTTAAGTTTTAGCTCATCATAGTGTGTGTGCAGAGGCATCAGAAATGTTTTTAATTTGTCTTCTCTAATGAATAATGAATGGTACTGAGCATCTTTACTGTGTTTATTGGTCATTCTTGGATGATTCTTTTAATACTACATTTCATGAATTATGCAGTTTCACATTCTCACAGGACCAAGAATATTACAGTTGCCTACGTTCTCAAGTTTCAAAGTGGCAAAAAGTTTCAGATGTAACTGAAGGTAAATAAGGCACTTGAAGACCAGTCTATTGTTATGAAATTAATTTGTACAGTTTATTTTTCTTAATCTACTGATAAAAAGCCTCATTGATGAAGAATGAAAACCCTTTTCATCGTTAATGCACGAAAGGAAGAATTACATTTATCTGGAGAATAAGAGGTCTCTTTAATAATTTCTTACCCACAGAGGAATTCTTTATGATGCATATTTTATTACTCTGAGTGAGTGCAAAAATACTTATATATTTTGTGTACTTTAGAAGTTTGGAAACAGTGAGCACCAGTGACTGGTATGGAATTAGTTGTGGAAAAATAAATAGTTTAGGCAGAGACTTTTCTTAAAAATACTGGTCTATCTGTGACAGGGAAGAAGATCATCCTGATTTAAATCAGAAAAGTCAGCACCGTGCTTGTTGTTGCTGTTCAGCTTGGCACTGCCTGTGGGTGAGGGGTGCTAGAGGCTAGATTATCAGTCAGATTTGGGTGTTGAGCCAAGATCACTGTGCCCTCCTAGGTTGAATATGTGAGAGAGGATCCAGGAATGATACATCATGAATCATCAGGACCTTTGCCACAGTGACCAATGTGAGAACCAACTATAATGTCACATACAGGCTAGTTTATGTGTTTTAATGCATGTCACAAAGCATGAGAAATCAAATGTTGTAGCTTCTTGAAAGAAGCCTGTGCTAGAGATGTGAAGATGTGCTGTTTCCTCCGTAGATCCAGAGTCGTATCTGTGTGTCTCAGCAAGAATGCCTCTGGAGTCCTCCCATGAAACATTGATGGGAGGCTTTGGGTAAGACAGACCTGAGGATTGAAAGGAAATGAGCAACGGACTGAATAAACTAAAATCCCAGTCTTTGAAGGGAAGAAGCCGCGTGGCACAGACTGCTAGGGGACAGTGGGGACTCTCTGTATCTATTCTGGTACCTTCGTACCGGACTGGCTCCTGGGCTCCCTCGCCAGTGGGGCAGGGATATCAAGGCACTGTTGATATCCTTTCTGGTTGGCATCAGAGTGAAAGAGCAGCAGTGCAGCGGCCCAGGTAGAGTGTGCTCTTCAAGTTTGAGAGTCAGAGATTAGTAATCTGATGTGGCTATCTTGTCCCAACACCATCTTTTGAAAATACTTTGGTTTCATCATTTAGTTACTTTGATGTGCTTGTATAAGATCAATGGACCATATGTAGGGGCTTCAAAAAGTTCATCAAAATGTAGAATTAAAAGATAGTTTTTTAAAGGCTCCCAGTGTGTGAGTGGTCTATTTTTGAGCCCTAACCTAACCTAACCTAACCTAACCTAACCTAACCTAACCTAACGTTATGGCCCACTGTCCCACTGTGGTTTTGCACAAAGTCCTGACATTGGGAAGTGTATTGTCCATTTTCATTCTATTGAAACATGTTTTAGCTCTTTGAACAAAAATTAAACCAGTGCTTTTTGAGTTGGCAACCCCATATGTACAGAGTAGACCTGTGCGCCATAGGGTTTTCCCCATAGTTGTGACCTTCAGGAAGCAGGTCTTCCTTCCTTCATTCCCAGGTGCTTTAGGGTTGGTGCAAACCTTTTGGTTTGTAGCTGAGCACTTAACTGTGTGTGTCCCCTATATGTTTGCATTTTCATATGAAGTTTTAAATCAGCTTGTTCAGTTGTACATCAATTGTATCAGGCATATTTGCACGTGTGTTGCCATCATTCTTTTCTAGACATTTACTTTCTACTGAACCCTTGGTATCAGCTCCCCCAACCCCGTGACCCTTGATAGATTATAAATTATTATTATTTTCATATCTTCAACACCGAATGCTGTCTCCCTTCCCCCTTGGTATCTGTTGGTTTTCCCCCTAGAGGGGTGTTTGTGGTTATGTGTCGATCATTATGATTGGTTCCCTCTTCTTTCCCTCCTCTCTCCTCCTTTCCTGTACGCTTCTGGTATCGCTATTCCCATTCCTGTTCCTGGATTCTGTGTGTCCTGAGAGACTCCTTGTCTCTTATCTGTACCTGTGTACATGTTCTGCTCTAGTTGAAGGGAGAAGCAGCACTGGGGCCATGGTAGCGGGGGGTGAGGAAGCCTCAAGGAACCAGAGGAATATTGTGGGTTTCGTCGATGCTTTACTCAACCCTAGTTTACTCATCCCTTCCCTGTAATCCCTCTGTGGGAGGATGCTCCATTGTCTACAGATGGGCTTTGGATCTCTGCGCTGACCCCCCTCATTCTCAACCATATGTTTTTGTTTGTTTGTTATGGATCTTCTGATGACACCTCATGAGTGCACTAGCTGGTATGCTTCTAACATGTGGGCTTGTTGCTTCTCTGCTGGATGCCTGTTTGTGTAACTTTAGGCCTTTAAGACCCCAGGCACTATATCTTTTGATAGCCGGACACCATCAGCTTTCTTCACCACATTTGGTTATATACCCATTTTGTCTTCAGTGATTGTGATTGTACTGGGAAGGTGAGCATCACAGAATGCCAGTTTGTTAGAACAGTGTTCTTGTACTGAGGGAGGGTATGAGCAGAGGCCCAAAGTCCATCTACTACCTCAGTGTATTTCCATATAAATATATGTACATAGGCCAGTACTTTTATTTTCATGGATTAATGTATTTATATTTGGACACACCTATGCTGATACCTCTATCCATAAATTTGCTTCCTAGATCCTTCCTCTGTTTCCTTTTACCTTCCTCCTGCCCCACCATCATGTTTCCCCTACTTCTGCTTCTTAGTACTTCTCAGCTAGATTGCTATTGCTCCAACACCCCCAGAATGTCTACATCCTCCTTGTTGCTGATTTTAATTCCCTAGTTGTCCCTGTGTGTATGGTGTTGCTTGCTCACTTCATCCTTCCCCAGCCACCTTCTCCCCCGAAGTCCCTCCAGGACCATCAGTCCTGTTGCTTTCTCTTCAGACTTGCTTCTCATACCTGTCTTATATAAGTTGTCAAACCAACAATGAGATAGACCAAACAAAAAGAAAACAAGAGATTGAAAAAAGAAAAGGGAAAAAAAAGAGAGAAAAAACATACATAATTTCAGCTCTGTCTGCTGACCCTTATGAATATCTCTCCACTGGTCCTGGGAGACTTCTGGGAACTGCACCTTCTAGCCTGAAGTGTATTTTTTGGGCTCTTTAGGGTCTTTGTGGCTTGACTTTGCTCCAGTTGCTGATCTGTTAAGTTCCCATCTTGATTTGTCTTGCTGCTTGGGTTCAGACTGCACTACCTCCCTCCTGTGTCCCCAGTATCGCCTTCTGTCTCAATGTGCTCCTGTAAGGGACAACATGTCATGAGCTGTTGTTGGCCCTACAGTCCTCTTTGTGCCTTAGCAGCTCCATCCATGCAGGAACATTGCCCTCCGGGCTTGGTGTGCCATTATGGGGTCTCGACCAACTCTACCTTTCTCTTTTTCCTTATTTTTTTGCTTCCATGTGGGCATGGTATGCCAGCACCTCTCCCCAACTTGTAGGTTTAGTGTTGTTCTCTGTTGCACATATTTCTAGGAAAGGGGTTAGGTTGACTCTGGTTGGGCCAGCCCTGTAGCCCAATCTTTTCATACATTCATCCACGTGGTTATATTTCCCTCATGGATTGGTACACCTTGGTGGTGTCTGTAGGCACACTCCCAATTCTGTGGAGAAATAACCAATACTCTCCCCCTGGGAGGGTTGATGCCCTGCTTCCCCAATCCTGTCATTTCACTCCCAACCTCCCTTTTCTCCCTCCCACTTCTCCCCTTTCCTCTTCTTTGTGTTGGATTAACATGTACCTCCTTGGGTTTGGTCTGACCTCCACCTGACTGCGTGTACCTCAACCCGCATATTGTGAGATAAGTGTCTTTTCTTCTATACCTGTAGTGCTGATTATACTTACCTCAGGGGACTCATGTTGTATTTGTTCATTTGTGATTGGCTGACTTCACTTAGCATAATTTCCTCTAACTCTTTCCTTGAGATGATGTGTTTCATGTGACCATCAGTGCTTCTTAGTGATGTGTAGTACTCCATTGTGTGTATGTGCCAGATTTTACTAATCCATTGGTCTATCTGGAAATTTAGGTTGTTTCCCACCCTTTGTGATTGTGCTGAAGTAAACATTGGAGTGCAGACGACTGGTTGTGTTTTATTTTTTTACCTCTTCTGGGGGATATGCCCAGTAGAGGGATAGCTGGGTCATAAGGTAGATCAGTTTCCATTTTCTTTAAATATCTCCAGATCTCTTTCCACAGAGGGTACACATATCTACATGACCACCAGCAGTGGTGCAGAGTTCCTATCTTACCACATGCCCTCCAACATTTGTTGCTCTCTGATTTTCTGATTTGGGCTAACCTCAAGTGTATTAGATTGTGTCTCATGGTTATTTTAATTTGCATTTCTCTGATGGCTAATGATCGTTTTCTCCACAGGAGCATTTTCTCATATGTTTATTGGCCATATGGGTCTCCTCCCTTGTGAAACTTCTTTTCAGTTAATTTGCCCACTTCCTTAGGGGGTTAACGTTTTTCCTCTTTTTGCAGGCCAGGAGGGTATTGTAGGGTTTTAGTAATAAGCCCTTTGTCTGTGTGTCATTGCTAAAAATCCTCTTCCAGTCTGTGGGTTGCTTTTTTACCCTCTTGGTGAAGTCTTTCGATGCACACAGGTTTTTTATCCTTAGTAAATCCCACTTGTTAATTTCAGGATCACCTGTGTGTGTACCCATCCCTATTGCGGTTAGCCTATATATTCCTTGGGCCAAGGTTCTTGGGCTTTACCTGATTCCTTCGCTGATGTTCCTGATGGTTTGGGGCAGGGATCCTCAAACTTTTTAAACAGGGGGCCAGTTCACTGTCCCTCAGACCCGTTGGAGGGCCGGACTATAGTTAAAAAAAAACTGAACAAATTCCTATGCACACTGCACACATCTTATTTTGAAGTAAAAAACAAAACGGGGCAAAAACACCTGTCGGACCGGATAAATGTCCGCAGGCTGTAGTTTGAGGACGCCTGGTTTGGGGTTTTACTTCTAGGTCTGTGATCCACCTTGAGCTTGTTCATGTACTTGGGGTGAGGTAAACATCTTGTTTCATTTTTCTACATGTGGATATCCATTGCTTCCAACATCACATGTTAAAGATGGCATCCACCTCCCACTTAATGCTTTTGGGGCCCTTATCGAAGATTAGTTGTCTATATGCTGATGGTTTTATTTCTGGGTTTTCTGTTCTTTTCCATTAGTCTGAGTATCTGTCATTATTACCAGAAATCATGCTGTTTTGACCACTGTGGCTGCGCAGTAGGTGTTAAAGTGAGATTAAGTGAGCCCTCTGACTTATGCCTCTTCTTGAGGAGTTCTCTGCTAATTCTGAGCTTCTTCCTTTTCCATATGAAATTGGTGGTCAGTTATTCCAATTCTTTGAAGAAGGTTGTTGGTATTTGAATCAAGATAGCATTAAACTTACTAAGTGCCTTGGGTAAGATTAATATCTTTACTATAGTGTCTTCCAACCCATGAGCATGGGATATTCTCCCATTTGTGCATTTGTGGAGGTCGCTTTGGTTTCTTGTTGTAGGGTCTTGTATTTTTCCTTGTATAAGTCTTTTGTTTTTTTGGCTAAATATATCCCTAGATATTTCAATTTTTTTTTGGCTATTGTGAAGTCTACTGCCTTCTTGATCTTTTCTTCCATGGTCTTGTCCGATGTATGTAACAAACCAGTAAACTTCTGTTTGTTCATCTTGTATCCTGCCACTCTTCCATATTCCTCTGTCTCTGTCAGTACTCCTGTTGTGGAACTTTTGGGATTTTCAATGTACAGAATTATGTCGTCTACAAATAGCAATAGCTTCAGCTCTTCCTCTCTCAGTTGGATGCTTTTAATATCCTTCCACTGTGCTATGTTGTTAGCTAGGACCTTCAGTATGATGTGGAATAGAATTGGGGACAAGGTGTATCCTTGTCTGGTCTCCTCTTTCAGTGGGATTGATTTAGTCTTTTCTCCATTGAATATGACGTTGGCTTTTCTTAGATAGCTTGTATGAACTTGAGAGGAATTTTCCTTCCATTCCTAACTTCTTGAGTGTCTTAATTAGGAATAGGTGTTGGATGTTGTCCTTTTCCTGCATCTATTGATATTTTCATGTGATTCTTACACTTTTCCTTAACAATGTAGTGTATAATATTGATGAATTTTTAGATGTTACACCATCCCTGTGTTCCTGGGATGAATCCTACTTGATTATTTTTATATACTTCTGTCTTCTATTGGCCAATATTTTGTTAAGGATTTTTACATCTATCTACATTAGAGATTTTTATTCCTGTGGGATCCTTTCCCTGTTTGGGTATCAAAGTTATACTGGCTTTGTAAAATGAATTTTGGCGTTTGCCATCCTTTTCTATACTCTGGAATAGTTTGTGGAAGATTGGCATCAGCTCTTCCCTGAATGCTTGGTAGAATTCTCCTGTGAAGTCATCTGGTTTAGGCACATTTTTTTTTGTTGGTAGCTTCTTGACAACCATATCTATTTCTTCTTTTGCTATGGGTATGTTGAGGTTCTTGACCTCTATCTGAGATAATCTACGGTAGGATTGTTTTTCCACGTATTTGTCCATGTCTTCTACGTTGTTGAATTCATTAGAATACAGACTTTCATAGTACTTTGTGATTATACTGTTAATCTCATTGGGGTTTGTTGTGGTTTCCCCTATTTCATCCCTCATCTTGGCTATTGATCTTTGTTTCTTTCTTTCCTTGGTTAGGTAATTGTTGTTGGCATATTGGCTTCTTGATGTAGTTGGGCTATATGGTGGTCTACTGCTTGTGCTTGATGGATGTTGGTCTTCTGATTATAGTGATTTGGCAAGGATCTTCTGTAGATTAAGGTGTTTTGTGGCATATTCTTTGAGTTTTCCTTGTCCTAGAAGACCCTTATGTCTCCTTCTATCTTAATAGCTAATTTGTCAGGGTAAAGGATTCTTGGACAGGTGTCTTTTTCTTTTAGCTTTTCGCTCCTCCTCTTTGTGGTTTCTGCTGATAGATCTGAGTATTTCCTTACCTTAGAACCATTGTATGTGACCGCCTTTCTTTCTGTTGCTGCTCTTAAAATTTTCTCTTTTTTCCTCAAAGTTGGATAATTTATTATATGCCTTGGTGAGTTCTCCCTGGGGTTTATTCTAATTGGTGCCATTTTGGCTTCTTGTATGTGTGTCTGATTCTCATTCATTTAGGTGGGAAAGTTTGTTTCCAAAAATTCCCTTGTTAATTTAGCTGTCTACTTTTTCGTTGTGTCTTATTCTCACAAACCAATTATTTCAATATTGTTCCTCTTCACAGCATCTGTCATCGATCTCATGTTATCTTCCTCCTCTTTTATCTTGTTTGACTGTCTTTCTTGTTCGCTGAGGTCTGCCTGATTGTTTTTGAGATCACTGATATGATTCTCAGCCTCCTCCAGTCAGTTCCTGACATAGGTGATCTTGTGTTTAGCTGCTGTTACCTCATCCATTAGCTCCTCTATTTCCATTTGGTGTGTGGATTTCATCCCCTCTATCATTGCATCCTTTTTCTGCACTGCTTCTCTCATCTCCTGTGTTACTCTAAACAGCCTTCTGAAAATTTCCTTTTGTGGCAGATCCATGTCTAATTCTTTTATGAATTAGCTCTGCTGTTGTGTTTTGAATTAGCTCTGCTGTTGTGTTTTGTCTTTCTTGTTCTCTTTTTCGGAGTGTTGTGTTATGCTGTGTTTATGTGAAAATTTTGTAGATTTGGGCGCCATGTGCTCTTTCTCTGTGTGACTAGTAAGGGTATTTTTGAGGGCTGCCTGTGACCTACTATGGTGGTGCTTTGGACTACTGTGTGGGCAGGGTGCCATGGCGACTCAGTGGCCAGTGGTGATGAGGGGCCTCAGAGATGGGTGTGAGTCTGGTGACTTTATACCCCTGGGCTGAGTTGATCTGGGCTGTGAAACCATGATTTGCAGCTTAAAAAAATTATTTTTTAAGGCACCAAACAGAAGACAACAGTTGGGGAATCTATGTGTTATAGGAGGGGGTGCTGAGTGAAGGTGGGAGCAACCCCACTGCTGCCCCACTGCTGCTGGTGCCGGTGCTGGGGAAAAGCCTCCACAGGGTAGAGGTGCTGGGCCCCGGTGGGGCTGCTTTTGCTGCTGGGGGTGGGAAAGCACTGTACTGGTGTGGGACAGGCTGCTGCTGTTGTGGGTGCGGAAGAGCTCCGGGTGCAGTGATAAGGCTGAGGGGTCCAATTGCCATGTGGTGGCCTCATTGGGGTCTGAGGTATTGTGGCCAGCATGGGCTGGGGAGCCCCAGGGACCAGGTTCCAGTCCTCTGTAGGCATGATTACCGCAGGGGTGTAGTGGGTCAAGCAGTGGTGCACAGGGCCTAGGCTCCCAGAGCCACAGGTGCCCAAACTTCCTGCAGGTGGACTGCAGTTCGGTCCCTGGCGCCCTGGGTGTGTGGTGAGAGTGATCAGAGCTTGGCGGCGGCACTGCCATCACGTGGAAAGGGGGAACTGTTGGAGAAGAGTAACACATACAATTAATTTGAGAAACTTTTATTTATTCTTTTACTCAATATTAGCTCCTCATTTTACTCCAATCTCTCCTGTTGAAACTCTCAAGGAACTAAGCATCTACTTATAATGTCTCTGTAAATTTGCCTCTCTTGAATTTCATAAACAGAAGAATACTTCAAAACAAACACTAACAGAAGTAACAGAACATTCTACATGTTAGCAAGGAAGTCACTGCTTCGAGTGGACTTTTGTTTTTGAAGGCACCGTAATGTGACTAAGAGAAATGTATTACTAAGTGAATATGGACATGTTTAAACACAATTTGTTTGGTATAAAACTTTCACGAGCTAGAATTCTAGAAACAATACTTCTTGATGTACCTTTATACTCTTGTACAATAGTAGAAGGGCCTAGACAGTTGGATTGGGATTAAATCATGTATTGACTGCTATCAGGCTGGAATATATTGTGCAGGTAATGGAAAGATTTAAAGGAATGCTGTGCTTGGGCTTAGATTTTACTTACAATATGATCACAATGTTATAGCTGGTTTGTCTTTTAAAAATATTAGACAACTTAATTCTTTTTTTAAAAGAAATCATTTTATCGGGGGCTCGTACAGCTCTTATCACAATCCATACATACATCCATTGTGTCCAGCACATTTGGACATAAGCTGCCATTATTGTTCTCAAAACATTTTCTTTCTACTTGAGCCCTTGGTATTAGCTCATTTCCCCCACCCCCACACTCCCTCCCTCATGAACCCTTGTAATTTATAACATTTTTTTTTCATGTCATACACTGACTGCTGTCTCCCTTCATCTGCTTTTCTATTGTCTGTCCCCCTGGAAGGGGGGTTATATGTAGATCATTGTGATCAGTTCCCCCCCACCCCCCCACCCCCGCCCACTTCCCCTTCTCCTCCTGGTATCACTACTTTCATTATTGGTCCTGAGGGATTTATCTGTCCTGGATTCCCTGTGTTGTGAGCTCGTATCTGTACCAGTGTACATGCTGAGGTCTAGCCAGATTTGTAACGTAGAATTGAGGTCATGATAGTGTGGTTGAGGAAGCATTAAAGAATTAGAGGAAAGTTGTATGCTGCATCATTGCTACACTGCACCCTGACTCACTCACCTCCAACAGACAACTTAATTCTTATTGAAAGGCAAAAACATTTACATTTTATAACCTATTATTATCATTATTTCTTGAATCAGGCCAACGTTATTGTCTATTTCTTGACAGATCAGGGCTGTCTGTATAGTTCAAGTTTTGATGTTTTTCAGTTGGCAGCATCTTCTTAATGGGTTCAACATATTTATTTTAATAGGTATGATGCTTTAGTGACTATAACCACTTGTAATTAAGATTTATATTAACGTCATCATTTCACAATAATTCTAGTGAGATTTGCTTATGGGAAAGCCACTGTCCAGATGGTGGATGATTTGTGCTAAGGTGTTAATTTATTGCTTGTTATTGAGGAGCCTTTAGAATGAGTTTACTGGATGTACATGATAATGCTAACATTTGAAAGTCTAATTTAGTGGATAGTTTTATTCAGTGAAAAACAGTGTCCACATTCGCTTAGTGATCATTTTATTTTGTAATGATATTAGAATTTGTGATTCAAATTACATTTATTAGTTTTATAATTGTGGCTCTCCATTTCTTTTTCAATTGTTAATACATGGCAACATGCTTTTGAAGATGTTGAAGGTTTACATTTATTTAAGTATATGGTTACCCTAAACTATGTAACCAATCAATATAAATTTGAATAAATTGCTATTCATGGACTATACAGAAGTTTTTTGAAGTAGGATGGAGAGTGGCATTCTGTAGATCTCAAATGAAATTCAAGAGTGGAGAGGAACAGGGGGTGAGTAGTGCAAAACTTAAGCTAGAGGTAGCAGTAGATACGGCATGCAAAGACCTGTTAAGCCATGATAAGCATTAATATTGCATTAATACTATGGGACATTTCCTCCGAGAGGGAATAGATTGTTATATTTGGAGGAAACTGTGGTAGTCACCTAATCTGGTGTCAATTTGAGGATTAAGAGTGTAGGGGTGGAGTCTAGCCTGTCAATCTGGAGATAGCCAATGAGACCTCTGTGTGAGCATGGTCTTCTGAGGATTCTGGGAAATCCGGTATTCTTTCTTGGAGGCAGGAGACACTATCTCTCTTAGTTCACTCCCTGGGAGGTTCTCTACTGACAAGGCTGACCTCTCTGGGAGACATTGCCGCTGACAAGACACATGGAACCACCCTACTGTCCTGAGCCGGACAAGCCACATGGCTACAACCAGACCTCTGAAGCTGGAGAAGTCACAGAGAGACCCCTGCAAGCGCTGAGATGCTTACAACACCACTGGATCCAAAGCCTTTCTACCAACTGACTTGTGATCGTTCTGCATTTAGCTTCATTGCATGTGTTTCGTGAGTCCAAAGAGGATTTTATAGATTGGTATCAGACTTACGGGCTAATATCGGACTTATGGACTTGATCTGGACTATGTTGGGATGTTTTCTTAATGTACAATTACTCTTTATATATAACTCTCTTATATACATATGCGTGTTTATGAGTTTGTTTCTCTAGTCTACTCAGACTAACACAGAAACAAAAAGTCTAGAGTTCCCATTAAATTATGGGTTAGAAAAACAAAAACAAAATTCAAGATGTAGGAAATTAAAATCTTGTGTTGCTTATTTAGATGGTTAAAGGCAAGTTTGGGGATGCCAAGACGTAGTATGTACTTGAAATGATACATCAATCAGTTCCCTTTGTTCCTTGTGATATTAGATAAACACATACTAAGACAGTTGAGTCCTATCAAGCAGATGCAGAGTATTTGCACTTATATAAACATACGTATACATACAGATATACACACACATAAAATCCCATACGCTGCAGGCCATCTTGTGAATTAATCTTTCTGTGATAGGTAACTTTGAAATGCTTAATACTAAGTGCCTTACCTAGCAATAGTTTACTGGATGTGACTTCGAAGTATTAGAATGCTTTGTGACTTTCTGTCATTTTCCCCCCATTAATAAAACAACCGTTTATTAGAGGTCATGCGAGCTGTTGGTTTCCTGCCCCGGATGCAAGCCGTTGACTTTCTTTTGCACTAAACCTAGTTTTCCTTTCTCTTTGGGGATTTGGGAAGGGGAGCAAAGACTGACATGTGAGACCCTTGCCCTGACACCCCTGACACCTCTGACACCCCTGACACCCCTGACATGAATAACAACTTGTATTTTGCAGGCATCCCTGCTTCAGTTTTTCATACCTGTAGGGGTTTGTTTTTGTTTAACATGATAGTGGTTTTTTTAGGATAAAATTTACGTCTACATTTCATCATTAATCTCTGAGGTCAGATGTCACAGAGAGAAAATTACGGAAGGGACATGGGCCAGAGAATAGGAAAAAACTTGATTTCACTAATTTTTATGCAATTAGTAATCTCCTGAAATCTTTATTAGCTGTGAAATGAGAATAACTTTTTGATGATTAAGAAATCTAATGTGTGTATAAAATAAAATTAGATAATGAAGGCACTTAAAAAGAGTGTAGCATACAGCAATGGCATAATAAAATGTATTCCCCCTCCCTCAAGTCAGTGATCCACTTTGTGCATCTTTAAGAAGCTATTCTAAGTAATTTTGTAGCCTTCACCGTAAACAAAATTTAAAAGAAGCAGCATTAAGCCTTGGCATTGAGTCAATTCCAACTTGGTGACTTTGTGCAGCAGTTTACAAAGCTTTAAATCTTTACTGGAGCAGAGAGCTTCATCATTCTCTGTTGGAATGACTGGTAACTCTTCTCCACAAGTACTACTTTTTCTGGCAAATGTGTACCTCCAAAGTCTTATTCTTAAAACAGTTGCTGAAGTTCAAGAGGCCACACCCCAAGCATTAAGCACTTTTCATATCCTCATGCTTAACTGTCTGCTAATGTGTTATTGGTTGAAGCAAGTCACATGGTTTAGTTTATTAACCTCCCTGGTGGTAATCCTGATGTGGCTCCAGGTAAAAGTTAACTGTCGGAAGCGGTAACCCCAAGCCACACTCAGAATTATACTGCAGAGAAGTCCCTTAATGGAGCAGGAACATACATTGTATCTAATGAGAAGTAAAACATGGCAAGATGAAATAGATACTTGGATGACAGAAGAATTGAAGTCTATCTCAGGCTCTGTTACCCTATCTTGGTTTGGAAACTGCCCATATTTTATCTTGTAGTCACTGGTGTGCCTGTATGCTATTTTGCTTACGACCTAATTTTTGTAATGTTTTTAAACATGTAAAACTATTGTCATTGAGTCATTCCTGACTCACAGTGGGTTTCCTAGACTGTAACTCTTATTGGAGTAGGAAGCCTCCTTTTTTTCTCCCTTGGAGTTGCTGGAAAATTCCTTCATCCTTTAATTCCATTTTCTATGAACATTTTGGTAATGGTTCCGTACCTAGCTTTGACAATTTTCTAAATGATATTTATTTCCTGTGTAGATCTCACAGGTTGTGTGTCGTGGGCTTCCACCATCATCTGTAGCCTTCTGCAAACCAGTCTTCCAATTTAGGCTCTGATACTATTCCCTCTTTCGGTTTTGGATTATATGATTTATAATGAATTCGGAGTCTTCTGTGCGTGCATGCTTTAATCAAAGATCTTTACCCCTTTTGTATTTTTAGAGTATAATGATTTCCTTTTGTCTTTTTGTAGCACCAGCAGACATTTTTGAATCAGCTGAGAGAAATTACTGGGATTAATGACACTCAGATACTGCAGCAAGCTTTGAAGGTAGGACCTTTGTGTTATGACAGTTTGTTGTGTCCCTACTAGTGATTGAAAATCCAGTTTTCTATTTACGTCCTGTGGCAGTAGAGGTATAAATGTGACCTTTGGTAAAGTAAGAGCCTCACTTGTTTTGAGCATGTTAGTTGTCAGCAGTTTAATGTTCCAGAATATTTTCTTGTGGCCAGTAATCTCTCTGCATGTACATTTTCTTGAAAAGTAATGGGATTAGGAACTGAATGTCTCTCAATAAAAGAAATAGAATTAGATTCCATTCAACTAATTTTATCTGAACTATTTTAAACATCAAATTGTTAGTTTAAACAATAAAATACCTCCCATCGGTTATATTTTACGGTGCACCTTCTTTTTCACAGCAAGGCACCCAGATCAGCTAAGTCACATGAATGTACACATTGTAAAAGATCAAGTAAATGAAGTATATTTAAGAAGTTGAACTTTTTAATAAGTTTGTTTTTATATTGCTACTGCAAATTTAAGATAGTATACAAATAAGGTTAAGATAGAGCATTCAATTTTTTGTTTTAAAACAGATTTGTCATTAACAAGCATACTTGTGGTATCAGTTCTTTGGTACTTGCTTCTTGCAGTGAAGTTAACTAGGTAGTTCCTGGTTCTGAGCCAAGGGTATTTAATTTGTTTTTAGAAATAATTTATCATTTTTGTTGTTGTTGTTTGGTACCATTGAATTGGTTTTGATTCATGGTGACCCTATGCACAACGGAAACAAACACTGCCTGTTATTGCCCCATCCTCATAATTACTGTTGTCCACAATCATTGCTGAGCTACTGTCAGGTTATCTTATTGAGGGTTTCCTCTTCCTCACTCCCCCTCTACTTTGCCAAGTATGACATTACAGGTATGCGATGTGAAGTCTCATCCTCCCTTCAAGGAGCAACCTGACTGTGCTGCTTTCAAGACAAATGTAGTTGCCCTTCTGGCGGCCATCACAGTTAATGAACATCAGTTCTTTCCAAATCTTTCTTATTGTTTGTGTAGCTTTCTAATGCATATGAGGCAATTGAAAATACCATTGATTGTGTCAAGATCTGATTCCTCAAAGTGACATCTTTATGCTTTAAAGAAGATCCTGTGAGCAGAACTGTGGGCATTGATTGTGGGTCCAAGTAAAATGAAATCCTTGACAACTTTAATCTTAGCATGATATTGAATATTGGTCCAGCTGTCAGGACTTTTATTTGCTTTATATTGAGGTATAATTCTTATTGAAGGCTGTATTCTTTGATATTTATCAGTAAGTGCTTCAAGTGCTCTTGACTTTCAGCAAGCAAGGTTGTGTGAGCTGAATATCACTGGTTCTTAATGAGCCTTTTCCAGGCTCGATGTTGCACCCTTCTCCCTGTAGTCCAGCATTTGGGGTTATTTTCTCAGGATACAGATGGAATATATATGGTGAAGTGATAAAACCCTGGCACACTGCTTTACTGATTTTAAGCCTTTGGGATCCTCTTGTTCTGATCAAAGGACTGCCTCTTGGTCTATAAATAGTTTTTGAGCACAATGAAATGTTTTGGGATTCTCATTTTATGCAATATTATCATGGCTATGTTCTACACAGAATGTCATTGTATAGTCAGTAAAACACAAGTAAATATTGTCCTGGTATTTCTGCTTTCAGCCTAGCTCCATCTGACTTCAGTAATGATATTCTCATTTCACGTGCTCTTTTGCATTTGGCTTGAATATCTGGCAACTGTGGATGTGCTGTTTCAACTGCTTTTGGATTATCTTCAGCAAAATTTTACTCACATCTCATTAATGGTATTGTTCTGTTGGATCTCTTTTTTTTTGAATAGTCAGAAATATGATTTTCTGTCAATTGACAAGGTAGCTGTCCTCTGGATTTCTTCTCATAGATGCCTGAGTGCTTCCTGTGCTGCATCAGCTTGTCGAACATTGGTATCCAAGTCCAGTGTCCTTCTTTCTGACTAGTGTCTTCAGTGCAGCTTGGGCTTCTTCCTTCAGTGCCACGGGTTCTTGATCATATGCTCCCTCCCTAACAAGGTGACCATTGATCATTTTTTTTAATAGTGACTTTGTTGTATGCTTCTAGCACCATTCAATGCATTGATAATAGAATCCCTCAGTATTTCAACCTGAAATATTGCTGAGCGTATTCCTCCCTTGTGACCGTCTCACCCCTGGTCTTTGTAGACGTCATTATAATATGTTGTCTTCTCAAGCCGCGCTGTGAAATTCTGTTCAGCTCTTTTATCACTTTGTGTTGCTTTGCCTATTTTGTATGTTCAAAGCATATTTCAATATCTCTTCTGATATACAGCTTATCTTTTAGATGACAGAATCACACCCATAATTTTGATAATAGCTAGCACATATTAAGCACTCAGTCTATATAATTTTTGTGTGCTAACTTCATAATAATCCTGTAAGATACTCATTATTTCTGCTCTCTTTTATGTTGTTTCAAATTCAGAATAATTTAATAACTCTTTGTTATTTCATATGTATCTGGAAATGGGACAGATACAAATCCTGATCCTGCCACAAGAGGTAGAATTCCAGCTCTGCCCTTTTTAAAGATGAGAAAACAGAGAATTTAAAATTACGACTTTGTTCGCCATAGCTCATATGTGGAGAAGATTGGGATTGAAACCAAGCGTTCTAATCCCAGAGTCACACCTTAATTATATCTTTCAGTTCGGGCTTCTTTTTCTTCTTGCTCACCAAGAAAGCGATGAAATAATACTGGTTGTTAAATAATATAAATAATACTGTGTAAGCATTAATGTGTGCATGAGGCCTCTTAAGTAGTTAGAGACAAAGCAAGAGTGGTCCTCCACAATTTGTATAACACTAGCAAATAAACATGTTGGTGCCTCAAATGTTAGACTTGTTTCTGGGTATGTTTGACCACCTGATTCTGCAAATGGGAGCACCTTCCCCCTATCAGGTTTAGTATTTGAGATATACAATATATGCTATATGCTACTCTACACTCCTCACCCATAAAAAATTAGAATATTTAATGCCGTGTTAGTTAACTTGATGTAGAAGAAGTGCACATTGGCTTTATCAGAATAGTTCATGTTATACTAAATATTTGAGTCAAGTTATACTTTCATATGGTTATCCTTTGATTCAGAGATACATTTGAACATTGTACACTACATGAACTGGGAATTTTCTGCAAATAACACTTCACCTTTATTAGGAACTACATAGCAGGCTGTCCCAATTTGTTACCTTTTTAAAAAAAATCATTTTATTGTAGGCTCATACAATTCTTATCACAAGTCATACAACCATCCATCGTGTCAAGCACATTTGTACATTTGTTGCCATCAACACTCTCAAAACATTTGCTTTCTACTTGAGCCCTTGATATCAGCTCCTCATTTCCCCTCCTCCCTGCCTTCTCCCCTCTCCTAGTATCACCATTCTCACCACTGGTCCTGAAGGGATCATCTGTCCTGGATTTCCTGTGTTTCCAGTTCCTATCTGTACCAATGTACATTCTCTGGTCTAGCCAGATTTGTAAGGTAAAATTGGGATCCTGATAGTGTGGGGAGGAAGCATTTAAGAACTAGAGGAAAGTTGTATGTTTCATCTTTACTATTCTGCACCTGATTGGCTCGTCTTCTCCCCATGACTCTTCTGTAAACAGATGTCCAGTTGCCTACAGACAGACTTTGGGTCTCCACCCTGTACGCACCGTCATTTACAATGATATGGTTTTTTGTTCTTTGATGTCTGATACCTGATCCTTCCACACCTAGTGATCACACAGGCTGGTGACTTTCTTGCTTCTCAGCTAGGTGGCCGCTTGTTTATCTTCAGGCCTTTAAGACCACAGAAGCTATAGCCCAGCACCATCAGCTTTCTTCACTACAATTGCTTATGCACACATTTGTTTTCACTGATCATATCGAGAAGGCGGGCACTCACTGCTACGATATTTTGTTCTTTGATATCTGATACCTGGTCCCTTCTACACCTCGTGGTCACACAGGCTGGTGTGCTTCTTCAATGTGGGCTTTGTTGCTTCTGAGCTAGATGGCCGCTTGTTTATCTGCAAGCCTTTAACACCTCAGACACTGTATCTTTTGATAGCCAGGCTCCATCGCTTATCTTTACCACATTTGCTTATGCACACATTTGTCTTCAGTGATTGTGTTGGGAATGTGTATACCATGAAATGCCAATTTAATAGAAAAAAGTGTTCTTGCATTGAGTAAGTACTTGAGTGGAGGTCCACTGTCCATCTGCTGCCTTAATACTAAACCTATAGATATATGCACGTAGATCTATTTCCCCAGTATCCTATATAAATATATTTATATATGTACTTTACTGTATTGAGACTTCTATACCCATTTCCTCCTAGTTTTTTCCTCGATTTCCTTTTACTTTCCTTTTGTCCCACTATCATGCTCAGGGTTTCAGTAATTTCTCTTGGTTACATTGCCCTTGCTGAATTCCTACCAGGCCTCTCACACCCTCTTTGTCACTAATTTTGGATCACTTGTCACTTCCTTGTCCCTGGGTTGTTCAGCACAACTTCCTCCCCCCATCCCCCTCTCCCACGTCCCCCCGGAACTATTGGTCCTGTTGTTTTCCCCTCCAGACTGTTCATCCAACCTATTTTATCTAGATAGATCTGCAGAGATAATAATAAGCACCAAAAAACAAGCATAGCAAGACAAAGTGAGAAAAGAGAACACAACAATGACAACAAAAAATAAAACCAATGACCAGGCAATAATAAATTAATTTTTAAAAAAGAATTAGAAAAACTTTTAAAAAGAAAGAAAATCCTGTAACTAGCTCAAGGTCTGATTTTGAACTCTAGGCGTGCCCTCCAGGCAAGTCCAATGGGGTGCCACTCTGTGGCCCCAAAGTCTATCCTTTGCACTCCCTTGGGAGCTCCTTGCTCTGCTCCCCTCCGCACCCCCTTGCTTTGCTGCACGCGGTTAGTGTTTTTCCTCACTGAGTCTCCAGTGTCGTCCCCGTAGGGCCATGGGCCAGCAAGAGACATGGTTCTCATAGTGGGATCGGCTGTATGGTCCACTCTATTATCTTCAAAAGGCACAAGAAAGAAAATTACGGTATAGTAAATAAATAAGGAGCCCTGATAGAATAGATGGTTATTACTACTAACCACAAAGTCAGCTATTTGAGCCCAGCATTCACCCTGCAAGAAAAGATGCAACTTTCTGCTCCCTAACGAATAACTTGAAGAATAAAAATTTAGATCTTCAAAATATTTATGAAAAAAATGCTATGAAGTCTTTTACATTTTCAAAATTGACCTCATACCTATCATCCATACGAATGCTTTGTCAATTTTCTCTGTTTTCCAATCTTCTGAAGCTGTGTTCTGGCTTTGCAGCTTTCTCCTTGTAGTCTCTGCATATTGCCTCCCATATCAGAAAGAAAAGGAAAAAAATCTATCATCTATTTGATTTTTATTCACAGTGAACTAGTGGGATAGAGAAAAACTGCACCTTTGGGCATACAAATCTTTAAATTTTTAAAAGGCTGCAGAGTGACTGGTGGGTTTGAATCACTGACCTAAGAAAACCCAGAGCTGGTAAGGTCTAGCCAATACAATTTTCTGAATCAGCACCCTAAATAACTGTAATGACATTAGATGTAAGCTAGTTTTATTTTTAAGTTATTTGTTGTAATAAATAATTGTGACTCAGTTACTACATTTCGATTTTCAGAAAGTCTCATTGCCATTTTATATCAAGCAATATTATAGTCAATTATTTTGTGGGGCAAATTTTGGATACTCATTTATTTTCGGGTGGTGGTGGTGGAAATTTAGCTCAAATCAATCGTGGTCCACATTTCTTTGTAGGTAAGTAATATGAACCTAATTTTACTTATTGGTTTTTCCTTTAGCTTCAGTTATAATCTTAGCTGTATAGATGCTATTATGTTTTAATCTTAGATTTTACCTAGCATAAATCTATATTTTGTTAATAATGTATTGACCTCCACATTCATACTAAGGAACTTCAAAAGTTTGTGGAAACTCTCCCTGACCCTTTAATTCCGTTTTCCATGAACTTTTGGAAGCTCTCTTATTACTGACACTGAGTCTACTTTTGCTTAGCTACATACATGTCAAATCCTGATTTTAGGACTTTCCTTCCTTTTTTTTCGCCTTCCAGAGGAAATGACCTTCCATTTCGGGAATTCTTGTGTTCAGTTTATCAGCTCATGATAGCCTTTGAGCCGCACGTGGGCTTATCCTCCAAACCTAACTCACTGCCATCGAGTCAGTGCTGGCTCATAGCGACCCCTTGTGGGTTTCCAAGACGGTAACTGTTTACAGAGTAGAAAGGAGGCTGTCCCACAGAGCCGCTGGTGGTTTCAAAGTGGAGCCCGTGCAGATGGCAGCCCACCTCCTCACTGCTCCCCCAGCAGGTGCTCCACAACCTCCCAGATGTTACTCCCTGTAGACACTACAGCTTTCCTTGTTATTATTTGATTGTCTTCGCCGTTTCAATGAGCATACTGCTGTGACCTCTACAGGGAATTCCTCCTCAGGAATTCGGTTATTTCAGTAACTCTAGTTTAATCTAGTATTAGCTATCCTCTATCATCACACTCTCAATAAGTATTAGCTATCGTTATAAATTATTTCAACATGAATGTGCTTATCTACCGATAGTATGTATATATTCATATTTTAGAAATCCTTTATTAATCTTATGATTGCCATAGCTAAGATAATATAAAGTAATAGTGCTTTTCAAACTTAAGTATTACATACGTGTATCACAGCTCACATTTAATATCTCTATTCTTTGCTTCTTCCCTGTCTCCCCCATTGTCTGTTTCACGGTGTAGCCAGAGCGACCCTTTTGTAATGTAAACTATGCCATTTCATTCTTGTTCACATTCTGTAGCTTCCTGTTTGACTCTGTATTCGGGAGTTCTTAAGCCTATACCCCTTACATGTTTTAGCTCTGTTATAAGTATAACTTTATTAGTAATACTTGGCTTTTCTGATGTTTCAATTAGCAGTCTGATTAATTGTGCTGTTACTGCAACTGTTGATTATTCTAGCATCAGCTGTCTTCTATACAAACTTTAGAATAATTTTTCGAGAAATGCTGTGGTTGGTGGGAACTATGTAAAATTCATATGTTTAACTTAGGTAAATTTGCCATCTTGATAGTACTGAGTTTTCCTAAGAGTGAGCTGCTTCTTGATTGGCTCTCCAACTTTAGTACAGTTTTGCTGTTTTCTTCCTGCAGTTCTTGATATTTTACTTAGTAATGTTGCCATGTATGTGGTATGTGGGTTTATCACCATCATAGAGGGAGTTTCTTTTAGTGACCTTGCTTGCAGAAGTACTCTTTTACATAGAAACTTTGTACTCTTTGATCTGGTTATTTCTTGAAATCTTTTTTAGTTTATTCATTTATTTAAAAGTATGTTTTCATTTTCTTTTTTATTTAAGCAGACATGAAAATGATGGAAAAGTAGCAAATTAGTTACAGAATTGCTGTTGTCTTTGGATAAGTAGTTTCAATTCATTGGTATCACTGTTGGTTTAATGTTCAAATTAAGATGAGCACACTATTAAATTTTAATCATAGAGAAATAATTTCTTAAAGTGATTTTTTTCTTTTATGTATTACTTGTTTTGGAGGTAATTGCAGAGTTCATGTGAGAACAATACAGAGTTATTCCAAAGTATTTTATTTTCTTGTCTTGATTTTTTAAGGATAGTAATGGAAACTTGGAATTAGCAGTGGCTTTTCTTACTTCAAAGAATGCTAAGACCCCTCAGCAAGAGGAGACAACGTACTACCAAACAGCACTTCCTGGAAATGATCGCTACATCAGTGTGGGAAGCCAAGCAGATGCAAGTAAGTTTTCTTTTTCCCTCAATATTTTAATAGAAGATAATATAAATATTTTTTAGGGATGTGTTTAGTTTTATATAGCTGAGGTGGAAGATCTTAGTTGATCTTTTTAAAAAAATTAGTGTAATTAAAAAGAGCATTTATTTTTATCAGCTGCATTGTATTTTTTCAGATTAGAAGAATTTAAGTTACATATTTTTATCATAGAATAAGTCATGTAATACTCATTGCTTTGAAATATGGACTGGTTAAAAGTCTCATTTACCAAAGAAAGCCAATTGCTAGAGTTTCAATGGGTACACACATTTTTAAAAATGGGTTTTAAGTAGAAGTAAAACCTTTGTGCTATTTTAAAAGGGGAGTACTTTCTTTATTGTACCTTTCTCTCACAAAAATAATAAGTTAATGTTGGAAACCTTTAGATAAAGGTTTATCATTTAACAAGTTTCTCTTGCTACTAATAAAATGAATTTGGAAAAGGTATACGAAAAACTTTCTATTAACCCCCTAATTTTTCTCCATGACACTTATACCTAGTGTTTGTAGCACCTAGAATTTTTCAGAATACTTTTAAGTCCTTATCTAATGGTTTAATAACTGTGCTACAGAAAAAAATTAATTTAGTACCAATATCAGATTCTGTTGAGTCATTTATGTTGTATGGTGACCCATGGGTATCAAAGTAGAACTGCGCTAGATAGAAAAATGTAGCATTTGTTTTATGCATTATTGACTTAAGAGGTTTGGTAGGAAAAGTATATTTGACCTGATACTAAGGGTTCAATAGAAAGTGAATGTATAGAAAATAATGATGGCAACATATATTCAGATCTGCTTGATACAACTGATGTATGGATTGTTATAAGAGCTGTTATAAGAGTCCCCAATAAAATGATCTTTTAATTAGTATATTCGATGAGAGCTTCAGAGTTTGTTGATAGATCATCTCAGAGTTTGGGAACCAGAAATAAAAGCGCCCATTCACATAGCTATTTGCAACTATCGATGGACACTTAATACCACTTAGTTTTTAATCTATTGATAATCTATTTTACTTTTCATTTTTTAACAATGGTTTTAATAATTTTACTCTGTAAATAATCTTATGTCATCCAAAATTGAATTACACCTTTTTACACAGGTTGTTAATATGGGGGACATATATGTATTTAAGATAGGCCCGATTGATTATATCTGAGTTCAAGATGAACTGTAACGTGGCCTGTATCTACTTTTCTAACTTTATGTTTCACTGTTTTTCCCTTCTTAAATGCCTGGATGATCTTCCAAGTGCTGTTTCATTTTTCTCCATCTATATCAGTGCTGCTCCTTCTACCTGGAATTCCCTCTGGCTCGTTCTTCCCTTCTAGTCTAATTTCTTTTAGTGTTGTAAAGAGTGTGTGAGCTTTAGCTAGTGCTTTAACAGCAGCCAGCACATAATTTTGTATTAACACATACCTGGTACTTTGCAATGATTTGCTTGCACCTGTCTTCTTTAACAAACTAGAAGCTTGATAGGCAAGGCGCTATTAACATTCCTGTAAGCATACCAAATCAGTGCTTGGCACAATGTAGGTACTCAAAAGTGTTTGCTGAATAGTTTGATAATGTATAATAGTTTGATTGTAGAAAAGTTGCTTCAAAACCAATGGAAGAGGAAAAGGTTAACAAACTTGTTGGAAAAAAGAGGTCATAGAAAGAATGAAGAAACTGATATTTGAAATACACCTTTCACAGTTGTGGTGTCTGGGTAGGCATGGAAACTAGTGAGGCAGATGAAAGAAAAGCAAAGGAATAACTGGAAACAGGAAATTGAACTTCCTCCATGTTCTAGTTCAAAGAATAAAAGAGTTCTACGAGAACGTGTAAACTCTTAACATAGACGGTTCACTCTGAGGTAACAGGTGTGTGTGCGTGTGTATGTGTGTGAAAATAAAGATCACATGGCTTTCTTGAAGAAATTTATTGGCTGTGCAAGAAGTCAATGAATATCGTTAAGCCCAACAAATAAAGGCATGGTGACAATGTCATAAGGCGAAAAGAAAAGCATGAGTCGGTGCCTCTAGGCAGCTGGTGACCTACTTTCAGAAGACTTGTCCCCCATTTGCTGATAATTAAAAAAAGTGTATATATATATATATATATATATATATATATATATATATATATACATATATATATGTAGCTCTTGAAAAATATGTACTAAGCAATTCCATTATTTTACTAAAAAATATGGAAACAGAATTTCTGACTTCATGTCAGCTGATTTGGTGTTGCGGTTTCTTATATGTAAAAGATTGTAACCTTCTAGCCAGAATACTCTCACTATCTAATTGAGGAAGGTGTCCATAAAATTGATTTGAAGTTATTGAGAAACAAATGAGAAGATTAATGTGACAATTATCTTAACAAGACTGGCAGTATTAAATTAGGACAAAATAGCTGATGAGGTAAAACATCATACTTTTACATTTAACATGGTTGTAATAAGTTTGTAAAATATTAGGAAGTAAAATTGCTTTTGGGAAACAATCTTGATTCAGGATTTAAATTTAGTAATGTCATAATGTAGTGTAGGTGCCCTGGTGGCATATTGCTTAAGTGTTGGTTTGCTACTTAGCAGGTCAGCAGTTTAAAACCACCAGTCACTGTGCAGGAGGAAGATGCGACTTTCTACTCCCATACAGTGTTGCAGTCTTGGAGACCCACAGAGACAGCCCTAGTCTGTCCCATTGGGTCACTGTGGGTCAGAATCGAGTGTATTGGCAGTGTGGGTCTTTTTTGGGGCCTGGGGGGGCTATAATACAGTGTTGCATACTTTAAAACTGAAAATATAAAATAGGCATTCAGCAAATATTAAAAAAAATAAGTTCTTTAAATTACTGCAAAATTGTTTTTTGGAAGAAATTAACTGTTAAATGTATTTGTTATTCTTGGTGTGACAAAATTTACTTCTGGGGCAAAAGCAAGTAATTGCAAATGAATATGTATTAAAATGCAGGTTTCTTGAGAGAATAAAAAAACTAACTTCTGAGGGACTTTAGAGTGATAAAATGATCAGTCTGAGTAAATTCTCAAGGAATTGTACAAATAGATTTTTTTGTGTTTATTTTTATTTTATAAAACATATATTTGTACTTGAAAGTTGATCATACATACTTTACTTATTTGAAATATGGCCCTTTTTTGCATTTAAAAAATTTTGTGTGTTATGCATTATTATTTGAAAGTTGATATTTATCTTACTTAAAATTTATTTAAATTTTAAATATATTAAATTCCTTACAACCAGGGTTAGAGCAAGAACTGACTTTTTAAATATGTCACAATTTGGCTGTAGTGCTGACATAAGATCAGTATTTTGAAATATGATTCTTATTACATGAGAACTACATGTGCTTTTTTGTTGAAACGATATAGTATATAACTGCTAACTTTATAACTTATATATATTTCTTAGGGTGAGCTAACTATAGTTTTTAGTGATTAGAAAAATTAAAATTTAAAACGTATCCACTAGAAGTCAAATTTAGGCTTGTGGGGATATTTTCACTTTTGTTTACACTGATGCATTATAGGGTATAGAAATGATATAACTTGATTTAAAGAATGTTTATATTTTTCAGAATTCATATAATATTTAAGAAGTAATTATAGTTGAGTTAATAGAACAAGTGTATGCTTTAGCACAGTTTTCATTTTCACCTTTGAAGAGAAAAGATTAAAAAAATCTTGCAACTTCTATAGTAATGAGTTCAGAAGTGGTGAAGTTAAGGTTTGGACTTTTCCATATCTTAATACTCTCAAAGGTCCACATCAGTATTTGATCTTTAGAAAACCTCCAGGGCATATAGTTGCTTGGGAGAGTCCCAGTCAAACTCCGACTAGAAATGGACTGAGTGCACCACGCATGCTGCTGCGTGCTGCAGATGTGCTCACAGCTCTAGGGAGGCTGAAGGTCTGAGTCCAGACAAACGGCCATAAGCACACTGTGCACGGCTTTGCCCATTTTAAAATCGAATAGAGTATTTTTTATTTCTTTCTTGACCATTAAATTCTTTTGAACTTTCTTGAAACAGGAAAAAAACAGTATATGCGTACCAGAACAAGATGTGCTACAGTTGAGCAATCAAAGTGTGGATCAAAAGATAAGAGGGATTTGGGTAGGTAATTTTAAGACAGAAAGTAAGCCACATATTAATTTAAGTTTTAGAGAAATTAGTGTAACACATTGGACTGAGTGTTAACTCAGACTTAACAGATTTATAATCAGTATACTTTTTATTTGCTAAGAAACAAACAAAAAAACCCCTACATTATTTGGGAAGAATTGCTTAGAAAGTAAGAAAATGTAAGAGTTCTTTGGTAGAGTGCTGGCTGTGGCTGTGTTGCCTGGCCAGACTAAATGTGATTTATACCACAGGGGACGCCAAATCCCATTCTTGTCAGTTTATCTTTTTAGCAACTGAATGCTGAGTTCGTTTAGATAGGAAAAAACTGTAATGCAAGTTAAATCAATTAAAAGAAATTCTAATTGTATAGCACTATTTTGATGATTTACAAACAGTAATGGTTAGTTTAAAAATGAGATGCTAAAATGTGACAAAAGTTATTATTTATAATTGTTTAAATACAATTAGACTTAATATTATATTGGACACACATTGTAGCATTACTTCCATAACTTAAAAATTATGTTAATTTTAACACCAAACAGTAGACATTGGCCTTTACACTTTTAATTTATACATGTAGAATACTAAATTTTAATACTTGCTACTGAATACAAGTTGGAAAGCATAGTAAAATTAATGCCAAAGCTTCCCACTTTACCTCTCATTTCACTGTTTTAATTTTAGCAGCCATCTTTGAAAGTACTAGGTTTTTAAAATGAGCTGTTTAATAAGCTAGCCACTAGTCACAGGGACTACTTAAGTATAAAAAAATTTAAATAATATTCAAAATTCCATTCTTTGTTTGCACTTTCCAAGCATTTGAAATGCTCAGTAGTAGTCATATGTGATTCATTGTCTACTGTGTGGGCAGTTCAGGTATTATGCATTCATCACAGAAAGACCGCTCTCTAACCTTTTACTGAATAGGAAAAACAAACTTTTAATGGAAAAAAAACATGCTCTTTTTATTAGTGCTACTATGAAATGAAGTCAGTGATTTTTTAAAATCTCTGTTCCATGATCTAGGTCTTGCTCTGCATCTATCATATATATACATATACTATTAGGTACTGTACCTCATTAAACAAGCAGATTAATACTTCCTGCTTTCATGGACAGAAGCAGGCAGTAAATAATACACATTGTTAGATAGTAGTGAGTTTATAAAGGGCAAAAGAGCAGGCTAAAGGAACACGGTACAGGGTTGAAGTTTTTGGTGGGACAGAAAGTACAGTATTTTAGATAGAAGATAGAATTATCAGGAAATGTGTTTTGGATACAGTCTGAGTTGAATATGGGAATGAACCTTGGGAACATCTGAAGAAAGTTCTTCCCAGCCTAGTATCTTGGGAAGTATATTATTTGGATATACAGAGATAAATGGTAAGGATGGCCAGGAAAAACCTGTGGAAGAAGTAGTGTGAATGGCAGCCAGGGTGGTAGGATTTTTATTTCTGATCTTCTGCTAACCATCCCTATGTTTGTATCTGCCTTTTTCTCTTAACAGCGCTCCATTCTTTGTTGGCCTGGTTTTTTATAGTTTTTCCCAATTTGTCAAAACAACTATTCAGTTTGCAGTCCTGTCAGTTCCATGCGCACTTTCCCCTTCCATTGTTGCTGCTAATGTATGTATTCTCATTATTTCTTTCCAAACTCTTGTTCTGCGCTTAACTCCTAACTCCTCAAAGAAATTCTTCTCATGTCACTCATCTGCCTAGTTATCTCTGCTCGTGGTTAATATAAACTTAGCTTAGTAATAGAAAAGTGTCTTAAGTTTATGTAGATAAGGAGACAAACAGAAGATTAATCTATTTTTTCCTTCAAAAACAATTATTCACATATGAAATTATATTTTAATTTTGTGCGAAATAAATTTTTTTTCCCTTCAATGTCTGTAACAAAATTTATCCCCGAGCCTCACCAGAGGAACAGGGCCCAGGAGTTACAGTGTCTCTGTGGCAGCCTTCTGGGTCAGTGTCAGCCATGGGTGGGGCAGGCACTGAATTTGACACAGCTGCAGCGAAATAATTTTTTGTGAACTTAATTAGAAGCCTCTCTTATAGTGTTTTATGGCCACGAGAAAATGAATTATAAGTTAGAAACAACTTATACATTTCATATATTTTGGAAGTAGAGAAGTGCTTAGTTGGTATTTTACTCAAATTTATTTGGAAAAGGATAGCTTTATTAGGGTGAGTTTCTTGTTTGATGTATACTTTGACTGAACAGGAAAAATATTTTAAGCCATTCTTGAAAATAATGACAGTTAATCTCACATGATTTTGTACACATGGTGTCCAACTAACTCCACACATGCACTGCTGGATTGTGCTCATCACGCTGGAGGAGTGGTGGCTAAAAATGACGTTGTTTTACTAAGGATCTGAGTTGGCACAGGGGTATATGAGGGATTTCTATAAGAGCATTTTTCTAATTGAATTCTTGCTAGTTAGGAATGTTTATAGCTGTATTTATTTTTTGTTCTTTTAAAATGTAAGCATGTAAAGACTCGTGGACTTTTCTCTTTTAATTTTAAAAGTAATAGTTCATGCCATGTTTTTTTTTAAAACCAGTTTTATTGGGGGTTCTTACAGCTCTTATAATTCAGACCTATATGCATTTTGTCAAACACATCTGTACATAAGTTGTCATCTTTTTAAAAACATTCTTTCTACTCGAGCCCCTACATCAGCTCCTCATTTCCCTCCCTTCCTCGTTCTCCCTCCTCCATGGTCCTTTCATAATTTATAAATTATTCTTTTCTTTTTCATATACTGACTGCTGTCTCCTTTCACCCATCATGCCATGTTTTTTTTAGAACTTATTATTCTACTTCATCCAGAAAAAATAAGTCAGATTTAGTTATTCTAGGTGAAATATTTTGCTCTACTATTTTGTCTTAAAAGCATTTGTATTTAGGATGTAAATAGGTTATAAAAGGCTGCTTTCAGGATTGCTATATTCTAAAATTTTCTATAGAAAGTTAGAGCCTTTTTGAATAACATGAAGAAAATTGTTATAGTGAAAGTACAAAAAATAATATACTATCCCTATGTTTGAAGGATTAAGTCCTAACTTGTCCTTAAGGACTGGCATCAGTCAACCTTTATAGCATTCAAAAAAGAGAAACCAAACAAAGTCACTTCCACAAAGTCTTGTCTGACTGAAGGGGCCTATAGGACAGGGTAAAACTGCTCATGTGGATTTCCGAGACTGTAACTCTTTACAGGAATAGAAAACCCTGTCTTTCTCCCAAGGAGTGCCTGGTGGTTTTGAACTGCAGACCTTACTGATCGCAGCCCAAGACATAACCACTGCATCTTTATAGCACTTCTTCATAACAAGGGTTACTTACTCAGATTCCTTTGGCAGAGGTTTGCAGCGGATAAGAGTTTTGCCACTATCGCGAACGTCTTAACTATTGGAGATTCTGGGAGGGATGGGAGAAGTTGTAGACAATGAATCCAGTTATTCTAGTCTGAGGGGCAAAAACAAACTAACAAACACCATGGAGGCCGCCACACTGACTGCTTCCACGACAGCAGCCCAAGGTAAGTTGTTACAAGGCCTGCTTCCACCCTCTGTCCTCCTTTCAGCTGTTCTTACACCAGTCATTCCTCCACTAATTCAGCTTCTCTGCTGGGTTCCATGAGCTCTTGCAATGGGATCATCAGCACACAGAGACTCAAACACGACTCATGATTATGGGAGTCTATTAGGGAAGTCAATAGGTTGCCACACACCAGGATCAGAAAACATTAGGAATATCATCTTGTGTTCACAGCAGCAACCATGTCTCTCTCTGTGGTACTCAGCCATGTGGTGTCTTGGCATGTGGTCTCCATGGGGCCGAAAGCCGCCCTACTGCTCAACCTTAGAGTCCCATAGTTTCCATGCTGTGCTCTGTGTTTGTTGTTCCCTTGCCGTGGGGCCCCTGGGATTGTAGTGGTCAGACTTCTGTTGTCTCTACTGTGTCGAGCAGGGAGTGGGTCTGGAAACGGTGCAGTAGTAGTGGCTTTTCCTCGAGAGTCCTGGGAATTACCTCTTCCAGCTTCTGGGATGCCTTATTCTTACAGCCAGGTGAATGGCAAAACTGACCAGTCCCCTCTGCTAGTGTTCACATCTTATTTACATAGTTCCACCTGATTATTTGCTGAGAGTGACAGAGAGCTGGATAAAGAGCCATATTAAGAAATTTCAGTTCGCCATACAGCCAAGTAACAGTTTTATCCTCTTATCCCAGGGTAAGGTAACCTATTTATTTATCTAATTAATTAATTGATTACTTAATGTTTGTTGCAATGCCAGGGTCAATTGTAAGACTGTACTATATTGTGGATGCTCACAACAGTAGAGATTAAATGCCATTAAAAGGGACATCCTTCTATTCCATGGTAGCTCTGGTACCCTGGTTATTAGTGTCACTCATACGACCAGGTCTTCTGATTGGTTCGTGCCTGGTCTGTCACTTCTCAGCTCAGCTAGCTGACCCCTTGGCCTCTGAACTACTCAAGCAAGTGTTACAAGCCTCTGTCTTTCAGCCTACACATGCCCAAAGGCACTCCATCCTCCAAAAGACGCCATTCAAAAGCCCTGGCTTACGTTTTTCATGAGTCTGCAAACCCATTTCTTTTAATTGTCTGAAAGAAACCCACTTTTCAAGTGAGCCTCCTATCTGAAGGCACTCAGCTTTACCTTGGTCAGTGGGATGGAAAGCCCACTACTTTGTCTCATGTTCTGGCTCTTGGTGCTGCTGCTGTTGCTTTTACCACCAGTCTCTGTTGCTCCAATGGTGTCACCGTTTTCTTTCTCTTGGATGAGATGGTTCAAGGCTCAGGAATCAGGAACCAAAGAACAAGCTCAGCTTCTGTCACTTCTTTCTTGATTGTAATGACATCTCCCATTCCTGCTTTTGAGATGGCTCTTTTTAAACCTAGCAGGATGACAAACTGACCAGGGCCCTCACTGAATCCCTACAAACCTGCATTCATGATCCCACCCGTTCATTTGGTGAGTGTTAACCAAATTATGGTTAGAAGTGCCATATCCAGCAAATCATTGTACAATCAGAGAAACAAATCATGCCTATGACTTTTCAATACTCTTTATAGTAAATTAATTTGTTGTATTCTTTGAATAGATCTTTTAAACTGAGAATGATTTTGCATTGGTAGTTTGGAAAACATTTTCTTCTAAATGTTAAAACCTCTTTATTAAATGAAAAGCTATACTAACATTTCCAATGATCTTACCAGTAAAGCCTTTTAAGTACTGAGAACATATAAAGCTCAGTGGTTGAAACAAGTTTTCCAAACTTCTGACTTTTACTTGAGAGCTTAAAATTAATCATTGGGAATAGATACTCATTTGTGTTTCTTCAATTAGCAGATTCACAATGTTCATTTTTGAGAAAGTATCTGCTAAATGCTCACTACTGAACAGCTATAGCGCATCAATTGTGTTTTCAAGTATTGTGGAAAAACAGCTAGCTATTTAAAATATTGCACATATATTTTCATTAGATAAGCACATACTTTGATTATATAGAAGCAATCATTTATGTGTACTCCACATTTCAATGCTGAAAGTTAAAAGCACCTGTAAATAATAAAATTAAATACTGCTTTTTCATCAGATTCTTAAGTGAAACTGACTTTAATAAAAAAATGATCATGCATAACTGTAATGCAACACATATGCATATAATTTAGTTCTTGATTTGTACTAATGTGCAACAGTCTCACCTGCATTGTTTTTATACCAATAATGCAAGTGTGATAACAGAAGGAAAAGCAACTAATATCTTAGTACCAAGGAACTGAGATCCTGGATATTTAATCATGTTAATGCAACCTTTTCTATATTATTAACTGAAGAGAAATGGATGTCCTTTAAAGTTCTATTTAAAATGTTGGAGAACAGACGTCAAGGGGTTAAATCAGGATTTTAAGATGGAAACCTAATACTTTTCCGTCAAAACTCTCAAAATTTCCCTGTTTGAGGAGTGGGATGAGCAGGAGCATCGCAGTGGTGGTAGAGCACCCTGTTGAAGCTTTCTGGGTATATTTCTGCAAAAGCTTTGGCTATCATCTTTTTAAAACTCTCTTCTAATAGTCTGATATTATAATTTTTTAGCTCTATAGAAAGTCAACAAGCAAAGTGCCTTGAGAATGCCAACAAACTATTGCCACAATTTTTGCTCCTGACTGATCATCTCTTGCTTGGACAAGACCATGTTGACTTCTTGTTAGCCTTTGCTTGGATTGTGCTGTTGGCTTCAGGATCATGCTGGTGAAGCCATGTTTCCTCTCCTGTTACAGTGCTTCAGGATTTAAAAAAAAATCATTTTATTAGGGGCTCATACAACTCTTATCACAAGACATACATACATCAATTGTGTAAAGCACATTTGTACATTCATTGTCCTCATCATTCTCAAAATATTTGCTCTCCACTTAAGCCCCTGGCATCAGCTCTGCATTTTTCCTCTCCTCCCCCTTCTTTCATGAAACCCAGATAATTTATATAAATTATTATTTTGTCATATTTTGCCCTGTCCGACGTCTCCCTTCACCCACTTTTCTGTTGTCCGCCCCTTAGGGGGGAGGTTATATGTAGATCCTTGTAATTGGTTCCTCGTTTCCAACTCAACTTCCCTCTACGTTCCCAGTATCGTCACTCACACCACACTGGTCCTGAAGGGATCATCTGCCCTGGATTCCCTGTGTCTCCAGTTCCTATCGGTACTGGTGTACCTCCTCTGGTCTAGCCAGATTTGTAAGGTAGAACTGGGATCATGATAGTGGGATGAGGGGGTGGGGAGAGGAAGCATTTAGGAACTAGAGGGAAGTTGTGTTTTAGCCTTGCTACGGAGCACCCTGACTGGGTCGTCTCCTCCTCAAGAGCCTCTGTAAGGGGGTGTTCGATTGCTTACAAATGGGCTCTTGGTCTCTACTCCGCACTCCCCACCTCATTCACAATGATATGATTTCTTTGTTCTGATGATGATGCCTGATACCTGATCCCTTTGACACCTCGTTGTTTAACATTTCTATTGAAAGCTCTGCTGTTATCTGCAGTTGATCTGGGCCTAACAGTTTAAGTACTCATGGAGCAGAAAGTTGGTTCCAATTTTAGTTTTTCGCCAGAATTGTGTAAGCTGAACCAATGGAGATCTTGGCTCTCTGCTGCTTTTCGGCTTCAGCTCCATCTTCAAATTGTCTCATCCCTCTTTAAATGAATTTTCTACTTGTACATTGCCAATTTCTTAAGTGTCCATAAACTTTTCGTTAAGTGTACGATATTTCACCATTCTTCCATCCAAGCTTTGCCATGAACTTGCTGTTTGTGCCCCCTTCAATTTTGGTAGACTTCATGTTGTTCTGATAGGGTCATTTTTCTCAAGCTGATGTCTTATCCTTCTTAGTGCCTCAAGGTAGATGTTGCTCAAACATGTTAAATCAAGTTAGTATGACTTTATTTGGTACAGCATTTCAAAAATCCATCCATAACTTTTTCATGTTACTTATTTTCCATGTCCTTTTTAAGATCTGTTGTATTATGGAAATAGTTTTCCTTCCTGAACCTCCTGTCTCTTCACCAGACTAGATAGAAGAATGCAGCATTTGAATGTTTGTAAAATTCCCAAACCTAATCCATTTTCATCTAGTCAAATTCTTACTCACAGTCACGGTATAGGGCTGAGTAGAAATAGGGTTACCGTATATACTCGTGTATAAGCTTAGTTTTTCAGCAATTTTTAATATAAAATTAGGTGTCTTGGCTGATATTGGGAGGGGGGCTTATACTCGAGTATCTACGACATTTTGGCTGTAATTTTTTTGAGGGGGGGGCACAGAATGGAGACTTTTATTTCTGGGATTTAAATTTGGGCACAGAGAATTCTCAATGCCTCATGCTTTGGACATTCCAATGAGAAATTCTGTGTAGTGTAAGAGTGCTTGGCACGACTTTGTGAGCATGACTCAGTAGTAGTGACCAGCAGACAGACAAAAGCAACAACAGAAGCAGATCGCCAAGTCTTTATTCCGTGGACCCACTAGTGGGACTGCACTACTAACCTTTTGGTATACTTTCCACAGCCAGAAATTGTTTTTGTATTTGTAATGTTCTACAAAGCTGTTTTGAGGAAAAGTGTAAATTATAATAGGAGTAGATTTTAAAAACTAACCAAATATGTATTTTTTCCCTATTAAATGTCAGAACATTAGTTTCTAATGGTTATCTGAAACCCTATAGGCAGATAATAATATATAGATGCCTACTCTCCTCTGTTATCCTTTTGGCCCTTTCCCTTTTGTAAAACTTTAGAGTAAAAATAGAATTTAGAAAAAAATCAATTTTTAATCAAATTTAGATTTTGATGTATCTAAAATGCAAATAACAAAAGTTGAGAGGAAAAACCCTACCCCTATAATTTTGCCCACTCCAAAAGTAAAGTAATAGCAGAAATATCTATTTCATTTTCTTGTATTGTTCTTGTCACTCCTCCTCAACAATACGATATAGTTCCTGTCGCTGTTTGAATGGGAGTACTGGGAGATGACAACATTGACATTTGATAGGTTAAGGACTTGAATCACTATATTGAGAATTAGATTTGAAAATTGTAGTGTTTGCCGTAGCAGTGGGACTGGATCATTAGCGGTGTTAGTTAATAGCCGAACCCGTCATTCTTTAGCAGAAGAAAATTGAGTACTTGCAGCGGCAGGGCTGTTTTCTTAGTTTGATGAGGAACTCTGAGATTTTAACATTTGTTTTCACACATAGTAAAATCACGATTTTAAGTGAAAAGGACTGCAGATGATGTAGCTTGTTTAAAATAGAAAAAGTAAAGTCAAACCTTTATCACTGAATTGATTCTGACTCATGTGAGACCGTGAGGTACAGAAGTAGAACTCTTCTCCAGAGTTTTCTTGGCTGCATCTTTGAGGAAGTAAACGGCTTCTCTTTTCTTCTCAGGAACTGCTCGGTTGGTTCAAACTGCGATCCTTTAGGCTAGTAATTGAATATAAATCTGACACCCCCTGAGCTGTCTTGAACACAGGAAATGAAAGATCCTTATACTTTCTCATTTTGTAAAATATTGTATCAGTTTACACATTTAACCACTGTAACATCTTAGCACATTCCTTCCCCTAGACTTAAAGTAGAAGGAAATATATGCTGGATACACATACTCGTGTATAAGCCGAGCTTTTCAGCACATTTTTTAAAGCTGTTTTTGTGGTAAAATTAGGTCCCTCGGCTGACATTCAAGTTGACTTATACTCGAGTATGCATGGTACCTATTGTCAATTTGTTTCTGAAACATGATTGTTTGAACACTCAGATATTATTTGCTAAATGTCTAGGTATTGACAAACTATAAAGTCTAATTATTAAAGCTTTTAGGAGTTTTAATTATGTATATTTGGGTTAGTTTTAATTTCAGAAAGAATATATGTAAATGTTTAAGTGTATAGATTTTAAGTCTTGGTCAAGAAAATATTTTCATCAGTCTTTGTTTCACCAGTCTTTTAATCAGAGAATCTAGTAAGTCCTGAAATTCTTCTGTTTTGAAGATCATTTGTGCTACTGCTTTATATATATATTTTATGGAAAAGAAGGCTTAGTTATAAGGTATAGCCAATTTAAAATGCATTTGTTTATATTCTCTTTGGACAGGCTCTTATAATACAGAATAAAGGGGGTGCCAGCTTTGATTTGATAGGGATATATTGATATAAAATCTCCATGATGAGTTACTTTGTTTGACTTTGAATTTTGAGAAAGATAGTTTTGCTTTTCAGATGTGATTGATCTCACTGGAGATGATAAAGATGATCTTCAGAGGGCAATTGCCTTGAGTTTGGCGGAATCAAACAGGGCATTCAGGGAGACTGGAATAACTGATGAGGAGCAAGCCATTAGCAGGTAAAAACAATAATGCGCATAAAGCAGATATAAGTACTATTTTTAAAAAATTATAATTGGCCTTAAGACATACTTCATAACAAAGTAAACTACTAATATACTTATGTGTTGCTTTTATGTTTATCAGAATAATTATTTGCTACTTATGAAATTGAAGCTTATTTTTCAAGTATTTGGGATTGGCATAGTAAGAGATTTAATATTTCTTTATCTTTCATACACTATAAAATTTAATTTTCAATCACTAAAAGAAGGGCAAAATTTTCATATAAAGGACCAATATTTAAATATTTTAAGTTCTGCAGAAAATACTTCTACAACTGCTCAACTGTTTTTGTTATGGTGCGCAAGCAGCCCTCACCAATAAATAGAGCACCGACGCTGCCTGCTTCCAATAAAACTTTATTTACAAAAACAGACTCTACGGGATTTGGGCTGTAGCTATAGTTTGCTAAACCCCAACCTATAGTATTTTTGTAATTTAATTCCTTTTTCAATATGTGTTAGAGTATATATTTTTCCTATGTATAACAAACTTTTCTAATTTTAAACAGTTTATATGTTTAAAAATTAACTAGATTATGTACATTTGGTTACATCCTGAGTTAATCTTGATTGAAAACAAACAAACAAAAGACCAAAACCTTTTTACATTTTTAGCTAATTTCCTTTGAACAGTTTCTGTAAATCAGTGATAATTCCATTTTACTGATGAAATGTTAAGCTTTAAAGAAGTTAACTGATTTTCCTCACATAGGTAGGTGCCATGACTCGAAAGCTTTGTTTTTCCCCTTGTAGCACACTTGGTAGCTAAATGTACCAGCACTCTCAGATGTTTCCCAGCGTCCTCTCAGACACCAAACCCACTGCCTTTGTATTGACCTGTATGGAGTGTGGCAGCGGTTACAGGAGTAGACTGTGTTGGCGTCTCTCACCCTGCAGCAGGTGGTTGTAAACTTGTGTCGGATCAGTCCTACTCTATGTGGCAGCAGTACGAGGGCCCCTTTCCTGGAGCAGCAGCATTACTATATTTCTCTCACTAAAGTGGGGTCACTACTCTAGGGTTCAAAGTGCTGGAGTCCAGCAAAGGCGGGCAGGCTTAATGTTGCTGTAGGAATTACTTTGTAGGATATTTCATCAAGATGGGAAGACAACTGAAGTGATTTTTCCTCAGTGTAATTGTGGCTAATGTCACTTAATGTTGGTGACTTAAAGAAATGCAGGAAAAGGAAATGCCTTGTTTGGGCATTGTAATTAGAGTATTTTCAAGGATTTAGTAAAGCTGTATAAATTAGCTTTTGTCTCCTTAAAACAGGGAAATCATTGTAATTGTCCTGGGTAGTTATTAATCTTGAAAATGCTCACCCCTTGAGGGGAAATATGTCATATATGAGCAGGAGCTCATGTGTAAGGATCGTCATGTCATCATCATATGTCATTTTATCAAATGCAGTGGTGCCATTTCTTTACAGTTGAAAGCTAGTATATACATGAAAAGAAGACTTAAGACTTAATGCCAAGTTAGTATTAGGACTTCAACTTATTTGATGTGTTTTCTCATTTTTCTGGAAACAATGAATATAAACATGATAAAAAATTAGAAATACTTTCCTAGTTATACTATTGAAACTATTTGTAAGCTTGTGTATTCAGTTAAATGTAAAAGCTCTATATTGTTTTGCATGCACGTTTTCTCCCCGTTTGGAAAAACATCTCAAAAATATTTTCTTTTGTGTTTTTGGTGTTCTGTACTATGTGCTCATCATTATAAATCTTTATGTAACTATATGCACTAGCACACACTTTACATTTGGAAGAGGTATTTCCTGCTGTAAAATGTTGCTTATTTTCTGGGTATAGATTATATTTCAAAATTTGCAGTTAGCAAAGGAACGTTCAATGTCAGATGTACAGGCTGGTTTGTCTGGAGAAATAAACCCTGTGATACTCACCTGTGTATGGCAAAGAACTTTATATCAAGAAATAACTCTATATGAAGAAGGCTCCCAGCCCAGTCCAACTGTAGTAGTCCATAAGGGCCCTCTCAGACTCATGTAGCAACATACAGAGTGCCGGAAGATCACAGGCCGGTGGACAAGATGTTGTTTGGATCCAAGGTCGGTGGAAACATGACAGGGCACCAGTAACTTTCAGGGTCAGTCGCCGAGTTCCAGCAAGCGGCAGAGGGAAAAGGAGGTTTCCAGGTTCTCCCAATTATAAGACCATAACTCCACGGTGGCATCATCAGGCTGTGACCAGACTGACAGGTTGGATTCCACTCCTGGACTTCTGTCCGTCTTTCAGTTGACATAATGTCATCTAACTACCACAATATATCAATCAAATTACAGTAGTGCCAGAGGTGTATGTGAGAATTCTGGCTAAAAATGTGACAGATCTTTTTGTTCCTGTTAGTTTTAGAAAGGTTTTTTGGCTAAATTTAAAAGGATGAAGGAGCATACTAAGGCAAACATTTGCAAGTCATGTTTAAAAGTAAATCTATCTATTATTCAATTTTATAAGGCAAAATCTTGTTAAATAAAGTCATAGGATCATTTGACTAATATTATATTTCAATAGATACACATTAACTTGAATGAACAGATCTGGAATACTACATAGTTTTGTATACTTAACAGATGTGATTAAAGTCCTATCTTTTTACATTTATATGTTTAATTCAAAACCAACTCACTGCTGTTGAGTTGACTCTGACTTACAGCAACCTTGCAGGAGAGAGAATGGCTTCACAGGGTTTCTGAGGTTGGAAATCTTTATGGAAGTGAGCTGGCTCATCTTTTTTCCATGGAGTAGCTGCTGGGTTCTAACCACAGACCTTTTGCTTAGCAGTGTTTTGATTAATCTACTGCTTCACTGTAATTGTGTTTAACCAAACAAACAAACAAACAAATTCAGTAACTTCTGCCGTCCAGTCGATGCTGACTCATTGTGACCCTATAGGACAGCGTAGAACTGCCCCTGTGAGTTTCTGAGACCGTAACTCTTCACCTGGGTAGAAAGCTCTTATCTTTCTCCCTTACAGTGGCTGGTGACTTCGAACTGCTGGCCTTGCACATCACAGCCTAACATTGAATCACTACGCCTGCAGGGATCCCTGTGTTTACGGACCCATATATAATTTTGTAAGCATGTAAAGTATGGGTAAACACTGGGTTCCTAAGTACAAGCTTGGTGGCTCAAACCTACTGGGAGTTTCCTAGGAGAAAAGCTTAGCAATCTTCTCCTGTAAAAATTACCGCCTCTGGGGCAGTCATCACTGTCTGATTGGGTGACTGTGGTGCGCAGCAACAGGTTACTTAGTTCGCAGTTTCTGTTGAAAATACCCCCATCCCAAGCCTGCAGTGTTGTTTCTGTTGTGTGCAATTGGGAGACCTGAACACACGTGTGATATCAGATTAGAAAAGCTAAAAAAGATATATTGCACAATATAACAGGGAAAAATTTCCAGTATATGAATTCTAGTTGTAAAGTTAGAAAATAGGGATGAAAGTTGACCTAGAGAATAAATATGTCTAATATACACTAATTGGTGTTCTGGGAGGAGAGGAGACAGTGGTCTACTGGCAAAATTTAAAGAGATTATCATGGAAAATTTCACAGACATGAAAAGATGATCTGTAATCTCATGAAACTCAACAAATTCTAATCAGGAAAATTAAGAGAAACTCCTATCTAGTTCATTTGAAACCTAGCAGCAGTCATCTTAGAAGTATTCTGAGAAGAAAAGGTAGACTTCTCCCAAGAAAATAGTGATAGTTAAGTGCCATTTCGACAGCAACATGTGATTGAGTTAATTCGGACTTATGGTGACCCTGTAGCACAAAGTAGGCTTCTGTGGGTTTCTGAGCTTACCGATCTCTATGGAGCAGAAGTGACCAACAGGGTTGACTGTCAGGTTTACCTGACCTCTGACTTGGCAGGTAACAGTGCAGTGTGTAACTCAGCATGCCACAATGGACACTTGAAAATAGTAAAGGAATTTTCAGCTAGTAGAAAGGAAATAATTTCAAAAATTCTGTTCTTAGTGCAAGAGTTTGTAGGAATTTCACCAGAACATTTTCTACATGAGGAAATTTCCAGGGACAGTACTGAAAGACTTAAGTATTTCATCTACAGTTATGATATAGTCAGTTGGTTATGACGACTATGAAATCAGGAGCTATAATTTGTTTTTTCCCCCCAGTCATCTCCTAACTATGCCCTGAAATTTCATGCAGAGATCAGGTAGATTAGGTAAAAGAGGAATAAAGCTTTCATAAAATGTACAGAGAATCATTGTGCCTCCCACTTTGACTTACATGGACCTTCTTTGGATAATCAGGTAAGCAGTGCCCTCAACTATCTTTATAATCTAAGAACCATCAGCCCAGGAAGCTAGTTCAGAAATCAACTCGAATCAAGTTTGCCAGGGTGCTACTCAGAGGCCTTATCAACTAAGCTAGACTGGGGTTGCCACCCACTCATCGCCATCGAATTGATGCCAATTCATAGTTACCATGTAGGACAGAGTAGAACTGCCCCTCTGAGTTTCTGAGACTGTAACTCTTCACAGGAATAGAAAACTCTGTCTTTTCCCCATGAAATCGCTGGTGGTTTTGAACTGCTGGCTTTGCAGGTAGTAGCATAATTCATAACCACTGCTCCGCCAGTGGTTGCAACCCGTGGGAGATAGAAAGAACTAGGAGATAGAAAGAACCATCTTATCCAGGAATGATCAGCTTAGAAATTTGATATTGGCCTATATAACTATTTATCCTGAACATTTAACCGAGACAGCCAACAGTTACGAGGGGCAACTGCTGAGAAAGTGTGTGGAGCCAGAGCCGGTGAAGGCGATACTGTGACGGATGATTTGAATTTATTTGTTAGGAGGACAGTGCAGTGCCCCAGTTAATTGCCCTTCTTTTGATGGCAGGAGTGTGGCATGTCCATCAAATGCTCTATCACCCAGTGCTCTGTTTCTATGAAAGGTACAGCACTGTTCCTTTGTTATTGGTTCGGGAATGTTAAACATGATGCAGACTGGTTTCAAAGTGTATATGTATGGTTGTGACTGGAGTTGGTTGATCAAAGTGGAATAGCAATATTTTAACTTGAAATAGAACCAACACCAATGAAACACTACTGATAGTTGAGAGAAGGTCAAAGGTCTGATGTACTCAGCCTGCTGAAGATTGGATGGGGTACACCCCATGCAATTAGCCTACCTAAACACAGCAGGACCAGGCAGGTACGGTCAGGAGTAACATTGCAAGTGTGCGTGGTAGCGTATTTATCAGTAACACACAGTTCCTTAACGTTTACACCTTTTATGATTGTGAACATGTTCCTTTCGTTTTCAGTAATGGCTTGTAGCAGTGATGGTGATCTGAGTGGTACAAGATTAAGCAGAAACTTAATTCTGGTCACTGAGTGGGCATATCATTCTCACTGTCTGAAATGAACCACTGAGAATACCAATATTGGTGCACATGAGGTAGTGGTTGTTCGGACGCTCTCAAGTAAGCTTTGATTTATAGCTACAGTACGTACAGCAGAATAAAACACGATGTGGCCTGGTACCGTCCTCATACTTACTGCTGCGTTTGAGCCACTTATAGCCACTGTGTCAGTCTATCTCACTCAGTGTCTGTGTTTTCCGCTAATCTGATCTACTTACCAGGAATGGTACCTCCTGAGCTTGTGGAGCAACTAGTGCTTTGAAAATCTGGGAATTTCTAATGAATTTCAACATATTTTTTACTAGCACTAGTATTTATGCCCTAGGTATCAACCTAAGACAATTATACTCTATATTATCTACAAACTGATGACTTATGTAAACATGTGTTTTATTGATAATCATTAGTAACAAATGTTTATGAATAGAGCAAAATGGATAAGCAGTTGTGGTATATTTATGTGATTGAAAGAGCATTGTAAGGGATATACTTCTGAGATTTTCAAAGAATGAATCTCCATCCAATATGTTCAGTGAAATAATCCTGACAGAGAAGAATAATGTGTGATGCTCAAGAACAGACACACTGAGGTGTAGTCATAAAAGTCAAAAGAGCATTTAGCTGGCGGACAGAGGTTGCTACTGCCGACCGGAAAAGGCCTATTAGTTCTTAGCAGTCCTGAACAAAGTATCCGTGTATGTATATGTATTTTTCTTGTGAAAGCAATGAAATTCTAAATTTATTTGATAATAGGAAGACCAAAGAGAATGAATTTGTTATATCAAATAATCAAGAACAATTATAAAGTTGTACTGATTATGACAATAGTGAGAAAAAGACAAAAAGATTTAAAAGTGCCAAAAATTTAATATATGTTAGGGATGGTACAGTATTTAATGGGAGGGTGGGGGCCTGGAAGATCTATTTATTTAAATTGTTGGATAAACATGCTATTTATTATTTATGCCCTCCAAAATTAAGTTTCACTTAATTTTTTTTACTTGGTAAAATTAATGACTTACAAAGTAAAGGTCTAACCATGAAAACTCAAATTATAAAATGCTTAAAACACAAAATGCAAAAATATTTTTTGTGATTTCAAGATAGAGACGTATTTCTTTTTAATTTATTAATTTGGGGTTAATATCTGTTTCATTCCATAGTTCAATCACGTCCAGCAGAAGTGTACATTTGCTACCACAGTCAGGTTCCAAACATTCTTTTTCTTCCTGGACTCCTGGACATTGTCTCCGTTTTACCTGACCCCACCTCCACTGTACCTGCCCCTCTCCCTGAAACCGTTATTCTACTTGGTGTCCCTGTAGCTTCATCAAGCCCGGGTTTCATATACCGAAACCCAGAAAAATGTTTAATGCAACTTCATGAGAGTGGCCTCCGGTGATAGAACACCCCCCCCCCCCGAGATACACCCTAATAGGAGCAAACCAAATGTTTGAAAACCAGATCAAGTGCAGTCCAGCTTGCATCAGAGGCATGGGTGTCAACTGACAACATTTTAACTATTCAAGCCAGATTTATATCTCTGATTGAGAAGTATTTCTTAAAGAGAACGAAAGCACTCATCTTCAAAGGTTCCTAAATTCCAATCTGTTAGAGATTAAAAGCTTTATTTATCAGCCTTGACAGGTCTTTATGGACAGCAACCGACTTGGTGCCACACAGCATTTGCCACTCACCCCACACGAGTAAGAATATCTGTGGGACTTTAACAGGTCATTAAACATTCTCACTTCTGCACATGGGAGACTTTTGTTTTTCCATATGACTAGAGAGATCAGCCGCCTTTGATTTGATCTGGTTTTGCACTTCTAATGTAGTGACTTTAGTATTTTCATCTTTATCATTAGTATTTGATGAGTAAATTTGAATAGTCCTCGTAGGAACTGGTATCCTTGTGGCAGATAGGCATATTTTTCAGTGAGTATGAAAACATCTCAACAAGGGACTTAGGTGAGTTAAAGTGGGAGTTTTTAATGTTGCTAGTGGAACACAATTTAAGTTAAAAGGGCAACAAGAAAACAAACTGAATAACAAAATCAAAACCTGCAATGAAATTGTAATGTGAACATAGAAATGTGCTATAATTAAATATTTTAAACATACAGTATAGTGTGTGCAACTAATAGGCAAGAAAACATTTTGTTGTCTTTTTCTGGGGTGGCGAGGCTAAGAAAGGAGATGATACATGGCAGCTATTGGTTTTTATTTATGACAACACATGAGGTTGCTTTTGTCCAAACGGTACATTTTCTTACAGGCTATTTATGAACTCCCTGAGATTTGCAGAATTTATTTTTTCTCATTTTATTGGCGTTTATTTAGCTGTTGCATATCTGATACTTCAAAGCCTGAGTGTTATCATTAACTTTATGTTGGTGTGGAGGTCAGGGAACCAACAGGGATTGACTTCATAACACTTGTTTAGCTCAACAGATTTTATGAGAATCATAGAGATTGAAAAATAATAATAACAGGTGTTTCTCAAGAGACTGGTTGGCTAGTAGGTCTTTTGATGTGGCACAGTAAATGGACTTGTAAAATACCTTAAAAATCAGGAGGAGGAATTCTACTGCGGCACATTAAGCCCGTTGCTGTGGATTCCAGTTCATAGTGACCTGACAGGACAGAGTTTGGAACTGCCCCATAGGCCTTCCAAGGCCCAGATCTGGAGAACAGATTGGCCTCTCTTCGTCCCCTGGAGCGGCTGGTGGCTTTGAACTGTCTGCCTTTTGGTTACCAGCTCAGGTCCTTATTAGCTCCTGAGGCATATTGAAAGGCCCTAGTTATATAGTAAAACGTCTGAGAGCTGGAACTGTATGGGACTGCCTTATTAGTTTCTTGGGCTTCCCACCTTTTACCACGTGCATTTTAACACTTTTCTGTCATTCATTTTTGTGAATGATATTTGAGCTTTCCTACTCTATTCTTTACCTGACATAGAATCTGGTATGTACAGATCTTACTGTATACATGAATATGTTTTAAATCTGCAAAGTGAGATTACAAAGTCATAAAGTTCCTTTTACGTTCATTGCCTTTTAGCATTATAGTTCTATATCCTGTGGCTAAAGAATATTATAATAAACCCATTCCCATACTTTTGTTATAATGAAGGATGATATAGCTATCATTACTGAATTAAATTTATGAACATTTAATACTGTAAATACAAATATAATTTAGGAATTGAATATTGGTATTATCATTAATGTTATGTTGTTAATGTATTTTGCTGAACTGCACAGCTGGGCCAATGGGAAGTCTCTCAAGTTGATTGATTGACCTCTTACTAATTTTTCTTGGGCTCTTAAAAACTGCTATGGTAACCGTGGGAATTTTTATTTCCTTTGTACCCCCCCAAAAATTTGCTTCTATGGAGTTAATGCTGACTCTTAGCGACTCTCCTATGGGTTTCTGACTGTAACTATTTATGGGAGTAGAGAGCCCAGTCAATTTCCTGAGGAGCTGCTGGTGATTTTGAACTGCAGAACATGTGGACTGCAGCCCAGTGTAATAGCCACTACACTACCAGGGCTCGCTCTTTTGGCCCTGTTTGTCTAAATATCTTCCAAGGAATTTTAATTCTTTTTAATGGTAAATAATTTCAGAATAAAGCCTGAGGTGTGGGTTTGCATGGGAGAGTTGATTTAGGACAAAGAGTACTCTTAGAAGTGATAAAAATTTACAGTTTTTAAAAAAATGCCTGCGTTCACTGGATATTTATAGTTTAACCTTGTTATGACCTTTTTATATTTTAGTGTGTGGTTTTATTGCTCCACAGGCTTTCTGCTGTACCACAAAGCAAATAATATTTGAAGTACAGCTATATTATATGTAATATTATGTTGTACATACTACTGTTAGGGATAGATTCTCCCCCCCAAAATTAAGAAATATAATAATATTATTTTGGTATTACCCTAATAAGGCAAAATCTATAAGATAAAGCTGATGTAGCAAGAATGAATTTTCTCCAGTAGTAAAAAGAGTTAGAAAAATGTACTCTTGCTTGGATTGGTAACTACAAGGTCAGCCATTCAAACCATCATTTACTTTTCAGAAGACAGATTAGCCAGGCTGTCTGCTCCCTTAAAGATTTACAGCCTCCAAAACCGGTAGAGTCAGGATGCGTCAGAATGGGGGTAGATTTGTTTTGCCTATTCTACGCGTCAGCATTTTGAAAGAAGCAGAGTGGTATATGACAGCCTGCTTATTTGTGCCTGCTTTATTTCTGCCTTTTTGTTTGTGCTCGCACAGGAGCAATTGTACGACTGGCACAGGACTTGGGCATTGTTTGCCCAATTCTGCACAGGGTTGCTAGGGGTCGGAGCTGGCTCAGGCACAAGCAGCACATCCCTTGCAAAGCCAAACGGCGTGGGTTTAAAAGAGAGCTTAAATAGGACACATTTAATATGTGGAATTATGGTCCCTCTTGTGATCATAGGTACCTTTGCATGGTTTAGGAGTATGAAAATGTCGTTATCAAAGTAACATAGGTGTGCTTAAGGTATCCTAGGGAACAGTTTATTTTGGAAAGGTTATTTTTTGATTCTAATACATACATATTTATTTTACTTTTATTCTTAAGTAAACTTTGAGGTGAATAAGTGAGTACAGAGGCATTGTCATCATTTATTTAGCTATAAAGTCATGTATGTCTGCAATACAAAGGCTGTCTAGATTTTCCTGTATTTAACAACTTTTTAATGAAGGGGAAGGGAATCCTGATGCTGTGGTGGTTAGAATACTTGGCTGCTAACAGAAACGTTGGCAGTGTGAGGCCACCTGCAATTTCATGGGGGAAAAATATTTGGACAGTTTTTCTCCTGCAGCTTGATAACCTTCAAAACCCTGGGGAGGTTTCACTCTGGCCTGTAGAATCACTGAATCAAAATTAACTAGGCAACAGATTTGTTTGAATTTTTAATAGAAAAATATTTGTACAGAGGGGTAAAAGTATATCTTCAGTTCTAAATTTTTTTCAAGGTGAGTCAAATAATTATTACATTAAAAATTCTTTTACTCTGATAAGTAGAGACATATGCTTGAACGCAGTGTTTTTTGGAGGTGTCCTGGCTCTCCAGTAATTAGGTAAGGGCATCAAATCAAACCCTCCAGCCAGACTCTAGGAGAAAGATGTTACCATTCAGCTTCCAGTAAAGAGTTGCAACCCCACTTGGGAGGGTGGGGGGGGGTAGCTCTGTTCTCCTGTAAACACCAACTTGTCAGCCATAGATTTGTTTATTTCTCATGTCTAAAAAAATGGTTTGGCAGCTATTTCTTAGAAATCATAACTAGCGTGCTATATTCTTGATAGTGAATTTCAAATGTACTGAAATGTAACTTAATCTACTTTCTATTACATAGCATTTTTTGGTGAGGGCTTGAAGTACTCCTCCACTTAAAAAAATAGATTCAACTGCTCTTGTTCTGTTTGTATGTTTGCTCGCGTTCTTTCAGAACACTTGTGTCTGCTTGAGTAAAGTTAGTGCTAGCCGTCACTTCCCTAAATAGATTACCCAGAGCTTAATTAGAGTCTTGAGAGTCTCTTACCTGGGGTACAGCCTTAAATTAACCCTACTTCTTTTCATCATTTTCTCTCTATGGCTTAAGAGTTCTTGAAGCCAGCATAGCAGAAAATAAAGCATGTATGAAGAGGACTCCTACTGAAGTGTGGAGAGATTCTCGGAACCCTTACGATAGGAAAAGGCAGGACAAAGCTCCAGTTGGGCTCAAGAACGTTGGCAACACGTGTTGGTTTAGTGCCGTTATTCAGGTAAGGCTTTTCCTTTGGATCTTATTTGTTTGGCATGATGGGTTGGGTTTGTCTTTCGATTAAGTTGTATATTTTAAAAATAAATATGGACGAATTTTTTAATGTGCTCATCAATAGGTTGGGAATTACAACCCTCAACTTCCGTTATCTTTCAGCCGCGTTATGGAGTTTTAAGAATACTAACAATACTTTTTTTGATTTGGATTTAGTTTCTCCCTCTTCCCGTCATGTTGGGATTATTGGCATGGTGGCAAAACCCAACAGTTTTTATGTGCATTCCTGTGACGTTAGTGAGCACTGTGAACTGGACATGCAGTCGGAGTCAGTCAGTACTCCAAAGGGAGGTGCACATATTTGCTGGGGCGCCTGGCAGAGTCCCCATCGACTCCTATTGTAGATGCCTTGGCACCTTTAGCCTTCACACCTTCTTTCCCATTGCAGAGAGTTGTGGATTAGATGGTGAAATTATATGGTGACCTTACCCATAACTCATGTCATTTTAGGTTGAATATTTGCAAATGCCCGAGGTGTGGTGAAAATCTTTTAGGGTACTATTGCTATAACTAGCATGCAGTATAGAGTTTTATTATGTTGAGGACATGCAATTACATAAATAATGAGCGAGTGCATGAATAAACCAAAAGGGAATGTCTATGGTTTTTGTGCACTGGATGTTTCTGTTAATCAAATTGATGTATACTACCTTTGTTAGTGACTGTCAAATTCTTTCCACCTCATGGTGACCCCAGAGTTGCAGAGTAGAACTCCACAGGGTTTTCAAGGTCGTGACCTTTCAAGCAACCATGTAGGCCTTTCTTCTAAGATACGTCTGACTGGTGTTGAATTGCCAACCTATCCTATTTGTTTCACATAGGGATACCCAAATGATGTGTGTTGTTAGGTGCCATCAAATTGCTTCTCACTCTCAGCCATTCAGGTACACAGAATGCGACACATTGCCTGGTCTTGGATCATCTTCAGTTGTTCCTATGTAGGAACTTGTTATTGCCTCTACTCATTGAGAGCTTTCCTATTTTTCAATGAACTATACTTTATTTACAAAGCATAATGTCCTTCTCTAGTGACTGGTCTTTCCTGATAATATTTCAAAAGAAATTAAATCTCGTCATACCTGGCTTATATGGAGCATTCTGACAGAACTTCATCCAAGACAAATGTACTTGTTCTTCTGGCAATTATGGTACTTTCCAGATTCATCACCCATGCAGCGCCCTTCAATGTCCAGCTTGCACATGGTGATCGAAAATACCGTGGCTTAGTTCAGGTCTGCCTGACTCTTTTAAACAGTGTCTAGAATATCTAAGCTTTTAAGTAAGGATAATAAAAAAATTGCAAGTTATAAATTATTTATGGTGTTCATTTACATTATTCATATCCATTAATTTTAAAATTTTCATCAAGCAGTAGTACATCATTTAATGAGAAACTCACAAACCCCATACCACTAAAAATTTTAAAGTCAAAAACAGCAGTTCTCGGGTCCAAACCTTTATGTTTTGCAGTCATGGTCAGTTCTACCTGCTTCTCCCATTGTTTCTGCGCATTTAAAAAATATAACGTTTTCTGTTTATATTGTTGAGAATTTAGCCCCACTCTTCATCTTCCTAGAGTTGTCTTAGCCCTCATCTCCCAACATAGTTCTATGACAGGCTAAAATGTTAATAGTGATTGTGTACACTTTCAATCACTTTGAAAATGTTCTATACCCTCGTAAGCCAGCAAGGTACTAGGACCGACCACTCTTTTATAATCTTTTGTCTTTTTGGAGTTGTCACCTGATTTTTCTGGTGATGCTGTTGGCTATTCATTGGGCTACTAACCACAAAATCTGTGCTTCCAACTCCCTAGCCATTCCAGGTGAGAAAGAGAAGGCTGTGTGAGCCTTAAAAGATATGCACTCTAGAAAACCTAAGGAGCAGTTCTACTTTTACAGTATAGGTTCACTAAATCCCATAAATAATGAGCCTCAGAAACCCACAGGAGCAGGTCTGTGTATCCTGTACATTCATTATGAGTTGGCGTTGACTCATGGGCAGTGAGTGAAGTTGGAATTATTTTGATGGCAGTGAGGTTCGTTTTTTTTAAACTTTAAATAACTTCCAGATACTTCGACATCTCTATTATAGTCATATCCATAATAATTTCTTTATGCTCAAACATACTGGTTCCTTCCCCCGGCGCCGCCTCCCCCATTTCCATCTCCTTTAGAACATTTTTTGGCTTTAAATCCATGCTGAAGTTTTTTGTGATTTTAAGTTTGGTTACTGGCCTTCCTAAGGCAGGTCCAGAGATGGTGTTAGGAACTCTGGGCAGGAGTCAATGTGCATGTTTTTATCGAATCTTCCCATTTATCACCCTGAATCTTATACATATTCCTTAATCTAATATATATTTCTATCTGATACATATCATCTCTCTGATATACATTTTCTGATCCTTAAATGTGGTTATCTCCAAACACTAAATTTCTTATATTCTACAGAAGCTAGGTTAATTTCACATTATTTAAACTCTTGTGTCCCACTAGTTTTTATGTAAATTTCATTTTAGAAGGTGTTTTAAATATTCACAGTAGCTTTAAATTGAATAAGGGACATTTATTGAGACACAGCCAATTAATATATAATTTCTTATGTGTTGTATAATTCCGGGCTCTATACCTGTGTTAGTCCTGACCTTAATAGAGAGTGGGAACCAAGTCATCCCTTTGATTTCCTTGGAGGCTTATTTATGACTGCTTTACTAGAAAACCAAAGCAAACTCACTGCCTTAGAGTTCTTCTGCCTCACAGGCCAGCGTCACATTGCCCCTGTGAATTTTCGAGCCTAATTCTGTATGGGAGTAGAAAGCCTAGTCTTTTTCTTGCAGAGCACCTGGTGATTTTGAACTGCTGACTTTGTGGTTAGCAGTGTAATGTGCAACCACTGTGCTGCCAACGCTCCTACTTTCTTTGCTAGAGAGGGTGATTTAAGACAACATCCTTTGTTTTCTTTGGTGGTATGATTGGCCCAAAGATCAAAACCACACTTCCATCAAAGCTATTCCTTGGTGAATAAGAGCCACCAGTGACATAGAGAAACCTCAGGAAGAGCATGTCCAAGATCTCTATCTAAAGTGGGAGAGACCCCTGAGACCAGATGTACCAGAAGCTGTGACATGGTGACTCAGGAGCAGTGCTGAGACTGTGGGGTTCCTTCTGTTCCTCTGGCCTGAGATTGTGGGACTGTGAGACAGACTGAGAGGCAGGCTGGCTTCCTTACCCAGAGACAGAAGCCAAGGAACCACCTGGCCATTCGGACGGGAGAGAAACCGAGGAGAAGTATTGCTGTAGACCAATGACTGTATCCTTATTGTTTACTGATGCTGACTTGAGGCAACCTATTAACTTTGGTAATAAACCCCATCATCTTGAGTGTTGTTTGGGAGTTCTATGTGGCCATGGCAATAAACTAGTGAAAGAATGCTGTGTGAAAAGTGATTGGTGTCAGAATTAGGTAGCGAAGGATGGAGGGTGAAAGCCTGTGCGGCCCCTGCTTTGTGACAATAGGGAAGCCAGAGGAGATCAGATATCCAAGTGCCTCGTTCCCATGTCATTTAGTGCACTATTTTTTAAAATCACAATGTATATCAACCCCAAACATAATTTAGGCACCAAAAATATCCAGATTTGAAGGAGTATGTTAATCAGTACTGACTGTAGAGTATATACAAATTCACTACCATGAAATTGATTGGACTCATAGCAACCCTAGAGTAGATCTGCTTCTTTGGGTTTCCAAGGTTTGTTCTATCTTTCCAGGAGCAGACAGCCATCTTTCTCCCATGGAGTAGTTGTTGGGTTTGGAACACTAACACTGCATTTTCATCTTAGTATCTAAGCCACTCTCCCAAAATGGATACTCATTTCGTTATAGAAAATTAAAACCAATTGATTAAGTCAATTCTGAATTATAGTGACCCTTCAGGACAGAATAAAACTGCTCCTGTGGTATTCCAAAGCTATAACTTTTTATAGGAGCAGAAAGCTTCATCTTTCTCTTGAAGCGGCTGGTGGGTTTGAACTGCTGACTTTTCAGTACGCAGCCCAACTTGTAGTCCACGGTTCCAATAGGGGCTACAAAACCAAACTCACTGCCATGGAGTCAATGCTGAATCGTAGGGAACCCCCCCTGTGTGTTTCCAAGAATGTAATTCTTTACTGGAGTAGAAAGCCTAATCTCTCTCAGAGTTGCTGGAGGTTTCCACCTGCCAACCATGCAGCTCACAGCCCAGTGTAACCATGATGCCACCAGGGCTCGCTCCTTCTTGTGTATGGCGGGACTTAAATATATATCTATATCTATATATATCTATATATCTATCTAATCTATCTATCTATCTATCTATCTATCTATCTATCTATCTATCTATCTATCTATCTATCTATCTATCTATCTATATTCTCCCTCTGACTTGCATTTGAAGTTGCACTTTGGCTAATAGCAGTCTTTTGTTTTAGACCATCTTCCTGGTCATATTTTGCTATGCCCTAAACAAAGTAAAGTAATTACAATAGAAGCCATCAAGGAGGCCAAAGACAGTAAAGAATTTTGAGACTAAACTCTGGAAAAGAGACATGTCCCGAGAGTAAGTCTGGCATTTCAGTATGGTTTGTCTCCTTGAGGCAGCTTCAGAAGTGGCTGCTTAGAAACCAAACACAGTTTATCACAGATTTGGGGTCTTGGAGGTCTTAATTAATATCTTAGACTTTCAGTTAGAATTTGAATGACCTGGAGCCTAGAACTAAGTAAGAATTAGAAACAGAGAAAATTAAATAGAAGTTTCAGTATTTTAGCATCACACTATCTAGAATTAGTTGGATTGAGATGATCTAGTGGCACCAATCTAGCTGCCCACCAGAAACAAATATAAATTAATATTTAGGGCAGAATAGAGCTAATATCTAGGACTGAGGAGATCATGCATTCTCAGTTTTTTATATACATTGTCTAGTTCTCAAATCACTCATAGTCATCTATACCAGAGGATCACATGTGTCAGAAAATTAAAGTATACCTATAGTAAATTGCTGGTCTTAGCTCAATTGTGATGTGCTGGAGGAATGGAAAGCAAGAAGGCGAGATTTGGGAAAAACTAAATGGGTTCCTTGAACTGTCAACACAGGAGGCGGAAGTTGCAGCATCTGAGGAAGAGTCAAGTGTAGAAGGCAGAAAGGAATTGCAAAGCAGGAATGGGAACAGTAAATACAGAGAAGTGGGAGAGCGTTGTTACATTGTAGCTACTGAAAAGGTTATCATGGAACAAAATGTGCGTGGATTGTTGAATGGGAAAGTTTTTTTCCCTATAAACTTTCATCCAAGTCGCAATGAATAAATGAAAACTCTCAAAGAGCATTTTTAAAGTGAAAATGGAATAACTGAAATTAAGATATAATTAGCTAGATTTACTAGTGTATTAAACAAAGCTGAAGACTTTGTTAAATGGGAGAGGTATCCAAAGAGCTTTTCTAGACTGAAACCAAGACATACAGAGTTTATAAAATATGTTGGCCAGGGAGAAAATACTAATATAGTGAATTTTGTAGTTCCAGAAGGAGAGAGTAAAGAGACACAAAGCAATATTTGAAAGGTGATTTTAAGAGTATTTTAAATTGACTAACGAGACCCAGGAAGCACTAGAAATGAAGTAGGTGAACGTAAAAGATATTTTAAAAAGGCATTAGGAAACAGTAAGGAAACAGCAGAAAAGTATAGTCATATAGAGAAAACAGGTGAGGATCCAGAAAGAAACAGGATATATACTACCTGTATAAAAAAGCAAAAATAACACTGATAACTGACTTCTCAAAAGAAATATCTTTAAAATTCTGTGTCTAGAATGTGTCCTACAAAAATGAAGACAACTTTTTTTCAGTCAAGCAGAAGTGGAAATAATTTGTTACTAGTAGATCCAAACTAAATTCTCATTCAAGAGAAGGAAAATGTTCTTCGGGCCAAGGTCAAAACACAGAGTCCTATTGAGATGTTACTGCTGTGCTAATATTTTCTTTCCTACTGAAATTCCTCATCAGGAGTCTATAACTGGTGCTCCATCCCACGGCCTTTCTCTCTCAGAGTACACTGCTGCTGTTCTTCCACTTCCACTCAAACGACGGCTTCCCAACTGCCAGGTCTAAGATGTCTTCATGCCCTTCATTGGGATAAGGCAACACTATTTCACTGTTTAATAGTTTGTCACTATTGCTAATTCCACCCATCCGGAAGCCTACTCAATGATTCTTTGTATTTAATTTATTGGGGGCTCGTACAACTCTTATCACAATCCATACATCCATCCATTGTGTCAAGCACATTTGTACATTTGTTGCCATCATCATTCTCAAAACATGTGCTTTCTACTTGAGCCCTTGATATCAGCTTCTCATTTTCCCCCCTACGTACCCCCACTCCTCCTTCCTCATGAACCCTTGATAATTTATAAATAATTATTATTTTTTCATATCTTACACTGTCTGGCGTTTCCCTTCATCCCCTTTTCTGTTGCCTGTCCCCCAGGAAGGAGGTTATATGTAGATCCTTGTAATCGGTTCCCCCTCTCTCCCCCACCCTCCCTTGACCCTCCCGTTATCTCCACTCTCACCACTGGTCCCAAAGGGATCATCTGTCCTGGATTCCTGTGGTTCCAGTTCCTATCTGTACCAGTGTACATCCTCTGGTCTAGTTAGATTTGTAAGGTAGAATTGGGATCATGATAGGAGGGAGGGGTGTGTGGTGGTGGAAGGAAGCATTTAGGAATTAGAGAAAAATTGCGTTTCATCGTTGCTACCCTGCACCCTGACTGGCTGGTCTCCTTCTGTAAGGGGGTGTCCAGTTGCCTGCAGATGGGCTTTGGGTCTCCACTCTGCACTCACCTCATTTACAATGATTTGATTTTTTTGTTCTTTGATGCCTGATATCTGATCCCTTCGACACCTCATGGTCAAACAGGCTGGTATGCTTCTTCCATGTAGGGCTTTGTTGCTTCCGAGCTAGATGGCCACTTATGTATCTTCATGACTTTTAGACCCCAGACACTATATCTTTTGATAGCTAGGCACCATCAGCTTTCTTCACCACATTTGCTTATGTACACATTTGTCTTCAGCGAACGAGTCAGGAAGATGTGCACTATAGAATGCCAATTTAATAGAACAAAGTGTTCTTGCATTGAGTGAGTACTTGAGTAGAGGCTCAATGTCCATCTGCTGCCTTAATACTAAAACTATAAATATATGTACATAGATCTATTTCCCCACCATCCTGTATAAATGTATTTACTTATGTACTTGCCTGCATTTAGACCTCTATAAATGCCCTATGCCTCCTAGTTCTTTCCTCTATTTCCTTTTACTTTCCTCCTGTCCCACTGTCATGCTCAGCTTTCATTTGGGTTTCAGTAATTTGTCTGCGCAATTACATTGCCCTTGCTGAATCCCTACCAGGTCTCTCACACCCTCCTTGCCACTGATTTTGGATCACTTGCTGCTCCCTTGTCCCTGGGTTGGTCAGCACCACCTCCTTTCCCCTGCCCCCACTCTCCCATGTCCCCCCGGAACCATTGGTCCCATTGTATTCTACTTCAGACTGTTCATCCACCCTACCTTATCTAGATAGATCTGCAGACATAAACATATGCACCCAAAAACAAAGCATAGTCAGACAGAGTGACAAAAGAGAATACAACAATGACAACAAAAAGGGAAAGCAATTACCCATAGGAGAATAAATTAATTTAAAAAAATAAAAATGAAAAATAAATTTTTAAATTAAAAAAAGAAAGAAAAACCTGTAAATAGATCAAGGTCTGATTTTTGACCTCTAAGCGTGTCCTGCAGTCAAGTCTGATGGGGTGCCACGCTCTGGCTCCAAAGTCTATCCTTTGGACTCTCTCGGGAGCTCCCTGCTCTGCTCCCCGTTGCTCTGCTGAACGAGTTTAGTGTTTTGCCTAGGTGTCGTGGGGTCAGACCTGGCCAATCCTGACACTGAGTCTCCAGTGTTGTCCCCTGTAGGGCCATGGGTCAGTGAGGGACATCGTGTCTCATAGTGGGATCAGCCATATGCTTCACTCTGTGCATTGTCTGTTTTGAGCAGGGATATCGTCCTCCAGGTTTGGTGGGCAAGGATGGGCTCCACTCTCTCTTCCTCCCCATTCATTTGATCCCATGTGCTCTGATCAGACATGTCCCTCTCCCCTAGCTGTAGCTTCAGTGCCGTCCTCTCAAGTAAATTCTTCTGGAAGGAGGGACAGTTGTCCATGTATCTGGTATGGGGGCTGAGCCCTCAGGACCCTCCACTGGCCTCCCCTCTCCATTCTGGCATGCTGCATTCGCATCCCTGAACACTGGATTTAATTAAGTCTTGTCCCTCTTTCCCTGTGGAGACACAAAAAATACCCTTCCCTTAGGTGGGTCAGTGCCCTATTCCCCCGCCACACATCTCTCTTTTTTCCCCTTTCTTTCCCCCCGCCCCCCTCCTTTTTTGTTGGCTACCATATGTACCTCTGGATTTGGTCTGGCCCTGCCAGACTACCTGGACCTCACCCCTGGAGTGTTTGTATACAGTAGCTTTTTCCCTGTGTCCCTTATACATTTTTTTAAATAAACTTAACTCATGTTGTACTTGCCCTTTTGTGCTTGGCTTACTTCACTTAGCATAATTTCCTCCAGTTCTGTGCATGCGGCGATATGCTTCATACGTTCATCACTACTTTTTAGTGATGCATAGTACTCCATTGTATGTATGTATGTACCACAATTTTTTAATCCATTCGTCTGTTGATGGAAATTTGGGTTGTTCCCAACTCCTTGTGATTGTGAACTGTGCCTGTGCCGTGATTAACATTAGAGCACATATGTCTGGTCGTGGTTTGTTTTTTGCCTCTTCTGGGTGAATGCCCAGTAGGGGGCTTGCTGGGTTGTATGGTAGCTCAATTTCTATCTGTTTTAGAAATTGCCAAATCGATTTCCATAGTGGCTGAACATACCTTCAGGTCCACCATCAGGGGATGAGAGTTCCATTCTCATCACAGCCCCTCCAACACTTGTTGCTTTCTGATTTTTTGAATTGGCCTATCTTTGAGGGTGTTAGGTGGTATCTCATAGTTGTTTTGATTTGCATTTCTCTTATGGCTAATGATCAGGAACATTTTCTCATGTTTATTGGCCATTCAGATATCTGCCCCTGTGAAACTTCTGTTCAGGTCCTTTGCCCACCTCCTAAGTGGGCAATTAGTTTTTCTCTTATTGTAAGCTTGCAAAGTATTACAGATTTTAGTAATAAGGCCTTTGTCTGATCTGTCATTGCTAAAGATACTTTCCCAGTCGGTGAGCTCTCTTATTACTCTCTTGGTGAATTCTTTCGATGTACACAGGTGTCTTATCTTCAGTATATCCCACTTGTCTATTTGTGGCTCCTCTGTTTGTATCCTTCCCTATTTCTGATAGCCTATGTATTCCCTGTGCCAATTTTCTCAGATTTGTGCCAATCCCCTCATTAATGGCCCTAATTTTGGGGGGTTTTATCTCAAGGTCTGTGATCCACCTTAAGTTTATTCTTGTGCGTAGAGTGAGGTAAGGGTCTTGCTTCATTTTTCTGCAGGTAGATATCCATATTTTTCCAGTACCATTTATTGAAGAGGGCATCTGCTTCCCATTAAATATTTTTAGGCTCTTATCAAAGATCAGTTGCCACTATGCTGATGTTTTTATTTTGGGGTCTTCAGCTCTTTTCCATTGGTCTGAATATCTGTCATTATACCAGTACCACACTGTTTTGACTACTGTGGTCATATAATACGTGCTAAAGTCAGGTAGAGCAAGCCCTCCCACTTTGCAGAACTGACATCTTTACTATACTGAGTCTGCCAATTCACGAGCATGGAATGCTCTTCTATTTGTTGAGGTCACTCTTGGTTTCTTGTAGTAGTGTTTTATAATTTTGCTCATACAAATCTTTCATTTTTTCAGTCAGGTATATCCTTAGGTATTTCAATTTGTATCTCATAAGTGACTCTTGATACCCATCTGAGTGTTCTGTGATACTGTATCTGTAACACATTTGGCATCTGATTTTCTTGAAGTTCCTCCTTCCTTTCGGTTCCTTTCTTTTTTGTGAGCACATACTCTCCTCTCTCTCCTTACTATTCTTGCTTTGTCTTAGTCCCATAGTCCTGTAGTCTCATTTCTATTATTTCAATTATGTCTGTCCTCTATCTAGGTTGTGTGTCTCCTTTTAGCCAGGGAGTGTGTATGCCAGGGAGCGACTCCAGTTTATACTTTCATTTTTAGCACACTGTGTGAAGCCTCTTCATTTGTACCATCTTTGTGACACTGTCCATGTAACTTTCAGCTCATACATTTATTTAAAAAAATTATTGTGAAAATATGCAAAACAAAATATCCACCATCTCAAAAAGTCCTAACAGTACACTTCCTGGACATTAATTATGTTCCTCAAGTGGTGCGTCCATGCTTGCTGTCCAGGTCTTTCTACACCATTAGTATAACCTTTATGTCCTTACCCTTTTCCTCCGTCCCTGCTAACTGCTAAATGAGCTGGTTTGTTAAATCATTTTTTGGGGGCTTGTACAATTCTTATCACTATTTATACATACATCCATTGTGTCAAGCGCATATATACATTTGTTGCCATCATCATTCTCAAAACATTTGCCTTTTACTTAAGCCCTTAATATCGACTGCTGGTTTTTCCCCTCCCTCCCTCCCTACTCCCCCCACCTCACGAACCCTTCATAATTCATAAATTATTATTTTGTCATGTTACACTGTTTTTATGTATTTGCTTATTTCATATGCATAGTAACCTGCATATTTACCCTTTAATGACTGTCTTGTTTGTCAAGGGTGATATTTTCAAGGTTTATCCATGCTGTGGCATGTACCATAATCTGTATGGCTTAGTAATGTTCCCGAAACGTGTATTTGACAAATTGTGTGTATCTATTTTTTTAGTTTCTCCTTTTTGGCTCTCGTGGTAGGTGCTGCAATGAACATTGGTATACAGATTTCTGTTTGCTTTACTGTCTACAGTTCTTCTGGGTGAATACTTAGGATCCTAGGACTGGGATTGTCGAGTCTGGTATGCTATAGCATTACTGATACTAACATAACTCCAGATAACCACAATATGTCTGCAGTGTTCTACTCTTGTGCTTGTTTACATTTTCATTTTGAGGAAATTGTTTGTTACTCTAGTAACAAAATAAGATTCTTAGAATTTTTTAAACGTTCATTTATAATCTTCGCTTTGCAGTCAAATATTGCCAATGCTCAAAATATCAGAAATACAAATTTTCCAGGGAAATTAAATTGGCATCCTTATAATAGTTGCATCAATTTGGTGTTAAAGGAATTTTTTAAGACAAGTAATACTGTTTTAGTTCTTTTAATAGGATTTCCCTTTTGGTTTTCTTAAATTACTGTTGTTCTTTTTCAGTCATTATTCAATCTTTTGGAATTTAGAAGATTAGTCCTGAGTTACAAACCTCCATCAAATCCTCAAGATTTACCCCGAAACCAAAAGGTAAATTGTTAAAGCTTTTTAACCAGAGATCTGTACCAATCTCTTACATATGATTGCCATGTGGGTAATTGCTTCATGAAATCTGCAGCTTAATGTCCAAACTTGAATGCTATCTCATGAATCTCAACTTTTAATATGACTGACTTATTTTGTATTAATATATTATAAATATACATTTTTCTTCACCTTTATTTCAGAATGATGATTCATTTTTGTGTTACTTTAGTTGTATTTTCCCCAGTTTCTGCTGTGAAATTTTATATGTTATAACTCAAGGTCATTTTGGAATCGTTTTCTGAAAAATGGAATACAAACAAAATGATTTATTTTACTGTGTAAGCCCTTAAAAATGAGTTTTTACTAATTGTCTTTGTTTGATAGTTTGTGATTCTTGTGATTCTTGACAGGTGTCTGTCTGTTGCAGCGTCTTTGCTGTAAAATGGTTCAGGACAGTGCAAAGCCCTGTCTTTCCAGTTGCCAACCATGATGTGTCTTTATTTGTCTTTGAAGGATGATAGTATATATAAGCTTTATAGACATTTCAGTGTACACATAAATATATAAAATATACATAGAGCATGAAATCTGAACCTGATATTGAGAAGGGTTGGATATCATTGGCACTTATTCAGTTGCAGTAATAATTGCACTTGGGAAGACTTCTTGTTTATCTGTGTCATACCTTAGAATTACTACAGTGTTTTTGGCATAGTATTATTTCGCGCTGTCTATATGATCCATTTCTTTTTTTCTTCATAAACTTTATAATAACATCTCACTACTTCCGGAATCTGCCTATCGACTTCAGCCAATTGGGCATCATTTGGGTCCACATTTTCAAGCACATTGTAGGTCCCTGTTTAGTGTCGGAAGCACAAAACAAAACAAAACTCCAGGTCATTCTTTCATTGTCAAACTGTCTTGAGACATTCTCTCCCTCCACTGCCTCATCATCTTTTTCTTCTTCAGCATCTATTAAGTCCTTCCTTACCTTTCAGTCCTCTCTGTGATCCATGCACAGTATGGAATCAGTGTCACAGGGTTCTCTGTTCCACAGACTTGCTGTGTGGATGCTGGCTTTTCTAATACTATCATTATCAAATGCTCGGAGCTTGTTCACATGCTCAGCAATTCTTTTCCAGAAACCTTGGATGCATCTTCCCTTAACTCTCTCCCAAGAAAATGCAGTGTTCCAGATGCACTGAAACAACAGTACAGTGAAGTCTATCAGTGTTATAAAAATGAGTGTTTGGAGTCTTAATGGCTGCTAGACGAGTATATAGTTCAACTATTGTGTGTTGTTAGAGTTGGACATTGTACAGATTTCTAACCAATTTTACTTCCTGCGTGAAACTGACAGATTTTTTGGTAGAACAAGCCATGTCCTGCCTTGTAGCAGGCTTTGGGGTGGTCTGTCATGATCTCTGAATGAACACCTGAGGATGATAGCAGCAACAAATAACGTGCTACAACATTATGTGGACTAACTATAGTGTAAAACTAACTATAGTGTAAACAGAAAACTTTTAGTTTTGTACGTTATTTTTAGCTAAATTATTATTTTTTATTAAGAAAATTGGGCTGGTTTTTATAAAAGTAGCTATACTTAATGGGGAAAACAAATTAGTAGAGGAGATGCTTGCGTGTAGAACTTTCATCATCTTCATATAGGGAACTGCCCGAAAGCAGACCATCTCAGAGACTGTGATGCTCAAATGTTAGGCTTCAAGAAAGTCTTCAAGTTTGATTGGCATTCAGTCCTAGTGATAAATTGCTGAATTGTTTTTCTTTTAATTATAATTATTTAAAACTTTTGCTCTGCAAACACACAAAGTATTTGTAATACAAACAAGTAGGCTCATGGCTTGATTATTAAACAGCTTTTAGGAAAACCTTAACTATTAAGTGTCAGGCTGATGCATGAAAACCATTTTCAGAAGGGAAACCTGGTCATCTGACACGGCCCCTTTCATCTCCAGAGAAATTAGGACAAATTCCTTCACTTATTAGGATTTTTACATATAACGTCTCCCCTTACTATATATTTTTTAACATTAAAACATTTGTCTTTTATACTGTCAGTTTAAGTTCCTTGTAGTATTTAGAATTATTATTTTCTGATTTGTATTTATATATATTTGGACCATTTATTTTCCTGAAGTTCAGTGCTTTTCAGAATTTAAATTTTTTCATTCTACCTAGTGCTGAAAAAAAGAACTTTTTAAAGTGTTATTTGGGATTGGCTGAAGGCTTATGGACCAGATCATCAGTTTTACATTCAGCAATTCATACAGATTTTGTTTTGTCTTACTCATTGCAGTTTCACCCCATTTCATTTTGTGTTTCCAGTTTCCTTTACCCTTCTGAACTTTGTACTTGGGTAAATACTGCCAATTGTGACTTAGACAGTTACTATTTTAAGGTGTGCAAACCTCATTAGTGTAACAGTTCTTCCAGTAGACCTGTTTGATTGTTTGTTTGAAACTTTAACTGTGGGCATGAGTCCTTTCCAGACCCGATATACAACTAAGAAACTTAGTGTCGGGGTTTCCCTAAGTCTCTGACCAACCAGTAAGCCTGGTGTCCTTTATGATTGTGACATTTGTTCCTCATTCTTCTCCCACCCTTTTGAAGGCCACCTGATGTGATGGGCTGTTGCTAGGTTGACAGATACCAGGTACCAGGTAGCAGGGTCATACAGACCGATGTTTGTGTGGCTCAGGCAACCATCACACTGCTATTTTCCATGTGACTTTCATTTCCTCATTCTTCTTTCCTCTGGACAAGGAGAGACCCATAGTTACATCCTAGATGGCCACTCGTGAGCTTTTGAGACCTAATCACTGCTTACCAATAGTGCTTTTGTCAACTACGCTATGCCAGTCTCAGTGACTCATTCTCTAAAGATGTTTGCTCATGTCTTCCCTGTTTAATGTACTTTTGTCTTTTGTCAAAGATCAGCTGTGGATAGGTGGATGGATTAATTCTGGGTTCTCAGTTATAGTCATTTGGTTTAGTATCTATCGTACTAATTCGAGAGTCTGTAGACTAAAATTACTGTGTAGTAGGATTTCACATAAAAAAGTGGAAGGCCTCCTACTGTGTTCTTCTTCATTAGTAGTGCTTTGCTTATCTAGGATTTTTTTTCCCTTTCTATATAAAGTTGAGATTCACGTTTTTCATGTCTTTAAAGAATAGTGTTGGGGTCTAGATCAGATATGCATTATATTTGTAGATTTGTATAGGATTTAATTGCTTACAATGTTATGTCTTCATAGTTCATGATCTTGGTAAATTCTTCTATTCATGTAGGTCCCCTTTATATTTTTGTAGGGTGATTTTCAATTTTTGTTTATAGATCATTTATCCTTGTAGTTATTAAAAGATTAGTTTTGAAATCTTATTTTTAAATGTTATATTCTGAGGTGTAGATTCTCAACACTAAAATAAAATACATTATTAACAGAAAAAAAGACAAAAAAAGACAGGGCTAGTATAGGGTGAAAAGAATGTTCACCTGAAAACTAGAGACATATAAATCCAATCTTTAATAGCTTTCTACAGAAATTTGTTTTATAATGGGGAAGTCAGCATTTCTCAATGTCGTTTTAGCTTAAGAGGAGACCTGGTGTCACAGCGTGTTACATAGTAACCTGCTAGCATTGTCACCTGCCAACAGTGGTATGTGGAAGAAGAGGCGACGTTCTGTTTCCGTAAGGATTTGCACCTTGAGAGTTGCCCGGGGGTGGTTCTACTCTGTCCTATACGGTTGCTGCTTGTTGGAATTGATGCTAAGTCAGGGAGGGTTTTCTTAGCTTAAATAATTAATAGAATCTCTCATTTCCATTCTGAAAAAGATACTTATTTAGACAAATAGCATATAATTTTATGTAAAATTGTCCCTCAAATGTAATGTTTCTGTCCATGGTGATTTGGCATTTGGGGAACAAGTATGCGGGTAAGCATCAGCGACAAGATCTCTGATCATGTAGTTGTCAAGCTGTTCAGCTGTTAACCAAGAGCTTTTGTTTCAAACTACCAGTGGCAGCCTTCCCTCAGGAGGAAGACAAGCAGTCTAATTCCACAGCATTGCAGCCTTATAAACACAGGTCAGCTTTTCGCTGGACTTACAGGATTGCTCTGAGTCAGAATATATTTGACAGCCGTGGTTTTTGTTTTGTTTGTTTGAACTCCCTACTGATTGGGGCTGTTGTACCTAACACAGAGAATGGATACGTTGTGTATACGGTGCCAAGTATGGCTTTTTCCATTTATTATTTGATAATGAGGCAATGTTTATAGCCACATGAGCTTGAAAACCAATGTGTTAAGATACATAATATACTTAGAGTCACTTTGATCAAATCATAGAGATGTTATTTATATGTTTTGCTAAAAGATACAGTTTTTAAAATGAGATAGTCATTGACATCAGCAATACTTGAACGGTGTGACATCTTAGTATCTGGGTGCATTGCGAGGTAACTAGAAAACTATACCTAAGATGCTCACTGTAACCATTTCTTACTCCCACTCCCACTTACCCTCTTTTTGCTGAAACATCACAAAAAGATGACAACATATAAGTTTGAGGAGGCAAAGATGAAAATGCCCACAATATTCAGTGAAAATAGTCACATAGTTATTTTCTTATAGCTAACATCTGATTAATTATAAGACTCTTATAAAATATGAAAATAAAAATAATTTATAAATTATCAAGAGTTCATGAGGGTAGGAAACTAGGGGAGGGAGTGGATAAAAGAGGAGCGGATACCAAGGGCTCAAATAGAAATTGTTGTGGAAATGATGATGGCAACATATGTACAAATGTGCTTGATACAATTGATGTGTACAGATTGGTATAAGAGTTGTAAGAGTCCCCAATAAAATGATTTATTTTTTTTAAACCAGAAAAAGTAATTAAAAATAATTATAAATTAAATCTTAATTTATGGTGAATATTTCCAAACTAAGAATATTTTCTGCATTTTAAGCTAATTAATAAGAAGGGGATTTGTTTAACTGAATGCCAGAGCATATATCTGGAAGAAAATGCATGAAGATATTTTAAAGTTTAAGCATCTGAAATACTTGCCTCCTAGCCATGATAAAGTGATAAAGGGTAGATTCATTCTTCCTTTGCAAACAGATAAAAAACTGGACAATAGATAGCACGGGAAAAGATATCCTTAAGAGAAGAGAAAAAACAAACAAACAACATAGCTTTGTGTTTCTAGGCTGAAATGAAGCTTAGGGGAAGAAAAGCCAAGCAGAAACCATTGGTGTTTTTATACTGAGGAAATGGAGTTTATACTCTGGGAACACCAGAGAAACTAAATGTGTATCATGCAAGAACCTTACAACACAAAGAGTATAAGAAATTTATCACTATTACATGATAGATTTAATTAAGCCATGTCAACAAATACATTAAATTAAAATGATAAAAATTGAATCCTTTTATAAGGCAGAGGTTGTCATATTGCATTAAAAAGAAAAACTAAGCCACAATCTGTCTAAAAGGTGTCCACTTTAGGTATATACATGGACACATATAGGTTAAAAATAAAAGAATGAAGAAATACATTTTATGCTAATGGTAATCAAATAGAAATCTGTGGCAGTTACATAATCTGTTGTCAATTTGAGGTTTAAGAGTGGAGGAGTGGAGGTTGGCCTGTCAATCAGTCACAGCTTGATGACCTCATTTGGAGGCACTAAGGAGCTAAATAGCTCACTGGAGGCGGGACACATGCATACTCCCTGTGAGACATTACTGACCACAAGCCTATTGGAGTTATGCTGATGACGCTAAAGACCTGGAGTTGGAAGAGCCACATGGAGACCCTGCCAGTGCTGAGACGCTTCCACTGCCACTGGATCCACAAGACTTTGCAACCACTGGCCTGTGATCTTCCTCAATTCGGCGTCATTGCATGTGTTGCGTGAATCTGAATAGGAATTTATAGATTGGTATCGGACATAAGGGCTAATATTGGACTTATTGACTTGACTTGGACTGGGATGTTTTCTCAATATTGATTTGCTCTTGTATATAAAGCTCTTTCTTAAACACATATGGATTTGTTTCTCTAGTCTACCTGGACTAACACAGAACCTTTGGAAGCTTTTATAATCTTAGAAGATTTCAGGCAGGCAAAGAATGTTGCCTTTAATAAAGAAAATAATTAAATATAAATGAGTCATTCATCAACGAGACCGTACAGTTCTAAAATATGATTCACTTAATAACAGTTTTTAATACATTAAGTAAAAACTGACACAAATGAAAGGAGGAAAATATGAATCATTTATAGTCAACGAGTTTAATAACTTTCTTTCAATTTACAAAGCAAGTAGAAAGAAAATTACTAAGGATACAGACAAATTAAAAAGTATTTTGCACTGGACAGATGGACTGCGTTTTAACAGCAAGGATGGTGAGACTTTGTCTCATATACTTTGGATTTATCAGAATGGAACAGACCTTGGAAAAGAATATTATGCTCGGCAATGTAGAGATTTCTTGAAAATAAAGCCACCCCCCCCCCAAAAAAAGAAAAAAGATGAATTGACATTGTAGCTGCAACAATGGTCTCAAGCATAGCAATGGGTTGTGAGGATGGAGCAAGGCCAGAGAGTGTTTATTTTGTTGCACATAGGATTGTCACTGTGGGCCAGAATTAACTCCATGGCACCTAACAGCACCTACAACGTGGAACTCACTGAGAAACGTAGCCTGCAATGAATCTTGAAACGCCCATGGATCGTCGGACGAGAATCAGCAAATCTGACTCGGAGGAAGAATACCTAGAATGTTGCTCAGAAGTGAAGATGACTTCGTCTCACGTACGTTGCACGTATTCCCAGGAAGAACTAGTCCCTGAAGAAGGCCATCAGGGCACGTCATTGGTAATGTAGAGGGCTAGCGACCAACAGGGTAACCCTCATAAAGTTGTCTTGACACAGTGGTTGCAACGGTGGATTCAAACAGAACGCTTGTGAGGAGGCCACTGGCCGGGCACTTTTTCATTCAGTTGTACATGAGGTCACATAACCTCAAAGAACAGACACCATATTTTTCACATAGTTAGGATTTCAGCAGGAGATAAACTTTTTGACAGTGAATATGAAAATATTCTCTGTTGCTTGTGTCAACTAGTAATTTACAAAGGCTAGACTGAACATTACAACCACGTACAAAAGTGATAAGCTTTAAGGATACAGTTTTGCTCTTCTGCCAGATTAAGACTTAAAATTATAGAAAGTCAGAACTAGTCTGTCTTTGAACTTCAGTGCAATGGCAGTAGGTGAAGCTACTAAATTGTGAGTTTAAGATGTGTGCTTTGGAAAGTCAAAGACATGTTTTTGAAACTTGCACTCTTGAGTGTTTTATGGTCCACCCATATCTTAGAAGCAGGCCCACTAATTCTTTAACTGTGATTTGGAAGCTTGCAGAGGGACTTTCTGCATCTGCTTCTTCCTTTCAGTTCCTTGGCTGCCTGTATTGCTACTTCAACCTGCAATCTGGGCTTTGCAAGAAGTTTCAGGTTGCTGCTACCTCAGGCTGCACCAGCGGACCATCAGATTTCTGTAGTCTTCCTCATCATCTGTGCATGAAGAAGACCGCTATATACAGTTTCCTTTCTAGAGCATCAGCTACATTAAGTCCATTAAAAAAAAAACATGGCTTTTCATGTAACTGGATGGCTCATTTGAACTGTTGATTTTCTTCAACTTCACTTTGAGCGTAGTTATATATGATCATGTAATGCACTATTTCACAGCCAGCTTCTGTACTTGTTTTGGCTACTGATACTGAGCTTCTCTGTCATCTCTTCCCACAGATGTAATCAATTTGATTTCCGAGTATACCTTCTAGAGAAGTCCATGTGTATAATTACCATTTATATTGGAAAAAAAAGTATTTGTGAAGAAGAATTTATTGGTCTCAGGAAATTCTTCTACTTGATCTCCGGTTTTGTTTCTGCTACCAAGACCATATTTTCCAACTACTAGTCCTTGCTCTTTGTTTCCAATTTTCACAGTGTACTCAGCAGTAACTGCCACTATATCTTGATTGAATGTTTGAGCCATTTCAGACTGAAGAAGTTGGTACAGTTCTTCAATTTATGTATCGCTATCTTTAGTGGTTGGTGTATAAATTAGAATAATAGTTGTAGTAACTCAATATCCTTGTATTTGTATAGATAATATTGTGTCATAGATAGCACTGTGCTTCGGGATGGAGCCTGAAATCTATTTGTAATATCAGTGTGACATCATTCCTCTTGAATTCATTGTTCGCAGCCTAGGAAACCATATGGTGATCTGAAACAAAATAGCCAGCACTATCCCTTCCAGCTTGCTAATGCACAGGCCATCAATCTTTATGTATTCCCTTTCCAATTTTCCTATGCATTCTTTGCACATTCTAAGTTCTGATTCTTAATAGATGTTTGCAGATGTTTTCTCGAAACATTTTGAGTCTTGTCCATCAGCAAATGAAGGTCTTGAAAGCTTTACCCCATCCACATCATTATGGTCAACTGTACTTTGAGAGGGTAAATTTTAAGTGTCTTCCGACCTGAGGGCCTCGTCTGGCACTATATCTGACAGTGTTCTGCTGCTATCAGTGAGGTTTGCAGTGATGAATTCTTTCTTTATAGTGTGTTTTTTATTTTGAAGTTCTGCTGAAATCTATCGGCTTGGGGTGACCCTGCTGGTATCTGCACTACCAGTGACATCGCTTCGGATCATCCGGCTTCTCTGATCATCTGTTCGTGATGGTCCTTGTAGTTGTTTTTAGGTGCTGTCGAGTTGGTTCTCACTCATAGCAAATCTATGTACAGTAGAGTGAAACACTGCCTAGTCCTCACAATTGTGCTTGTATTTGCGCTCGTCCTTGCAGCTGTTGTGTCAGTCCATCCTGTTGAAGGTCTTCCTCTTTCTCCTTCCCTGACACTTTTCCAAGCATGATGTCTGTCTGTGTTCATGGAATGGTCTTTCCTGACATGTCCAGATTCTTCAGATGAAGTTTTGTTATCCCGGTTGTGCGTCTTTCAAGGCAGATTTCTTTATTCCATTAGTCATTGGGGAAGTGTGGTTAAAATGAGATGTGCTACTGCACCATTAAGAAGGCCGACTGAAGTGTTGCTCAGGGTGTATGGCCAGGACTCTCGGACAGTGCCAGTGAGCTCAATGAAATGGTCTAACAACTTTGAAAAACAGCTTGTTTGCTTCTGAAACATGTACTGTATGCTCCAGCAATTTGCCTCAAGGTTTTTATCCAAGAATAATGAAAACATATGTCCATATCAATATTAACAGCTGCTGGAAGAATTTAACTGATAAAGAAGTTCTAATGTATTCACACAGTGGAACACTACTTAGCAATAAAATGGAATTAAATACTAATATACTCAGTCCTATGGAGGAAGCTGAAAATATTTGACAATCAATGAAAAGAAATCAAACTAAGTACATGATGTATAATTCAAGTATTTACATTTCTAGAAAATACACAAGGGCCATGATACCTTGGAATAGTGGGGGAGGAATGAAGGGTGAGGAAACTTTTGGCAGTGATGGATATGTATGTGCTATCTTTAAAAAATGTTTTATTTCTTCTCATACCTTATAAGTTAATGATTCACTTATATTAAGAAGTGTGCACTCATCACCACAATTTCAGAACATTTTCTTATCACACTTGTTTTTAGTCCCCTTTCCCCTATTGTCCCTTTCATTACCTAGGTAATTATTAATCCAGTTACTGTCTCTATTGGTCCACCTTTTCTGAATTTCATATACAGAAAATCATACAAAACACACACAGGAAGTAAACAAACAAACCCCCAACAACTACTACATAAAAAAATAGCTCAATCAAAAGAAAAGCAGAAAATGTAAACATTTGAAACCAGTTTAACATGTGCCAAAAGGGAGATCAAACGAGAAGGTACTATATTCTAACCTAACTCTATCTGCCAGCATCCATTCTACAAGGCTCTCCTCTCACAGCAAGGTCATTCATATCCCTGGACTGTATCCGGGAGGATTCACCAGAGGCTTAATCCATGTAGAGACCCTGCAAACGGGTTTCGGGTTTCCGCAGTCACCTGTAGCCTTCTGCAAGGCGGGTATTCATAATGTAAGCTCTGATACGGTTTCCGCCTTTGGATTTGGATTTTATTATTTATAATTCTCAGATCACACAGGCTGGTGCGCCTCTTCCATGTGGAGTTAGATGGTGTCTCACTTAGATGGTTGCTTGTTAAGACGACAAGCCTTTAAGACCTCATTTGTTTTTCTTCCTGATAGCCGGGAACCATGTGTTCTTCACCACCCTTTGCTATCGGACCAGGATCTCCACTGTTCTCTTCATGAGGGTGAATATAAAGGATAAGGCCCTGTCTTAAATAGTTCTTCTTAGATCAGGGCTAGAATGGATTGTGAGCCCTAGATCTATTCATATATCTATGACAGTGTGAATGTGAGTGGGTCTGTGTGCTGAAGAGGGGAAAAACACCTTTTTTTGTTGTGAGTGTGTTAGAATCTTCAGGCCTGTCTGCTTTGCTTGCCAGGATACCTATTCTCAGGAGGGTGGGACCCCACTGGAAGAGGAAGTGGGAGAGAACTAAGGGCAGGGGAGAGGAGCATTATCATAGAACAAAAGTACGAAAAGTGAAGAAAGTAAACCAGTCCTTAGGGTTTGGAATTCCTTCTCCTTTGCTAGTGGTATTGTATGTACTTAGGCTTGTGTAAAGAGGCGGGGCATGTGGTGGGGAGGGCACCAGAGAACAAAAAGAGCAAAGAAAGAGCGGGGGTGGGGGGGAGGTTAAAAGTGTCAAGTGGACACTGAGAATGTGTGCACCAACATGGCCTGCTGTCCACTACGAATGTGTGGCACTTCATGCTGAGATTGTAAATGTAGTGCCAGTCAGGTTCTCTGCTGTTTTTCATGCTTGAATTCTAGCTTCAGGATCCTGGGTTCACTTGATGATGATAAGATAAGTATTGAACACTTCATTGATCCATATCCTTTTGTTTTTGGATAATTTACACTTGTATGCCAGCATTTAAAAATAATCCTCACTTAGATTTTGCTTGTTTTTTATTAGGAACATCGGAATTTGCCATTTATGCGAGAGCTTCGGTATCTATTTGCACTTCTTGTTGGGACAAAGAGGAAATATGTTGATCCCTCAAGAGCAGTTGAAATTCTTAAGGATGCTTTCAAATCAAATGACTCGCAGCAGGTAGCTCTTTTGTATCTGTTTGTTTATTAAACCATTGAATATTTAATCTGATTGTTCCTTAAGCAGTGGTTCCAAAGATACCTGAAATTTTAAGAGGTGATTATTTAGCTTTATCAAACAAAATTTCATTTAACTAACCCATATAAGAGATAAACCTAAAACATTATTTAGAAGACTTGAGCAAAATAATGTTTTTGAAAGTGTTAAGATCAATGTAGCTGTGTGTCTAATGATGGAAATTATAATTGAAAGTAAAATGTTAAATATTTTCAAAGTGTAAATAGGTTTTCACAAATGTATAACAATCTAATGTTAATGCACTGTACATGCTTTTGATATACCTGTTTGTGTTATAGAGATGCTCTAAGTTTAATTGAGGCTTCTACAACTCACACTAAATACCCCTACATAGTCAAAATTCCACAGATAACTTTGAGTCTTCAAACCCTTAATAGCCTACTGTTAACTGGAAGCCTCACTGATCCACAGTCAGTTAAGCATACTTTGAATGGAGCATGCATTATAGATTGTGTCTATATAAAAGTTGCATGCTCAGTAGGAGATAGAAGGTACTACACAAAAAGCAGATCTTTGCACTTCCTGGGATAGCTGCTCTGGCTACTACATGCAGATTCCCTGTCTCTTTGTAGTGATCCTTATGCAGGATTAATTTATTTTAAAATGGGAGCAGCCATAGCTTGATACTCAAACCATGTTCCATACTAGCAATTCAACGTTTTCTTGACTTTCTCCTGCTTCTTGGGAACATATCCAACATCATTATTCCCATCATGCTATTCAAGGCATACAATATTGCACCTAAAACAAAGAAGAATTCATGAGAACTGTTCAGAAATCACTTTTTACTTTACTGGAGAGACAAACTGCTCAAGCAGAAATGATTAGTGTCATATGTGTTGTTGTTTGTTTGTTTGCTTTTAAACTTAATGACTGCCTTTCAAAAGCATGCTTTTTCAAGGGTTACCTGTTGAGGAAATGGTTTGGGAGCCATGTTTGACCTCTTCCCAAATACACAAGTGGAAGAATACAAGTCCACGTCAGACAGACCTCCACCTTCCATCCTTCTTTATCTATTGCTGATTAAAAATTAATTATGAACTATTCCTTTCATGGCACATTACTTTTTTCTACTGAGTTCTTTAATCTATTGTAATTACCACACACAACTCACAGGCAATACTCACGATTAAAGGGTTTATTAGGGAAGTTAACAGGATCCAAAAATGTTAAGGGTTCAGTCTTCTTTTTTCCACAGCCATCTTTTCTCAGTCATGCTGGCAGGCATGTGTCTTTCTGGTCCTTAGGCTCTCATCCACATGGCCCCTTGGTCTCAGCTGTGCTCAGGCAAGTGCTACAAACTCCATCCACACTAATACATGCTGTTGGGCTGTCCCATGTGAAAGCTAGCCTCCTGCCCAAAGGCACTCGGCTTTACTTGTTCTACAGTTTTTTCATGGTCTGAGTGCCATGGGCTCTGTTATGGTGCCCTGTACACAGGAATCCTGCACATGCTCCACTGATAGCTCTTCTTTCTTGATCGATGTGGGATTCTCTGTTCCTACTTCAGAAACGACTCACTTTATGCCCAGAGGAATGATGAGATTAATTCATCATTACCCCTCTAGTAGAGTTTCACATCCCTGATTTGCATCATCTCATTCTATCATTTAATGGGAAACTTGACGACTGTGGATAGGAGAACCATATCAAGTAGTTTCACTTAACTGTAGCTGTACATGAGCACACGCAAGCACGCGCGTGCGCGCGCGCGCGCACACACACACACACATAAACTTTTCTAATGTGTATAATGCCAACTCTGCCAGCTCTGGTGGCATAATCATTATTATATAAGTTAGCAGTTCCGACTCCACAGCTGCTGCTTGGGGGAGAGACATAGCGCTCGGCTTCTGTAACGATTTACAGCCTTGGAAACCCTATGGTGCAGTTCTGCTCTGTCCTGCAGGTTTACGGAAGTGTTTCTCAACCTTCTGAATACTGCGACCCTTTCATACAGTTCCTCATATTGTGGCGACCCCAACCATAGAATTATTATTTTTTTTTGCTCCTTCAAAACTATAATTTTGCTACTGTTATAAATATGGCGACCCCTGTGAAAGGGTCATGCGACCCCCAAAGGGGTTGCGACCCACTGGTTTACAGTGAGTCAGAATCGATTCAGTGACAATAGATTTCGTTTGGTTTTTGATACTTGATCAGTGTGTATAAATGCTGAATTTGTATGCTTTGAGAAAAGAGGATATTGTCTCTAGCATTTAGCCATCCACTTAGGAGTCTTCCTGGTGATGCATTGAGTTAAGCATGGGGCTGATAACTGCAAAATTGTTCATTCAAACCCACCAGCCACTCTATGGGAGAAATATGGGCTTGTCTGCTCCTATAAAGATTCAGTTTGGGAAGGCCTGTGTAGCATCCTACAGGGTTACTATGAATTGGAATCAACTTAAAGCGGGTTTGGTTCTTTGGGTCTTGTTTCATATAGCAACAACATATCATACCCATTGCCATTGATTCCGTTCCAACTCAAAAGTAACCCTATGTAAGATTTTCAAAGTTGTAAATCTTTAGGGGAAGAGATAGCCTAATTTTTCTTCTGCCAAGCAGTTGATGATTCTACTTAGATCGATGGGATCTACCTTAATCAAGCCTGATGTATGTGCTTGCTTATTTATGTATATTGGAGTTTTATGTTAATACTCAGATATTTGTTGTTTCTTTCTGAGGAGGTTTCAACTAGATTGTTGAGAAATTCCATTATTGTTAATTCCATTTTGATACAGTTTTTGAAGCTCCCTAATAAAATTCTCTTCTCCTAGGTTTTTTGTCTTAAGTAGATTATGACTATGTTATTTGGTACATACGTATTTGTAACTATTAAATTTCCATGGGGAATTAAGACTTGTAGTGTTATTAAATATCCTAATTTGTCTAATAGCGCATTCGTAACTCCTTTTTCATTATTTCTGGGTCTGTGCTATATCTCCACGGGAGCCATGGTGCTATATTGTGTTACATGTCTGGCTGCTAACCACAAGGTCAGCTGTTCAAACACCAACTGCTTTGTGGGACAAACATGAATGTTCTGCTTCTGTAAAGATTTATAATTATGGAGAATCACAGGGACATTTCTACTCTGTGTTATAAAAAGGCTGTGAGGCAGAATTGACTCCGTGAAAGGGAATTTGGTTTTGGTTGGTGTATTACCACTCACTCTTTTACTTATTTTTATCTTTTTTTCTGGTGCTTTATTTTAATTATGTCTACTATACATAGCACACATTTGCATTCTTTTATAAACCCTTTAAAAATGTTCCTTTCTGATAGATGAGTGTATTAACTCCTTAGGGCTGGAGCAACAAATAACCACAAACTGGTTGGCATAAAACAACAGAAAATGTTTCGTGACAGAAAAGAATTCTGTCACAATTTGACAGGGCTGTGCTATTTCTGAAGGCTTTATTGCAGAATCTGTTCTGTATCTTTTTCTTAACTTCTGGTATTCAGCAATTTGGGGCATTCTTTGGCTTTTCAAAGAATCAGCCAATCTGTTTCCACTGTCACATTGCGTTCTTTCTCTGTCCCTATTGCGGCGTCTCCTCTCCTACACGGTTAGGACAAGGAGCATGTTGGATTAGCACCTACCTTCCTAGCCTTTTCTCAACTTGGTTCTCTCTGTAACGACCCTATTTTCAAATAAGATCCTATGTACAAGCACAGAGGTTGGACTTGATGTATGTATTTTTGTCACAGTCAGCGCATGGCAGTCAGGAAGCCTGCAATATTTACTCAGAAGTCTCATGTCTGCTTTAGTTTTCCAAAATGTCAAGATTGTTTTCCAAAGCCCTGAAAGAAATGGAACACTGAGGGGCGACTAATTTTAGACTTCTAGAGTCCAGAACATCCAGAGAATACATTTCTGCCTTTTCAAGCTACTCAACTTATACTTTGTTACAGCAGTACAGGAAACTAATTTTAATATCTAAAGAAGACGGAAAGTAACTTCCAAAGAAGAGTATATCATGAGATAAGCAACAGAGTGGTTTTGGGGAGATATAAAATCTTCAAGAAAAGTAAAGATATGAAAAGATGTAAAGAGTTATTTTAAGATGTTATGTAACTTTCCTATTGTTGGGTGCCGTCAACTAGGTTCTGGCTGATTAGCACCCTTACGCAGAGCAGAATGAAACATTGCCTAGTTCTGCACGCCTCACGATTACTATGTTTGAGTCCATTGTTGCAGCCTCGGAATCCATCAGTCTCCTCCAGGGTGTTCCTATTTTCCACCGCCCTTCGCGTTACCAAGCATGATGTCTTTCTCCCAGCGCTGCACTCTCCTGAGAACACGCCTAAAGTATGGGAGACAGAGTCTTGCCATCCTCACCTCCAGGAATCTTCCTGGTTGTACTTCTAGGCAAACTTGCTTGTTCTTCAGTATTTTCAGTATTCTTGGCCAACACCAGTATTCAAATATGTTGACTATTCTTTGGTCTTACGTATTAAATGTTTAACTTTCATATTGTATATGAGGTGATTAAGGGTATAACAGGAGAGAGAAGCCAGCAGAGATAAGAGGGAACTGACCATAACCAAGGTAGAACACCTAGCCACAGTTAGTCTAGATCAGCAGCTCTCAACCTGTGGGTCGCGACCCCTTTGGGACGTCAAACGTCGCCTGATTCATAACAGTAGCAAAATCACAGTTATGAAGTAGCAAGAAAAATAATTTTATGGCTGTGGGTCACCACAACCTGAGGAACTGTGTTAAAGGGTCGCGGCATGAGGAAGGCTGAAAACCTCTGTCGTAGAGCCATTGGTGGGTTGATGGCCGTGCCATATCCTTGGTTTCCAATTCTGGCTTCGAAAACTTGGAAAGAGTAATTTTCATTGAGTTTAATTGTGGCAATTTGTTAGAGAAGCTGAGAAATTTAGAGTGCTGAAGAGCAAGGATAACACTCGGAGGATACCATCGAAGTACTCCATGGCACCTCTCAATTAGTGGTTTGATTTACACCAGGTCCAAATGGCAGTTTGGGGGGGGGGGTTCATCCCTCACCCCGCCCCATATTCTTTGATTTTTGGAAACAACACACATTCTGAAGGAGCAACAGGGATGTAAGGTGGATGTCATCTAGTTTTCTCATGAAATTCTCATAGGACAGTGTGGTGTCTTTGAAGAATATGCAGGCTCGTTGTTGTGATTAAAAATCTGCAGTCAAGTTTTCCTTTTTATAAACCATATCATGGTAAATTCCCAAGATCATCTGTTATCCTCCGAGATGATGTTTGTAAATGACACCTTTGGAACCTCCCCAAATGGCCACCGTTTGCTTTGAATTTAACAGGCTGTGGAATCCGCTGTTTGACTGGACCTTTTTAAAATCTATAGCCCTTAAGACTAAGACAGGTGTATTACTGGTGAAGTTCCTTGCAGCCGTCCATCGACTGATCACACTGACACATTTAAATACATTCTGTTTTTAACCTGTTTGTCAACTAGAACCTTAGTAGCAATGTTTTTTTAACTTCCCCCAGAACAGACTAGTCTTCTTATGAATGACACCATTAATAAACTTAAAAAAATGAAGAGTCTTTTGGTAATGAGGACTCATCTTTTTATAAAAGTTCATTGTAAAGATCTCCTGGGGCATCATTGTTTTATAAAATCCCATTTGTACATTTGAATTTTAATCTGGTTCCAGCCCCAAAGAAACTTAATCGTCAATGCTTGCTTTTCTCACACAGGGATTCATGCTGATTAAGTCACTTTTAAAATGTGCCCTTAGTGTAGAACATTTGATAGGATAACCTTTGTGTAAGGAGTCCATGGGTATACATTTGAGGGGCGATAGGCTTTATGTTGTGACATTTTGCATAATCAGTGGGCTGAATTATCTGCAACTTCTTTGCTCTTTCCACAGCAAGACGTGAGTGAGTTTACACACAAATTGCTAGATTGGTTAGAAGATGCCTTTCAAATGAAAGCTGAAGAGGAAACGTAAGTTAACGGGAAATTTAGAAGGCCATATATATATATATATATTTTTTTTTTTTTTTCTTTTACATATTTTATATCAACTGAGAAATAGAACTGAAGCAGACTTGTGGGAGTTTAAATGTTATGTGTTATCTGTTTTTGCGACCACAAATGTTTTGGGTTTTTACTATGGGAACAGAATCTATTCAGAAGGGTCTAAGTAATGCGTCCCCATAGGGTTAAGGCACACTCATAATTCAGCAGGCACTTTCCATCAGGAGGACATGTGGGTGAGTGGTGGGTAAAGAGGCTAAGTGATAATTCTGATGCTTTTTCACGTGGAAATAGGAAGTTTCTTTCCAACTTTCCTTAACCTTTGATTGTCTACCTTTTGCATCGAACAATTATTTCAGGCTTTTTACAATTTGTGACTGGCCTCCAGAAAAGAAAAGTAAGCACACTTTGAGGTGATCCTGTACTCACCCTCATGGGATCATGTCACCTAATATGGAGTGTTCACTGTGTGTGTGTATGTGGGGCTTTGGTTTTTTTTTTCCGTTTTTTTCCCCCCCTGAGAAACCAGTGGACCTTTTAGGCTTTGCTGCTACAAGGCTCTGATGTGAGTCTACATGGTAGATAGTTACATAAATAATAAGAATACACCTTTTCCAACTCTGAAGTACGTTTCCCATCTATCTTTTTTTAATTTTAAAATATATACGAGCTTTATTGTCTAATAAAGTTCATTATTACTTGGTCTGCAATGATATTAAGGGTGTTCTAACAGTACAATATTAAGAACTAAGATTGCTACCCAACTTTTAATGTGTAGCCTCGTGGAGGCCTTGAAAAGTCAAAGGAGTAACTCTGCTCTGTCCTACAGCATCACTAGATGTACTTGATTTGTCAGTGGGGTTTTTTTTTGCCAGCTTCTCAGAGTTAAGTTTTTTGATTACATTCTCATAATTTTTCAAGGCAGTGATTCTCACTCTTCCTAATGCCACGACCCTTTAATACAGTTCCTCATGTGGTGGTGACACCCTCAACCATAAAATTGTTTTGGTTGCTACTTCATAACTGTAATTTTGCTCCTGTTATGAATCGGGCGACCCCTGTGAAAAGGTCATCCTACCCCCCAAAGGGGTCACGACCCCTAAAGGTTGAGAACCACTGTTTTAACGTAACGTTTAATAAGTTAATATCAAAAGTAAAGATATTATGTAATCAAAAGGAAAGATCATTTCTAAGTTTCTTGGGTCAGTCTAGCTACACAAATGTCATTTCTGGGTCTGAATAGAGTAGGGTTTTTATAACTGGAGTGTGGACTAAATGGGACAAAGTGTGTAGTTAGGACACATGATTAGGTGTGTCCTTTTATTTTTGAGATACAACAAAAATACTTCAGATCCTTTAGCTGTTTGTCAAAACATAATTTCCAGAATCTAGTCCTTAGTGCCGTACAGACACAAGTTGCTGTTGATGGGAAGTTTAGCAGAAAGTCTGGAAAGTATTGTGGATTAAATTGTCCTTGTTTCAGTACTTTTAGTTGACATTCGTTCGGGACCAATTAGCTTCAGACAAAGAGCTTTAAACTTTAAGCTTCACTGCGAGAAATCTCTCAAGAGGTTAATTTTGACACTTAAGTTCACAGTACCCAGGGGTAAAATCCCGCTTTTTTTGTGGGGCGGTGGTGGTGCTTTAGGGGGGCCAACTGTCTTCTGTTATAGGGTGTGGCATTTGAGAGCTGCTGCTTTGGGGCACTGAGTGGGAAAGTGCTGCTCACTGAAGTGAAAAAAACACTGTTGAATAGTAGTAAAAGTCACTCACAGTTACGGAGGAGAGTGTTGTAAGGATTCAGTGACATGCCCTAAAATATTAAATCTCGATCCTTATCCAGGGACAGAGCAGGTCTTCACTATTGATGCTTTTATTCTTGGAGGGTGTACACTTTTATTTTTAAAACGGTAAATGAATTATTAAAATTTCATACTAATAGAGAGAAACTATTTTCCCTGGACAAATTCAAATGTTCTATAGTACAGGCTCAAAATATGAGATTTAAATGTATAATTATAATTAATAGCACATACTGAGTAGATACTGACATACACTCAATATATAAATATAAACTCCTGCATTATTTCAGTTGAGTTACAGTATTATTACTTCCCTCAGCAAAGGAATGAATAAATTTATGAACTTGCCCAAAGTGCCTCTGTAAATAGTAGAATCTGAGTACATGATAACCACAAAACATTATTCCTGTTTCTTATATTAGAGTTCTTTTGATATTATTTCTATTTCTTATTTATAAATCTCAAAATCATAACCATATTTGCATTTTTTGCCACTCTGTAGGGATGAAGAGAGGCCGAAGAACCCAATGGCAGAGTTGTTCTACGGACGGTTCCTAGCCGTGGGAGTGCTTGAAGGTATAGTTGCCCGGGTTTGCTTTGTATTACGGGTGACAGGACGTTGTTGTCCACCAGCAGCTTGGTCTCATTGTGACTCAGTCTGTTGAACAGTTTTTATTTTCACTTGACTTGCTCTGTTTATTAGTTGCTGTGCCTTGTCGCAGATCACACAGCTTCGAGTGGCCGTAAAGGAAGGTAGAGGAGGGTGCATTACCCCATCCTAACTGACAGTTAATCACGCGCTGGTATTCTTCTTAATGGGAAGACATTTATTATGCTGTGAGTTCTTGGGATAGAGAGATGAATGGGGAAAGTGAGAGGTCTTTTAAAGAGAATACTGACATTGAACACGGGGCTTGGTCTGGTGGTTACGCCACTGAAGATTCCTCGTCTGTGCATTCCAGTTCTTGTTGAAAGCGGAATCAAGCACCTTCACACAAGATAGTGGAAGGCCCCCATTTTTGAATGACTATAACATTTAGCAGTCAATTGTCGAAAAGGTTTTTGAAAAATAGGTTAAGGGGAGGGTATTGTTTATATCATTTAAAAAAAAAGAAAAATAGGTTTATCAAAAATAGGTTAAGGGTGATATTACTTCATAAACCATGAATACCTCTTACTTAAACTCTAGATTTAGCCACTTTATTTTTGGTTATCTTATTGAGGTAATAGCATTGGGCTCACTGAAATATCCTGCATGTACTGTATTTGCTCGAGTCGAAGCTGACCCGAATACCAGCCGCAGCACCTAATTTTACCACAAAAACTGCATTTAAAATGTACTGAAAAACTCAGCTTATACACGAGTATATATGGTAATAGTAATAAGTCTCAAAGCATATACTTTTGAAATATTTTTCCCTCAAAGTTCTTAGTGCATCAATGGTTGAAATTATTTTTCATAAATCATTCCTGAAGCATTGTAGAATATTGTTTTTCTATGATGACTTGAAGTACTGGATTTCTGTGAAGTTTTGTTTGAATACAGTTTTTCAATGTTTGATTCAAAAACTAGCAGACATTAACTCAACATTTAGCCAGGTATTTAAAAATTCTCTGAGGTGTCAGGGTATTTGTGTTTGTCTCAAATGCTAAATAATCATTAATTGAAATATTTTACATAGAATATAATGTTCAAATTTAGTATGGTCATGTTATTGTACTGATTTTATGTGAAGTTATAGTAATGTATCTGAAACAATAGAGTAGCTCAAGTCAGGTTGTGACCAAGCGCTGTGTACAGTATCATCCGTGAGTATTTCTGTTTTGTGGTTTTTAAAGTGATTGCTACTTTAATACTTATTGTGCCAATGAGTATTTATTCGTGATTCCAGTAAGTGAGCAATTGTGGTAAATATAAGGCTTTGAACATTTCTACAGGAATTGTGTTTAAATGAGGGTGTTCGAGAACCCTTTCTTGTCATACTCACCTAAGTTTTCTAAAGTTTTATTTTACACAAAGGTTTCACTTGGGAGCAGTTTGCCCTCAGCTCTCCGGCCCGACTAACAATTACTCACTGTACAAGTCACTTTGTCAAGGAATTCTTCCTGCTCGACCTGCCAACACTCGAGCAGAGAATTGTTCTTGCTAGGTTCCACTGAGTCTGCTCCAATTATTAGCAACCAGAGGGTGTACATTCTGTGTGCACTCTGCGTCCAAGAGAGGGAAGCATTGCCCCCTTTGGTGCCTTCCTCACGGTTGCTATGTTTGAGCCTGCTGTTGCAACTGCTGTTCAGTTCATTCGGTTCATTCGGTCTTCCTCTTTTCGCTTTCCCGAGCATAATGTCCTTTCCCAGGGACTGACCCCACCTAATACATCGTGAGATGAAGGCTTGCTAGTCTGACTGTCCTTCTTCCAAGCCAGATTTATTTATTCTCCTGGCAGTCCATAGTACATTGAAATGTTTTCATCAGCATAATAATTCAAATATACCCATCTGTCTCCAGTCTTTCTTATTCTTTGATGACCTTTTATATGCTCATGTGGCTATTAAAAATTCAATGGCTTGTGCCACGTGCATCTTTGCCCTCAATGGGACATGTTTGTAGCACTTCAAAAAGACATTTACAGAAGACTTGCTTGATATGCAATATGTCATTTGATTTCTTGACCGATGCTTTCATGAGCCTTGATTACAAGACTAGGTCAAGGGCCATTTTTGTGCTTTCTTATAGCACCTATCCAATCATTCCCTTCGTGACACTTACGATGAAAATGATATGTGCTCAAACATATGTGTCATGCATAACTGCAAGGCTCCCTGTTAGTTACCATCAGCTGCTCCTTAGAGAGGCAGGGCTTTCTGCTCCTCTGACAGTCACAGTCTTGGAGGGAGTCATGATGAACTGTCAGAATGGAGTTTTCTTTCTTTTTCTTATTTTGGTGTATCATGGCTTTCTATCAAAGTGGCTTAGATTTCCTTGAACTTAGAGACAGTCTCTTGTTCACTTCACTATATCACTATATATTAGGTATTTAGCACAGTATCTTTTCCTTACAAGGAGCTTATTTAAAGGGTATTTATTTACAGAGCAGAGGGAGCTTGGAGGAGTTTGTGGGAAAATTCCATGGTCTTTTAGCTCTGATTTCTGCATTGCCTTTTAACTCTAATGTTAAGTCTAGCTGAACTTTTTGGGAAGGCTTCCCATATGTGTAATTGTACCTGCATACGTCTGCATGTATAGTTAGTGTCTGTGAGTTAGTGTGAGTGAACTAGTGCGCATGTATAAGCAAGCAGGGATATTGTAGTCACTCCTCGGGGACATAAGTCAGTGTGACAGATTTCAGGTTTGGGGCATAATTTGCATTAAAATCTACTTTTGATATCTATAGGTAAAAAGTTTGAAAATACTGAACTGTTTGGCCAGTACCCACTTCAGGTCAATGGGTTCAAAGACCTGCATGAGTGTCTGGAAGCAGCTATGATTGAAGGAGAAATCGAATCGTTACATTCAGAGAATTCTGGAAAGTCCGGGCAAGAGGTGAGATGAATTCTCAAATATATCTTTTTCACCCCTTAAGTTCTTTCTTAAACTTCTGTAAAGTACAGTTTTAAGCCTCTAGTTACAAAGTTAATTAATAATTGAATGAAAGCTCAGATAAGTGTTTGAATTTCATTATGTTGATTTAAACATATTCTGTGTCCATGGTCCAGCCCCTGGTTTCACCCGAAAGATTAGCAGTCTGGACCCACTCACAGCACCTTGGGAGACAAGCCTGGCAGTCTGTGTCCCAAAGGTGCAGCCTTGAAAGCACGACAGAGCAGTTTTGCTTCATTCAGAACTTTGAATCGACTTGCTGGCAACTGACATTGATGACAGCCATAGTCAAGATACTTGCTCTACATAATTGGTATAGTCTTAGTCTATGTTAAACCCTCATTTAGACAGTGTTTTGTTAAAATACTTGCACTATTTTGTTTACGACCTTTGAATAGAATATAAGGCCCTTCAGATATATATAAAATTAAAAAAAAACATTTTAATGTGTAAGTAACAGCTATTAGCAGTGTTCTGATTCTGATATTGAAAAAGGAAACACTTGATATTGGATCAACTGTTATGTTACCTACATCAAAATTATTGGAATATGCCCAAATATGTAAGTCCACAACCCTTTCCATATGAGATTGAAGTATGATTGACTACTTCTCAGGAAAAAAACTACTTTGAAACTATGAGGAGTCTTCAAAAAATTTGTGGAAAAAAATTATTTTTTAACTTTTCCACAAAATTTTTGGTGCCTCCCTTGATACAAACTCTTCTCTCTCTTTCTCTCCATCTTTCCCTTTGTGCCCATGTCTACATTCTATTGTGCCTCCGTACAGGAGTGTTGCTGATGTGTGCAGTTGAAAAAGAAGAGCGTGTGTGCTCCAGAATCAGTTCTACTTACCTGGTTTCTAGCCGTTTGACTAGAAAAAGCTCCTGTGAGGGTCAGGTCTTTGTCTGTGTCCATCCTTCCTGTGTCCATAGTGAACAGCATGGGGCTGCAAGTGGGGCGCACTGTACACCATGAATGAATGCCTGAAATGCTGCTGTGTTACCTTAAGAGCTCCTGAAGCTTTTAACCTCGAAAATATCAAGTGATAGTGTGTTTAATATCTAAATTTACAATACATAGACAATAAACCGAATATCTATGTATTAAGTGAGAATATCCCTGTTTATCTAAAAAGAGAAAGAGTTATTTTGTGTCCTAGAGGATAAATTGCTTAGTTTTACCTGAACTGTAAGCTATTATGGTTTTGTTTGTTTTTAAATATTCTGTTATTGTTGTTCCTGCTGCATTCTCACTTCCATCCCTATCCACACACACTCATAAAAACAAAGAAACAAACAAACAAACAAAAAAACCCTACCATATATACTCATTTATAAGCCGAGTTTTTCAGCACAGTTTTAAAGTCATTTTGGTGGTAAAATTAGGTGTCCAGCTGATATTCGGGTCGGCTTATACTCAAGTATATACGGTATATAGTAGCGGCACTAATGTAGAATATGTATATGTAAGCCTAGCTTTTTTTTTCTTTCTTTCTTTTAAAGAAAATGTGCTTAGAACACTTTCTCATAGGTCATCTATTTCAGTCGCTTAGGTCGTATTTCAAATTCATTAAATAGAGTCGAGGGCAGACTTAGAAAACCAAAAAGAAAGGGTGTAGACAGTATATCCTAAACTGAAACAAATTCAAGCCTCGGTTTGCAATATTGAAAGACTCTATGGGCAAGTACTGAGTGATGCCAGGAGCTCCAAAAGAAGATGGAAAGAACACACAGGATCACTGTACCAAAAAGATGCACCTTGCGCAGGGGTTCTCAGCCTTCCTACTGCCGCGACCTTTAATACAGTTCCTCATGTGGTGGTGAGCCCCCCTAACCATCAAATTATTTTTTGCTACTTCATAACTGTAATTTTCCTACTGTTATGAATCAGGCGACCTCTGTGACAGTGTCCTTTGACCCCCTGAGGGGTTGAGACCCACAGGGGTGAGAACCGCTCATCTAGATCCACCTGCTTCAAGAAGTAGTATATGAGGAAGAACCAGGGTTATTAAAGGAAGAGGTCCAGGAAGCAGTGAAGGCATTAGCCAAAAAGAAGGCTCCAGCAGTGATGAAACACTGACGGAAATGTTTCACTAAGCTCATGGAGTGCCGGAGCACACACTTGTCTATGCCAGGAAATTTGCCAGCTAGCTACTTGGCAAATGACTGGAAGAGATCCATATTTCTGTGTATTCCAAAGAAAGGTGACCCAGCAGAATGTGCAAATTATAAAGCAGTGTGATTGAAATCACATGCAAGTAACATTTTGCTGAAAATTAGCCAACAACGCTTACAGCAGCACTGACAGGGAGCTACCAGAAGTTCTAGCCAGCTTCACAAGAGGACCTGACACAAAGAGTATCATTGCTGATGTCCTATGGATCTTGACTGAAAGAAATAACACACGATGTGTATGTATGCCTTATGGACTATCAAAAGTATTTGACCGCGTGGGTCATAACACATTATGAGCCTTTAGAAGATTGAGAATTCCAGAAAATTGTATTGTGTTCCTGCTAATCCTGGATCTGTGTGAACAGAACAAGGCAATACTGTGCTGTTTAAAACCAGGAAAGGTGTGTGTCAGGGTTATAGCCTCTCATCATACTTGTTCAGTCTGTGTACTGAGCAAATATAAACTGAGAACCTGGCTGTATAAAGAAGAACATAGCTATATGATTAGAGGAAGGATTATTAACAACCTATCGTATGCAGATGGCACAACTGGCTTGTTGAACTTGAGAAGGACTTGAAGCATTTACTGATGAAGGTCAAGCAAGGATTGCACTCTTTAGTATGGATTACAACTGCAAAGCCAACCGATGGAGAAAAGATTGAAGTTATCGAGCACTTTTGGCTTGCTTGAATCCATAATCACTGCTCATGAACAGAGTCATCAGTACATCAAATAATGCATTGCATTGGGTAAATCTGCATAAGGTCTCGTTAAAGTATTGAAAAGATAGGATGTTACTTTGAAAAAGGACTAAGGTACACCTTTCCTGGGCCATGACAATTTCAGTTGCCTCACATGTAAAAGTTGGACATTCAGTCAGGAAGACCGAAGAAGAAATCATATATTTGAATTATGATGCTGGTGAAGAATATTAAAAGTACTATGGACTGTCAAAAGAGTAAACAAATCCATTTTAGAAGAAATACAGCCAGAATATTTCTTAGAGGCAAGGATGGTGAGACTTTGTCTCACGTATTTTGGATGCGTTCCATGGAAAGCTCAGTCCCTGGAAAACGACGTTGTGCTTGAAAAAGCCAAGCGGCTGAGAGAAAATGGATTGACGTACTGTCCCCAGAAATGGACTTAAACATGAGAGCAATTGGGAAAATGGTGCAGGACAGGGCGGTGCTTTGTTCTGTTATTCAGTTTGCTATGTGAGTCAGAACCAACTTGACCCGGCTAACGAGAACAGCAGCAGTCTAGAAGATTTGTAAACATAAGAGCTTCCTACAAGGTGTTAATAGAGACATCTAATTAAAACACTCCTCTATTTTGATTGGGGAAACATATCTAGAACTTTATATTTCTTCGGGTCTCCCTCTCCCTCCTACCACCACTAACATTTGCTGTACGAGGGATGTAGATTCCAGGTATGGTTTAGGATAGCATATTTATATTTTTCTGCGTTCAGAATAACTTATAAATGAAATAAATTATGTTGTTATTTTTTCTCACATATTCCTAACTTAAAATTTATCTTACTTTGAATCCAAATCTCATTTTTAATTTAATTTTTTAACTCATTTTTTCGCCATCTTTAAACTGGCTCCATTCTCTGAGTGCCTTAAACTATAATATATATTTCCTGTGCAGATTTTAAAAGTTAACTTAAAAATGAAGTCATTTTTCATCCTGTGTAAATTCAGCACCTTAAGGAGTTTCCGTCGTGGCCCGTTTGATGACCTGTGATCCCTGTTAGAGCTTGGGTAGTTGGTGCTCGAGGTCCTCTCCGGAGCCCCGAGGGCTGGGTCATGAGTGTGAACACCAGTTGCTCCAGGACGGAAAGATGAGGTATCTCCTCCTGTGAAGATTTACAGCCTTGGAAACCAACCGGGACAGCAGTTCTCCGCTGTCCCGTACTGTCACTTTGCGTTAAAATGAACTCATAGGTGATCCTTGCTGTTGGGATTCCTATTAATTACTAAGTGCCTAGTTTTTTGTAGAACAATATTTTCAAAAATTCAACCCAGTTAAAGAGACCATTACTTCCAAGGGTATCATGTCTTAAAAGTTTTTCACCATGAATTTAAGTCCTAATTTAATTTCATTATATCCTTCAAAAGCACCTTTTCTTTTTCCGTCTCTAATGATCAATGAGTAACATTTAAGAAGAGTTCTAAATTAGCCCAATATCTTATGCAGTATCATTTATTAAAAATTCTGATTTTACGCTGACACAGAAGACCTTTGCTAAAATAGTCACAATCAATTAACATAAGCAAGCCTTCAGACTTCAGAATTATTCATGTTAAAACATTTAGTGGTTGTAATAAAAGTTTTTTTTAAGTTTAAATTTTTAGAATGACAGGATAACTGAATAAATATAAAATAATTAGATAATAGCATAAATACTTAGAAAAAATTTAATCATGCATTTTAAATAGTAAATAAATTGCATACAGTTTATAAATTAGATTCTTCAAGAACATTTGGAGTGTCTCAGGTTGGGGCAGTAGGGGTGGGGGTGGAGGGAACAGATAGCAATTAGCAAGTACCTCACTTCTTGTGTAGGTGATTATTACTATGTTGCACTTTGATTTTACTCTTGCAGTGCCTTTATAAGTGTGTGGGTGTGTGTATCTGTTCATACTGTTCTGAACGCTTTACTTTTTCCTGAGAAGTATGCAGCTTTATGTAGGATTCTTTATAAAACTTGCAGGTTATCAGATTGCCTGTATATATAAATTTAAATTGATTTAATTCTGTGAGACAATAGCTGGACTAAGAATGTCTCTGAGTGAGCACATTTGAGTACAATGTGTGACAGGATAATTAGAAGTGCAATCTTTGAACTACAGGAACGAGTTTTCCTTCACTTCGCTGTTGTACCAGGTAGTATTAATGTGATGAAAGACATTTTGGAAAGTTTTCTGTAAACTAGAGGAACAGTACTGTGTTAAGCTGGGTTATCTGGAGAAACAGCACCAGTGACACCTATATAGGTGTAAGAAAGATCTTTATATCAAGAAGTAATTTTATATCAGGAAGACATCCCAGCCCAGTCCAACTCAAGTCTGTGGCTCCCTGACTTGCTGGAGCCTTCTTCAGCCTCATGTAGCTGAAAGCAGAAACATGAAATAAATGCAGGTCAGTGGTAGGGCCAGAATCGAGTGGATCCATGGTTGGTGAAACATAGCAGGGCACCGACAGCTTTACAGGCCATGAACCCACATGGGGCTGTCCCTGGATGCAGACACAGTCCAGCTAGCAGGGATTGGCCAAGGGTCAGAGAGAGGGAGAGAATGCTCACTGTCTCTGTAGGGTTGCTGTGAGTTGGAAACTACTCGGTGGCAGTGAGTTTGGTTCTTATAGGAAAGGCCACACCCCCTGATTGGTGGGTAAGCCTCCACCCCTACACTTTTACACAGGGTCAGGTTGACATATCATCTCACTGCCCCAAGTATCTCAAATGCCATTTTAGATGTCTGTTGATGTCATACAGGTATATGTCTTTTGAAGTGAAATGGCATATGAATGAAGGCAGTTAGATGGCTGGAATTAATTTCCTAAATTAGATAGTTTGTGTTTGCCTCTAGTATCTAGTTTACATCCTGATTTTGTGGTGAGTTTGAAATTGTGTTTGTGGTTCCTGCATTTTTCTGTACTCAAATAATTGCACTAGAAAATCAGGATATTTTAAACACTAGCCGTGTACTAAGGTAAAAAAGAGCTGAGGTTCAGTCACACTCCTCCTGAAAGTAAATGGCCATTTGCAGTCTTACCCATTTTTTCTAATTATAGCCAAATTGTTGAAGTAATAAATGGCATCTGAACCCGTGTCACACGTGACAATGGTGTATGGCTCCCGCTGCAGACATGAGCCTTCCACGGATTAAGTGCTTTCAAACTTAACCTTTAATTCAACAGGAAAAAAAAACAGCTATTGAAACCTGTAAAAGTGACAGCCTTCTTTCCAGGAACGATATATTTTTAATAGGTCAGGTTTATGGAGTCACTTTCAAATTCATGAGCGATTATGTTGCTATTACTGATGATATGATAATGGTTTTATTTATTGACTGGAGAAATTCAATGTTCCTTTAGGTTCATTGTATAATATCCAAAAGTTAATAAAAATGTTTTAGTGATATGGAGAACTAGAATAATTTTCACATTTTATGACCTCTCTTAAAAGCATTGCTTAACAGTTACATATACTTCAAAGGAAAGACAGTTTATTTAAATAAAAATAATCATATAGTATTTAAAATTCTAATCATTTATAGGAATTCTTTACAGGAATCATCTACCCTCACTTATTTACCTGGTTAGTTTCCAAAGGTCATGTAATTATGTGAAAATCAAATTTACGTTAAAAATGGAATAGCATCACATGGATCACATATCCACAAAATGGACAGTGACCATGTTATTACACAGCAGCCAAACCACCACGAATCATGATGCAGCCACATTGACCAATAGTATCTTAATCAGAGCCAGAGTTACTCACACTTCAGTATTCATATACTCATATACACCATACATTAGTCATAGACTCACACCTCATTCTTCAGTACGGCCAGATGTATGTGGTCAGTGTGCAAACATTGTTGAATAGTAGATTTCTACTGTTTTAGCAAATGCTAAGTGTCAAGAAATGAGATTGGATATGAGTTAGGAGTAGGTGTATAGCATACAGTCATACAATTTCAAAGGTAGACATACTCAAAATAATTTAAAGTAAATTTGGGAAATGTCTGGTTGTCTCATTGTCTCCATCAATTTTACAATGAGAAAATAAAATCTCGGTTGTTACATTAGGAACAAATGGTCACATGGAGAGAAATGTATCCATGAGAGAGGTAACTCACACAATAAATTTGAAAATCCCTAGTACTGTATGAAAGCTATTCCCCGTACTTTTCATAGCACTGCAGATTATAATTTTTTCTATTGATCACTATAGGTCTCCTGAATTAAAACAAAGAACTATTACATTTTAGTGGTAACAGTTCATGTATTGCAATAAAATATGAAGGTAATAGTTCTTGAAATCATAATATGGAGTAGAAAATATCCTACAACATCTTTACAAGTTTTTATTTATATATCCATCCATACGTGTATATATGTGTGTGTGTGTGTGTGTGTGTCCCGGTGGCGCAGTGGTGTTAGTACTGGGCTGCTAACTGAAAGATTAGTGCCTGAAGCCCATCAGCTGATACTCTGGAGAATGATGTGACCTTTTGCTTTTCAAACCCTTGGTGCCCATTCTATCCTGCTGAGAGTCAGAATTGACCTGATAGCAGTAGCTAGATGGACAGATTTTAATTCTTAATTTCATACGTAAATTAGAACTAATGTGTAAACAAAATTAAAACTGCTTCTCAAATTTTAAAACTTGAAAGGTGTGTCTAGGGTAGTTATATTGTGGGGACTGCAGGCAGTGTCACGGATCAAGAGGTATATAAATTATTGACTGGAAAACCATTTTGCTCTGTATACTTTCACTCATCACAATAAAAAATGTTTTAGAGATTTTAAACGCTAGCTATTTAGTTGGGTATTAAAACTTTCATAATTTTAGTTTATTGCATCAAATATCCTTATAAAACAAATTCCTGTAAATTTTGGTGGAAGACAACTAAATCCAACTCATGACATCTTATTTTAAGTAATTACCATCTCGTGAAGAAATCACTGAATGACGATTCAATGTGTCTCCATTGCTTAGAGAAAAGGAGCATTCTGAGATCTAGTCACATTCTGTTTGCCAGTTGTGTATCATTCCAGCTTTTAAAGTGTTTGCATTTAAACTTGCATCCTCCTAGCTTAGTGATAGATGTGTGATAACATGTGATTTGAGATCTCACATACACAGGATCTGCCAATAGTCTATTTTTACAGTAGCAAATTTTAGATCATTTAATACGTACTTAGCAAATATTTGTTAAATTGTGTTTTACATTCTGTATTTTAAAATTCACCAGTTTGTGGGGTTTTTTTTTCTTGATGTGATATGTTTCCGTGAAACTTGAAAGCCATTATGTGAAAATCATTCTTTTTTGGGCGATTTTGTTGAATGTCCTCCTAATTGAACAGTTGCCCAAGTGTTGTGAGGTACTGGAAACGGGGGTAGGAGGCATACGCCTACACTCACCATGCTGATGTGGCTCATAGCAAAGAGGGCTTGCATTATTTCAGGTTAGTCTTTTAAAATATTTTAACTTCTCCAAAGTATAAATTTTATGTTTATTAGGGATATTTTTCTAAAATTAGACTAAATCCAGCGGATAAGTAAAATTTTAAACAAAATACTTTTAGATGTGTAAGCAATATATTTCTATGTTTTAGCAATAGAGTTAAATCATTTTATGCTACTCAAAAAAATCTTTATTTTTCCTTTGCTTCTATATCTCACAATTTACTCCATCACAGGTGTTTGACATTTCTAACAGTAATATTGACAGAATTAAAGAGGCCTGAAGGCTAGAACTAAGGAGGCATGATTTTATGTACTTTCTTTTCAATTCACTTATTTATTTTAATTTAATTAAAATTTAATTAATACAATTATTACAACAGGAGAGTTGTTAGAAGGCGTCTCTCTTTTCTGATTTTGTTCCCTCCTCTTTGGGTCTTCAAAAGATGTGAAAAACTTTTAGTTTGAAAGGGTTTTCAGTAACTGTACCCAATCTGCTGTGTGTGGTGTCAGCATTGTGATGTACATTACGGTGCCAGTGTTAACAGCCTTTGCCTAAAACTGCAATGGAGAAAACAGGAAGGCAGTATTAAGGATTTGTGTTGTTGCTTTGTTTTCTTTCAGCATTGGTTTACCGAACTGCCACCTGTCTTAACATTTGAGTTGTCAAGATTTGAATTTAATCAGGCATTGGGAAGACCAGAAAAAATTCACAACAAATTAGAATTTCCCCAAGTTTTGTATCTGGACAGGTATGGTTTGGCATAAAACGTGACTTAGTTTTGAAACAGTTTAGTAATAAGATAAGGTAGTATTACATTTAAAAGAAAACCTTGCTTAATTTTCTGGAGTTGTTAGGTTCCATAGAATTGGTTCCGACTCAGGGTGACCTGGTGTCCAACAGAATGAAGCACTACCTGATCCTGTACCATCCTCTCAGTTGTTGCTGTGTTTTAGCCCATTGTTGTTGTATGTACAATATCAATCCATTGTTTTGAGCCTCTTCCTCTATTTCACTTACCTCTGATCTATCAAGTATGATATCCTTCTCTATAGTTCAGTCCCTCCAGATAACATGTTCTTAGAGTTAGTGCCTACATTTTGCATAACATACTTAATGCCGTTTGTCAAATACAGTGTTTTCTTTATACTAGAAATATATATTTACTGGGAATAGTGTTATAATAAACTGAAAAGTATATTTCAAGAATTTTATAATTGTGTTAGAATTAATGCCATAAAAACCTTACATCCAGGGAAATATTTCTGACTCCTAGTGAGAGAGTAGAATTGGACCTTTCAGTCTCTGAAGTAGTAAATCTTTACTGGAGTAGAACACGTCATTTTCCCCCATAGAGAAGCAGGCGGATTCAAACTGCTGAACTTTTGATTAGAAGATCCAGGTGTGACTCACTGTGCCACCAGAGCTCCTTGTTAGAATAAGTAACTGTAGTATTGTTTACTGTTTGTCTAACACCTTGCTGTAAAATTCTGATTGAAATGATACCTAGTCCTAACATAGTATCTACTTTAAATATCAACCGAGATATTTAAAATATGATTATAGCTATTCTTTTTCCTTATAGATACATGTACAGAAACAGAGAAATAACAAGAATTAAAAGAGAAGAGATCAAGAGACTTAAAGATTATCTCACAGTGTTACAACAGAGATTAGAAAGGTATTTCAATATTTATAAAATTCTGAAATAATATTGGGAATCATACTTATTAATTATCAAGACCATATGTTCTCAAATTATTTGGCATGCCACCATCTTTTCAGGAAAAAAAAAATTTTCCCCATCACAGCTGTGGCAATGAACAACTTTGGTAGTCTAGCCCATAATGCAGCATACGGTGCAGATGTCTGCACTTGCAGCCTTCCTTGCTTGGCCTAGTGCCGCCCAGAGTTGCTATCACCGACTTGGGGAAGCAGTAATGTAGGCTTTTAACTGTAAATTTGTTGTGAGTGATTTTCAATTCTAGGAATAACAATGCTACATTGATGTTTCACTTAAATGGTTTAGTTTGGAATTTTGTTGAGAATTAAAAATAGCCACAGTTAGTTTAAGAATATTTTGATGTTAAAAATTAAATATTCTCATTGTTAACAGAGAATGCATATTGTGCTGAACAGTGATAAAAAATTAAGCTAATCTAATGTTGAACTAACTTCTTGCATGAGACTGAATATTACCCTTAAGATTTCCATTCAAATAAATAACAAGTGAAGTTTTCTCCTTAACACATATGATACAAACTCAGATGCTTGTCAGGGCTCCACAAAAGTGTATACAGGAGATAAGGGGCCCTGACATAAGATGGCGCGTGCGAGATCAGTGCCTGGAGAGAGAGCATATCCCGATGCTGGTTGTAGTAGCTACCGTCCTGCATCACTGATGTGTTCCGAGCCAAGTAGATTACCTCACTGTCATTGATTGAGGATGTTTTCATTTAAATCTGTATAGCTATACCTAGATATATAGATTGAGAGCATTTGATCTACTTCCAATAGACACTAAGATCTATATTGTCAAATATTCCAGAAGTCAGACAGAAAGCTGAAGGTTTGCATTTGGTCTGGAGTCCCCTGTTTGCAACCCCTCATCTGTATTCTCCTCCTTGATTTTAATTTGAAAATCAGTAGCCTAAAAGTTTATACTATAGCATTCCATCTTATATTTTGCAATTTTTTTACTTAAAATTATTAGTAATCATAGAAGCAATCAGAGGTTTAATAAAGGTTGCTATCTTGATCATAAGATCAAATGACAGACCTAAAAATAAAACCAAGCTTAGGAAAAGAGTATTTGCAATTTTTATTTGCCTATTGGATTGCAATTTAGAGCATTGCTTAAAATTTTTAACAGCGCATTCACACATTCCATCTTAATCAGCTTTGGTTTTCTTTATAGAATAATTAATTTGAATGCAAAATCAGTTTAATTGAAGATTTACGGTATTTAAGTATTTTCATTAGTCCTCTTAGTTCTCTTTTTATTTTTTCATTATTGGATAACATAAATGTACTGTCTATACAAATGGAAACATTCACATATTTTATGGTCGCCAGGTATTTAAGCTATGGGTCGGGCCCTAAAAGGTTCCCCTTGGTAGATGTTCTACAGTATGCATTGGAATTTGCCTCCAGCAAACCTGTTTGCACTTCTCCTGTTGACGATATTGATGCCAGGTCCCCACCTACTGGTTCCACACCATCACAGACATTACCCAGGTAAAACGTGTTTTTGTTGCAACAGCTAGCAATGTTACCTATAATACATAGTAATGTAATTGATTGCTTTTAAAGATGATCTTATAATATTGTATATTATAATTTACTTTAAAGAACTCAAAAATAATTATTTATATAGAATATTTCTTTTTTATTCAGTGTTTTTTATGGTTGTAGATGGAAATGCTAATTTTTGTTTCTTAGAATTTTACTTTAATTATTTTTGCTATATAGTTATTTACATTTTCAACCTTTTATAGTCTAGTCAAATAATAATATTAAATTAGAACGTGGCTATAAGCTGGTAACTATTAACAGAAAATCAAACAAAACCAAATTCTCTGTTGCGGAATTGATTGATTATGATTCGCAACAGCCCTGCAGGACAGACTACAACTTCCCAGTTGGGTTTCCCAAACTGCAAACTGTATAAGCACAGATTTTCTCACCTTTACGCACAGAGCGGTCGGTTGGTGACCTTCAGCCCTGTCTGTATGGTTGGAGCCAGAGCTCCTTAGTATAAGCACGTAAATTTTATAACTTACTGTACATAAGAATTGGCTCTTAAAAAAAGTCATTCCCACTTTAAAACCATATTTCAAGCTGTAGTGCTTGTATATTAAAACTGTTAGTATGTAAAATCAATCCAAATATTTCTTTTAAATTATAAGCAAATGTAATGCCATATATTTGGCATAATCTGGCCTAGAGCAGAATTTTCGCGAGTTGAGCAATAAGTATTCTATTTTTTGAAAATCTAGCACAACGGAACAACAGGGAGCTTCTTCTTCAGAACTGCCAAGCACATCACCTGCAGCCGTCTCTGCCCTCTCGTCAAGATCGGTAGTCCATAAGCCATTCACACAGTCGCGTATACCTCCAGATTTACCCATGCACCCAGCCCCAAGGCACATTACAGAAGAAGAATTTTCTGTCCTGGAAAGCTGTTTACATCGCTGGAGGACAGAAATAGAAAATGACACCAGAGGTAAGAAACTTCAGAGCATAGTTCCTTTCACCTCGGGTGGATATGTATACTGTTGTTAAACTAGCGAAGAGAAACCACCTCTGGATTTCATATTTAAGTACTATAAAATCTTATTTTCCTTCCTTAGACAGGGCTTTATGTAATATAATGTGATGTCTTCCCAATTTTCTGGTCTAAATATCCAGGTTAGAGGAGCTGGAAGATGTTCCAGGGTCCTTCAGCTGACTAATGACTTAACAGGTGGCCTGATTTACAGTTTAGTGCTCTAATTTTATTACAAACTTATTTACGCTTGCTCCCTGGATGTCTCATAGAATCAGTGTGCATATATCAATTTTGTACTTTTTCTGATATATGCATAAAGAAGTTTAAGTTTAGAATGTGTTTTTAGGTATAAATATTACAATTGAATTTAAAATTTTAACCTCTTCTAACAAATTTCCAAATATGATCTCTCAAGTCCAATGCCAATCTGTAATAGTTTTGGCATGCAGCAAGTTAAGAAAAATAGGAACAATGCAGTGTGTGTGTGTGTGTGTGTGTGTATGTGTGTGTGTTGGTGTTAAAATTTCTGCTAGCCTTTCTTGTAAGGATTGCTCTTTTATTCTGAAATTATCCTTTTTTAGCTTTCTTTTTTTAGTAAAACTGATACTAATTCATGATAAATATTACTATTAAATATTTGTTTTCTTATCAAAATATAGCACCCCATTACCATCCCCCAATATCATCCAATTTTTTTGGATATCTGATAAACGAGAACTATGGGAACTACTTTGGTAAACTAAGTTCCAAATTGGATTGAAAGATAATATGGTGGTGGAGTTAGTATGACAAGCCTAATTTTTTAGTGTGGAGAGCGTCTAGAGTGCCAGTAAGGAGCAGTTGTAATGTAGCAGGCTGACAGCGTGTGGGGGTGATTACTTAACGGCTCGCATTGATAGCTGGAAAGATTCTCCTCAATACATTTCATATATTAGGGAATTTCTTATGTATTAATTCATGCAAGAAACATTTGTTAAGCACATGTTATTTACTGAATACTGGCTTAAATATCATTTTCTTTGTTGAATTAAATTAAAATGGTAGAAGATTGGAAGCTTTTGACCCCTTGTTTTTTTTCCCCTAAGTTTGGAAAATAATTTTTAAAAAACCCACAGTGTTTTTGGTATTTTTTAGAAATGTTAAAAGTAACATGTTTTGCAGTATAAAGCATCAAAATGTATGGCTGTTTTAAAAATTCTTTAATAATTTAAATTATTTTAAATTAAATATTTATTTTAAAAAATTAAAACACATCCACTTTAAAAATACTACTCTCAGTTTTTGAATGCCAGTGCAGTTTGCTAAATGAGAATAGTAGTAAAATAATAATCTATTTCTGTTAATAACTTGGTTTCTTTTGTGGAAGCAGATGGATACTGAAATAGTCTGTCTCCAAGTTGGGAAAGCTCGAGCGTATATATAATACTATGTGTGTGTACACATATATGTATGTCTGTATACACACAATTGTATCAGGTACTTTAAAAAGATAACTGAAGTATGAGAATTTATCATATTATTAAAAGTTTCTAAAGATGAACACTCATTTCCTTCATTATTATACTAGAACGAAATAACTATTGCTTAACAGTAGGATGTGGCTTGAATACTGGACACTGTGTTTGTTTTCTTTCTTGATTTAAAAATAAAATCAAAAGAAAACAAAAAAAACTTGTTCTCAAATGTATGAGGGTGTATCCCCCCCCCTAAAAAAACCTGAAATTATGCTGGACAGAATAGAGCTTTAGTAGTATGCATTTTTCCCACTAGATAAGCATTGAGCAAGTCACTCTGAGTTAGTGCACCCAGTGGCATCACCTGGGAATGTTCTCTCTGGTCACAGTGAATTATTTTGTAAAAGCAGTTTCTCTAGCACCTCATTTTTTGTGATGACCGATTTAAGAGCTGCACAGTGTGCAGCTATAAAATTTTGTTTCCTGCTTGGGAAAAAAATCTTAGAATACTGTCGTGATGTTGAACACAGCTTACATGGACAGTGCTGTGGAAAAAAACTAAAGTGTATGAGTGGTTTTTTTTGTTTCAAAAGGGTTAAATGTCAGTTGATGACAAATCTCATTTTGGACATCAGGTCAGATTGTTAATCAAACTGTTTATTTAGAGGTTCTGAAAAGATTACGTAGCAGTGTGCTGCAATAAACTCCTGATTTGTGGCAGATGGGGGACTGGCTTTGCTACCACGACAATGCACCTGCTCACACAGCATCACTGCACCAGTTTTTGCCAAAATAACAGCATGCCTCTCTTGTCCCACAAACCTTACTCACCTGACCTCATTCATGCAACTGCCTTTTGTTTCCGCAAATGAAGAGGGGCATGAAAGGACAGCGATTTGAAGGCGTAGAAAGATGAAGAAAAGAATGAGGGAGGTGCTGTCAGCCACCCAAACAGATGAATTTGAAAATGTTTCCAAGACTGCAATTGCAGTTTGACAAATGTATCGAGTGTAATTAAGTACTTAGAAGGTGATAAGATTATTTCAGAGAAGGTTTAAGTGCAGTCTTTGGGAAGAAATTCCGGTTTTTATGGGTACCTCCTCCTATACTTTTAGGGTATTCTGATCAGTACGTCAATCTTTAGCATTTGAAATTTTAGCTTATTCTATTCTGAAATATTCTACCTTTAAATTTTTCTGTGAAAATAGGAGATAGAGTGGCTTGGCAAGATATGGCATTGAGCAAGGGAATAAAATCCTTGTACTGGAAAGCCAGTGAAGTGTTGTTGGCCATTAGTGAGTGCTCAGAGGGAGAAATCAGGTCTAATTATATCCTTGGCATGAAAAAATAATAAATTAATAGATGGCACTTTGGACAAATAGTTAGCTGATCTAACTTCCTTAGGAGAGGAAATAGAAATCAATGCACTGTTTTTGCCCATTTTTAATTTGAGGAACTTGAGGGGCATTCATGTGATAAGGTCTTAGATATGGAAGACTGTGGGACAGAAATAAAGCGTTTCCTGGACACGCTTGTTTTCTCCAGTTTATCCTTGCCAATATTCACTTTCAGTTTTTTATTTTTAACCTATATTTCCCAAAATATGGTTATGTGGTAATTTAACTTGTTTTGCTTCGTTGCAAATAATCTTGGATTTTTCAGTACATATTTATACACTCCTCTGAGTAGGATGTATTTTTAAATATTTAATTTCTGATTCAAAGTGTCTATTAAAATTATTACTACTGTTGTCATATTCTGTAAAGCATTGAATCACTTTCATCAGTCTTACTGTGTAAGAAGTCCTTTTCCCAATATCTGCTTAAGCCCTGAACACTTTTTATAACCTTCAATGTCCTGGTATTTGGAAAACAATGTTTTTAAAGTCTGATTTGTATTCCCTTAAATATGAATGAAATTGATCAGTTAAATTTTTCCATATATTTTTGTCTGTCTTATTTGCTTTTTTATATATTTAGGTATTTGACTTTTTCTTAATTTTAAATAATATTTTAAAATATTATGGATATTAAACCATATAGTATATACTACTTTTAATAATTATATGGTGCCTATATATTTTTAATTTTCAGCTGCCATTTGAGTTGGGTTTTTTTTCTTCATAATTAAGATCTTTTTATGTTTTGAAGGGTTATATTGTTTCCTTTATGGTAACTAAATTTTATGTCATACTTGGAAAGATCTATCCTTAATTGAAGATTAATAATATTTTCTTAAAATCTTTAATAATTTTTTCCTTCTTCTTTTCAACAACTTCACAGTACAGTTTAAGTTTTTCTTTTTGACCAATATTGAGGTTGTCAGCAGATTTTACTTATGAACACTATGTCTGTGTATATGTGTGTCTCCGAGTAACTGTAGGAAGGGTAGTCAAAGTAGAAACTTGGGGTAATGGAATTTCTACAATTTTATTTCCATTGATGATATAGTGCATGTTTATTCAATTGGGTATATGTATATACACATTTTTGCATACATAGACATTCAATTGTGTGATATTTGGTAAAGTTATTAGTTCTAAAGTTCTATTTTGTATCAATAAGTGAAGGAGAGGTATGGCTTTAATTTCATTGTAAACTTTAAAGATTTGAACAAATTTCATTTTTTTGATTCATATTTTTCTATATGAATTCTACTTTATTTTATATTTAAATTATTTATATTCTATCTTTTATTAGGAAAACAGATTTTACGTAGTAAATTTTCAGGAACAGTCTTAGGGTATGTTCTTTATTTCTATAACTTGCTGTTAGGAAATTCTGTAATGCTTATTTAAGTTTTACAATAAGTAATATACGTGGTACTTAATCATTAAATGACAAATTATACCCTTAGATTTGCAGGAAGGCATCTCTAGAATCCATCGAACAATTGATCTAATGTACTCTGACAAATCTATGATCCAAGTAAGTGATTTTTTTGGCTCTATACATATTTTAATCTTTATATTCTTTATTGTAATCTAATTTTCCTTTATATGATTGGTGATGAAATTGCTGAACTTACAATTTTTATATTAATATTTGGCCATTCAATTGCATTCTCTTACTAAGTGCCTACACTTTTGTTATTTTATAATTAAATGTACTCAAATTGTTTACAAGGCCTTAATGTTAATATATAAACATGAATATGAACTATGGGATAAAATTATACAATAATCTATAATTTATCAAGGGGTTATGAAGGTGGGATGGGGGAGGGAGGGTAAAAAGAGGAGCTGATACCAAGGGCTCAAAAAGAAAGTAAATATTTATTAAATGGTGATGTCATCATATGTACAAATATGCTCAATACAATTGATGTATAGAGCCGCAATTAAATTTTGTATATATGGTGGTTAAGAATGTTAAGAAAATAATGGGAGAAAAATTTAGAGCTGAAGTACATTTTAACTTTCAAGTATACATTATATGAGTTATGTCATTAAATTCAGGCATTAAATCAAAATTTGAAGACATGGATAAATCACATGCTATTTACAAAACAATTCATTGTACATTCCATATGTTGTTACAGAAGAACTTAAATAAATAAAACAAATACTACATAAACAAGTGCTTTCTCAGGTTCAAATGTCCTTCCCTTATCCTGGCCCTTCCTGCTTTATGTATTTTTAAAGTCTTCTTTCATCTTATCTGTGTTTCATAGATTATTTCTTACATCTTAAAATAATTCCAGCTGATTTTATTAAGTGTGTAATCATGGCCCATTTTATGTTGTTAAAATATATATTATCCCAATATTATTTTCTAAACAGTTTGTGGGGTCATAGAATATGGTGTAATGTCGACTACCTAACAATATAATTCTTCTTTTTTTACATTTAGATTCCTTATCGCTTACATGCAGTTTTAGTTCATGAAGGCCAAGCTAATGCAGGACATTACTGGGCATACATTTTTGATCATCATGAAAACAGGTGGATGAAGTACAATGACATTGCTGTGACAAAATCATCATGGGAAGAGCTAGTGAGGGACTCTTTTGGTGGTTATAGAAATGCCAGTGCATACTGCTTAATGTACATAAATGATAAGGCACAATTCTTAATACAAGGTAAGAGTGTGATATGTACATATTTATAAATGTTTATTTAAATAAGTAGTCTTATGTGCAACTTTAATTTGTTGTTGGATTAAGTAATTCATTTGGAGGGAGGTTGGCATGATTGCAAAGTGCTTATTGTTGGATTAATGCATGTGAAATGATAAAATTGAGAGATAGCGTGATAAAGATTGATTATAGGAATATATTTGAACTAAATGTCAGTGAGTGAATGTATGACCTTATTTTTCCTTTCCAAAACCCTTTAGTAAATACACATTTAAGTTTTCAACCTGTTGTTTTTTAAATTATTGTTACTTTTTTGTCTTTTTACTATTTTCATTGTGGGTACTACCATTCTCCATCTTTAACTATATATACTGCAGTGATGTGGAACTCCTTTATATAGTGTCCACACATTGAACTATTCTGTACATATAGTTCTCTGTATTCTGTGTATTCTTTAGCGCTTTGTTTTTGGTAATGATTTTCATAGTTCTCTCTCGCTTAATTCCTGTTCATATATTAAGACTCAGTTCAAATGCCATCTTGTATTCAAAGTATTTCTTGATCTGCCATTTTTTTCTCACAACATACCTCTACCCATTGCCGGTGTGTGGTTCCTCCCCCATTAGCAACCCTGGGGCACAGAGGTGAACTTCCCATAACGTTCCCAAGGCTATATGTCTTTCTGGAAGCAGATAGCCACGGTTTACTCACATGGGGGGCCAGCTGTGTGAGCTTGAAATGCCCACCTTTAATATATCAGCCAAGCACTCTCCTATCAGGGATTCTTAGGTCCAAGAAGAAAGGTTTTTTCAGTTTCAACAAACTTTAATTATTATATGGAAACCCATAATAAAATTTCAGAAATAAATTATTTGAATATTTGGCATCTACTATTTTGTGTTGAAATTCAATACTTAGCTATCTTTCCCTCTTCAACATGATCTACTCAAAGCCAAGAACCATATTCTACTATTCCTCAAATTTTTATTTTTGATATTTTAATATGGGGTTTCCATATAGGAAACAATGAAATGAATAACATTAACTTTACTTTTTTATTTAACTATTTAGAAAACCTAGCTGGGCCATCCATTTATGACCAAGAAAGTAACATTCTGCATGCATTCCATGTGGAGTACCCACTGCAATTGAGTTGATTCTATCTCATAGTGACCCTATATAAGATGTTTGAGGACTAGATAGTCTCGGTCATCTCTATGGGAACAGATAGCCTCATCTTTCTTCTATGAAGCAGCTGGTGGATTTGAACCTCTGATCTTCAGTTAGGGGTCAAATACTTGTCTGATAGCACCAATAAGGCTCAGTAAATCATAGATACAATTTATATAATGTTCTGAAAAATTTTGATTTCAGGATTAGATTTCATAATTAAATACTTATTTTAATGTTGCATTGAACCTTTTCAGATAAAAAATAGGAACTTTTCTTTATTTCAAGTGTAATAAGTTAGGGTTATTTCTGATTTTGTGAAGAGTGCTACTTCATAAGTAATCAGGCATCTGCTATATTCTTATAGTAGTGAAAATATTCCTATGATACATTTTGGAATTATATACTGATATTTTATTTCTACTCTATATTAAAAATATATTGAAAAATTTATTTGTGATTATAGGTATTTGTATCATAGCATTTATTTGTATTTTCTTCTGTGTTTTAAGTAGAATTGTTTAAATCCTTAGAAATGTGTTCTGTTTTGATACTGCCTTTTCCCAATATAATTCTTGATATCATGTCAATTTTTAAAATATGACTTGCAGAGGAATTTAACAAAGAAACTGGGCAGGCCCTTGTTGGAATAGAAACATTACCACCAGACTTAAGAGACTTTGTTGAGGAAGATAACCAAAGATTTGAAAAAGAATTGGAAGAATGGGATGCACAACTTGCCCAGAAAGCACTGCAGGACAAGCTTTCAGCATCTCAGAGGCTGAGGGAGTCAGAGTCTTCTGTGACGACAGGTTAGTCCACTTGTATTAAACTATGTTTCATCATGTGTTTTTGTTGGTGTTTTATTATGTGAGAATAAGTCACCACAGTATTTGCTACTAGGATTCCAGTTTGTAATGCGTGTGTCATTTAAAACTAGACCTGTTTAGAAATGTCTCTGGGACCAGGTTATGTCTACAGGTTAGTTATCTCAGTAATATACTTGTCTTAGTCAAATCAAAATAGTGGCTTCCGAGATCTGCTGGGCTACTTCAGTCCCAGGCAAAACATTTAGTAACTGTTTTTTTGCAGATTCCAAAAGGTTCATCTTGGAGGCACAGGGTGATCATGGGGGTAATGTTGAAATTTTAAGAAAATTGAAATTTGCTTGGTGAAGAAACATCCAGGAAAGTTGCACTGAGGGGTTCCCCCACCCCCGCTCACCCCTCAACCCCCATCACACAACACACCTGCTTATTCTTAATTACAAGAAGAATTACTTAATTATAAGAACTCATTTGGAAACCTTACCCAACCCATCCTATAGCTCTGTTGTTGCCCCTTCATACGTATTTTTTTGTTCCCACAACTCAAAGAACACTGAAAAGTAACACTATTTGAGTCCGTGAGGGTGCTAAAACTGATGTTATGATGTTTAAATCAGAATACAGAATTATTCCGGGGTTAGAGAGATGAAAACTCTCTACATACCTAAAAATATAGTGAAAATTTTCTTAGTTCAGAAGTGTCTCGACCTCAGTGTCCAAAATAAAAGGTTCACATTTGGGGAGTTGTGTGTTTTCAAAAAGTTTCTATGGTTTTATAGCAATGCTTTTGGGTTTATGGTCATAAAAAGATTTCTCACTGGGGGAAAAAATCAACCCCAAACTTAAAAACTACTTTTAAGAATAGAGAAGCAGTAATTATCATCGGGAATTCTATCAATCATAGAGAAACCACAGTGACAATTTAACCCTTTTGCCAGAAACTACTTACGCATGCGTACTTCTATGATGACAAATTAGTTGAGTCCACTTCTCCTACCCTGGCTTGTCTTGACCACAAGTAGAAGCTGCCACAGAACAACAGATAATCCCCTGTGCCTTTTGACTCTTTCAAAATTCTTAAAGTTAAAAACAAATAAACCAAAAGTAAATATGATACATTTCAAGAAAATACATAGAAATATAAATAATTAAATTAATAAAATATTCTGATTATTAGTGCTAGAAACAATAATGGATTCAGGGAAAATACTATTGAAAATGAACAAAATGTGTTTTGCAGAATTAAAAGTAAAATACATTTGACCTTTTTATTTTCCACTAAAATAACTTCATTGCCACTGCCACTAAATTAAGAATATAATTTAAAGGCTAATATTTCTGGCTACAGAAGAAATTCTGTTTCCTTAATTTTTATGAGTTTAATGAAACTTAGATATTTCCCTCAAATGTGTTGATGTCTCTTAATAAAACAACAAAGCAAAAGAAGCAAAAAAGGAAAAAACCCTAAACTCTCACTAAATCTATTTAAATAGCCTTGTTATAATGCCTTCACTGTGTTGTTTTAAGAAACTATTTCAGAGTTTGTTTCATTTAAGCTTGTTTAGTGATTCTCAAGCAGCCTTCTATCAGTGGGTTTCAACCTCGTCATGAGAAGGCGAGGAAGAGTCGTTTCTGCAATAGAAGATTTGCAGTACCGCAATAGACTACTGTTGAGTGATGCAGGCATGTGTAGATTGATTATTCCAGTGTTGCATTTTGTTTTCAGATTAACTTGAATACTTGAGTCCGTGTGTTAGTCTGGGTATTTTAGAGAAACAAATCCACAGAAACTCATGTGTAAGAGAGAGTTTTATATAAAGGTTAAGTGTGCATCAAGGAAACATCCCAACCCAGTGCTGCCCAAACCCACAAGTCCAACATTAACCCATTAACCCATATGTCCAACACCAGTCCACAAAGTCCTCCTCCATCTCACAAAGCAGACACAACGATGCTGACTGCATGAGGAAAGCCAAGTCAGTGAATGAAAAGATCTCACACAGGTGCTCCAGCACCTAAGGCTGCATTGGGTTAGGTCCATGTGGCTTCTCCTTGGGGATGTCTTGCGGGAAGTCAGCCTTGCCAGCTGAAGCTGAGAATTGCTAAGGCAGCTGCACCTTGGTGTGACCATCACAAAGCAAGAGACCCGAGAACTAGAAAGGGGAGGCTCACTGAGCCATTTATCACTCCGCCCTTCAATTACTCCCACATGTGTTTATTGGCCAGGTTGGCACAATAAATTAACTCAGTTCATTATTGATGTTAAGAAGCAAATGATTCAGATTTTTAAAAATATGTCAGCAAACTTACTAATCTTTTCATACATAAGAGTTATACAGGTCTTCTACTGGAGTTGTACTGGAGTATTCGAAACCACCATTGTCATCTCTGGTGAACTCTACCATTTCCTAGGGCCAAATTTTCGACCCATATTCCAAGGGGACCACCATATAAAACAGATGGGACTGTGTGAGTTAGCAAAACAGTTTTATTCCAATGACTATTCCCCCAGGTGTGGGAAATGAAATGGCTCAGTTGGCATCAAGAAAATTCTGAGATCCTCCATAGTTTATTGTTAGCTGCTGTCAAGTCAGTTTGCAATCCTGAGCGAGCCCACCTGACAGAATTGAAATGTGTGCTAGTGTTTCCTAAGCGGTGAACTGTACGTAAAGCAGGCCCACAGACCTGCTGCCTGTTGGGCCAGCAGCAGGTGCTTAACTGTTGCACTGCCAGGGTTCCGTCAGCACAGTAGCTCTACTACAAAGGCACTTCAAAAAGCTCATGGACAATTGGAATGAAAAAATAATGGATATTTTTAATGAACATTTTCAGCCTCCTAATAATGTTTCATTGTTTTTTCCTTCCCACTAATTTCATTTATGTATAATTTTTTCCATTGTCTTAGAAGCAGATCCTTCTTCCCAAACCATTCCCACAACTCCTTCGAGATGAAGCTACTATGGTTTTCTTCCCTGAACTTTCACGTACTCCATTTGCATTTGCCATTCTCATCCTACTATTAATGGGAGGAAGATATTATATAATTGGTTTAAGAAGTAGTGGTACTGAGACATGGGTCAGTCCTCCATTTGTAGGTTTTTTTGATTCATCCAGATTTTGTGGTATCAAACTATTAAATTCTATAGTCTTCTCTTCCCTGTCTGTTTCTCCTAAATTCTAATCAGACTTAAACTATTTGTTCTTACTAGTTCAAATTGATAATATATTTCCTATGAGTATTTCTATATGATAAAGATTAGTCAACTTTGCCTAGCCTTTTAATTTTGTTATCTTGTCTTTTCTTGACCAATATTTTTTACTTCTATCATGTTTTGAATTTAAATGTTAAATAATTCCAATGTTTTGAAATTAAAACTAAAATAGATAATATGTAGATATTTTTTATATTCATTTTTATTGCCTTGGTAGCATATTGGGCTAGGACACATTAGGCTGGAATCTGCAAGGTCCACAGTTCAAAACCACCTGCCTCCCCCGGGGAGAAACATTAGGCTTTCTATTCCCATGAAGAGTTAGAGTCTTGGAAACCCACCAGGGCAGTTTCCTATCTGATCTTAAAAGAGTCCCTATGAGTCGACATGCAGTCCCTGCAGTGTTTTTGAGTATTTAAAATTGTCATGAAGGGTATACAGATACACTTCTGAAAGGAATCAGAATACTTAAAGACAAAAAAAAGAAAGTGCTTAATTCACATAGAACTATTATGTTCTAATTATCTTTTCAGACTAAGTTTATTGTCCTTTATTTATGGAAATATGCTTTTTGTTTGGTTAATAGAAATCGAATTTATAAGGTATAATTGTAGGATGAATTTTGCTTGAAAGAGTTCTATTTCTAACATTATCTCATTGTTCATGTTAAGAAACTCATTCAGATCACCACTGAAGAAGAGAAATCGCCATTGTTTATGGAACCGCTTTATCATTCGTAGAAAATTTTATTTCAGTGCCCTCCCTCAGAATTTTCCCATTTCTTTTGCATTTTCAAAATAAGCAATTTGTCTAACTTGTTATAATACTTTTAGCATTTCAGAGAGAACGTGCATATAAATATCTGAGGTGTTATGATCAGGCAGAAATAACCAAGGGACACCTTGGCCTTAAAATCCTTTAGAGTGATTTATCTTACCTTCCTGCAAATCTTCCTAATACAGCCATAATGCCAACACTTTTAAACTCCAATTTCTTCTGAGTAGTATTCCAAATAAGAATATTTACTTATGTTCTGAGTAGTATTCCAAATAAGAATATTAACTTATTATATTCCAAATAAGAATATTAACTTATCAAATTAGTATGTTGCCCTATTTTGCTGACATGTGACCAAGAAATCTGAGTCCCATTCATTGTCTCACTGGAAGTAAAATATGTATTAAGTATTGGGAAATTATTAATTGGACCATCTTGTGCTATCTTTCTAAATGTTCTTTTACAAAGAAAAACTTAACTGGACATTTTTGTTTGACTCTCTAAGTAGTGGTTTTTTACTCAGGATTCGCCCTTCAGAATCACCCAGATTTTTCCTGAGCACAAAGGGTGTACTCCATCTAAGATTGCCTATGATATGGTAGACTCAGAAACTCTTGGAGGAAGGGTCCTGAATAAGCATTTAAAAACAGATGTACATAATTCTGAGGTATACCCTAGTGTGGCAGCCTAGATTTAGGATATGTTAGTTATACAGAGACATTATCCTGATGAAAGAAGAGTTGGATGTTACTGTATTTGTATTCTCATCTTACTCCAAAAATACTCAAGACCCTTGTTAGAAAAAAAAAAAAAACCAAACTGAATTATCTCTTCTGGGTAGTATGTAAGCATTTCTTATTTTCTTATTTAGCTTGCTTATTTAGTAAACATGTTTTTAATCTTTTGGTTTAACAAAATGTGAAGCCAAAATTTCGTATTTTGTGTATGCAGATGCTCTGTTATAATTTGACTGATGAAATTTTTCCAACATTACATTACTGTTAGCATTGTGAATTTCATCTAAAGTGGGTTACTCCCCATTTCTGTGTAACATTTAGGGGATCTTCCTTTTCTTATGGCATTACTCATGAAACGTCATTTGAAAAATATCCTCTTAACATTAGTATTCTTAACATTTTAATTATTGTTTAAGACTTTTCTCCTATCCCAAAGTCTCAACAAATCTCTCTCATGCAATCTCTGTATCAACTGTTATCTTCTTCATCCAAATACTAATTTATTCTTACTGCCAAATTTGTCATATCCCTTGTTATGTCCTTATAGTACTTTTGTATATGCTATTCCATCTGGAAGATAATCCTCTCTGAAAATCCTGCAAAATGCCGCTCAGTTGGCATGTCTTCTAGAAAGTCTTTCTTAGTATGCACCATCTTCCGTCATGTGTATATTGAGTCCACAGTGCTTTTAAAGTTTCTTATGTGTAACCCTGTTATTGTATTTAGCACCCTGTGTTATACTTGAGAGTAGCTCTTTGGCCTCCTTGGCTGCTTACTGGAAGGTCAGTTCTACCCTGTCCCTACAGGGTCACTCTGAACAGAAACTGCTCGATTTTTAAAAGATTATTATTAGAATTGAGTGGATTTTTATTGTTATTATAGTCAAGTGGATATTTATTGACCATTTCCTAGAGTAAGTAAATGGTTTTAACTTTAGTAGCTCGCTTCGTGCTGACAGCGGCACAGACTGGAGAAGCAGGCCGTGAATGCGGTCTCAGTTGTTGCTGCAGTCTCGCGGGGTTTGGCATCCTTCTAGGTTTTAGGCAGCATCCCGCTGCACTACTCGTCCCATTGTTGGGCTTAGATACGTATGTGGGAAGACTTCTTTGCCCCGGTGATTTAAAATGGATTTGATTAGATTCCACCCCCACACCCCCTCCCCGGCACTGTAAAGAAATGTCAGATCAGATAGGTTTTTTGTTGTTGTTTTGTTTTTTTTATACTTAGAGTTTTAGGAGGAGCTGTGGTAGTGGAGTGGTTATGCCTTGGACTGCAAGCCACACCGTCTGCAGTTCAGAAGCACCGGCCAATCCATGGGAGAAAGACTGAGCTTTTTACTCCCATGAAGAGTCACAGTTACAGTCTGTGAAGCTCCCAGTGGCAGTTCTGTTCTGCCCTACAGGGTTGCATTGGCTGGATGGCAGTGAGTTTGTTTGCTTTGATAGCTTTAGGCTCAAGAATTCCCAGTGACAACAGTGCGTTACCCATTAGGCTGCTAACCAGAGAGCTCAGTAGTTCGAACCCTCCAGCGCCTCCACAGGAGAAAGATGAGGCTATGAGCCCTGTGAGTAGTTTGCTTCAGGAACCTGCAGCGGAGTCCTACCCTGTCCTGTAAGGTCATTGAGCCCCAATGGGGTGGTTTTTAATTGAGCTTTAAGTTCACTTTTAAAATCACTCTGACATTTTCTCTGTTATGGTGGCAAGAAACACAGAAAGGACGAGCAAAGAAAAGCTTTATCATCAAGAAGTTTCTTTCTCTTAAGACCTTAAAGCAAATTTGTTGTAAGCCACTGTATTAGCCCTGGCTGACTAGACACACAAATCAGAGGCACAGATATATGTGTAAGAGAGAACTTTATATCAAGAAGTACTTATGCATCAATAAACATCCCAGCCCAGTCCAGATCAAGTCCGTAAGTTTGATGATATTAGACTATAAGTCTGATATTAGCCCACACATTACTCTTCACTCACACCGCACATGTGATAATGCTGAATGCAGGAGGATCACAGGCTGGTGAGTGTAAAATCTTGTAGGTCCAGTGGTGGTGGAAGCATTTCCAGGACTTTGACGGCCATCAGCGTGGCTCCATGTGGCTTTTCAACAGGAATGTGAAGCAGAGAGAGAGAGAGAGAGAGAGAGAGAGAGAGAGAGAGAGAGAGAGTGTGTGTGTGTGTGTCCGCCCTGCTTCCAGGGAGGAAGAGATGAAAACTCCCAGAATCCTTATGAGAAGCCCATGCCCACATGGGGCATTAGCCTATGACCTGATTGACAGGCTGGAAGCCACCCTTACAACCTATTTATCAAGTTGACATGAAATTATGTAATTATCAAGCCATCTATCACAAAACCTTCCAAAATGGAGCCCTCTGAGGTTGAGTTAACCCCATTTTTGGGGGGTATTTTATGTATTTTAAAAACCGAAAGAATATTGTAGTTCTGAGGCATGCAGTACACAACTGAGAACGCGTATCTTCTTTAACTTCTTCCTTCGTTGTGCATGTTACAGGTTTTCTCACCCCTCGGCTTCCTTGTCTGAGTCCTGGTGGCATCGTGATTATGTACTGGGCTGCTTCTCAGCCTTTCGAGACCACCAGCCACTCTGGGAGAAAGACGAGGCTCTCTAATCCCCTCAGGTGTGCAGTCTCAGAAACCCACAGGAGCAGTGCTACCTTGCCCTATATAGGGTCGCTGCGAGTTGGCATCTACTCAATGGCACTGAGTAAGATTTCCCTATTATATAAATATCTTCACCTCTATAGTCCTAGTGAGTGATGCCAATAATCTATAAGTCATCTTTTATATCTAGTCTCCAAGCTTTCTGTCCATGTTATGAGGGGGATTCAAAACATTTATGGACAAAAGCCATTATCTTTCCTTTCCCTTCTCCACAAACTTTAAAAGCCCCTTTATAGTCGTTGAATGTCATTTATTTGTCTATTGTTGCTCTGTTACCCACGTACCATTGACTCTTGCCTATATTTCTCTCATCCCTTCATTGACCTCTAGTTTTACTCAGCTCTCTAATTCAGTCTTCGCAACTTAATAAAAAATGGTTTTAAAAATAATAACCAAAAGAAAAACCTCAAGTTGCGATGTTGTCATGATATTTAAAATCTTTTTCACTTGTTATTCTCAACATTTTCATGTGCCTTAAAGACCCTTCATGAGTTTATACCTACTTATATCGCCTCTTTCTGTGTCTCTCTTACTGTTCTGCGTGTGCTGTAGCCACTCTAGACTTGTATGGATCGGCCCACGCTTGCTACCTGGGCTCGTCATTCTCCCAGCTGACAAAACGACCTAGCCATCCCTCAGCCTGAAGGTCTTGTGTCCCATATTCCACAATCTAAATTCACTAACACCACCAGTTTGGTCCTTGAATGCAGTATATCACAATTCATTATAATGGATATGAATCTTTCTTAATGGATTGCTCCATAACTAACTGTAAGCTTCATGGGTCAATGGCTGGCTATTTTCTTCACAACTGGATTTCCACTGCCTGGCATCTCAATGTTTAATTCGCATTTGTGAGCTAAGTAAATGACTAGACGTGTACTTTAAAACAATACTCATATTTAATCACATTTAACTTTGAGAAATTTTTATAACTACTAGAATAATGGATAGGATGAGTAGTCCTGTTATGACCCACCAGGTAGCTGAGCAAGGACTTACTTATCCAATTCCAGTAGCATCATAGAAGATTTAGTGTACTTTCTTATTCTTCATAAGCATTTATAAATGATGTATCGATCAATTTACTCAGGATCCTTGGCCTGGAGTTTCTTGTAGTCTAGCAGGTGATATGACCTTTATCCCAATACTTCAACAGTAATTATGTCTTCATTCTGCTAATGCTATGGAAGAGAACTAAGTGACTCTAGAGTGGTACTGTCATCTTGAGTGACTTTTCTGTATAGAGGACAGATAATAATATCTAGCAACACCATGGGGAGATGACAGAGAGTCGGTAGTACTACTATCATCTAGTGGGTGGATGCTGGAGGGAGGGGCAGCCCTCCACACCAAAGAATTATTCAATTCAAAGTATCAGTAGTGCTGAAGCTGAGAAACTGCCCTCTAACTTTATCACTAGTGGGCTTAGTCTGGAGTAATCAGAAGTATTTCATAGGGAAGTGGCACTGTACGAGGACAAGCTGAGGTTACTTATTGGAGTGAGAGAGAGTAGGTAGAATACAGGCAGAAGAAAAGTACGTGGAAGGATTTGAAGGGCACACCCATATTTGGTGTATTAGTAAAGCCCCAACCAAAACATAGACATGCCTGCATGTGTCCCTTTGTGCAAAGGATGAATGGCACAAAATGATTCCGTGAGACAGGCAGACATCCACTAATGCAGAGGTTCTCAACCTGTGTGCCATGACCCCTTTGGGGGGGAGGGTGTGAATGACCCTTTCATGAGGGTCACCTAAAACCATCGGAAAACACATTATGATTTACAGTACGATTCATAACAGTAGCAAAATGAGTTACGGAGTAGCAATGAAATAATATTATGGTTGGGGGTCACCACAACATGAGGGGACTGTATTAAAGGGTCGTGGCATGAGGAAGGTGGATCACCACCGCACTAATGTGAAGCCCTTCAGGTCATGATCTATTTTGAATTTGTCTATAAAATGAACTTTATAATGAGTACATTATTGGCCTTTCAGAGTGTACTATTAATTAAAAGAGTCTTAATTTTAGTGGACAGCTTGGAGTTATAAAAAAGGATAAGTTAAAGCATTGCTAAAAATCATAAAAATCTTTATTATACACAGATATTAAAATGTGTTGTTGTTTTTCAGCATAGTCTCCACTAGCTCTACATACTTTTGAAGTTTTTCTATCTCTGTAACCTGTTACTAAAGAATTCAAAGCTCTTTGATTTTAAATTATATCAAAATATATACCTTTAAAATGTTCTTTGCGTTTGGGGAACAAAAATAGTCCAGGGTAGGAGGGCAAGATCAAGTTTGTAGAAGGGATTGGGTTAGAGTTTCCAATAAAATTCTCACAAAAGCCTTGCTACCTGCAGAGTCAGTATTACAATGGGGAGGGGAAAAAAAATCCTTATCTCAATTCCGCTCACTTTTGTCCTCAGGAATGCAGTTTTCTTTTTCCTGCCAGTTAATGATGAAGGCCATGGATTCCAGTTTTCACCAGTTTGTGTCAGATCAGTCATCCTGGCCTCTTGTTGTTAGGGTCTTGAGCTTTGTTCCACATTTTTCTCCCACTCTACTCAGGAGTCTGTTGTGATCCCATTGAGACTGGCTAATGTCACCATCCATTTCTTCTGCTTTCAGGGTGGTAAAACTGTTTCATCAGAAGCCCCATGAACATCCTGTGCTCTTTAAGAAAGTTTTGAAAGTTACTCCTGTGGGGTCCCTATACCCTCATGATAGCCTTCTCAATTGATCTCTCTGCCTTGAATCTAAGTAGCCTGCAGATCTCAGAAGCCAGTGGTTTGTTTGGACCTCTTTTTAAAAAGGACCTGAAGGAATCCTTAAGAATAATGCACAATGAAAGTACACGTCAGGATCTATCCTCTGATAGTTATTTTGAAGATTATTTTAGTTTAAAGAGTAGAGTGAAATGGGTTGTTGTATAAATCAGAATAATAGAAATAAAGAATATAGATTCATCTTAGTTTAGACTCTCATTGGTTTATATTAGATACACAATTGATTCTTTTCTCATGAAGCACAAACAGGAGGAGCAGACTATCTAGAGCAGCCGTTGCGAAGTGATTTCTCAAAGCACTTGAAAGAAGACACGATTCGAGTGATCACCAAGGCGTCACACGAGCATGAAGATAAAAGCCCTGAAACAGTTTTGCAATTGGTAAGAACTTTTCTTGTAGCTCTCTGAACACAGCCACGTGGGCAGCATTTGCTAGGGACGGACTGGAGGGTGAAGAGGCGTGTCGTAGCGAGCCATCTGCCTGCGAGTCAGATGCAGGGTCAAGTGACAGTGGACAGTCACCTAAGCCCCAGGCTGTGGCTTTCTAAACAGGAAGTATGAAGACGGATGGCTTAGGCTTCCTCTTAGCGGCTGATGGGAAATCATAAAGCCATTGACCATTAGAGTTTGAAACTTTGAAAGAATATTTATCAGGCATTCCGTCTTCTTAACCCTCTCTCCAGTTAAAGCTTCATTACATTAGAGGAATTTAAAGTTTTAAATTCAGTGAATGCGTTTGACAATAAAATTACTAGGTGCTCTGGGTTGAGAATAATATTAACAGGATCTATAGGATCTTACTGAAGTCATTTATACATATTTCAGTGGAGTTCCCCGTATAAAAACGAGCATTCTCATCTTAATATACTGTGTGTGTCTATAGCACTGAATTAAATTAAGCACATTCAAATTGTGATACTATTGATATGTTATGCAAAAGTATGTGTTTCAGGAATGCAGAACTGCAGAAGCAGGTGCCATGGTTGTTTATCTTACTTTTTCACGTCTGCCAAGCAGTCAATCCGAATGCTGGTTTCCTGATAGCTAATTTAAGCATTTGCATTTTCCCCTCTCAGAGAAATGGAAAGAAAAGTGTATCTCAAAATTTTAGGTTGCTGAATTTTATGCTATGCAAGTGACTTTAGCATGTTAATTTCAATGAGGTCTTTTAACTCAGTGAGATCTTAATTAACCATACATTTCAATAAATAGATTATTCTGTTCATGATGCTGATAAACTGTTAACTAGATGTTAATTTTTAATTTATTTTTATATTGGGAAATTTTGGAAAGTATATTAATACATCATCTTACCAAAGCAAACAAAATAACCACCAACAATAGATTACTGTCCTTAGATTTATTATTTTGAGATTCCAAACATTGTATAAAACTAATACCTCAGAGACTTCAAGTGAGCTTTGATGAACATCTCTTAGCGCTAAACCATTTCATGGAACATGTTTCCTTCAATGAATCTGTGGGATCTGTTTCTTGGGAGATGGCAGAAGAGGAATGCCCTCTGGCAAAAGGAAATGCAGAGTGGTAGGTAGGGGTAAGAGACACGTTCTTGCCTGATAGGAAAACGTTTTTCCAGGGCCTGTGCCGATAGGGATTTTGTCTGTTAGAGCTTACATTGGCTCACTGCCACCTGGAATTGACGATGGCAGTGAGCGTGATGTGAGTGAGTTTTTAGAGCGTACGGTATGCCTGGCATATCCATTTAGATCCAATCAGAAGAAATACAAAAACATAACAGACTTACACTGTATATACTCGGGTATAGGCCGACCGAATATCCACTGATGCACCAAATTTTACCACAGAAACTGCATTAAAAATGTGCTAAAGAAAACCCAGCCTATACTTGAATATATATGTTATTTTTTTGTTTTCCTACTTATATATGATTTAAATTCCCAGAAATTAGCACTTAAATTTTGATTCCTTAGTTCCTTTTTAAGGATGCCATCTTGTAAATGACCAACCGTCACTCACACAAGAAAGGAAGAGGCTAAGGAGAGAATATGACACGCGTTTTTCTCATTTGTTTGTCTTTTAAATGGGGCCCAAGGTTGGTCTATTGTCTCTATGAATCTGCAGAATGTATACAGATGTACTCATATCGTTTCTTTGTCTGAAGAGGCCTGTGATTCTTGGTTTCATGGCCAAATGTTTTAAAAAAATCAAAACCAGTTGAGCTGATTCCAAGTCACCGCAATCCTATAGGTCTGAGAAGAAGTGTACACAGGGTTTCCAGGCTGCAAGCGTTTATGCGGAGGTGGACTGTCACATCGTTCTCCACGTGGAACAGCTCATGGCTTAAAACTGCCGACCTTTCAGTTTGCAGCTGAGTGCTTAACCACTGCACCAGCCCCGCGCCCGGGCAGTCCTTCAGGATCCTAGTAATCGCTTGGGTTTGGCTCTTCTCATGCAATCCGATAGCACAGAGCCTTAATTGTGTAGGCTGAAACATCTTACGCTGAATCAGATGCTCTGGGTTTTTGAAAGAACCTGGGTGTAGGAGCTACATAACGAAATAGTTGTTAGTTCTTTTCCTTGACTAAAACCTTAACTATGTTAGAAATAGAATGTTATTAAGTTCCAACTACAGTATAAGAACTTCCTGGAAAGCTTAGAGTCACAGAGACGGTGGATTTTCCAAATGTTTTGATAGTTTGAACTTTGAAAGAGTGTCATCAGTATTTGAAAAATTCATGAGTAGACCTCAGGAAAGAATACACATTTTCACTGTCAAACGTAATCATTGTTAATATCTTGGTATGTGTTCTTTCACTCTTATTTGTATGTACAAGTTTGGGATTTATTTTGCATAATTGGCTTATGAAATATGCAATGTTATATCTTGCCTTCTCTTTCTGACTCACCTAATCTTATCACTGTATCTTTCTGTTATTCATATTTTATAACAATAATTTAATGACTGGATCTTATTCCATTGAATGATTAAATTCTTATTTACTTACCTCTCTCCCTATTGCATATTTGTTTTTACTTTTATATTCTTATGATCTTCTTGAAATAAAAATGTTCATATTTCTGATTATTTCTTTAGAAATAATCCACCATATTTGAGTTATTGAATTAAGGCTGGGACATTTTAAAAGGTCTTTGGCCAAAGGAACTATAGTTAAAAAACTTTCTAACAACTCTGATGAGACCATTTATTTATTTATTATTTTTAACTTGGACAGTTAAAATTTTACTAATTAAGACATTATTTTGTATAACAACTGAAAATTTTGTTATAGCACTGATCGATCAATGTTAGCTTTTCGTAAACTGTTTGTGAAGGACCTGTCAGAAATAGAAAAAAATCAATATGCATATAGTAATATTTTCCTTGGCAAACTCCAAAAATATCACCCTTAAATTCTTTGTGGGGGAAAAATGTAGTGGTGGTTTAGGATTACCTTAGCTTAACCAGATGAGCCCTGATCATGTTGTGGCTTATGACACTGCCAACTTGCAAGGTCAGCAGTTTGAATCCACCAGCCACTCCGCAGGAGGGGGCCAGTTCTGCCCTGTCCTGTAGTGTCACTGTGAGTCAGACTCAGCTACATAGCACTGAGGATAATCCAGCTGAATGCATGAATGAATGATACCTCAGAGTTATACGTGATCCAAGCTTTCCTTTTTCACTTTTCACCATGTGATCAGCCTTGTACTGCTAAAACTCTTCCGTAGTAACTGAAAAGATTTGCGAAATATTTTTCCCTAAATGCAGTTTTGTTTTTTCAAAGGGAATAAATATGTTTGTTTTTCTTTAAAGGATCAGTTTTCAACATAATACATTTCTTAGTTGTTAGTTTAATTAAATAAGTTTATGTTTTCTGTTTTTAGCATACTATTATTTTGGATTGACTTGGAAGTGAGTAAATTCTTCCCTGGAAAGTCAAGCAATTCCTTAATTTACCTCAGAAACCTTTCTTTTACATGCTGGAAAACTTTAAAATGTCTCATTAAGTTTATCATTGCCCAAGCATGTGCCTAGTGGATCGATGTGATAGTCCTATTTGAGCTAAAATTTAAGTACAGGAATCAAAAGTAGCACAATACAATAGTATAGTGTAATATTTGCTAATACAGGGCATTGTGTTAGTTGATTATTATCCCTCATGGTCACAATAGCTACACAAGGTGGCTATTTACATCTGAGGACTTGAGTATCTAAAGGAAGTAAGATAAACTTTTCTAAAGCTTTGGTTAAATATAACTTTTAAAAAATATACCAGTCTTAGCCATTAGTTTTCCTTTATTGTTGAGTTACTGACATTGACCCTCTGGGAAACCAGAAGATATTCATGTTCTGAATTTTACTTATATTTCAGATTGAAGTAAAATCCCTTAATTTACTCTACGTAAAAATGTCTACTTTATGTCAGAACTGTACTTGGGGAAATTTTTTGTACTTATTAAAACTGTTCTTAGACCGCGCGGCCATCCTGACGGCTCTAAAACTGTTCTTTATAGTGCACACTGAAATGAAGCTGTGTTAGAGGTAAATGGGAACATACATAGTTATAAATCTATTCAGTGGAATGAGGCCTGTTTGGAATTATTTGGTTTGTTTTCTTTTTAACCTGACCATCAGAAATATAGACAACTTTACTAAATACAGTATCAGTAATTTTTATTTGTAAGGATTTGGAGTCTAAAATGATTTGGGGATCGGAAAATAATTGTGTTTGGAGATAAAAAGGAAGCTGTCGATTTTTTTACTGTTACCTGATTGATGCATTGGCCTCCAATATTCACGCTCAGGTGGCTCCACTGATGCCTATATTTTAGGAAACTAGGCAGTCTGTGCATGCCAGCGTGGTGTTCCCATTGTTCTCTTTTCTCACGTTGATACTGATTTTTTTCTGCAGAAACCTGAAAATGCCACAAGCCAACCACCTTCTAACCAGCAAGTTGTAGAGGTGGCAATTCCTCCTGTAGGGACATTTATGATTGAGTCAAAGGAGGGAGGTTATGATGACGAGGTACCTTTGTTACAGCCCTCTGCACCATTCCTCCTTATTGTTCTTTCTTGTGTGTGTGTGTGTGTACTGATAACAAGAAAAGTACCGTGGGCATGCGTGCACCTCTCATTTACATCTCCCGCACGTAACTTACAGCTCTGCCTGCCGTCAGCAGTCTGAAATTCACTGACCCACTGCTAACAGGAATTTGGGTTTTAAATGCAAATTGAATTACAAAGCTTAAATAATTTAACAAAAGGATAAGTCTATGTTTCTGGAATATAGAAAATAGATCACACCCAGGTTAATGACTTTGAATAGAATTTGTTCAGTTTACTTATAAACTTTTGAGCATTTTGTTTTCCTTTTTTGCCCTACTTGAATTTATATAATAGTTGGCTCATTATTCATCCAGTCAATCTTACAGCATCAATGCAAAGTAGGTAATCTCTATTTCTGTTTCTGCGGGCCTGTGAATCAGATGATTCATTGGCATTACTGAAGGCGGACAGGTGTTGGCAGTGCCTCATGCTGTTTCTTCTTACTACTGGATTTAGAGAGCTTTTCAACAACATGGAGGTAGTTTCACTTCTAAAGATACGGTTCTTATGAATCCAAATGAAAATGTTGTTATCCTGGTCCATCATATTATTTCTATTTTTCTGCGTTCTCTCTGAGATGCTTAGGGTTATTCTTTTTTAATGTTAGGAAAGCCATTTCTGAATACTAAAAAAAATAAAAGACCATGTATTGGGGAGGGCGAACCTTTGAGAAAAAACTTGATGGATTCTCTCATTTATTATTTTTTACTGGAATAGATAAATGAAAATTGAACATATGTTAAATTAATATTCCAGGTAACTTTTTCCCAGATTTACTCCAAAGTTGTATTTATTAAAAACTGTTAGTCCCCGATATCAAAACTTTTCTAATGACAATGAATTTCACCATGCTGGCATATGAAAACATGAGCTATCAAAATAACATGAAGAAGATTAATGAGATAGCGGCTTGTCAGAAGGTTGTTTTTTTTTTTTTGCTTATATAACGTTAGATATCATGTTCAGTGTTTACCTCCAACTAAATACAGTTAATAAGTTTCAAGGGATGATATAATGTGTGTAATGTCTTGGCTTGTTCTAAGAAGATAACTAACTTCATAGGGCATTGAACCCATTTGCTTTGCAACAATTTTAAAATATAAACAACTGAGAATAAGTTACTGTGAAGACAAAGAAGTGCTTTAATAGTAGTACATTTTCCAAGGAACTTATTATGTTATTAGCTCTTGAAAATTAGAGAAAGTGACCTGTTTTTAATAAAAATATTTATTGATCAAGCAGCTAAGTGTTAGAAGTGTGTATTTTTAGAGTGTACCTTCTGGCATTTAATGAAGTGGAATTGTGATTTATCATGTAGTATTTTTCATGCAAATGCTTATGCTGCTAGAACATGTGAGCTGTGGGTTTTTGTTTCATTTTGATTTTTTTAAATAAAGAATCAAACATTTAACAGTGCATGTGCCTTGGAACGTTAAAAATTATTTCCTATGGATACAGGGCTGCTGCTTACACATGTGTGGGCTTTACAGTTGTGCAGGGCTACCCAGCCAAAAGACCTAAGTGGAGTTAAAATTGAACTCACTCTTACAAACACATTTTTTTGGATTTGTCTGTCCAGAGAGGAGTACTGAATAAACTTTTCTCAATTCACAGGTTGCCTTTTTGCAGTTTGCATAAAGGCAACCCATGACCTAGCTGTGGCCCTGTGTGGATGGCTTTAAAGAGACTTACATGCATAACAAATCCATTGCTATACTTTAAAAAAAATGCAACATTGGCCATGTGAAACACAAAAGAGCTTTTATCTTGCATGTAAATTAATTGGTTTTTTATTTTATTTTTATGTTAACGATTCAAAAACTCTTACTTTAAATCCCTGTGGCAGATCATGACGACACCGAACATGCAAGGTATTATCATGGCGATAGGTAAATCCAGGAGTGTGTATGACAGGTGTGGTCCTGAAGCAGGGTTCTTTAAGGTACAACTAACATTTTCATTTTCGTACTTTAAAATTAAAATTTTTAAAATGCTTTATTTCTTCACTTTTCTTCTTTATAAATGCTTTATTTCTTCACCTAATCTCATTTACCTATATAATTTTCTTTCCTATCTTAGACATGGCTAACTACCAGATTTTTGGGGGGAGAGAAGGGGTTGACACAAGAAGGGGAGTGTTCTTTCATACATATATACAAGACTGACATTTTATTTTAATCCAGATAATTTGATAATGATTGTATTTGCATATGATTAATTAGTAAAATATAATCTATTTATATAATAAATATAAACAAAATATCGATATAAAATAAAATAGAAACATATTTTCTATTTTAAGAAAATAAAAGGAAATTAGTAATATAGAAATATAACTGCATAATGGTAATTTATTTTCTCCACATTGTTAATTATACTAGTTCATATTATATTTTTTTCTTGAAATTTTATTTGCTATAAGTATTCTTCATGTTTTGATATATTCAGTAATTTATTGCTATGTACTTTAAATGTTCTGTTTCATAACCACCTTTTCCCTCATAATTTTAAATATCTTAGTCATGCCAACACATGTACCACCATCAAGCTGAAACATTGCTCTAGGACTAGGTCATTTTTCCCTATAATACCAGATCTTTTCCATATTTTTGCTACAGTAATATTTTCACACTCATGAACACTCTAAAAACACCATTTATATCTTGAAAAAAATTTTTTAAGCACCTGTATTGAAATATATTTCACTTACAGTAACCTCCACTCTTTCTTTGGCATAGTTATTGTTTCTGACCGTCAAGCTGATTCTGGTTTGTGTACCTCCTTGTGTGTAACACAGAACTCCTTATAGCTTTCAGAAGCGGACCCGTCTCCTGCAACACCCATAGGTTAGTTGGAGCTGCCAGATTTTCAGTCAGGTTCCTAACCACCTGTGCTATCCAGGGCCTCCTTTCATTTGGCATTACAATTCGAAAACTCTCCACGGTATGTTGTCATCAGCCCCGTTTTAACCTTTTCATGTCCTGTGGTACATACAGCACCTAGCTACATTTTCTGCTTTGGGACGTTAGTGGGAAACTCTTTGCCTATTTTTGTATGTACTGCCATCTAGTGGAGGTTTGTAACTGTGTAAATCTGAAGAAATGTGTCTTATCTCACTGACCACAGCATCAGCTATCTTGTGAATTATATTCCCATCTGTTTCTTTTTTTTTTTCTTAGAAATTCATGACTTTTTATTTCAAATATTTACACACTGTGATGGCTATTATTTCAAACACGAGTCAACCAGTAGAATTTAGCTAAAGATAAACTTGGAGCTAAAATCCAAATACAAAATCAATAGTCTCACCATTTAATTTGTCTTTAAGCAATGATCTAAATATATTGCCTTTGTGTTTTTTTATAGTGGTTTTGATTTTGGAGTTGAAATTTTTTTAATCGTTTTATTAGGGGCTCATACAACTCTTATCACAATCCATATATACATCAATTATGTAAAGCACATCTGTACATTCATTGCCCTCATCGTTCTTGAAAAATTTGCTCTCCACTAAAGCCCTTGGCATCAGCTCCTCATTTTCCCCCTCCCTCCCCACTCCCCCTCCCTCATGAGCCCTTGATAATTTATAAATTATTATTTTGTCATATCTTTCCCTGTCCGATGTCTCCCTTCACCCACTTTTCTGTTGTCCGTCCCCCAGGGAGGAGGTCACATGTAGATCCTTGTAATCAGTTCCCTCTTTATAACCCACTCTCACTCTACCCTCCCAGTATCGCCACTCACACCACTGGTCCTGAATTCCGCCCTGGATTCCCTGTGTTTCCAGCTCCTATCTGTACCAGTGTGCATCCTCTACTCTAGCCAGACTTGCAAGGGAGACTAGGGATCATGATAGTGGGGGGAGAGGGAAGCATTTAGGAACTAGAGGAAAGTTGTATTTGTCATCGGTGCTACACTGCACCTTGACTGGCTCGTCTCCTCCCCTAGACCCCTCTGCAAGGGGATCTCCAGTGGCCGACAAATGGCCTTTGGGTCTTTGCTCTGCACTCCCCCCTCATTCACTATGGTAAGATATTTTTTGTTCTGATGATGCCTTATATTTGATCCCTTCAGTTATTTGTTTTTTACAGTGCCATTGTAATTTTTGTCAAAATATATGTATCAATAATGAATTGGAAGTCTCATGTTTAATTTATTACCAAAAACACCCACTTTAAAGAATTCACTTAGTTGCCCATAGTACAAGTAGTAGTCACTGATTTTCAGTTGTGATAACTTTCAATTATTTTGTCTCATCTCTCCTGAATTTGTTATTGTTGTAAGGTGCCGTTAAGTCAGTTCCAACACGCAGTGATCCTAGGCACAACACAACGAAACATTGCCCAGTCCTGCACCACCCTCCCAATTTCCCCAACATTTAAATAGTGTCCTTGTATTTTTAAAATGACCAAATTTCACATTCCACAAATCTGTGTGTTATGTTGTGGGTGATAAATGAGCTGTAACAAATATTTTTGCCCATGCAAACAAAAACATTTTATTTGCTCCTCAATATTGAACTGTGTTATTTTCCCTTTTTTTCACGTGGCTTTTGTTTTCCTTGGATATGCTCATTTATGTTTTTGGTCTGCTAGTTTTCTATGTCTGTTGTTAGTGTCACTTGAAGTATTCAGTGCCTAGCTCTCAGTCTGTTGTTAGCAGTGTGCTCTGGAGATTTACGACCTGCTCTGGCTTGAGCTTTGTATTCCTGGGAAGTAACTAGTGTCTTGAGAGCTCCTTTCACCATCACCTCATCCTCCAGCTTGACTAACTCGCCTATTCTGATGGAACAGTTAGAAGATAGGAGCTTTGAAGACATTAAGAAGCAGGCTTGTGAGCAGTTTCTTAGAGCTCAACCTACCAATCACAAACCTTCCTTTCTGCGTTCTTATCTCTGTACTTTATGTGTGCTGCTATTGGTCTGCGTCTGCGTTACTGCTAGGTCAATTCTGACTCATAGTGACCCTATAGGGCAGGATACAATTGCTCCATAGGGTTTCTAAGGTTGTAACTATTTACAGACGCAGGCTAGACAGACATTTTTCTTTTTTCAACTGGAGAAACACTGGTAATTTTGAACCTTTAACCTTTCAGGTGATGCTTCAGCACCTGGCTCCTTGGTATGAATATAGGCACAAAAAATAATATCTTTAAGAAATTACAAATTTCTTAAAGTAAATTAGTTAAATTTCTAGTTAAGAAATTACAAATTTCATAAAGTAAAATTCTTAAGGTAAATGATGACTATAATTTAGAAGAGTAGAAAAATATCCAAGTAGAATCACTTGGGGTTTTAACTGTCCAGTGGGCTCTCAGTAGCTACATGAGAACAAGGAAGAACGTCACCTATACAGAGATCTTAGTAAGCCAAGGCCTTACTTACTAAGTTAGAAAGACTGACCTACATCGGGAAGGTGTCCATCTTGAAGAGTAATGAATCAAGATTGATGAATGTATCTGACTAGATGATCTTGTTGAGTTTCTCGGGAGTGACAAGTATATACCTATATTTACAAAATTCCATCTCTAATGACCAATATCACTTTTTATTTTGTTGTAGTATAGTGGCTTCATTATAGGGTCTCTAATAGTAATTAACCATCATAGCAAAAAAATATGAAAAGGACATATTTAATCTGGAGCTGTGCTACGAGGAAGTAGTATGAAGCAAGTTGAACAACTCAGCTGTGCCAACTTTAATTTTAAATAGCAAATTGAGTACCGCTCTGCTAAATATACCAGCCTGGAACATCTGTTGAGAATATGGAGGACCGGATATGACTCCAGTACATTTTAAAAATCAGAAAGCTTCCGAAAATGGAAATTTATAAATAAAGTACTAAAGGGATGGATTTTTGTTGATGAAAAGTAGAAGGATTCTTATTGCATGTGTTTTTGTCTCTACCAATTTAGTAGACTGAGAATACTGTTATCTTGACCGTCTCTTGTGAACTTGGGTCAAAATGATGACGCTAAGCAACATTTTTTTTCCCAAATTATAAAGGAAAGAATACTTAAAACTTTAAGGAGGCATTAAGTGTGTTGGAATCTGAAATGTCAATATTTAATTAATTTTCATGGCTTTTAAAAAATCCATGGCAGTATAATTTTGAAAGGGAAAAAAAAGATTTTCAAATGAAAAGCATTTTAATCGTTTGTATTAGCTATAAAGACAGTTACCAATGCTAACCCATATATTTCAATGAAGTATGTATCAAGATTATTTAAAGATTCTCAGATGTGATTTTTCCATCCTGTAAAATGAAGCTGGAGAGGTGATTTCTGGGTGACCAAGAATTATGCAAAAATACATGCATTTACAAAGAAAAATAAAACTTTTCTAAACAGAATGGTTTTTTTGGTGTATATTTTGCAAATGTGTATACACCCATATTTGTGTATGTGAATGTGTATGTCAGATTGAATTAGAATTTTTATGTCTTATGCAAGTAAACATTAAAAATTACTTAATTGCATGCATGTCTTGTGTACAATATTTATGATTAGGTCTGTATCTGTCTACATGAGCAAGTAATTTACAATTCATTGCAAAATATCTTGTAAATTACTTGCTCATTTGTGAAAACATGCACTGGTGTATATATAGGAATTTATTATATCCCATTACAATTAATTACAGATTCTGAAGTGATTCTATTAGTAAGAAAAGTAACCTTAAACATTAATGTAATAATAGGGATAGCAATTATTCAAATAAACTGAAACATTGATGAACCAACAAGGGTTCTATGGATTATGTGCAAACTTCAGGACTGATTCTGTCCCTTATTTGTGTCCAGTCCTGTCAAAGCTCCTTGTAGTACTGTTGCTAGATGTTCAAGAACCAGCCATTTCTTTCACCTCTGGATTTTCTCAGGACCTGATATAGTTTCTCTAGTTTGAAAGCTTAGAAATATAGATCACAATGATATTAGAGAGATAATTGGGGTATGAGAAGTTAGCCTGTCAGTGATCGGGCTATGAGAACACATAAATGTGACAGAATCAGTCAGTTTAGATTTAGTCTACCATTTCTATTTTTGAAAACAAAAAGAGGGTTGTATTATCAGTATTTAGGGGAAAAATATTTTCTATGATTTACAACCTTATTTGTAAAACTTTAAGGGGAAAAAGATCCAGGAAAACTAAAGGAAAAATAATTAAGTTACAATATTGGAGAATTTTAATTATTATAATTAACCAAAGTTGGCATTTTTGATGTATTTTCTAGGCAATAAAGCTGGAGTATTCAAGATTGGTTAAGTTGGCCCAAGAGGATACCCCACCAGAAACAGATTATCGTTTACATCATGTGGTGGTCTACTTTATCCAGAACCAGGCGCCCAAAAAAATCATTGAGAAAACATTGCTAGAACAATTTGGAGATAGAAATTTGAGTTTTGATGAAAGGTAATTTGAAATTAAATACCTAATTCATATACTCAAAATTGTCCACTTTTATCTCTAATGCAGTAATTTTTCAATGTTTATTTTACACGGAAACACATTTTGAAATAAGTACAACAGAGTATTTGACTTTACCTAATTTGAGAAGCTGTTTTAGGAATTTTTTTTGAGTCTGTTCTCACGATCTTTTAAATTTTAGACTGAAAAATAGCTTCAATCATTTAGTAAATTTTATTTGTGAACCAAGGTACTAAGCTAAACAATTTAAGTATACTCAGAAGAGCATATAATTATACTCCAGGACTGCCTAGTAGGACTCAGTATTACAAAGGGCACGGCTAGGACAGTATTTTTAATCTCTGCTACATAGGCCTTTAGATGAGATAAAGGCAGCGATCCTGTATTGTAGCATGCTTCGTAGTACCTACACATACAATGAACTGTTACGTATGGATTATGATGCTGGCAAAGACTGTTGACTGCCAAAAGAACAAACACATCTGTCCTGGAAGAGGTACAGCTAGAATGCTCTTCAGAGGCAAGGATGGTGAGACTTTTCACACGTACTTTGGACATGTTGTCATGAGCGAGCACTCCTTGGAGAAGGACATGCTTGATAAAATAGAGGGGCAACGGAAAAGGGGAGACCTTTGGACTGACAGTGGACAAATGGATGCGCTCAAACATAAACCCAGTGGTGAGGGTGGCACCGGGCTCAGCAGCGCCTGCTTCTGTTGTGCACAGGGTCGCTCTGAGTCAGGACCATTTGACGGTATCCAACACCACGCTTAGATCTGCTAGCTTCCAGGAGCATCTCATGCATCATGAAAACTCAAAATGTTTATATTGCCAATTGAAAACAAAATCACCCCTGCGTTGAAAAGCCTGGAGAAAAGTATGAGCAAATATACAAACAGAACCCTCTTACAATGTGTGAAAGGAGCCTGGATGGCGTAGTGGTTACACACTGGATGTACAAAGTCAGCAGTTAAAGACCACTGGCCTCTTCCAGGGAGAGCACGGGACTCTACGCCCTGTAAAGGATCTTGGAAAATCACAGAGGCAGTTCTGCCTCACTCTAATGGATCCCAGTGAAGCAGCATCGACCGTGAGGATTTCTCAGCTTTTTATTCTTTTATATACAAGGCTGCTATGAATCAGAACTTGACAGAATGTAGTAACCTCCTTTTTTTGTGATGGCTGATTTAAGAGAGCAGCATGTGGCTGTGAAATTTGGTTTCCTTCTCGGGAAAACGCAGCAGAAACTCTTGTGATGTTGAACTGAGCTTACCAGGAGAGAGCTGTCGGAAAAACTTTAGTGTAAGGGTAGTTTTCTCATTTCAAAAGACTGTCTGTCTGGTCCACCCGGTCAGACTGTTCATCGGTGTTGAGGTTTCGAGAAAAATTGCGTGACCGTGTGTGACAAAAGTCCTGATTGGTGACAGAGAGGGACTGTTTTTGCCACCATGACAATGCACCTGCTCACGCAGCCATCTCAGTGCACCTGTTTTTGGCCAAAAACAGTGTGCCTCTCTTGCCCCACACACCTTACTCAGCTAAACTCATTTCATGAGATTTCTTTCTGTTTCCACAAGTGAAGAGAGACATGAAAGGACAGTGATTTGATGACATAGAAAAGGGGAAGAGTAAACGAGGCAGGTGCTGTCAGCCCTACAAACAGATGAGTTTGAAAAATGTTCCCAAGAAATGGAATCACAGATTTGACAGATGCTTTAAGTGTAATGAGGGTGCTTTGAAGGTGATAAGGTTGTTTTGTTAAAAAAAAAAAAAGTAAATACATAGCTTGGGAGTAGAGGGATGGAATTTCAGTTTGTTTTGTGTTACCCACTCCTATAGTTAAGAGAATGTGAAGAAAAACAATGTATCTCGATTTAAATTCTGCTTCACCCTGTACCTACTATTGATTAATTAAAAGAAATAATACAAGTAAATGGTCGGGAATAATATCTATTACACTTACTAAGCACCCGATGAATCTTGGCTAATACTACTATTTTTATGGAAATCACTTGTTTTGCTACATATTATTTAAAAGATCTGGAAAAATTATTCATAATTGTTGTCATCATCTGGCTATCTGCACTATTTTCGATTCTGTATATTCTTTTAAATGTATCTGTATGTTCTTTTTAATGTAGGAAATTGTTAATGGATTAATCACATAGCTTTTTAATCCTTGGGAAGGATCTGCCCTGGGATTTAAAAAAACCAATATTTTGATAGCCTTATTTCTTTTATGTTTGAAAGACAGGTATATGTGATTATTTATATTTGGTAAGGATTTCTTTAGCAATAATTCTGATCATAAAGTCCATTGGTATGTTTCCGTTCTTACCTGAAAGGACAGACACATTTTGGATTTCTCCTTTTACTATTTAAGGCTAATGTAATTTGGGGGTAGAATAAGATTTAATGTTCACCCTGCTTAATAATAATTTCCATATTGTTATTGAATCTTTCAATATGTAACCAAGGTGTTTGATAAAGCATGATGGAAGCTCCAGCCCAATGTTAATGTAGCATGGCAGCTTCTAATTAGAGATCTTGTTGTGTAATTACTTACCACTGATCCTACATTGAATTTTTCATTTAAGGATATTTGGGAGTTTTTGCTCAAACAAATCCTGTTCGGTGACAGTGTATTTCATTTCTACATGAGTTTGATAGCCTCCAACTTTAATTGACCCCATTTGGCAGAGTAGAACCGGCCGCCTTGGGTTTCAGAATTACTCAGTAGCCATGAGTTGGGAGGTTGGTTGGTAATCTAGTTTTTTATGTAACACTTCTTTTCAGCTGTTATAGATTATGGTTTTGATTTGGGAATATATTTCTTTTTATTTGCAGGTGTCACAATATAATGAAAGTGGCTCAAGCGAAACTTGAAATGATAAAACCTGAAGAAATAAACTTGGGGGAATATGAGGTAATGTACATTTTGGAATGAGTGATAGATTTGAGATTCAGTAATTCACTTACATTCTTTTAATTTAATTGTGAGTTAGTTATGGCTGATTAACTAATAAATTTCTTAGTTCTCAAGTCACTAATATTAACATCATATGATATCTTAAGAATAGTTTGATGTGATGACATGTCAACGAAAAGATTTTTTTAAAGACAAGATTTTTCTTTTTGATTTTAAGTGCAGTCTTCTTTTATACCACAGGTTAGTTAAAATTACTTTTAAAATGATATTTCTAATCTCAAGAACGATTCTGTATGTAAGTTACATTAATTTTTGAACTAGAATTAACTCATTCATTAAGTGCCTATTGTGTGCCAAGTATTCTTCTTAGACTATTGCACGTGCTAATTTAGTCTGGAGAATAACAACTCCAATAAACTCTGAGAGGCATTTACCCGGAAACGAAGCTCTTTGACCAAGATGCATGGTCTGGAAACATAATTACCTAAGTATGTGTTCTCATGTCCAGTAAGAACAAATTGAAATAGCTTTGATTTAATAATGGACCCATACTTTTTAAATTAGTTGATCCCCCTAGCCCTTTTCCCAAGGTTGGAGTTACAGGGCACTTTATTTTTCATTGTCAGTTGATAATCTCTCTCCCACGTTATTAATCAGGTTTGATTCAGTAGTTTTTATTCTTAAACAGTCTCATATTCCTTCTAACTTAAGAGCAATTAAATTCTACAGGTATTTAAATACTCTGCTTTTGGATTCTGCCTCTTGCTCATATCTTTGACTTGCTTTAAATCCCAAATCATGAACTGTAAAGTAACAACCAACCCAGCTCAACAACTGTTTTTCAAAAATGTTTCTTGGAACACCACTATTTGATTATGGTGGTGGCTGCTTTTGCATAACAATAGCCTACTTGAGTAGTTGCGATAGAAAGTGCAAGGCCTTCAAAATCTGAAAATTATTAAATGGCCCTTTACCAAAAAAAAACCTTCTATGCTTCATCAAAGTCACAACTTGTCGAGCAGCCTTTACCTCTACGTGTTATTCTGTTTTACTTCACACTATGAAAGTTAGACCTTGAAAAATGAACATCATGTATGTTCAAAATTCACTGCCATCAAGTCAATTCTGACTCAAAGTGACCCTACAAGACAGGATGCTGCTGCTCTGTGGCTTTGCAAGTCTGTAACTCTCTCCAGGAGCTGAGCGCCTCCCTTTCTCCTGGTGCTCGTATCAACTGGCTGCTGGTCCTGGGGTTGGTAGCCCAGTGCGCAACCGCTATGACGTGAGCGCTCACTTATGTTCAAGGAGATTATAGTGGCAAATAACTTGACTGTTTCTTTCATTTGCTTATAAAATATGTGTATTAACGCATTACCATTTTATCATTAATATTTACTTTAGCTTCTTGTATATTGAACTTAGGCTTATCTTGAATCCATTTTTGTTAAATTAGTTAAGGAAATCATGATGCTGTTTTCTAAAGTTCATGTATGTCAGCCAAGAGTCATTTTGTGTGTGTGTGTGTAGGTTGTAGGGGAGGAAAAATTTTCCTACTATGCTACTCTCTGCTTCAATATTCCTTAGGTAAATATACTATCTAACTCTCTATCTATCTATCTATCTATCTATCTATCTATCTATCTATCGTGTGTGTTTGTGCGTGTACACACACAGTGAATTAATGACAAACTTGGAAAGCATACTTCCTCACTATCATTAAGTAAATTCCTAAAGGACTTCTGTGGGCCTCTGAGATTGTAACTCTTTAAGGGCGCAGAAAGCAGAAAGCCTCATCGTTCTTTTTGAAAAGCATTAAAAGGTTAAAAACAATCTTTTGATGTAGCAATTTTCAAAAACAAGCTGCTTCGTTTCAAAGTCATAACGTTTTTCAGTACTATAAAAATTTACCTGACATTTAATGTAGATAACTAGCAAGATTTTAATAGTATATGCCTTTATTTTTTTTTGATATTTCAATAATTGTATCTTTATTTTATGAACAATAGTTGTCTTTAGGCAGTGTGCTTTTTTTTCCCTTTTTTAATTTTTTTATTTTAACAATTTATTGGGGCTGATACAATTCTTTTTACAGTTCATACATATACATACATCAATTGTATAAAGCACATCTGTACAGTCTTTGCCCTAATCATTTTTTTCTCTTTTCTTCTTTTACATTTTATTAGGGACTCAAACAACTCTTACCACAATCCATACATATACATACATCAATTGTATAAAGCACATCCATACATTCCCTGCCCGTCATTCTCAAGGCATTTGCTCTCCACTTAAGCCCCTTGCATCAGGTCCTCTTTTTTTCCCCCCTCCCTCCCCATTCCCCCCTCCCTCATAAGCCCTTGGTAATTTATACATCGTTATTTTGTCATATCTTGCCCTATCCGGAGTCTCCCTTCCCCCCTTCTCTGCTGTCCCTCTCCCAGGGAAGAGGTCACATGTGGATCCTTGTAATCAGTTCCCCCTTTCCAACCCACTCACCCTCCACTCTCCCAGCATCGTCCCTCACACCCTTGGTCCTGAAGGTATCATCCACCCTGGATTCCCTGTACCTCCAACCCTCATATGTACCAGTGTACAGCCTCTGTCCTATCCAGGCCTGCAAGGTAGAATTCGGATCATGGTAGTTGGGGGGAGGAATTATCCAGGATCTGGGGGAAAGCTGTGTTCTTCATCGATACTACCTCACACCCTAATTAACCCATCTCCTCTCCTAAACCCCTCTATGAGGGGATCTCCATTGGCCGACACTTGGGCCTTGGGTCTCCACTCTGCACTTCCCCTTCATTTAATATGATATATATATATACATATATACACATACATATATACATATACACATATATACACATACACATATATACACATACATACACACACTTATATCTTTTTTTTTTTTTTTTGCATGATGCCTTATACCTGGTCCCTTGGGCACCTCGTGATCGCACTGGCCGGTGTGCTTCTTCCATGTGGGCTTATTTGCTTCTGAGCTAGATGGCCACTTGTTCACCTTAGTATATGCCTTTATATTTAGAAAAATATTTTGAAAAAATTGAGAAAATAAGAGCAATAACCTCATGGATTATTCTGCTTATGCAATTGTTTATATATCTTAGTGCTGTCTTCGATAATTTCTCATCAGTGCCTAGTAATTTTATATTTATTAGTAATTTATTTTGTAAATTAGAAAGTAAACATCTTGATTTTGTTCTAATTTATCCTCAATTTTAACTGTTTGCTTCTATTAATTCAAATAGTTGTCAGAACTATTCAATATTTTTGTTACTTTATGAGCAGCCTCCATTTCAATTTTAGTGTCTTATTTTATTATTTTTCTTTACCTACAGGAGTGGCATCAAGATTATAGGAAATTCAGGGAAACAACAATGTATCTCATAATTGGACTGGAAAATTTTCAAAGAGAAAGGTAAGGCAAAGTTTAAAAATATGGAGTTCAATATTTGCACCTAATATTGGTTGATAAGACCTCTGCAAAAAAAACAAAAACCTCTGCAAATGAGGCACAGAGGACCAGATCAGGCATCTTCTGGTTCCCCTATAGCTTCCACCCTCCATTCGTCTGTACCTATTCAGACAGCACAGAGCACCCAGGCAAACCATGATTGTAGGGGTTCGTCAAAGAAAGGTTATCACAAGTCAGGATCAGTAAACTGCAAGGATACATTCATTGGTCCACAGCAGCGTTGCTTCTCAGCCAGTAGCCAAGTCTCAAGGCCATCCACCTCTCAAGCACATGATCCCTTTGATTCTGCCTCCATGGACCAAGAAGCAGGCTCATTGTTCTGCCTCAGTTTCATAGTCCTGGCAATGCTGCCCATTCTGCCTTTTGGACTTCCTCCATTTCTGATATCAGCCTGCTCCTTTGCTTTGTCCATGGTCTCCATGCCATAGCCACTTCACACAGAGATAAGGAACAGACTTCACTGATGTGTCTTATAGTGGTCCGGGTATATCTCTATCTTCCCGCCGAGACTGTTCATCCTTATAGCTGGGGAGTGGCAAGTAAAACTGACCACCACCAGAATTACTGGGTTTACTTAGGGACGTTTATAGGTTACCACAGGTTAGGATTAGTAAACAATAAGGATATAGTCATTGGTCCACAACAACCTCTCTCCTCAGCCAGCAACCAAGTTGCTCTCTGGTTCACAGCCTCTCAGCTACATGACCCCCTTAGTCTCCACCTTCTGGAACCAGGAAGCCAGCCTGCCAAGTGTCACTCTTGTCTTGTTTTTGAACATGTTTAGTAACAATTTTAAATTTACAAATTAATTGGATAGAATAATGTCCATAGACTCCTCTCTCTCTCTCTCTCTCTCTCTCTCTCTCTCTCTCTCTCTCTCTCTCTCTCTCTCTTTCTCTCTCTCACACACACACACACACACACACACACACACACACTCACACACACACAGAGGGAGAGAAATTAAGTTTGTTTAAATCTGTAACATTATTATGAGTGTCTTTGTTTTTCTCAGTTCCTAAACACTCCAATTGTAACCTACAATGCAATATTCATTGTAGTATGTGTGCGTTGAGCTGCTAACTGCAAGGTTCGAAAGTTCAAACCACCAAGCCACTTCAAGGGAGAAAGAGACATTTTACTCACAGAGAGCGTTACAGTCCCAGAACCTCACAGGGGTAATACTACCCTGTGCTATAGGTTTTTTAGGAGTTGACATAACTTGATGGCAGTGAGTTTGGTTTGTACCTCAAATTAGAGATATTTCTAATCCATATGTTTGTCCGAATTTTTACATATTTTTAAAAATGTAAGAAGGCTTCAAAAAGTCTGGGAAAATTCCACTTTATTTTTAATGCCATTTTTTTTAGCGAAACTTTTTATGTATCCTCTTGTAGCTCTAGAGAACTGTCTAAAATATATCTTAGATGGTTTGGCATTTAAATGGCTTAAAGAAACTTTTTCTTAATATACTATTGCTACATATTATTTGTTCTTAATAAGAAGAAAGGGTTGCTCTTAATTCATTTAGCATCCCAGATGGTTTACTCCTGTTTTTGTCCACTCTTGACATATTTAATTCTTTCTGTTAACATTAATTTACTTAACCAATGTTTTTGTTTTATTTTTAGAAAATAATTTTGAAACGTTATCATTGTTAAATACCTTTTCAAAGACAATCCCAGGCCTCTGGAGGTGCTGATAAAGTTGGCCAATGCTGCTGATTAATCATACACACACACACACACACACACACACACACACACACACACACACACACACCAGTGCCCTCAGGGGCCAGCTCACGCTGGCTCTTGGGTGTGACTCTGTATGAGTGAATTATGGCAGATCCCCAAGCCTTTGCTTCTGGTTGCCCCCCACCCCCCACAGCAGACAGTCTCATATTTTCCTCATTCCCCACCTCTTCCTTTATTTCCTTTGAGGATCAGTTTTTCTTAGTATTCAAATCTGTACTTCGGTTTGTGGAGGGAAATAATTTTCTTAACACCAATCATAATAAATAGTGTTTTGAGTTGTCAAAACTAAAAACCAGATTACAGCCAAATTAAAAATGTACTGTATTTTTATAATTTTTTTCTTAATGGAAAGTATAAGAAACACCCACTGAGGTATATTATTTTTATAGCGAGATTATTGACTCTGTGATCTCCACTGTGAAATTCAGTTTCCAGGTGACAACTAGCAACTTTTCAAATACTCAGCCAGATGTGCCTAGTAACATCCTTATTAGGCAGCATAGTGTAGCACATGCCCGTCACTGCTGAAAGGTTATGGAAGTGGTGCTCTAGGGAGAAATACTCTCCATTTGCAGTTATTAAAATTTTAAAGTAATAGTAATACTTAATTCTAAATTGTTAAATAAAGTCCTTGCCACTCTTTAATTTAGAAGACAATTCCCATTGGTAATTGAGATAAGAAGCTATTTTCATCAATAACTCTTATTTTATGAGTTACGTTTTAGTTAAGATTTAGTAGTACTAGTTATATTCACTTTAGGTTTTCTGAGACTTTTGTTAATGTAATGAAAATATTAATATATTGCAATTTTAATCATGTTTAAGATCAAAGACAGCATTTCCATTTTGCAGATAAGCATGTCTATAAAATGAAGTAGATTTGCCAAGTCACATAACTAAGAACAGCAACAAAAACACTTCCTTTTAGTCAATTTTGGGACCTAGTGACCCTACATAGGGTTTCTGAGGCTGTAAAGGTTGCGGGGAGCAGACAGTCACATCTTTCTTTGGAGGAGCAGCAGGAGGCTTTGAACCACTCACCTAAAGGTTGACAATTCAGTGCTTACCTGAAAGCACCACCACGGCTCCAAACTAACTGGAAAACAAGCATATAAAACACAGAATTTGCTACCATTGAATTATTTCCAACTCTTAGAGACTCTCTTTAGGATAGAGTAGACCTGCCCTGTGGGTTTCCCATATTAACTCTTTATGAGAGTAGAAAGCTTAGTCTTCGGAGGAGCAGTTGGTGGTGTTGAACTGCTGACCTTAGTGTTAGCAACCCACTGCAAATAACTAGTATACCTAAGGAAGTAAAAAGACTAGAAATCTGAATGGTCTTATATAATTTAAAGAATTCAGTAATTGCAAAAAATATTATCCACTTTATTCAATAAGAATTACAAAGATGAAATTGTCATTTTCCAACTGTCTATATCACCCTTTCATTAGATTTTCTCTTACATTTATTTCAACTTCTAAGATACATATCACAAGCATTCTTCAGTTTAATAATTGAGTATTCAGTTCTAAAATATACACATATTTGGAAAGCCAAAATTATAGCCTTGTAAATATTAAATCTGAAGCATTGACTTGAAAATGGTTAAAGTAAATACAGAATATTTTTCAAATAAGCATTAATTTTATTACTTTAAATCTAGCAGTTACTAACCTAGCAGCAGACATATAAAGCATGACCAAATGGTTTTGTCTAATTGTTTTTTAATGAAAATGATAATGTCTTGCTTGAAATATTTACTGGTTGGCCATTTCCTTCAAGAGTGGTGAAATGAAGCCAGGTGTTTAGACACCAACATTTTAAAGCTGTATACATGGAAGATACTGACAGTTTACCAGACAACATAGTCTTCATTTTATCTTCAATGAAAATAGGATACGAACAAGAATACTGAATGTTACTCGGGATTTTTTTACATGTAGAAGTTGTAAGCACATTCTAGGCGGGGAAAATGCAGAGCATTTTGGGTGTCTTACTAGGAAGCCAGAAAACGGCCATGAATGAAGGCCACTGAGGAGTTTTCCGTAGGAAATCAAAGAGCTATAAAAACGCTTGTGCTGACTATCTGTGAAATGACAACTCACCTGGTGATGAGGTGGTTACACGGAGGTGGGTGTGCGGGGGCTGTCTGCTCCCGTGGAAAGGACTCCAGCGCTGGAAAGGTGTCAGGGACCCCCAAGCACCAGCTCCGCACGGCCTTACAGGGTCGCTGGGAGTCAGCATGGTCTGTTGGCAGTGATAGTGGTGTGAAACACTGGCATAGAGTATGTGAGCACTCCATTATTTAATGTCAAAAAATGCTGAGCAGAGATTTTGTCCATATTATTTCAAAATCAACCTTTGCTCATTAGTTTTTATGAAAACAAATTTCTAAGAAGTCATTTTCAAATTTGCTTGTTTAAAAAGGTTATTTTTCATGACACACTTTCAGTTATATAATTTGATTTTCATAAATATGTACGTTCATTTCCAAATGGTTTTACATGTAACATTTGTTACATAGAAATGATTAATATATGAACTCAACAAACTAACACTAGTGGACAAGGAAGTTTAAAATTTTTATATTTTTAAAATCTTTCAGTTTTTAAGATGTTAATTTCTTTAGTGATATATAAGAGGTTGTACACTGGTACATACGAGGGCTGGAGGCACAGGGAATCCAGGGTGGATGATACTTTCAGGACCAAGGGTGTGAGGGGCGATGCTGGGAGAGTGGAGGGTGAGTGGGTTGGAAAGGGGGAACTGATTACAAGGATCCACATGTGACCTCCTCCCTGGGAGAGGGACAGCAGAGAAGGGGGGAAGGGAGACTCCGGATAGGGCAGGATATGACAAAATAACGATGTATAAATTACCAAGGGCATATGAGGGATGGGGGAGCGGGGAGAGAGGGGAAAATAAAAAGAGAACCTGATGCAAAGGGCTTAAGTGGAGAGCAAATGCTTTTAGAATGATTGGGGCAGGGAATGTGCAGATGTGCTTTATACAATTGATGTATGTATATGTATGGACTGTGATAAGAGTTGTATGAGCCCCTAATAAAACGTTTAAAACAAACAAACAAAAAAAAGATTGAGCTAACTTCTCATTTCAGCTATTGCTACTGTCAAGGAAGATGCTCTCAGGCATTTAATCTATAGTGATATTTTTGCTGTAATGTTCTAAATAATCGAAATTTGAATGTTTCATAATTTTGTTTTTTATAAAGGTAATATATCTATTACATAGTTTTATATCATTACATGTTTTTATATAATGTAATGTTTCTTTTTCATTTCTAAGTTACATCGATTCCTTGGTGTTCCTAATATGTGCTTATCAGAATAACAAAGAACTCATGTCCAAAGGCCCATATAGGGGACATGATGAAGAATTGATATCACATTATAGAAGAGAATGTTTACTGGTAAGTAGAGTGTATATCATGTATGTTTATATAACCATTTTATTTTTCCACTGGACATTTTCCAGGTTCATGTTTTAGTGATTGATTCTATAAACTCTTATTAGATCTCATTTTCATTTAAATACTGCTTCACTCTACACCACGAATGCCTGTTATTTTTTTTCCTTTTGATAAAATTGTGTGTGTGTGTGGGACTGGGCGGTTGGTGCTTTGTTCTGATGTAGGGTCACTATGAGTCAGAACCAATTCAATGGCATCTAATAAGATATAGTATAAGATATTCAGGGATGTTTGGATTTTTGAGTCTGTGTACAGGTTTGTAGCTTGATCTATTGGTACTTTACAGAACGTAAGGTAGATGTGCTGGTGCAGTGATTTCTGACTACTTGATATTAAGCTCTTACACATATATGAGCGTCACTGGATATGTTTCTTGAGTCAGCCTGGCCTAACAGAATAGAGATAGAATTATTTTGTTAAAGCTAATTTTATACATAAATGAAATCAAAACTTGAAAGTTGCTTTGAAAACATTTTAAAACAGTAGACTATTTGTCTTTTCTTGTAGTGATAGTGAATCAGCCACACTTACCATATATACTCAAGTATAAGTTGGCCCAACTATCAGCCAAGGTACTTAATTTTAACCACAAAAAATGCATTAAGAATGTGCTGGTAATCTCGACTTAGACTCGAATATATATAGTAGCTTGTTTTACCTACAAATCTTAGTGGAACTTTATGATAATTTTATTTAATGATAATCAAGTGGGTTTGTAGCTGGTAATATACATAGTCAAGCGCAATTGTCAGTTTGATGAGGTTTGGCATGGCCAGTTTTGATTTTTAGAAGATAATTCTGTTAGTGGGATACTAAAGCAGGGGTGGGGAACATCCACTCCACAGCCATCTAAGGCCTGAAAAATCATCAGTACAAGCTAACATCACACTTCACCAGAGAGAAGCAGTTCCCGTTATTTTTGGCCAAGGCTCATTTGGAGATTTATGACATATCGCTCATAGGCCATCCTAGTCAACCATTTAAACGACTCACAAAAATACAAATGGTTCCTCACCACCACACTGGAGTATAGTTGGAAAGGAATAGAAATGAAAATCAGACAGCCTAGATTGCAAGGACAGGGAAAGGGTGAGAATCTGAACTAAGGCAGAAGCACATTGAATATAAAGAAGATGCAGAGAGTGGTAAAGCGAATGAAGTCAAGGAACTAGGGTGACTGAGAAGGAAATAGAGGAGTTGAACTTGCCTGTGTTTGGCTTTGGGGAGGATCTAAAAAGAATGGATAAGGTTGGTTTTGGACATTGCGGTAGGCTGAGTTCTCTAGAGCAGCAAAACCAATTGTGTGTGAGTGTGTGTGTGTGTGTGTGTAGAAATTTTTATCAAGAAATGGCTCACACAATCTAGAAGTGGGTCAGATATTGTCCTGGAGGCTTCTCCCAACTTAGGGGCTGATGAAGCAGGAAGACCATAGGCTGGTAGATACAAAGTTGATTGAATCCACAATCAGCAGCCTGCTGATAGATCCTGGGATTGCAGGAGTATCACAGGAGGTCCATGAACCAGATGAAAGATCCAGATCCAGCAAGAGTAGCAAGCTTTCCCAGAGTCTGCTTAAAAAGGAGGAGGCCACACCCCTAGAGTCTTTCTTCCAGTTGTATCAGGCTGTGGCTTGATCAGTGGGGCTATTCTCTACCACAACTCTTCACAGAGTTAATTAACATATATACTTGAATATAAGCTGACCTGAGGATAAGCCGAAGTACCTAATTATTACCTGGGAAACCAGAAAAACTGATGGACTTGAGTATAAGCCTAGGGTGGAAAATGCAGAAACTATTGGAGAGTTTCAGTAATAAAAACAAATAAAAATAAAATTACTAAAAATTGAGAATCAGTGGGGTAATGTATTTAAATTTTCATTTTAAATAAAAACATAAATAAAAGGAAAAGTCACTTAACATTAGTAAACCAGCACAGTAAGTGGAAAATAGGTTCAACAAAAACAATAAGGTATCAACAATGATACCTTAGAGTACTAGTCCCTGATCTCAATCAGCAACCAAGCTAAAATGTAAAGAGTTAAAATCCTTCAAATCTGGATTCATCATCATCATCCGCATCCCAATGCAGAGCTTCAGCTGGTGTGAGGTCATCATAGATGATGTCCTCACTGAGATCGCCATCATCACCATCACTGCTGTCATTTTCATACAAAGCACAGTCTTCACTGCCATCCATAGCATTACTAACACTACATTTCTGGAAGGCACGTCGCACCATGTCTTCTGGAATGTCTTCCCATGCATCTCGAACCCACTTTGCTATTAACTCTATGTCAGGCTTCATGAAATTTCCTCCTTTTGTTAGTCGGGCGTGACCAGATGACATTCATTCATGCCACATCCTTTGCACAAGGTATTTAAAACGCTTATTCAAAGATACATCCAGAGGCTGCAGTACAGATGTAAGCCCATCTGGAATACGGCTAAAGTAACTTTACTAGATTTTGCCATTTTTTTTTATGTCATCTGATAGGTGGGCTCTGAACATATCCCAAACAAGTAACGATGGCTTTTTCTTTAAGGCTGCTCCTGGTCGTCGGTTCCAAATTTGTTCCAGCCATTTTTTTGTTCCGTCTTCCATCCAGCCTTTAACATGTGCAACGCAGAGTAATTCTTGGTGGGAAATTGATCTTTTTTTAGGAAAGGTCTTTCTTTTAAAAATAATGACAGAACGCAGCTTAGTTCCATTAGCCAAACATTATAGAACAACTGTAAAGTGTTTTTTTTCATTCCTGTGGTTTTGAGAAAAATGGTTTTTTCTCCTAAACTTGCCATAGTTCTGCTACTTGGAAGATCAAAAGTCTTGGCAGTTTCATCCATGTTCCCAATATCTGCCAGGTCATAATTATAAATCCTTCTTTGTTTTATAATAAATGATTGGAATGACATAATTTTTCTCAAGGTCTTGTGGCAATTTCTGGGAAATCTTTGTTCTTTGTCTCAAACATAGGCAGCCAAACCTATTCATGAAATGGATCCACCATTCTGCTGATGCAGCAAATTTTTCAATACCTGGTTCTTTATATTTGTCATCCTTAGCCATTTGTAGAGCACATATGTGGATTCCTATGCGTGTTACGCAGTAGCCATTTTGACGATACTCCATAACCCATTTTTGCAATTCATTCTCTAGAGCCCCATAAAAAAAAAACGTTAAACCACAATGTGCTTCTTTAGCCTTTGGAATCAGTTCCAAGTCAGCCTTCATTTTCCGCCACTCCCTCACTTGCTTTTCGTCAACACAGAATTCCCTACTTGCAATACTGTTATTGCTCTCTTTTGCTCTTGACACAACCTTCACTTTGAAAGCAGCCTCATATGACCGGCGTTTTTGTTTTGGTTCAAGAGTATCCATTTCTAATAGGATAAAAAACCAAGACTTTGAAAAAGAACTTTCATGGTAATCCTCCCGCGATGTGTTAGCCGGGAGGAGGGGGAAGTCCATGCTGGCGGGGGATGCAGGATGTGAATTAACACAGAGACCAGAGGGGAGAGACGGAGCACAGCCACAGACACATCCTTATACCAGTTCAGCTGCGGTTGTAAGTGAATCATTACGGGTGCTACTGCGACTTGGAGCCGTCCACGTTATAGGACGGCTCTGACTGGTTAGATGTGAGTAAACAAACATTCAAAGCCCTGCAGTGTCAGCGGTGCTTTGAATGAACAGCGGAGAAATGGCAATCGCCCCTGAGATAACGGGCACTCGTCCGTTACCTCTGGGGGGCCCCAGTGAGATGTTACACCTCGCTGGGGTACCACTGACCCATGTATAAGCCAAACCCCAGTTTTTCAGCACATTTTTTGTTCTGAAAAACTCAGCTTATACACGAGTATATATGGTATATGTGAGATCTCATCATGGAGTTGATTATGTTGTGTTAGCAGCTGTCATCATGGGATGTTGCTACCAAACTGCTGAGAGTCCTGGCCAGCCAAGTTGACATAAAATCTATTATCACAGACATCTTAAATTTAATGGATTTTGAGGACATCCTTGGATTCAGTGAAATTGAATTAAAGCAATATGTTACCACTAATTTTCAGGATAGTAACACATTTCTTTGAATACCTATTGCCAGAAGTGAGAGGTTGTGTCATGGTCAAGCTTTGACAAACCATACTTAACACAGTACAGATTTTTGTTTTGCTTTCCTTTGTTGTTGTTGTTGCTGTTGTTTTTGTATATCTTATTGTAGCTGCAACTTGCTGAAATTAAGTTACAGGAAACGGCTTTTAGTGGATACAGAGAAAATTGCTGAGTTAATGTGAATACACTCCAAGCACTTGATCAGGATAATAACATGAAAGAGATAATATAAAAAATGTCTCTATGGCCAGTAAACTGAATTTAGACTTGAGATCAGTGATGTGAAATAGCTCATAGATAAAAAAGGAGTTGACAAATCAAGATTTAAAGGATTTTGAAGAGGAATTAAATGCTGGAGAAAGAAATAATGAAGAGAAGAAAGAGAAATTATCAAAGATTTTACAATGAATGGATTAGCTGGGGTTCTTTCTAAACTAAACCAGGGGTTTAAGTTGCTTCAAAATCTAAACCCAAACTCTAACCACTTTGCAAAAATTAATAAGCAGATTCTGGAAGCAATGAGGTTTTACTCCGAAGTACATATGAAGAATAAAAGGACCTTATAAAAAATTCTTAGTAAATGTTGTGTTGGAAACAGCATCCCCATTCTCAGTGAGATTCCAGATGACCTAGCCAGGCATCCTCAAACTAGGGCCCGCGGGCCACATGTGGCCAACCAAGGACATTTATCCGGCCTGCCAGGTGTTTTTGCTCCTTTTGTTTTTTTACTTCAAAATAAGATATGTGCAGTGTGCGTAGGAATTTGTTCATAGTGTTTTCTTAAACTATAGTCTGGCCCTCCAACAGGTCTGAGGAACAGCGAACTGGCCCCCTGTTTAAAAAGTTTGAGGACCTCTGAATTCTAGACTTTTCCAAAAGTGGAGCCAGTACCACAATTGACAAAATGCCAGTGTCCAACTTTTCATCATCATCAGACCAAATGATTATGGCTTGTACATTTTTATGCATGGTTATTAAAATTTATGTAAGTTTATATGTAATTTTCCCAACCCAAAAGACAAAATTTGGTTTATAAAGTCGCTCATCACCTAACTCCCACACAATGTGTCGACACTCACAGCAGCCCTGTGAGTCGCACAGAGAACTCCTCCTCGCACAGAGCAGGTGGTGGGTGCAAACTGCCCACCTCCAGGGTAGCAACCCTGTGTGTAACCCCTGACTCTATAGACACACTGAAAATAAAGGGTAATAATAATGAAAACTAAAAAAATGAAATATGTTACTTACCTCAGACAAATTTACGATGGAGTTGTTGTCACCTGAGTAGCAGAGTAATGACAGACGGATAGTACGTACTTTACAGACTGTATTTCATTTATCCTTGGACCAATCATCTTGAGCCAGAATTGACTCCATGGCAGTGAGTTTGGTTTAGTTTTCAAAGAGAGGTCATCATCTTTCAATTTTCTCATGACAGATTTAAAGCTGAGCTCAGAATACCTTTAACAGGATTAGATCATTAACTTGAAAATGAGTGAGACTTTTTAGAACAAGCCACTCTCCAGAATCAAAAATAATCGCACAAGTATGACATAGTAAAAATATTATCTGAAATTCAATTTAAAAGGTAATTATTATAAAGTAATATTTACTAAGCTATAATAGGTAGTTCAGAGATGAACCCTCAATGTATTTCTTATCATACTTATATTCACTTTTTCTCTTCAATATCTTCTACTTGTTAAGAAGTTGCGACAATTTTTTTATGTCCTAGCCTGCTGCTGGTTTTTTAAACAGGAACAAAGGCATCCCCGTTTATTTATACACACACATAATATGGCAACTTTTGTGCTTTAATAGCAGATTTGCTGACTAGTTTTCACAGAGAATATTTGATCCTCAAAGTGTAAACTCTGTCAGCCCAGGCGTTTTCTAGAGAACTTCACCATCCCTATACTAAACTCTGTACAGATTTGTATTTTTTATTTGGGAACCTCCATTGAAAATGTTTATGACACATGGCATGTACTCAGTAACAATTTGCAGAAGTTTAAAAGAACCACATTATTTTTATGCTTTTTATTAAGGTTTATAAGAGTGCTTATTAATTTGACTTTGAGTTGGTAAAATAACTTTTCAAAATTAATATGGAACCTGAGTTTTTATTTTAAACTTCCTTTGCGTTCTAGTCAAATTTTAGACCAAAATTTTAGTCAACTTTTCCCAAAATTTTAGTCAACTTTTCTTGTTTGGTCTTTAGGAGTAAATCATTTTTTTGTGGAGAATAAGGGAAAATGGCCTTTATAGTAATGAAAATGGATGACAAAATAAGGCATACTTCATTTGAGTGTGGTATGTGGGCCTGGATTATTGAACATGCCATTAGCTCTCAGAAGAATGAGCAAATTAGTCTTGGAAGAAATACAACTAGAATGTTTCCTAGACATGCATGAAATAGCGAGGCTTTGGCCTTAGCTCGCTTACTTGGATATATCATCAGAATATTATCAGGAAAGGTCGATTCCTAGGTAGGACATCATGTTTAATAAAGTAGAGGATTGCCCAGGAGGAGGAAATCCCTCATAGGCATGAGCTTCTCCGGTGGACTCAGACACACCAGTGATCGTGAAGATGGTTCTGAACCAGGTAGCACCTCGTTCTGTTACATGGATGGTTGCAATGACTCAGACCAGCCAATGGCACACCATCACCAATGGCACACCATGGTGGTGATTGAGGTATTTTAATGTGAATGTGAACATTAAAAACATGCAACAGTATTTTCCCCTCTATGTTATGCTTTTATTGCTGCTGCCATCATTCTATGTCCAAATAAGCTGAGATGCTATTTCCTGACTGTTTATGAACATTTGTTAGTTTCTTCAATGTTAACATTTAAAGTTATTATTTAATTAAAATATAAACATAATTTTGTTTTGTTTCTCATTGCATTAAGAAATTAAATGAGCAAGCTGCAGAATTGTTTGAATCTGGAGAAGATCAAGAAGTGAATAATGGTCTGATTATCATGAATGAGTTTATTGTCCCATTTTTACCCTTGTTACTGGTGGATGAGATGGAAGAGAAAGATATACTTGCTGTGGAAGATATGAGAAATCGATGGTGTTCCTACCTTGGACAAGAAATGGAATGTAAGTGTATATAATCTTAGTGGGCACCCAAGGTATTTATTAAAATATTAGATACGATTTTAACTTACTGCTTTTTGTATGCTTTAATATTTTAATATCAATATCATGATGACTTTTTACCATATTTGTGAGCTAAGCTGTTAACAATGTGCTATTACCATTTATATTTCCCCACTTCTCAAAAATGAAAAAGTATTTTACATACACTGATAACTTAGTTGTTGAACTTAGTCATTCCAAATTCATATCTAAACACTGAAAAGTTTAAGGACTGAACATATTTACCCCATAAGAAATTGGAAAATAAATATTTTGCCCCCAAATTAATTACTAATTAATAATTTGGCCCAAAATTAAACTTAAAAGTTCGTTTTTCAGCACTTTCAACCACTCTGGAGGCATATAGCTTTCTTGCTTATCACTGTGTCAGATCAGGCTGCTGCCCTCGAGTTGTTGCTATTGTGTCCACGTTAACACCAACTTTTTAGCCTCTTTGATGATCTGGGTTATTTGTTTCCTGGTTAACAATTTTCCACGTGTTGCTACATTAGCTGTTTTATTCTCCCCCCTCCCCCCAAACTGTTGATAATGTTGACTTAGCCATATTGTATTCAGCAACCAATCTGAGAAATGGTGATCTGATTCAGAAATACAGACTGATTTCGTTCTTCAACTCTATGGTAGTTCTCACGATTTTCCGCTGAGCTTTACTCCTGGTATCTCTTACTGTCTTTGCAGCCATGATTACAGTACTTTACCCAGAGTTCAAAAGCCCCACAGTGACGAATGTTTTAACACACTTACATAATAAGCATTACTCATGTCTAAGCGAGAGAGTGCTTAGACGGAAGCAGTCCCCCTTTGTGTCTGGGCTGAGAAACACCAAATGGCTTGACTCACTGTCGGCCAGTACAGGTTTTTCAAGGTGGATGTTTGGTTGACTACTGAGTAAACACTAAGCAAATTTTTTTTCAAACTTTGCTGGTCGAGCTATGGGAAATTTGAGCTCGGAGCCATTCGACACCCAAGGAAGGTATCCCGGTACTTTGAAAGGACTTGTCAAGCTGAATGCGCCAAGTTCAATCATATTGAGGGCAGTTATTTATCTCCCTCTCTCTTTATCTTTAATTATATCTTATTGTGTGTATTTACAGCAAACCTCCAAGAAAAGCTGACAGATTTTCTGCCCAAACTGCTTGATTGCTCTACTGAGATTAAAGGCTTCCATGAGCCACCGAAGTTACCATCCTGTTCCACTCTGGAACTCTGCGAGCGCTTTGCCGGAATCATGGCCCTCAGTCGGACTCCTGCTGATGGAAGATAACTGCGCACACTTCCCCTAAACACGCGGTGTCACATGTTTAGTCATTAACCCCTGCCTTCCTGTCACAGGGTATGCTTGTTGCTGCTATAGTTTTTAACTTTTGGTTTTTATTTTAATAACTGCAAAAGACTAAATGACTATACAGACTTTAGCCAGACTGCAAACAATAAAACTGAGAATCGCATGACACTCAGACTTTGTGTTAACCAGAACTGATGTGTAATTCTAAGTCCAGTTGACTTTATTCTGGCAAACCCATGCTTTTGCCACCCTTTGTTACAGTATTACTCTACCTTTCTCTGCAGCTCTCCACGCAGTCTGGCCCCTTCCAGGACTGCAGCCATTTAAGTGTTCCGCATTATGGACAATAGCATACTATTTGGTAGCTTGTAAATGAAATTAAAGAATAAAGTTTTATTTATGGCTACCTATGTGTTTGTAAGCAGGTATATTGTATATTAGTGTATTATTTTAGTTCTAATATATAAAAGAATTTTGTCTGGGGATTGATAAAGATTGGTGATGAACAGATTGCTACAATCTTTAATTTTGCTCCAATGTTAGCACATTGGACATTTACTAAATATTTGACACTTAAATATATTTATATTTTTTACTAAGTTGTGGAACTTAGTATGACACCTAAACTTATTTTGAATTCAAATAATGTTTTCACTGAAATGAGCGACTGATTTTTAAGTCAAACCACACTGAAACTTTTAAACTTTTCTTAGAACAACCTTTTATTTTTCTATGTATTTATAACCAATATAGCAAGGTAATTATTAAGAGAAATCTGAAAAAGTACTTGAATAAGGGCTACTTAATTGTGAAACTTAAAAGATATGTATATATACACACATACACACACAAACACATTTATTCTTCATAATGGAGAACAATGTTTTGCATTATATAATCATTCTATTTTTGTAAATTGTATACCACTTTAATTGAATATGTTCTCTACTAATCAATGCTGTGAAATGAAGTTGATGTTGTTAAAATAGAAATTGTGAGTATCTTTCCTGCTTTTACTTGCCCACTTTTCAAAAAGGAACTATGTAGAACATTTTGTAGATGAAACTGTGTTTAAGTTCAATGAAGTAATATTGTGAATGCAAACCAGTGCTTTAAAGGTAATCATGTTACCAACAACTTATTTTTGGATTTATAAAAGCTTTATAAACAATATTTTGCTAGCTTAGTAAAGCATTCATTACATCATGTGTATGTTTGTTGCAGCGGCACCAAAACTAGTGCTTTTTACAAACATCTTTCAAAATATTAGGAGGAAGAGGGTGAATAAATTGTTCAATAACATATGATACTCTTTATACCGTTATCTGGACTGTTACAATATTAATGACAAGGAATGGATACTGTATCTGTTAGATCTTGCAGATTGTAACTTTCAAAATATTTTTGGTTTAGATTTTAAATTCTCTACTGAGTAGAATTAGTATTCTGCATCAAGTTTCAAAGCCTCCTAAAGGTTTAGACACCTTATATTTATCACCAAGGCTTTTGTAAGCATCAGCATTTTATGATAACAGTAAAGTTGATTGTGTTCATGTGTATACTTTCCTACTGACACATAAAGTTCATGTGTATACTTTTCAAACACAAAATAGAAATTCTTTCAAGTGACACATCCAGGTAATCATGTGTGGCTCTTGTGCTAAAGGTAAGTGATATTACTAAATTTATTTTGCACTTTAAAACTAGTTTATTCCTCACAATAAATCTGAAACTTATTTTAAATTAGTGCCTTTTGTTTTCCCCCAAACCTGGCGAAAAGCTTGTCTTCATACCAGCATTTAGTGTGGTTTGGGATCAGTGGTATTTCCTTACATTCTGTTCTGGGGTAAATTGAATTTACAGCTCTTGTTTTTACAAAGTGGATTGTATAATAGTGTTATCCAGTGGAGGTGACATTTTGATTTAAACAATTTTCATTTTGTTTACTATAATGGTCCTTCCTAGTTCTGAAAATTAGATTTGCATTAATTTAGGGTGGAATTTAAGACCTTGAAGTTTCTTGTAAATACAGGCTTTAGGAGAACTGTAATCAGGAGTAAAGCAATGAGGCACCTCTAGTACTTTTCTTAATCAAATTCAAATCAGTGCTAAGTATACACCAAATCACTAATTGGCAAAGTGTAGTTTCCAGTCCCACACTTCAGCATCACTTTGAGGATGTGTTAGGAATGCAAATTGTTGAGCCCTAGTTCAAAACTACTGGTTTGGAAACTGGGGCAACCTTATCCCTTCATACCATTTGGATGTTTGCTGGAGGCGGGGAACCACAAAATGAAATAGCACAGCAGAATGTTATGCTTCTTAAAGTGATGCAGTAAAGTTTGTGTTGACAGAGGATCCTTTCTTTGTTGGAAGCTTTTTCTGTCTCTTGAAATTCCAAGGAAGTGATGGAAAGATTTTATATTTATTTATTTTGGCGGGGAGGGTGGTGGTAGTGGTGGTGGTGGTTGCTTTTATATTTAATTGTTCGGGTGGATTTTCATTGCATTCTTTCTGTTCTACAGTATTTTCATCCTTAGTTCCTTCCTTTCCCTTTTCCGTCCCTCACTTCATCACTGGTAGCTGTTGTGCCCGCCCCCCCCCACCCCCCGTCACCTTGTCACACAATGCTATGACACACAGGCAGTAGTGGGGTTCCTCTTTGGTGAGGTGGAGGCTGGGGCTTAGGAATGGTCCGCTACAGAAATGAGGTATCCGTCTATTTGCCGCATTTTCCCCCCTCCTGCAATTCCTAAACCTAATTTCATTTTCTAATTGACTGACTTTAGGAATAAATTAAATTTTCAAGATAAAAATTGTTACTAAGAATAATTAGTCATGTGAGGGAACTGTGTACACCCATGAATACATACTATAAATCCTAGTGATTTAAATATCCTTCGTCATCCCTTCTAGTTTTCTCAATCCCTATTTAAGCACCACTGTTTCCCCCACCTTCTCCTGTGCCAACTCTTGTGATATCGCCTTTCTTTTGCATCGTCCAGAAAAGGGGGTGTATTGAGTGTGGTTGTCTTTCAACTTTACACCTCCCTGCTGTGAATATACTTTTACCTACTGCTTGCTTACCCAGTACATAACAAGAGAGTGCAAATCATTAATAACCTTAAAATTATTAAGTATAAAGTCAAAATTTAGTATGAAGTTGACATAGAAATTTAGTTAAGTACCCCCAAACGTTGCCAACTCCTGAGTGTGGAAAACAAACATGTCAGAGTCCGTTCTAAATCATGACACTCCCTAAGTTCAAGCGTGGGTACAAACTACACAAACCCCAACAGCCAGCGGATCACTAACCTCCACTTTTTAGTTCCAAACACCCATTATTTAAATTCCATTAGCATCATTTTCCTCTAATGTACTAGGCCAAACCCTATACATCAGTTTCCCTTTAGTAAGTGAGTGAGTGAGTGAGTGAGAGAGAGAGAGAGAGAGAGTGTGTGTGTGTGTGTGTGTGTGTGTGTGTGTGTGTATGTAATAGGGCCAAACTGGTTCTCAACCCTAGCTGTATGTCAAAAGCACATGAGAAATGCCTCCATGCAAAATTACCTTCTTTGCCATGAGACCAGAAGAACTGGATGTTGACCTGCTACCATTACTAAACAGACTTAGTTCAGTGATTCTATTGAATCCTGAGCCTAAGGAGGCGCGGCGTGAAGAAGAGTTTCAAATGCTGGATGAACTCCTGAGGCTTGATAAAATCTTTAAACCTTACAGTACCCTAAGGTCTTGAAAGCAAACAAAAGCTTAATTAGTAACAATGTCAGCCGTAGATATTTTGCTCTTCTGAGAATTACCATCCGCAACTTGAAAGATCAGCTAGGAACTCTGGGAAATCCTTTAGTGTAAGCAGGGAGGAGCATCTCAAAAACAGGATGAGGATGGTTGAACAACTTGAAAAATGTAATCAATGTCACAAAATTGTATGTGTAAAAAAATTGTATGTGTAGGAGTGGTTGAGCTGGTATAGTTCATGTATATTTTCTACAGAAAATTTAAATGAGCATTTGAAAAGGTCCATGCTACTGAGCCTTGGCTGGGCTGTTACATACACATTTCAAACACACTAGCCACTTGAAGGATCTCCACTGAAAATTGTGTGTACTGGTTGGGCTAAGATCCCCAAGGTTAGCAGTTTGAAACCCACAGCGGGTGTTCTACCCTGCCCTTTAGGATCACTGTGAATCAACATTAACTCCATTGCAGTGAGAGAAAGCCACTTGAGCCCTCGAGGTTGGGAGCTGGGTTCTTAAGGCCTGGCCAGCAGTTGGAAGCCCTCGCTGCATGGTGGGAGAATGACAGAACCCTCTACTCCCTTGAAGCCTCGGAAACCTACAGGGGTGGGTCTGCCTGTCCTATGGGATCCAGGAGTGGGTATGGACTCAATGGCAGTGACAGCTTGAGTTTGAACCACTGTTAAGGAAGAAAGGTGAGGTCTGCTCCCCAAAAGAGCTCAAACACACTAGAGGGTTGTTAGAATGACGGCTTTGGGTGGGCGTAGACCAGGTGTCCTCAAACTGTGGCCCAGGGGCCAGCCACATTTATCCGGCCCACTGGGTGTTTTTGTCCCGTTTTGTGTTTTACTTCAAAATAAGAAATGTGCAGTGTGCATAGGAATTTGTTCATAGTTTTTACAAAAACTATCTTCCAGCCCTCCAACGGGTCTGAGGGACAGTGAACTCGCCCCCTGGTTATAAAATTTGAGGACCCCTGGGCCGTAGACAGTATCATATATATTCCTAAAGCATTAAAGGTGAAAGGTGGTGTGTTAGTCTGGGTAGATTAGAGAGACTCCATAAGACTCATAAGTGTATAAGGAAAAGGTTTATACACGAGCAATTGAACATTGAGAAAACAGCCCAGTCCACATCAAGTCCAGAGGTCCAATATTAGCCCAAATGTCCAGTACCAATCCAGAAAGCCCTCTTCACACTCACAAAACACGTCCAATGACGCCAAATGTAGGAAGATCACAGGCCCGCGGGTGTGAAGTCTTGTGGATCCAGCGGTTTTTCAAGCATCTCCGAGCTGTCATGGACCTCAACATGGCTTCTCCAGGCACAGGGTCTGTCAGCATAGTGCTTTGAGTCCTCAGGGAATTAACAGAAAGAAAAATAGTGTCTCCCGCCTCCAGAAAGGAGAAGGCCATGCCCACACAGAGGCCTCATTGGCTGGATCTGATTGACTGGCTAGACTCCACCCCTTCGTTCGTAATCCTCTCAAATTGACAGCAGATTATCTAACTACCACAGGTAGTTTGAGGGTTCTTACTCTAGATGAGCTGTTCTCAGCCCTGGATCGCAACCCCTTTCACGGGGATCTCCCGATTCTTAACAGTAGCAAAATTACAGTGATGAAATAGCAAGGAAAATAGTTTTGTAGTTGGGCTCACCACTACGTGAAGAACTGTATTAAAAGGTCGCGGCATTAGGAAGGTTGAGAACCACTGCTCTAGATCAATGCTTCTCCAACATTAGTTTATGTGAGCATCACCTGTGGTCCTTCCATGAAAGGCTTGAATATAGCTTGGTAAGGTGGAGGACAAGACTCCGTTACTGCATGTCAAAAGGAATGTTCTGGGCTCTAATTTTCCTGGGTGCTCTGAGTAGTGCACACCCATTTCTATAAACAAAGATGTACTCGTGTTTTTCAGCCCTAAACTTTGAATTTTTCTTACTCCTGTGCTGAGTGGCTAAGAGTTCAGATTCTCATCTGGAATCAGGCTACTGAATTCAGATACTGGCCAACAATTAATAAAACTCACTGCCATCTAGGCAATTCCGACTCAGCTACCCTACAGTACAGGGTAGAACCATCCTTGTTGCTTTACAATTGTAGAAAGCCTCGTCTTTCTCCTGTGTTAACATTTACTAGCTGACTTAACTTTGAATGAATTCTTTAACTTTTTGGGTACCCCAATTTCTTCATTTATACAATGAGAATTAAAATATAATTCTCCTTTAAGAAATAACCCTATTACGTTTGAGGCAATTTTGGCTTAATCCTAAGTAGGGTTTCCGAGGCTGTAAGTTGTTGTGGAAGCTGCCAGCCTCATCATCGTCCCACAGTGCAGCTGGTGGATTTGACTGGCCAGCCTAGCAGTCCTATGCCTAACCCACAGCACTGCGAATGTCCCCGCCCAGCTTTCTGTAAGAGGGTCATTTTAAAGGTTAAATGTGTTTGTATCTAGATAACAAAATGCCTGCTCAGTGAATGTTCAATAGCAACCTTTTATTTATCTATTTATTTTTTACAACATGACACACACTGCTTATTCCTACATTTTAATTTTCAAGGTCTTTGGCTGCCTCTGCAACTACTTTTGACTCCTCATTACTGATGGTTCCTTTTGTGCCTGATCCTTAGATAGGATGGTTCAACATACTTCATTTGACCCTCTTTGCCTTCTGTGGATGTTGTCTTTTAAATATCTTTCTGCCCCACATATGAACGGGTAACCCCCCAAATGGAATTTTTTTAAAGCTATGTATTTACCTTTTTTTTTTTTAAAACCTTATCACCTTCAAAGTACTTTCCATTACACTTGTATTTGTCAAATCTGGTCCCTACTGTTGGAAACATTTTTCAAACTCGTCTGTTTGGATTTCTGACAGCACCTCCCTTATTGTTTCTTCTTCTCTTTCACATCGGCAAATCACTGTCCTTTCAGGTGTTTTCATTCACAGAAACAAGAAGTAACACGGAGTAAGGTCAGGTGAGTGAGGTGCGTAGGGCAAGAGAGGCGTGCTGGGTTTTGCTCCAAACTGGTGCACTGAGACGACTGTGTGAGCAGGTGTGTTGTTGCAGTTCCCCGTCTGCCACAGATCAGGACTTTTTTTGTCACACACTGTGATGCAATGTTTTCAGAACCTCTAAACAGAAAGTTTCATTAACAGTCTGACCTGGTAGAATGAACTCCAAATGCACTACGAGTTGACATTTTCATCCTTTTGGGAAGTTGACATGTTTAGCAAGGTGTGTCATTAGTTGACATTTCACCTTTTTTGAAATGAGAAAAACACTCAGACACGTGGGTTTTCCCCATAGCGCTGTCCTTGTAAATGTTCCCCGTCAACAGTTACCTGCAGCATTTTCCCCAAACAGGAAACAAAAATTTTACAGCCACACAGTTTTTTTAAAATAGGCCATCACAAAAAGTGAGGTGTGAGCAAAGGTGTGAAATTTTACAAAATATTTCACTGTGTCCTAAGAGAACTTTCCCAGGGTCGCTGCAGTGCACTAAGAGTGAGTTACTCGATGCTCACCTAGCAGGGAAGCTGTTTACTATGAAAGCTCTGCTCAGCCCAGGGCAATTCTGGTGTTTTTTAAGGGGAATACCCCTTTGTACATGGAACGGTGGGGAGGAACATTGGGCCGCAAACCTTGCCAGATGCTCCCAGGGAGAAAGATAAGACTATCTTTGCCTATAAAAATTTACACCTTGGAACCCTATCTCTACGGGGTCACGATGCATCCAAGTGAACTCAATGGGAGTGTGTGACTGCACAGATGCTGATGATTCACATCTGTATCTGCATTCGGGAGCCCTGGTGGTGCAGTTATTTCTCATTAGGCTTCCTCCCACAAGTTAGCAGTTCAAAGCCACAAAGTGCCCCTTGGGAGAAAGATGAGGCTCTCTACTCCGTTAAAAGCTAGCAGTCTCGTAAACACAAGGGCCGTTCCACCTCGACTTACTGGGTTGCCACGAGTCTTCACCGAGCCCATGGCAAGGAGAGAGAAAATGTCTGCACTCATCACTTCCTCCCGAACCTGATTCGTCAATGCCTGTGGTGAGTAGTAATCCAGAAAGGGGGACTTATTCTCAATTCTCCTTTCACCTCCTACTGATTGTCAAGTGTTGAGAGGTCAAGTTTCTTCCCACTTCGTGTTCTCTTACTGCTGCTGCTGCTGTCCACTGGTTTCCTCCTGGAGCCAGCTTTCTGTCCAAAAATGTTAATCCCTGAAACGTCCAGAGACTCAAGAACGTGCAGAAATGCTCTCTTGGAGGTGGGGGTGGGGGAGAGAGGAGGGCGGAGGTACAAGAGTAAATGGACTAATTCTGCTTGAATTCGTGTTAATCATTTCTATCAAATGAGACTGTTTAAGGTTCTGTTTCCTGGTGTACGTGATGTGAGAATTCATATCCCTCCTTTCATCCATACATATCACAGTCTTTCAGGGGGTCCTTACATAAAGCAAACTTAATGAGACAAACTTCCTAGAGTTGGACTTATGTGACTTATGTGTACGCTGTGACGAATGTACTATCATTTATTTGTTATGAACAAAATTAAGTGTGACGGGACAAGATAAGGCCTGTAGGGTAGATGGGGAAAGATTTTCCAAGGAAATGCTCATTGTACCAGTGGTGACTACTCTTGAACAAATAGGAGTGTAACATTCTTAGCCTGTTTTTCACCAATGCAGTTTTCAATTTTCTTAAAACTTCTTCCTAATGATCTCCAGTGACTGCCCTGTGTCTGAGAAAATCTATCAAAAATCACCTCGGAAATGAAAATGATGAGGGCAGAGAATGTACGGATGTGCTTTATACAATTGATGTATGTATATGTATGGATTGTGATAAGAGTTGTATGAGCCCCTAATAAAATGTAAAAAAAAAAAAAAAAGTCCTCATAGACTTGTGAGTTGACCTCTTTACTGTGAATTGAACTGCCTCAGCAGTTCCCGCCAAACCCAGCAGTTTGAGTGGGCCTTTGTTCTCCTGAATAAGACCGAGACAAGTGACATACAGAGAGACTCGTCAGCAGCCGCCCACGGAATGCAGAACCATGTGTAAGCCCATTTTGTGTGGCATGAGCCCATACCTGTGTGGCCTGGCACGGGAGCAGCCATGCTTTTCAACTTACCGTCATATGTTACAAGAACATTTTTGGAAACATTGTTCATACAAGCAAAAATTCAGAGCACCTCAATCGTCCATCAATAATACACCAATAAATTGTCATGCATTCATGTAATGGAATACCAATCCAGCAATAAAAGGAATAAACCAGAGCTTCCTATATCAACATGGATAAATTTTATAGTGATAGCATTGTAGTGAAAGAAGCAAGATAAAAATCTATGCAGTATACATGTTTAACTGAAAAACCAACACCAAACTCCCTGACTGTGAGCTGTTTCTGACTCAGAGACCTTATAGGACGGCGTAGAACTGCCCCGGAGAGTTGCCGAGACTGACTACGTGACGGAGTAGGAAGCCTAGTCTACCTCCCAGCATGGCTGGTGCTTTCAAACTGTTGACCTTGTGCTTAGCAGCCCAACAAGTAATCACTAACCGCCTGGGCTTTTTGTATTAAGATAGTATGTTTTAAAGGGAAGAAGCTGTGTCATTGAAAAGGGACGTTTGGGAAGCTGTAGACTTGCTTTTAATCTCATGTGATTTCATGTTTAGTTAAATGTCTGTATGTCTTTGTGTAATTTTGTCGTTGGGGTTGGATATCTGGCTTTTAGAGTAAATTATCCCCTGGAGTATACTTTTGAGATTGACCCATGCTGAGAAGCATTTTAAACCAAGTAAATTAGTCATATCAAGTAATACAGTGATAGAAAGAAGAGAGAAAATGGTGCAGGTGAGAGTTGTGGAGCGCACTGACAGGTCCTGCTGTGGGTGGTAGAGCCAGTAAAGGAAATGGAGAAGATTCTTATTTAATGTTGATGAAATTGGAAACTCCGTGTGTGCCTTAGGCCAAAAGAAGTTTTCTAAAAACAGGAAGTTGTCTGGAATGACAATAAAATGAGGACAGAATCCAAGATAATTTTGACAATTGTAATTTTCCGTAGAGTGTTGAGGGCAGAGATTCTGAAGTGGCTTCAAGAGTTCCAACAACAGTGTGGATCATCTAGATAGAAGACACTCCCATTATCTAAATATTTACATATTAATAAAACAGTAAAATAGTTCATGCATTACCACAGGCTGGGAAGAAAGCAAGAAATATTTTCAATGACCAAGTTACAGGAAAGAATACATTTTGATAAATTATACTAGAAGTAGGAATTATTTTTCTAGTCTCTCCAAAGAACATATAATAAAATTGTCAACTTATATAGAGGTACATTAAAACTGTAAGGAAAAAAATAAAGTCATTATTATGACATATTCTATATAAATATGGTAGTCATTAATATTTATAACTGTAATTTTGTTTTCATATTTTAAGTATTAACCTTTCCACATAAATACTAATCTTTCTACAAAATACTTCACTTTTTTTTCATTTGAAAGTTCTTCCAATTGTGAATTGGATCTGTGGGCCAGAGAGCACAATCGAAGCTAGCAAGCAGAGGAACACAGCACAAAGGACACAGGCACAAAGAACTTTCAATCAGATATTTTTGTCTAAACCATGATTCTTGCGAGGCAAAACCATCAGGAAAAAGGAAGAAAACCTTTTTACTGTGCCTTGAAGACAGAAAAAGACTTTGGTTTGGTTTTGCTTCTTGGTGGAGGGAGGAATTCACAAGTCATGAGTCTGGAGGTAAGGGTTTGGGGCTAGAATTCACACTGCGCACACAGTCAGAAACCCCACGAATCTGAACGGCTTCCGGTAGGTTGGTACTGTGTGTCCTTGAGATGATTCCAACTCAGAGCAGCCCTAGAGGACAGGACAACTGCCTCGGGGTGTTTCCCTCGGGAAGCAGACTGCCCCATCTTACTCAGGCCACCAAGGCCCCTGAAAACCAGAAATGTGGAAATAAAAAATGGGAGGGGTGGGGATTTGCTCTGAGGAACATGTTTTAAACGTTGATTTTATATAAACCATGAGTAAGAAATAAAAGTATTTGCAGAAATGGATATGGACTCTTTTTAGACGTTGGCATTCAAATGAAATTCCTGCCCATAGGGAAGTGGAAATTTCAAACGGTAGAAGCCTGAGCAGCAGGATAGACTCGCTTACCGTGTTTATCAATGTGGTCTTAAACGACTTCTAAAACCTCTATCCTACATAGAGGTGGGCACCTAGGAGTTGCTTAGATTTCCTTCAGGGAAACCAACCCATGTTGCTGCCCTCAGATGCTCACACTAAAGAGGGCAGCCTGCCCCAAGGGTAAGCGACCCTTTCTCTGGAGACGCCCAGCCTTCCTGGGCCCACACAGGAACAGAGATGCTCCAGAGCACCCCAATGGCTTGACGGGTTGTCAGCACAGCTCATCTTCCTCTCCCCAACCCTAGTTTCTTCCTGCTCTTCCACTGGGGTTGATCTCTTCTCCACACCACCGCCTTCTCGCTACATCCAGCGAACCCGGCCTGGACACGTGTTTACGCAGCCGAGCGTCCGTGATTAGGCTTCTCAAGTGGATCGATAGAAACATAGAACCAAATGAATGTTTCAAGCAATTATCTTGATAGGTTAATAAACGGATGTTTTGGTTGATAGGATTATTTTTGTATATATCCAAAGTTCCATGTGGGTGTGATCATCCTACTTCGTGGTGAGATTCTAAACCAGTAAAGATAAATGATTGAATGGCATCCCCTCGAGCATTAAAAATTCTAATTTGCGTAATGTCTCTGCCTTCCCCAATGTGGGATATGTTGTGCATTTTTTAATTGCTTTACTGAAAATTTAGAAATGCACCCGAAGAAGGGATCAATTGTTATAATCACTGCCTGGTCAAAGCTTGAGTGCTGTTTTCCACCTGCCAGTAGGTGGAGTCCTAATCCTGTGTTCAGGGACGAGTTCGCCTTCTCTGTTAAGTACAGCTGTGAGCAAGGGAGAAAATGCTAGCATGTGTTCTCAAATAGGGACACTTTTATTTACGAACCTCCCATGTTTCCTTTGAAGATGATACCATTGCTGTAAACACCGTAGTGCTTTGCTTCTTTAATTTGTACGCTTACAAGTTCGCATATACAAAGAGGCAATCATTTACACTGCAAGGTTATATAATACCACATAATCAGTCAACAGTACAGGATGATCACAATGTTCCCAGAAAAATTTCCCATGATCTATTTTTACATTCATTTATCTTACACATGAAAACTCTACGTGTACAGGAACTCAACCAGAAAAATAGGACTTATTGTAAACATTACCTTTATTTTTGCAATAAAACTATTTTCTACTTCGAACTACTCTTTTCAACTATTTACATACAAAATAATTGGCCTTGCTGTGCAGCTAGTTGAATGGAACGTATTCTTAATTTTCATAGCTTATATTTCACTACTCCTTTTGTTTCCTTTGGCAATATATGCACTAAGAGAGTTAAAATTCAGAGGTAAGATGGCCTTCGTTCAAGAATAAGTCTCTATCTGGTCAGACAAACCAGATTTTTACTTGCGCTAGCTGGATGACACGCCTCTTGAATTTAGGACTCATGGAATTTTGTTTCTTTTTTTCACCCCTTTTGATTTTAAAACCATCACCATGCCTATTTAAACTAAGAAAGTGTGTATTTTAGATGTTTGACCTCCAGACGAAAGAGAATAAGTTTCCCTTGCTTTAGACACACAGACTGGTAGTTCTTGATGGGAGCCACAACTGAGACCTCAGGCTGTGGTCCCTCGTTGCACTGTGAACAACCTTTTGTTTCGTGGTTTATTTGTCAGTCATTTTTTTAACCTAAAACCGAATGCAAACATCATTCGCGGTCTAATCCGAAGACAGGAACCATGCCATGATTTTAACAGTAAGAGCTGAATAGTAAATAGTTACTAACTCTACACACAGCGGAAGAGAACTCTGGAATAATGGAACAGTAGATCAAACAGAAGCCGCTGCTTCCAAGCTGCATCAAAGCACCCAAAGAAGGAAGAAGTCTGGCAGATACCCACCCGCCCCCATTGTCGAAAGTCTGAGCCCCTCAAGGTGCCACTGGTGGTAGAGAAATTCTGTGAGGTATATTGCTAGAAGAAATTGCTGCGGAGCTTCTGTCTGGGGTGGTGGGCTCTCCCTAGAGCGGGGCTGCGTTATGAAATTTGCTGAGAGGCTGCCTGACAGGGTGGTATTCTGGGGAGCTTCCCTTTGAGGTAGCAGAGACGATGCCCTGGGGTTGTAGCTGCAGCGGCACTTCCTGGAGAGAACTCTCTCCGATGCTCCACAGGAGCAAGCAGAGACAGACTAGAGCCAGGAAGAAAGGACCCCTTTCCTGCAGTTTTCCTCCTGCTTCCTCCATTGACCACTTTAGACACCTTGCCACCTGGCAAAAAAGAGAGAGTTACCGTACGGTACCAGAAGCAGGCCAAAGAGGAATATACAGTTATACCTCAGTGGTTGAACTTAATTTGTTTCAAATTCGCACTTCAACACTGAAAAGTTTGAGAAGTGAATATATTTTTCGCATAACAAATAGTGGAAAACCAAACAATGGGTTCTGAGGTGCAGAATTAAACTAATAAATCCATTTTTCCCTGTACTTTAAATCACCATGGAGCCATATAGCCTTCTCACATTTCATTGTCTTGAATACACTATTGCCATAGAATTATTTCTCTTTTTAAATCACTTTATTGGGGCTTGTACAACTCTTAGCACAATCCATACACACATCCCTGATGTCAAGCACATTTGTACATTTGTTGCCATCATCATTCTCAAAACATTTGCTTTCTTCTTGAGTACTTGGTATCAGCTCCTCACTTTTCCCTTCCCTCCCTGCCCCCCCCACCCCCATGAACCCTTGATTTATAAATTGTTATTATTTTGTCATCTTAAACTGTCTGACATCTCCCTTCACTCACTTTTCTGTTGTCTGTCCCCCAGGAGGGGGTTACATGTAGATCCTTGTGATTGGTCCCCCTTTCTACCCCACCTTCCCTCCACCCTCCTGGTATCGTCACTCTCAGCACTGGTCCTGAAGAGATCATCTGTCCTGTTCTGTGTTTCCAGCTCTGATCTGTACCAGTGTACATGCTCTGGTCTAGCTAGATTAGTAAGGTTGAATTGGAGTCATGATAGTGGGGGTGGGGGGTAGAACATTTAAGAATTAGAGGAAAGTTGTATGTTTCATCATTGCTACACTGCATCTTGACTGGTTCGTCTCCTCCCCATGACTCTTCTGGAAGGGGATGTCCAATTGCCTACAGATGGACTTTGGGTCTCCATTCTGCACTCCCCCTCATTTGCAATGATATATTTTTGTTCTTTGATGCCTGATACCTGATCCCATGGACACCTTGTGATCACACAAGCTGGTGTGCTTCTTCCATGTGGGCTCTGTTGCTTCTCAACTAGATGGGCACATGTTTACCTTCAAGCTTTTAAGACCCCAGATGCTATATCTTTTGATAGCCAGGCACCATCAGCTTTCTTCACCACATTTCCTTATGCATCTGCTTTGTCTTCAGCGATGGTGTCGGGAAGGTGAGCATCATGGAATGCCAGTTTAATGAAATAAAGTGTTCTTGCATTCAGGGAGGACTTGAATGGAAGTCCAATAGAATTCTTTCTGATGAATCTAACTTCACATTAACTTTTCAGCCTCCTCATTGGTCTGGGTTCTTTGTTTCCTGGCTACCAATTTCACACGTTTTGTTACATTAGCCCTTTAATCACTTTTCTTTTAAGTGCTGATAAAGTTGACTTAGCCATGTTATATTCAGCCCGATTCAGATTTTGCGATGGTTTCTTTCTTTAACTCTTTCATGGTTCCCAGTTTTACTGCCGTTATCACTATTTTTCTTTGGAGCCGTGCTTACAATATTTTATGCAAATAAAGCAGTAAAACAACAACCAGGACACAATGACAAGTGTTTTAGTGCACTAACGCAAGCCCTACATGTTGTCTGAGAATGGTGCTTACCCTGAATTGTCGCTCCTTTGGGCCCTCCATGAGACTCGACAAGCGGCTCAGCCAGTACAGGTTTTTACAAGTCGCGTTTGTGGTTAAACTATTAATGGGCACCAGCCACTACCCCCTTCCTTCCCCCACCCCCAACTTTGCTATTCCAGTAGTGGAGAGTTCGAGCCTGGAGCCGCTAGCCAACTGAGGCATCACTAGACTTGAAGCTGGGAGAGAATACAATGGTAACTGCCATACCTTTTTTGGAATTACTTTTTTTTAAGCCAAATTGAAGAATTTTCCAAACTTGCTGTGTTAGTCTGGGTACTACAAATCCACAGAAGCTAATGTATAGAGAGAGTTTCATATAAAGGGTAAGTGCACATCAAGAAAACATCCCAACCCAGTGTTGCCCAAGCCCACAAGTCCAACATTAACCCATATGTCCGACATCAATCCACAAAGTCCTCCACCATCTCACAAAACTGATACAATGACACTGACTGCAGGAGGAAAGCTGAGTCAGTGAATGTGTAATTATCGCACAGGGCTGCATCAGGGTAGGTCCATGCGGCTTCTCCTCGGGGATGTCTTGCAAGAAGTCAGCCTTGCCAGCTGAAGCAGGGAACTGGTTAAGGCAGCTGCACCCTAGTCTGACCATCACAAAGTAAGAGACCCGAGAGCCATTTATCTCTCCACCCTTCAATTAACCCCACATGGGTTTATCAGCCAAGTTGGGCACAATAAAAAACTGCCTCACTTGTCATCCATTGCTGTATCCAATAAGGGAAATCAGTCCCGGGGTAAATTATACATAATGCTCATATGCGTGTTTATACTGCATAAGCAGAAAAATAATAAGCATTCAGTTTTTTAGAATCTACCTTGAAAGGTTTAGGTACAATTATTCAGTACAAACACTACTACTCAGCCGTAGCCTGTGAAAATAATCAACTATAAAAGAATTTCTTATAAAAGGGGCTGCTTACTACAGTCTATTTCCTAAGAGAAATATTTGTGGTTTCTTAAAAGTTGACCTCAGATGGTATTTGCATGGGGAGTGCCAAAATGAATTTTGTGTTCTGTTGAATTTTCTAAAACACCAATAAGGTGGTATGGGCAGTACATTATAAATTGTAAGAGTATGTTAGGCAATTCTCAAGGGATTTCCATTTTGATTGTACTTTTCCCAATGTTATAGAGCTTGTATAAAATGTTTGCTATTATATTTATGAAAATGGTTTTTAAAAGCTGTTGATGTGACATGGTAGAATTTTTTAAGTAGCCTGCTTGACTACAGATCCTTTATAACTATGTGACATTGTGGGTGTACTATAGAACAATTTCTTGATGTTATCTAGAGAAAACTGAACTTCATCTTGGTGGGACTGAACATTATTGTAGCTTTCGACAACAGCTAACGTCCAGAATTTTCTTAAGAAATCTCGGTATTCCATACTACCCTGGACTGTTCTGAATCCTTAATGCCCAGCGTTTGTTTGGTGATGGCTGCAGTCTGTCAGAGGATCGCTGTTGGACCAATGGTTTGCTATTTCCTACGGCATTGTATGGAAATATGACCAAATCCTAAAAACCAGATCAAACATTTGCTACACTTGAGATTATTTATATTTGGAAAATTTTAGAGTTTACATACTAAGATAAGTTCTAATCATACTTCCAGCTTAGCTTATGAAGGTTTAGAAGTTTCCTTAAATCGCCTTGCTTCCTTAAGTGTGCACAATTCATTTATAACTGAAGCAGAAAAAAAATTCTTCACGACTAAACTCATATTTCTTTCAGAACTCTGTAGTAGATTGTCCTGGGTACCATAAAATAGACCACAGACCTCTTATAACATAATGGGTTCTTAAAGTTTCTGTAACTGAGATTTTATTTAATTAAGTTATTCTATCTCTGTTCCCCAAGGTTAGTCACTACTCTCCCAAATTCCTCATCTCTTAATTACTATAAACACTGGTGTCATTTTGCTTACCAGTAATTTTCTGCTTCCTACATTTTTGTGGTGTACTAACTTGGAAAAAAACACGATCGTGTGCTATTCCTGAAGTAACTCTAATTCTACAAAATCTAGGGTAAAAAAGGTTTAATTTTCTGTGTTTTGGAAATAGTTTTCAAACTTTTATTCACAGCACAGTCAGATAATTCAATTAATTTTATGAGGACTAATTCCTATAAATATAATAATGTGTAAGAAGTGCCATATAAGAGAATGTTCCCTTTTCTTTCCCTCCTCCCACTCACCTTCCCTCCGTCACTTCTTGCCTAGCTTCTTCATTTTAATATCCAAATAGATGCCACCACCTTTTTTTGATTAACAGCTCTTTTTTCCTGAGACCCACAACCCTTCAAATAACACAAGTTAAAGAGGAAAAACTTTCATTTATCATCATATTTTAAAGCAAAACCTAGCCATCCACAATCTTTAAAAAAAATATGTGAAGACAAACATACAGTTGAACATGCCCAGGGGTTTTGAAATGCCACAGGGGCCAGACAATTTTTCCTTTTGCAAGTGGAGAACAAATTTTTTTTACAGTTTTATCTCATAATTAAAAAAAAAACGTAAGGGCCTTGTATTGCTTCTAAGTTCATAGAATTATCTCAAATATAATCACACAAAAGAAAATTTGACTAAAAAAGAGAATAGTATGATTAGGGCAAAGAATATACACATGTGCTTTATACAATTGATGTACATATATCTATGGATTGTGATAAGAGTTATATGAGCCCCTAATAAAATGTTATAAAAAAGAGAGAATAATAATATGACATCTTCAAGACAATCAAATTCAGTAAAAATCACTTTAATTTTGCTGTGCAACTAACTAGATATTTATATTTTTTAAAGGAAGAATAGTAATTAAAAGGAATATGAAATTGATTATTTAGATGAAAGATTATTAAACTATTTGTCTTTATTAGGTTTCAGTCTCACAAATAATGATAATTGTGTCTGATAATATTTGAGTATTTCTAGTCTTTAGGTAATTAGGTATCTGTGTTAGTCAGGGCTTACTAGAGGAAAAAAAAAATCCAGGAACACACTCATAAGTGTATAAGAAAGAGCTTTATATACAAGAGCAATTGAATATTGTGACGTCATCCCAGCCCAGTCCAGGTCAAGTCCATAAGTCCGATATTAGCCCATCTGTCCGATACAAAGCTCTAAATTCCTCTTCAGACTCATGAAGCTCATGCAATGTTGCTGATTGCAGGAAGATCACAGGACAGTGGACGCAAAGGCTTGTGGATCCAGTGTTAGTGGAGACATCTCAGCACCTGTGTTGGTCTCCACTTGGCTCCCCCAACTCCAGGGCTCTTTCGTAGCTCCACGTGTCTTCTCATCAGGAATACGAAGCAGAGAGTGTATCTGCTCCAACTCCAGGGAGCTATTTATCTGCATCCTGCCTCCAAATGTGGTCATTAAGCTGCGACCTGATTGACAGGCTGGACTCCACTCCTTCGAAAGTTGACAAGAGATTATGTAACTGCTACAGTATTTGATCATACGATTAGAAAGAGTGGGTGACAGAATTGGGAAGGTGTTGAAGGAAAAATTGGAAATAGTTATTTATGGACAAATAAACTCAGTTGAAAATAATATTTTGTGTTGGCAGTGGAACGTGGATTAGAATTACTTTAATGCTTCCATTTTAAACCAACGTTCCCATTTCATGTTGAAAAAATCCATTAGTAATTGATGCTATTGATTTTTAATTATGTTTAAGGCTGGATACTCACTTTGAAAAACATATTTCATTAAAAGGAAGTTATAAATTAGTAGCCTATTTTAATTGAGCTTCATCAATGAACTAATGGTTACCGTAAATCTTCTAACAAGGCATGATTATTAGATTTCCCATCAGATAATTCCAACATCAGTGTCATCGGTTCCAGAATCTAATAGTTGTCTCTTCTTATTCAAGTTGATATTGTTCTGGTCTTGGTTTGATGAGTAACTGGTGTTTCTATTCTTGACATTTCCTTTTACATTAGGAGCGGGGGTCTTAAACCAATCCCCTCTTTTGTTAAGCTTCCTCTGACCCTGTTGCAGCAGGATAGAGAGCACTCCCCACCCCCCAACCCCCCTACTGCCAGGGAGGAAATCCAGGTTCCCATTAGCCATCTCCAAACAACAGGGAAGGAGCTCTGGTAGTGAAGTGATTATGTGTTAAGCTGCAGTCTTCATGGTCGGCTGTTCAAAACCACCTCTATTCCTGTCAACAGTGACAGCCTTGGAAACCCATGGGAATTCCCTATGAGTCAGCACTGGCTCGGTGAGAGTGAGCTTTTAGAGGTTTGGTTTTTTTGGAACAATAGGGAGAGGGGTCATGGTTACCTTATTACAGGTGAGTGGGGTTGTGCATTTAGCCTCACTAGGTCTTTGTTGATGCCTCCCAGGTGTTTTCCACATAGCCCCCACTTTCAGGCGTGGCATCCTTATACCTACCCACTGCCCTTGAGGTAATTCTGACCATGGGGACCCTGCGTAGGTTTCCTGAGGCTATCCATCTTTATAGGAGCAGATAGCTTTAACTTTCTCCTGAGGAGCAGCTCATAGGTTTGAACCTTCGCTCTTGTGGTTTTCAGCTCCATGTATACTTCGTAGCACCGCCAGGACTCCTTAGCCATAAATCTCCTGAATCTCCACGAACCCTCTTCTCTCCCTATGTCAGCACAGACAGAGAGATGCCTCATTATTGACAGGTTAGGCGAAGGGTTCAGCCCACCCTGTGGGGTCTATGGACATTTCTTGGTTGCCGACTGCATCAGCCCCTACTTGGGAAAATGGATGGCGAAAAGGAAGCCCAAGACAGTCACCATTCTGCCCTTTGTTGAGCCCATACGGTCCCTAACTAGACGCGCCTTTCAGTGTCTTTTTGTTTGCTTCCTGTATCATGTCCAGGGCATTTGGCTGCATATACAAGAAGAAATAGAAAGTGCTGCTCCTCTATATTTCCAAACTGAGGGTGACGTTTTAATGATGTATCACTCAAAAAACAAACTCACTGCATCAAGTCAATGCCACCTCGTAGGACCTTCCAGACAGTGTAGAACAACCGCCCCTATAGGCTTCAGACCATAGTCCTTTGTGGGAGTAGAGGGTCTTCTCTCTGTGGGGCAACTTGGCTTTTTCAAACAACCGACCTCGTGTTTGCAGCCCAGCGTGAAACCATTATGATGCCTCAGTTCCTGGGCTTAGTGTTCTACAGCAAAGGTCTTTTTAAAAATCTTTGGTTACATGGGAGTGGGATAGAAGGAAGTTATTAACTGCAAATGGTGAAACTGAACTTTGGTGTTGTGACCGACATATTCCCACAGTGGTGCTGCCCAGCACTGACCACATGTCCCACAAATAGGCATTTACCCACTTGGCCTTCACCCACAATGATGAGACATGACTCTCTTTGGAGATAGACTGGTTTAAGTAATAGTGTAGCTCATTGAAGCTTTTTGCAGGATTCTTGCTTAACTCTTGCATAAATCCCACAAGCAGTGTGATTATCCATTTGCCTTCTCCAATTATGGTTTCAGGTGAACGCTATGCAAAGCTTGACATTGTTATGAGTTCCAGTTAAGACAGAATTTTGTGGTTTTACCAGACATATGAGTCCTGAGATTTTATTTTAACTCATGCTCTGAACCTTACAATTTCCCCAAACAATGTAAATCAAGTAGCTTTGGGAAGAAAAAAGTTTTAAAGAAACTTAAAATTCTGCTACTCCTTAACTCTCCAGTGCTCCAGCACTGAAGTTATATTTCCTTATTTATTATATGAACATCATACCTGATTTTCATGCCCCACTCCCTCATCATAGTCAGCTAGGGGAAACCTTTGTAAAATACAGATCGATGTTTAAAACCAAGATAGAATTTGACTGAGAAATGACTAAAATATTATTTTTGGAAACAACGCTCAACATATCACCTGGGACTTTTGTGGAATTTAGTTTGCATATTTAATCAGAAAAATATAGTTTAGCCAGCATCTTTCAAGTACAGTTTGAGTATGTGCTCTTTTCCCTAAGTTTAAGGCATTAGGCAATTGTGGAAGAATTTGAAGCAGTTTGCAGTTTTCTTGGATTTGAATTCTACACCACAAAGCCTGTGAGTACTCTCTGGAGCAGTGGTTCGCAACCTGTGGGTCGCGACCCCTTTGGGAGTCAAATGACCCTTTCACAGGGGTCATCTGATACATCCTGCATATCAGATATTTACATTAGATTCATAAAAGTAACAAAATTATCGTTATGAAGTAGCAATGAAAATAATTTTGTGGTTGGGAGTCACTACAACATAAGGAACTGTATTAAAGGGCACTGAAATAGTGAGTACATGTTAGTCTTCCTACCAACAGTTCAATACTCTTTGTATAGCTGTCTTCTGCTTCTTCACATACCATGTAGTTTTGGTTTTAATTTCTCGACCTACAGGTGGGTTTGTGGGAAAGCCTAGTTCACCCAGTGGGGTTTCCATATATCATCCCTCTGGTATGGACTGTGGAGCATTGTTGGGTGCCTTGAAGATCCAGAGTTCAATGTCCCAGTTTTCTATGGCAATGGCCTGCCTCTCCAGGATTTGTACAGAAACTTGGACCAATGTGGTCTACTAGGAGCATAGAACCAGGCCTGCTCTCCCGTAGGGTCCTTCAAAGTATTGTTAGTCATTTTTTCACCACTGGGAAGTTGGGCCTTTTTTGGTTGGGAGATTCTTCATGACCTTGTCTATTCTTTTGCTGTGTATGTGCATGTTTTTTTTTAATGTCCATTTCTGTTCATTTGGCTATAGGGTGAATTTCTAGATGTTTTCTATGTCATCTAGATTAGCAAATTTACAGGACTACAGTGTTTAATAATACTGTTATTTTTATTTCATTTTGATCTGTTATGTTGCCACCCATTTCATCTCTAATTCTAGACTTTTTTAGTGTTGTTTGTTTTTTATCTGCTTTTTTCCCTTTAAATTTACTAGCAGATTGTCGATTTTGTTGATCATTTCTATGAACCAACTTCTTCTTTATTGCTTTTTGACATTAATTTTCTGTTTTCCACCTAGTTTATTTCTTATATAAATTTTATTATTTCTTTTCTTCTGTTATTGAAGGGTTTATGCTATTGTCCTTGTTTTAATTTCTGTAGGTGTTTTATTAAAGTGAAAATTATTATCTCCCTTTTTCATTTTTAAAATATATTCAAAACGATAGATTTATATAGCAAGAAGGAATATAAAAGCTAATTAGTCTACACAGCAGTACAAAAGACTCATTACAACTCACTTTCAGGTAACAGTTCATATACTGAAGATCCTTCAACTCACAGGGTTTACTGGCCCAAAGTCAAGGAAGCAGACAGTAGTGTTTGCCCTCAAGCAAGACAAGACAAGCAATATGGGACAGCAACAGCAGGAAGATGAGAGGTTGAAGGAAAATGGTCTGTAGATCCTCAGGAAGCATGGCGATGCAGGTCTTGTTGGAACCACAAGTGATGCACACAAGGCAAGGCCACGGAATCCAATCCACGTGTTACTCGGCCGACAATAGCATAGCACACATTTGAAGCAAAGGATTAGCTCAGGCAGCAGAGCACTGGTCTGATTGGCAGGGAGAAAGACAGATGGGGGGTGGGCGGGCCTTAGGAAACCATTTATCTCATCATCCTCCAATCAAGCTGCAACCTGATTAAACTGCCCACATGTTACTATGGAGGCCTACTTGGCACAATAAACCTAACTACCACAATGAGAATAGTAAGACTTTGTCTCATGCACTTTGGGCATGTTATCAGGACAGACCAGTCCTTAGAGAAAGACATCATGCTTGGGAAAATGGAGTGGGGAGTGGGGAAATCCCTGCCATCAAGTCAATTCTGACTCATGTTTACCCTGACCCCGCATCATCTCTTTTTTAATGTGTGCATTAATTACTATAAACTGACCTCCGGTCATTGTTTTAGCTGTGTCTCATAGGTTTGGAATATTGTATTATCATTCTCATTTGTTTCTAGGTAACTCCTAATGTGATGTCTTATTTAAGCTAATATATAGTCTTTTTTGAGCTGTGGGTGGTTAAGTGTTCTTGTGTTTCTCTTAATGTTTTTTTTCCTTCTATTATTGATTTCCTCTTTAAAATATCATTTTATTAGGGGCTTATACAACTCTTATCACAATCCATACATACATCCATTATGTAAAGCACATTTGTACATTCATTGCCCTCATCATTCTCAAAACATTTGCTTTCTACTTGAGCCCTTGGTATCAGCTCCTTATTTTTCCCCTCCCTCCCAGTTCCTCTTCTCCCTCATGAACCTTTGATAATTTATAAATTATTATTTTGTCATGTTTTACACTTTCGATGTCTCCCTTCACCCACTTTTCTGTTGTCCATCCTCCAGGGAGGGGGTTATATGTAGATTCTTGTAATTGATTCCACCTTTTTACCCCACCTTCCCTCCAACCTCCAGGTATTGCCACTCTCACCACTGGTCTTGAAGGGATCATCTGTCCTGGATTCACTATGCTTCCAGCTCCTGTCTGTACCAGTGTACATCCTCTAGTCTAGCCCAGTTTGTAAGGTAGAATTAGGATCATCATAGTGGGGGCTGGGGGGTGGGGTGGGAACAGAAGCATGATGGCACTATAGTCTGAAAAAATGGCTTGAATGAATTTGTTTGAATTGTGAAGGCTTGCTTTATGACCCAGTGTGTGGTCTATTTTGGAATATGTGCCATATGCATTGGGGAAGGACATTTATTTTTTGCTGTTGATAGGAGAACTCTGTAAATATATAAGAGGTAGACTGTATTGTCCATCTCTTCAGTTTCTTTCTTTAAAAAAATCATTTTATTGGGGTCTTTTACAACTCATCACAATCCATATATACATCCATTGTGTCAAACACATTTGTACATATGTTGCCATCATCATTCAAAACATTTTCTTTTTACTTGATCCCTTCATATCAACTCCTCATTTTTCCCTCACTCCCCACCCTCCCTCCCTTATGTATCCTTAATAATTTATAAATTATTATTGAACTTTTTTTCATATCTTACACTGACCACTGTTTCCCTCTACCCACTTTTCTGTTGTTTGTACAACCGTTGGGGGGTTTGTTGTCATGGTGATTGGTTCCCCCATTGTCCTCCCCCATTTTCCCGCTACTCTCCTGGTATCACTACTCTTAGTATTGGTCCTGAGGGATCTATCTGTCCTGGTTCCCTGTGTTGTGAACTCTTGTCTGTACCAGTGTACATGCTCTGGTATAGCCAGATTTGTAAGGTGGAATTGGAGTCATAGTAGTCGGGGTGGGGTAAAGCATTTAAGAACTAGAGGAAAGTTGTATATTTCATTGGTACCATATTGCAACCTGACTATCTCATCTTTTCTTTGTGGCCTTTCTGCTGTGAGGGCATTTCCAATTGTCTATAGATGGGGTTTGGTACTAGACTCTGCCCTCCTCCTCCTTCACATTGATGTTTTTGTCTTTTTGTTTTGGGTCTTTGATGCCTGTTACTTGATCCCATCAACACCTCATTATCACACAGGCTGGTATACTTCTTCCATGTGGTTCTTTGTTGCTTCTCAGACAGATGGCTGTTGGTTTATCTTCAAGACTTTAAGACCCCAGACAATATCTTTGGATAGCCGGGCACCATCAGCTTTCTTCACATTTGTTTATGCTCCCCTTTTGTCTTCAGTGATAATTTTCAGATGGTGAGCATCATGGAATGCCAATTTAATAGAACAAAGTGTTCCTGCATTGAGGGAGTGCTTGAGTGGAGGCCCAACATCCATCTGTGCCTTAATACTAACCCTATAAATATAGGCACATAGATCTATTTCCCCATCCTCATATATAAATATATTTACATATGCACATACCTATATCTAGACCTCTATAAATGTTCTTGCCTTCTAGTTATTTCTTTATTTCCTTTTGTCCCACTATCATGTTTAAACTTCATTTGGCTTTCATTCATTTTTCTTGACTACATTGCACTTCAGCAAGCCTCACCAGACATCCTATACCCTCCTCACTATGGATTTTAAATCACTTGTTCCCTCGGGCATGAGTTTGTTAGTGTCTCCCTTTCTTTTTCCTACCTCCCCCTCTCCCATGTCCCACTGAAACTGTCTGTCCCATTGTTTTCCACTCTGGATTGTTTATCCATCCTATCTTATCTAGATATGCAAAAATAATAAACACAAAACAAAGAAAAACAGAACAACAACAAACAACAAAAGAGGAAAGTATATAACTAGTTCAAGGTCTATTTGTTGACCTTCATGGGTATTTTCTGTTCAAGTCTCTCTTACACATATATGAGTGTCATTGAATTTATATATGAATTATGATGATGGAGAAGAATATTGAAAATACCTTACACTGGTAAAAGAATGAACAAATCAGTCCAGAATGCTCCTTAGAATTAAGGATGGTATCAATGTGAATGAGGGGGAGCACAGAATGGAGACCCAAACTCCATCTGTAGACAATTGGGCATCCCCTTACAGAAGGGTTACAAGGAAGAGATGAATCAGTCTGGGTGTAGTATAGCACCAATGAAACATGTTCCTCCCCACCCCACTCCCACTATCATGACCCCAATTCTACCTTACAAATCCAGCTAGACCAGAGCATGTACACTGGTACAGATAAGAATATGAACCACAGAGATTCCAGGACAGGTAACCCCTCAGGACCAATATTGAGAGTAGTGATACTAGGAGGGGAAGGGGGGGGGACAAAGAGGTAACCGATCACAATGATCTACATATAACCCCCTCCCAGGGGGATGGACATCAGAAAATTGCATGAAGGGAGACAGTGCTCAGTGTAAGACATGAAAAATTTTTTAAATAAATTATCAAGTGTTCATAAGGGAGGGAGGGAAGGTGGGGGAGAGGGTGCAATGAGCTCATACCAAGGGCTCTAGTAGAAAGAAAATGTTTTGAAAATGATGGTGGCAGCATATGTACAAATGGGATTGACACAATGGATGTATGTATGGATTATGATAAGAGCTGTATGAGCCCCCAATAAAGTGATTTAAATTAAAAAAAGAAGCAAGCATGGTGTGAGTTCACTTCAAGTACTTTGCATTTGTCATCAGGAGAGAACAGCCCCTACAGAAACACATTGTACTTGACAGAGGGTCAGCCAGAAGAAGAGGCTCCTGAATAGGGTGGGCTGTCCTATGGCTGTAACAATAAGCTTGCACATACCAATTATTGCAAGGGTAGACAAGGAATAGGCAGCTTTAAATTTTGTTCTACAAAGGTTCATTATAATTTGAAGCCAACTTGATGGACGCTAACAAAAATAAGAAGCCATCTTTTTGATATTCCACATTATGATATGACATTCAAATCTTTGGTTTCTTCTAGTAACCTAAATAAGATTGAATGAATAGATTACTGAAGACTTTTCTTTCTTTCATGTGGAGTTAACACTGATTGCGAATAAATACTTCGGAGTGTGTAGATAGATGATGTATGTAAGATAGTAATTAAATGTAGCATAAATTAAATTGTAGTTGTGAATTACATTAATGATATAGTTAGGCAAAAGTTATATATGGTTTCAGTTTATGTAATTGTGATGGTAAAAGATAGTATTTGAGTTAAGAATTGAAAATGACTTTTCCTTTTTTTAGTTGTTTTGTGTTATAATTTTTGCTTTTTTTGAGAACTTCCTGACCCCACTCCTCTTTTAAAATTGCAATATACTCTTTGTGTGTGTGCAATTCCCACATACATTTCATTTTCTATGAAAGAGCAAACAACTCGGGGAGGAGATGAGACCTGCAATGTCAGTCTTTAGATGGTGTGGGCAAAATCAAGAGGGACTTCCTCTGCAGATCCGCTTTGGGTTCTAGCCATTTAACTCTTCCAGAAAACAATTGTGCGCTGCACTCACATACTGAGGGCATCATCCAAGCGACAAATGTTAAAACGGCAGTGTCCTTCTGACTTCTTTAGACACAGTTTTTAAATCCTATTGGCTTTATGCGCCGTGTATTGCAATTGCCGGCACACGCAAGTGTATTAAAATGTGCCAATTTACTCAGTCAATAAAAGTCATGAATTTAAAAAGTGACAATGGGAATGACCTTATACTAACAAGCTCATAGGCTTTTAGGACTAAGAGTAATTAGTACTTTTTAAAAAAGTGTCATCTTTTAAATCTCTTGGCAAATTCCTGTCTGTTTAACACAGTTAAATAAACAGTTCTCCAAACTGTAAATACTTATGCCAGGAACACAGCATGAATATTTTGTGTTTGTCTTTCGTGAAATTCCAGTCGCATGTGGGGAACGTTTTTTTCTGTTTTCAAAATCACATGACAGCATTCAAACCAATCACTTAAATGTTTTGTCACAACACGATCTTCTGATTATCTGATATCCCCAAACCAGCATACTTACACACACTGCTTTTGGTCTGATTTATTGGTAGTCTCAAATAGTTTTGAGCAAAAAACTTAGGGTCCCTTTGACTTTCAGATTTAAAGAAAACTTCCTTTAAGATTAAAAAATGTATTTATTTGGTTTCTATCCAAAATTAGAAAAATGAAATATGAAGTCACTCCTTAATCTCTCATGTGGCAACCATTATAACATATGAAACGCTTTGGTCATTTGTGTAGATTTTAAAGTGCTCTGTAAAGTCTTTTAAAGTCTGTACATTCATTTAGGCATGTGTCATTACGCTCATTCTCTGTAACAGATATGAAAGGTTGGCTGTGTGTGAGGTCACAGAGCTCTAATTAGTGGAATCGGTGTGCAGGTCTTCTGATTCTCAACTCAGCTCTGTTCACAAGCCTTCCAGTGTGTGCTCATTTTATCCAGTGGCTTCCTGTTCACGTCCCAAGTAAGCAAGAGCAAAGCAGCTGTCTGTGTTTTTGCAGCTGAGGGAAATGCAGCAAAGGGTCACTGGGGCTGAGATGAGAGCGGAGCTCGCAGAGCTTGACTCACCAAGCTGCTGCTCCGTTCCGCTGCATTGAAAACATCAAGGACAGTGCCTCCTTCTTTTCCATGCGAAAAATTCAAAGGTGGCCAAGCCTTGTGGGACTTTATAAACATAAACAGATTATCAGCTTCACTTGAGTCATTTAATGAACATAGAAAGAGAAGAGATCATTTTCATTAATGTGCTTTGTTTGGGTGCTTGAGATGTGGTGGAGAAGATGGAAATGACCACAAGTAGCTAGGCAGATGAGTGAGGTAACCAATGTATAAAGGGGTAATTAGCAGCTACCCCATTGTCTCTATTTTGAATTCCTGATAGTAATTGTTTCTACATAAATATAATGGCGGGGCATAAAAAGTTTCCTCCAAATATTCCCAATCCTGAAAAAGTATGGTTAGAAAGTGTTTTTATAAAACTAAGAAAGGCACAAGACCTCATGAACAGATCTGATCTATTTAGAACAAACTATTTTTTAAAAAGCATGCAAAAGAAATGTGTATTGTTCTGAAGTTAAAGTCAAAGTGGAATATGAGTTGTCTCATAAGTCTGACAGTCAGATTTTACCATTGATTATCTCCTATACTTAGGTAGTAATCTAGAAGGAAGTACTTTTAGGTATACATTAAAAGAAAGTGACCTGTCCTGGTGGCTCAAGGATTAAGCACTTGACTACTAACTAAAAGGTTGGTGGTTTGAATCTATCAACAACTCATAAGAAAAAAACCTAGTAATCTGATCTTTAGGCTGTACCTAGAACAGCCTAAAAATTTAAGGGGTTATTCTTGGTGGCACACAGCAAAACACCAAAAAGAATTATTTTTCAGATATACACTATTGAAATATATTTCTCTAATAGAATCCTTGATGTTAATATTAGGGAAAAAACAAACTGGCAAACAGATCATGATTGAAATTAATGACATTGACTTTTATTTCCATAATGTTATTGTTGGTGGATTCTTTTCAATTAGCTCCCCATTCATGACAACCAACGGCTGACTTTGGAACAGACTATCAATTGCTCTTACACAAGTTCAAGTTGAAGCTGAAGAAAATGAGGTCACAAGAGCCAAAATATGACTTTGAATATATCCCACTTGAATTCTAGCACATCTCAAGGACATATTGGTTGCATTGAACACTCATAGCAGAAGACCTGAAGAGCTGTGGGATGACACTAAGAATATCATACATGAAGAAAGCAGAAGGCCATCAGAAAGACAAGAAAGGAAGATCAGCGTCGATGACAGCAGCGACTCCAAAACATGCTCTTAATAACAGTTAAGGCGCATGGCATGAATGATGGAGTCAACGAACTGAACAGAAAATACAAAGGCAGCTTGAGAAGACAAAGTAAAATATTACAATGAAGTGTACAAGGACCTGGAGTTAGAAAACAAACAGGAAGAATGTGATGAGCATATCTTAAACTGAAAGAACGAAAGCAATTCAAACCTTCAGTTGAAGTATTGAAAGATGCTATGGGCAAAATATTAAATAATGCAGGAAGCTTCAAAAGAATATGAAAAGGATTCACATCCACTGTCCCACGAAGAACTAGTTGACATTCCACCATTCCGGGAGGGATGAGCCAGAGCCGATGGCGCTGAAAGAAGGTGGTGAACCTGCATTGAAAGAATTAGCCGAAGCAAGACTCCAGGATCTAATGGAATGCCAATTGAAATGTTCCTGATGGCGCACTCACTGGAAGCACTCACTTGTCCAGGCCTAGAAATTGGGAAGACAGGCTTCTTGGTCAACTGACTGGAAAATTCCTATATGTGCCCAATGCAAAGAAAGATGACCCAACAGAATGCTCAAATTATAGGAAAAATATAATTGATATCACATGACAGTAAACTTTTGCTGAAGAACAATCAAAAACAGTTAAAGCAGTACACTGACAGAGAGCTGCCAGAGGTTCAGACTGCAGAGAACATGGAACACGGGATGTGCTGATGTCAGATGGATCTTGGGTCAAAGAAGAGAATACCAGAAAAATGTTGCCCCGGGTTATTTTGACTATGCTAAGGCATTCTGCTGCATGGCCCCTAAAATATCGTGGATAGTCTTGAGGATAATAAGCATCGTAGAATACTACAGTATGCTCACGAAGAGCATGAATTGAGAGACAATTGGGCAAATAGATCAGGGGCATTCAAATCAGACAGTGTGTCTCTTATTCAATATGTATGCTGAGCAAATCATCAGGGAAGCTGGATTATATGAGGAATAATGGGACTTCAAATCAGGATTGGAGGAAGGCTTATTAACCATTTGATATATGCAGATGAAACAACTTCACTTACTGTGGTAGTTACATTATCTACCTAATGTGGTAGTTACATAATCTGTACTCAGTTTGAGACTTAACGCGTGAAGGGCTGGCGTTTAGCCTATCAATGGGGTTGGAGCTTGATGACATCATTTGGAGGCACAACGGAGATAAATAGCTCACTGGAGGCAGGTCACAGGCCAGTGCCTGTGAGATATTCTTGTTGAGAAGCCACATGGAGAAAGACTGATGGCAGTCAGAGTCCTGAAACTGGTGGAGGAGCCACATGGAGACCACTGCCAGCCATTGAGATGCTTCCACCACCATTGGATCCACAAGATTTCCCACCCACAGGCCTGTGATTTTCCTGCATTCAGTGTCATTGCATGGGTTTTATGAGTCTGAAGAGGACTTTATAGATTGGTGTTGGACATGTGGGCTAATATCAGACTTATGGACTTGATCTGGACTGAGCTGGAATGTTTTCTTTTCTTTTCTTTTTTTTTTGAGGGGGGCGTGTTTTCTTAATGCTCTACCATGGGTAAATGTCCTAGGGCCTGTCCAATTGCAGCAAGTTAGGGTCTAGTTATCAGTGGTTACCCATGCTGGTAGGCGGGGAGCTGAGCATAGGGGGAAAGGGGCCAGGGAAAGGAGGTGCACAGCCTGAGAGTGCAGGACAGGGAGGGTTGCTGAAAGAGTCTTCGGTGTGAGCCACTGTGACTAGTTCTTAGAAACCCTGTGAATCTGAGATTATGACCATCCTTACACAGCAATCTGGGGAAACTACTGCATACTGTGGGTCTAGGATCTAGGGTGCAGGATGGATGTGGTGGACGCGCTCCAGCTGGTCCTGTCAAGGAATTAGCATTAGCAGAGCCGATGGGCAGGCACGGTGAATTTAGAGTGCTTCAGCCAGCCCTCGAATTGCTCGGTGGGCAAGTTTCAGGGGGAGATATGGACCTAGACCCTAGTACACTTGAACTCTATTTCTGGCACGCTGCCTCCCACTATTGGCCTCCTTTCCTCTTAATTTTCCAATCTAGCAGCTGGAGCACCAGGCAGGTGATTTTACCAGGACGCCAGCTTGGAACCTCCCAAGGTGTTGTCGTTATTAATGCTCTTCATTGAGCAAATTGAGTAATAGAATTCTGCAATGATTTGAGAATGGTGACTGATAAAAATGCAATTTAGCTATTTCTGTTGTTTAGAAATAGCTGTAACACATACATATATTTATTTATAGATGCTGTATATGTATTTATTCATGTGTGTGTATATGCATATACTTGCAAGAACATATATATCAGTACCACAATGATTCATTCATATATATGAATATTCTAGTATATATGATAAAACATTTAATACATGCTATATATTATAAAATTTTTCAAATGGAAAAAATTTATGTATGCATTTTATGCACAATAAACTAGTTAAATTTTCATGATTTTCCTCAATTATTGCAAAATTCTTTCGTACTGAGAAAAAAAAGTCATTCCATTTTCTCAAGGAAGAAAATTATAATGAAAATGCCACAGATGTGGCATTCTGCTGGCAATTCTTGCAAGAACACATTGTTAAATATTTTGAATGTTTGCGAATAATTATTTATCAAAATACGTTTTTGTATTCAGAAATTCCCTTTTGTTTTACAATAGCCGAACAGTAATAGCTGAAGACTACGTGGGTTTTCAACTCTTCTCTCCGCAGATCTCTGCTAACTCCATGGTGTAGTGCCTTATATTTTTTCTTCCAAACAAATTGGTTGAACTTCTCTGTTAAGAACCATGTTGTTGCTATTTAAAAATAATTTCCCAAGAATTCCCCCAGAGATTCATTCAAGGCAGGCCTGTCATCAATTATACTCAGAAAACAAGGGTCTCACAATTCTTATGACTTTCCCTTTATGCATAGGCCTTAGTTCACAGCCCCCAGGTGTTCAGGGTGACTAACCTGGAGTCGGGAATCAGAGTTTTGAGAACTCCTTAGTATTTGAATTATGGTGCTCCTGAAGAATATTAAAAATGCCACCGAGTCGAAACAACAAACACATCTGTCTTGGAGGAAGTGCAACCAGAACACTCCTTGGAGGTAAGGATGTGGAGACTTAATCTTAAATACGGTGGACGTGTGATCAGGAGCGACTAGTCCCAAGAGCAGACGTTGTGCTGGGTAAATTAGCAGGGCGGCCGAAAAGAGGAAGGGGCTTGGCAAGATGGATGATCTTGTGCACAGTGGCTCGAACATGAGAACAGCTGTGGGAATGGAGCAGCACTGGGCAGTGTTTCTTTCTGTTGCACATAGGTTGCTACGAGTGAGAACTGACGTGACGGCACCTAACGACAACAACAACAACAACAACAAATTTATAATGTTCAGTCTGTGCTTATAACTATTACTTCAGATGATGTAAATACCACACGTTTCCATAGTAAGAGCAATTACTTTACGGAACATATGCTTTGGAGAATCTTTGGAGAACTGATTCCCAGACATGGTTTATACTATCAAGATGGCCGTTGGAATTAAAATTTAGCAGGCAATTTTGAAGTGCTTACAAAAATGTTTCTTCATAAGTTACTGTTTCCTCATCCTTCATGTCTAAACAAGTTGGATTTCAAACTCTCTTTGTTTATCTGGTTTGCTTCCAGCTTTACAGAAAAACTAGTCATTTGCCTGTTTTGTTTTAAAATATGAAACTACATGATTAGATCTGTTTTACGATTTAGGGGCAGCAAGCTTATATAAAATAGCTATTATTGGGGGTGCAGCAGCAGGCATAACTTAAAATATGTAAACTCACAATGAGGTGATTTGAGGACTGATTTTTTTTCCCCAACTTGCTGCGGTTGGGATCAAGTCAGTGAGCGAGTGAGCCCCATGCATGTATTTTCTCTGGCACCACCAGTTAAAGCCAGTCAACCACGTTGGGCAAGAAACTCACTACATTTGTCTTACTGGCTGACAGTTTTATTTGTAGTCCCTATTTAAAGTGGAGAAAGTGAGGCCGGCTCTTAAACCTTTGGCTTTGGTTGCTTTGGACAAGATACAGAAGGCCAAAGAAGGAGAGGTTGATTTTTCCCCCCTTAATAAATCTTTCTTTGTAAAACTGGCAAACCATTACCTACTAAATGGCGGGCAAGCTTAAGCATGTTGTTCAATGCCAGTTTGACCTCAAAGTTCTTTACCAGTAAGCACACTAGTTTCTTGTCACGATTGTGCCAACATTTTTCATCTATCTCAGGAGAACCTCCTTAAACTTCGGAAGGTTTATAAATATCTATTTGAGGTCTCTGTTCAGGGAAGGGACCCAATATGTGGCTCCCTAGGTGCTTGGTTACTGTTTGCAAACTTTTTTTCATTTTGGTACAACTTAAAAAAAATGAATCAACAATTTGAAAATCTTAGAGAATTACCTCAAATCAAACAGTTTGTATTTCTAACAATGAGAATGAAAACACTTTCTTCAATCTTAATTACTTTAATCCCTCTATTCTCTGTATTTGAAATTAAGGTCAAAATAATTACCAGATGACTAAAAATGAAAAGTCTAGGTAAAAATTCAGCCCTAGATTAATATGTCTATCAACAAGAAAGCTGATAGCTGATAACCAGATAACTAATAAGTATTGCATTACATTAAGCATTATTTTAATATCTTTATGGAAAAATAAAGGGAGAGTTAGGGAAAGTATCAGTGAGACTGTCCTGTTCATTTTAGGTTAACTAGAAGCTGTTTATTTGGGGTGACATATTTATGGCTAACAGTCATTTCAACAAAATTCTGTCTAGTAATGATTTCCACTTTTCCAGATCTGTTCTAGAAAAGTGTTGCAATTATTAGACACTTGGAAAGCGTGCGCTGGTGTGCTCCCTGATGTGAGCATGATGATTCGGACCTGTGAGTTAATATTTCCCTTGTAAGGTTATTTTTGCTTTTGTTACTAGTTTGTGACTTAGAAGGCCTATGTTCTACAAACACATGCTATATTGGATTTTCTTGTCTGTAATCTTTTTGAGGGCAAGATATCCAGGTCTGTTTCTTGAGGTTGCCACTGCTGGCTTAGTACTGCCACCCCATTACTTACCAGCCAGGTACAAACCTTTTGTGCCACATTGGAACATTAGTCCTCCACTTCTTAGGGACACCACATAGAGTCATCCGATAGCACCTAGACAAAGCTATTGAAAGCATTTATTTTGTAAGACGTATTGATTAACCTGTCAATAGGTTAATAAGAAAAGGCTTTATTATAACTCAGGTAAGGCCCCTAGGTGTCAGAAACAGTTTGTACTTAACTGCTTACTGAAAGTTTGTTGGCTTACACCCACCCAGTCATACTGTGGAAGGTAGGTCAGGTGACCTGCTTTTATTTGATTAGCACCAAGAACACTCTGTGAAGCAGATACACTCTGTAACATGAGTTCACCATTAGTGAGAATCTATGGTAACTAAAAATAGCAGCATGACCCAGGACTAGCTGCTGGGGTAACCTAATGAACCAAACAGAGGTGATGGAAAGCGGGTGGGTTCTGGGTACATTTTGTCATAGAGCTAACAAGACTTTATGCAAGGTTGAATATGGAGTGATAAAGGAAGATTCGAGGCTGACTTCACATTATCTAAATGGAGTAATAGTACAGGTATACCTGCCATCCACTGAAATTGAAAAAGGCTGCTGGGTGCAGTAAAATATGGAAAGGTTCTCAGTAGGTTTACTTTGACTTTGCTCGAGAGTCACTGAAGAAGCAGAAGGTCCCCAATGAGATGGTTTGATACTGTGATGGAAGCAAACTGTGATGGATACTGTGATGGTTCAAATAGGCCAAATGTCAGACTAGCATAGAAACGGGGGAAATGTGTTCTTTTATATAGAGAGTTATTCTCAGTTAGAGCCGGCTTTACTGACCTTTAAACCTTATTGGGTAGATAGTCATGTACAGATGGCTGGAGAGCAGACGGATAAACTCTCTGGAGCCCACGAGAAAAGAGCAGAGTGAAGGTGTAAACCCAGGTTTTGTCTGAAGTGGTCATTTCTGGGCTGGGAATTAGAAATCAGGCTTACCTTAAAAATCCTTTCATACTATTCAGTTTCGTGGAGCACCGAGTACTTTCATAAACAAAGAATCAGCTATAAGTGTTTAGTGCATGCCAGGGACTGTTCTAAAGTATTACCTGATTTATTATTTTCATCCTCATCCAAACAACTAGTCAGTCGATAAGCTGGAAATCAGATCCAGGAAGATGCTGGATCTACCTTCTTAATGTATTTTTTTGATATCTACTTTTTAATGCATTTTGGAGAGATATCCTTTTGGATCCAAGTTGTTTGGGGAAAAATATATTAAATACTTTGTAGAGGTGTTCAAAGGATATTCATATTTGACTAGTAAAACCACTTTCTTGCTTTAGCCCATGTTGTGTATTTCTTACATTAGACATAAATCAACCACTTCTCAGTTTCCCTAGTTCCTTCAATTAAAAAATGGTGCTTAAGAATCAAAGGCTGAATAACACTTAAGCTCAGTTATTTCCCCAAGCTTCATGTGTCATCAAATATATTCTCTGTCCAGCAAAGGCTCAACCTCTCCTTCCCTACAGAAAAAGAGCAAGTTTATGCTTTCTCAACAATGTTCTACTTCAAGTTTTGTTCTTGTCACTGCTCTATAACTCTATTTCCTAATAGAGTCTTAATTATATCATCTAAGTACTTTCCCTACCATATCAAATTGCTGTTCAGTTGTATCATTAGAAGACTAAAATCTAGAGGAAGGAGAACTTTTAGAATTATATCACAATGTACTATCTTGAGAGAACTCATGCCCAAGTAATTGTATTTTTTATAGAGCAGGACAAATGAGAAGGTGTGGTAGTTTCATAATCTGGTGTTAATGTGGGACTTGAGAGGATTAAGAGTGAAGGGGTGGAGTCTAGTCTGTCAATCGGATCATAGCCAATGAGGCCTCTGTGTGGGCATGGCCTTCTGAGGATTCTGGGAATTCCTGTATTTCCTCCTTAGAGGTGGGAGAGACTTTCTCTCTCTCTGCTCACTCCATTCAAGACATTTCTTAGAGAAGCCACATGAAGCTACCCTGAGGCACTTAGGGTTTTGGAGCTGAAGCAACCACGTAGAGACTCCTGCCATCACTGCCATGCTTACAAAGCCATTGGATCCATAAGACTTCCAAACCACTGGCCTAGAATTCATCACTATTGCATGTGTTTTGTGAATCTGAAGAGGACTTTATAGATTGATATCAGACATATGGGCTAATATTGGACTTATGGACTTGATCTGGTCTGGGCTGGGATGTTTTCTCAATATTCAAAAGCTCTTTATATAAACCTCTTTCTTATTCACATATGAGTGTCTTTGGATTTATTTCTCTAGTCTACCCAGACTATCACAGAAGGTAAGCACATAGTAGCACAATAGGTGCTCTCTAGGGTAGAACTGACCAGAGAAAGGGACATAGATGCAGATAGACATGAAAAGGAGGTAGTGGAGTGGGATGCCCTATTTTTGAGTAGTGTTGCAATATAATTTTCAGTGCAGACACTTCCAATTTTCAAACGAGGCCAGGAGTGGGGAGACTAGGAAGCAGGCATGACTGGGAGCCAAGAGGACAGGTGGTCGTCATTTGTAGAACTGGCCTGTTTAAGGACATATGTCTCTATCATTGGACAGAGGCTAATGCAGGGTCATCAAGTGGTGGGGGCAATCATGGTATGCATATGCTGCTAGGGAGGTAACAGGAACTAACCGAAGCCAATTACAGAATGGGAAGATGAGGGACAGAGACATATGATAGCATCAACTTTGGGGTCAAAGTGAACGCAAACTTCTGCGGCACCAGTTTCTGGCTCTCAGTTGAAAGAGGCTATTTCTCTGAAAAAGCCATTGTGCTGCATAAAGGCAAAAGCCTAAGCTGAATTCTGCTGTCTCTAGAAAATGCCTCGCTGTTCCTAGTATATATGATGATACAGTTGATTTAATAAGTAATCTGGGCCAGTACCTTATTATCTTTTACAGGTAGAAGAAAGCAACACTCCTCCATCAGCTTTTGTTTATTGAGTTCGAAGCATAATTTTATATCCCTTGATTTTCTTTTTTATCATTTGTTATTTCTAATTATTGAAGACAAAAATATGAATGCAAACAGACATCCATAGAGAGAATAAAAATACCTTTATTCTCTCTTGGATACAAATTGGTTTAAAACGTTTGAATTTGTGTGTGTGTGTGTGTGTCTACAAAAAGAGCATATTTCTTGGTAATTTAGAGGAATTCTTGGATCTGAAAGGAGAATCTTATTAGGCCCTTTGGAAAATGTATAACCGATAAACCTAAGAAACAAACGTTAAGAAAATGTTCAGGGTCTGTTTTTGAAACTCTTTCCTGAGGCACATTTCCTGAGCCCATTTCTTGTTTGTTTTGTGGCCAACAAGTTTCATGCCAGGTAACTATTTTCTGTTGGGGGGGTGGTGTGTGTGTGTGTGTGTGTGTAGGGCAGTGCTTACAGATAGAGGAAGGGAGGGTAAAAGTGGTTGTGTGGAAAAGGTGAGTAATTACTGAGTAGCATCTCTCTGTTTTAAGTCAGTTCGCACCTCTATAATGAGCAAGCTTTCTGCTCCACGTTTCTTCTCCAGTTCGCTGACCTGGCCAAAAACCTAATCTAGCAGATGATTCCATGTGGCATGAGCCAAGACCACACTGCTGCCAGCTTCCTGTCCTGGGCCTCATCTCCTGGGTTGATTATGTTTCAAGAGAGGTTCTCCTCCAGCTGGCTTACTAACCTAAAGATTGCTTTAATTGTGACATGGACAGGCCATCACCTGAATTGTGTTTCAGAAACATCTGAGATTGTTCCCTTTTTCCATTCACTGACGAGCTCTGTCAGTTACTTAAACACTTGTATCAAAATCCATATTTTTGTAAAAAATATGCAAAGGGAAAACAAATACATTAATTGATGTTAATTAATATTTGAGATAACCATACAGTTTTAAAATGCTGTGAACTTTGCCATATAGTATTAGAATTTACTTAGACAAACACAAATTGACATTGCAATGATTAGTGTAGCAAGTAGTTGAAGTAGAACAAAAACAACAGGAAGAAGGTGACGATTAGCTTACATAACAATAAAATGGGATGGGATTGGAAAGGGTGTTGTTTCACTAACCAGGATTTCCCAGAGATCTAGGGGTTCTTTGAAATCCATAGATGCTGTTTATAGAATAATGCCTAGGTTGGTCATTCAACCAGATGGCAGGATGTATTAAGTAGACTAAAGCTAAATGGTCAACTGGCTACCATCAATTATACATGTAATACTGAAATTGAGTTTCAATATTCTATAGTCAAAAGAATACTATCACTATATATTGATGACTAAATACAATCTAACCCAATTAAAAACAAATATGTATTTTTTCATATCGTAAACATATAGATAGTAGAGACACATTTTATTGAGTGCATAAGTGGCATAATTTATAGATTCAGAGGAGAGGGATATGAATATTTATACACATATACCTGGTGGGATAAGCACTGAACTGTTAGCTAACCAAAAGGTTGATGACTCAAATTTACCAGTCACTTTGTGGCAGAAATATGAGGCTGTTACCATGAAACAATCATTATCCAGAATTATTCAGTGATATTGCTTACGTTTTTTCACAGTGGACCCTCCTTCTCATTTATTTTGCTTTAAGATGGCCATTTCCAGCATTCCTATTTCCATGCTTCTTGACCTAATCATGTTTTCTTTAGAGTAATTTTGATTATTTGCTCACATAAGATGATTTTAAAAAGAAAACCGTATTTTATGAGCCAATTTGCTATTTAGCTAAGAGGCAACCTCAAGAGAGTATTTCAATTTAAGTTTTAAAGATTATCTCTGGGTGATTGACTCCGATATCTAGCCTCAACCAGACCAATAAGTGTGACCTTTGAACAAATTGGAGTTCTTAAAAAGAACTCTATTTGGATTCATATACTACCATCTGAACATAATGGTGATGGTAGCCAGAGACTGTCTAATTCTTCTGTTCTCAGAGTAGTGAGCAGTGGCTTGTGTAGTCCTCTGGACTACTTTCTTCTCTGGGTATTTGGTTTCTTTCTAATTTTTTGTCCCATATGAGTAGAAAGAACATAAACTCTCTGAGCTATATTATGTCAGTCACCTGAATCGCCCTATGAGATTGTGGATCTAATCCTTCAAATGCAGAAGCCAAGCTTGAGGCATGTTTGGTTATGTCTAAGAAGTACCTATAACTGTCACTTCTATGTGATTTATTGCATATATAGATATACATGCCTACATATACATATTTGTATGTGTATATGCCATTTGAGATATTTATTTGTTCATATGTATACATACATATATTTACCCACATATGCATATCCTTACACACAGATGCCTATGTACATATTTTTGTAACTACATATATTTTTGGTTGCTGTTAATGTTATAAAATTATATCTACCATCTCCTTTACCAAAAACAAAATGCCCTGGTGGCAGAGCGGTTACACAGGGTTGCTAACTTCAAGGCCAGCAGTTTTAATTCACTAGCCCCTCAGCAGGAGTACCACGTGACTTTCTACTCCTGTACAGAGTTCCAGTCTCAGAAGCACATAGAAGCAGTTCTACCCTGTCCAGTAGGGTCACAAGGACTTAGCACTGACTCAATAGTAGTAAGTTTTTTTTTCTTTACCAAAATATAGTTTACTTTTACAATTCGTAGTGACATCATTGACCTTGGTCCAACTATGCATTTCACCCACATTCAATGCTACTTTTCCTATCTCCAAAAGTAACTAAGGCTTACAATAGCAAGGGTACTTCCCCATTTCTAGCCTCTAATTTTTTTATAACCACCAAAGAGTTTGATCACTGTACATAAGGTCAATAAAAATTATTCTTACTATAGTTCTACTTCATATATGTATTTATTCTAGCAAAATGTACTTAAACATGACTCTGAATTAATTGGATAGCTGCAGACAATCGCATGCATTAAGGTTGTACTCTCTAACCATACTTACTCAATCTATAGACGGCACAAATAAAGTCAGAGAAATTGGGCTATATGAAGAAGAATATGGCATCAGGATTGGAGAAAGACTTACTAAAAACCTGCAGTATGCAGACGACACTGAAGTGAAGTGCACTAGAAGCACTTGCTGATGGATCACAACTTAATGTAAAGAAATCCAAAATCCTCACAACCAGACCAATAGGTAGCATCTTGATAAATGGAGAAAAAGTTGATATTGTCTAGGATTTCATCTTGCTTGGAGCCACAATCCTTGTTGATGGAATCAGACATCAGGAATCAAAAGACACATTGCATGGGGTAAATCTGCTGCACAAAACCTCCTTAGAGTGTTGAAAAGCAAAGATATAACTTTGAAGATCAAGGTGTACCTTTCCTAAGCCCTGGTATTTTCCATTAACTTATATGTATGTGAAAATTGGACACTGAATAAGGAAGACCAAAGAAAAACATATGCATTCGAACTATGGTGTTGATGAAGAGTGTTGAAAGTATCCTGGATTGCCAAGAGAACAAACAGATCTGTCTTGGAAAAAGTATGGCCTGAATGCTTGTTAGAAGCCTATACTTTGCATTCGATCTTGAAGGATAGTATTACTGGGTATAGAATGCTAGGCTTACAGTTTTACCTTTTTAAAACTTTTTAAATGCTTGTCTATTCTTTCCTGGCAGGAATTTATTCTGATATAACTTTGCTACCTTTTTTTATCTTTGCTCCTCTACATGAGGGGGTACCCAAAACAAAACAAAACAGATTTTTTTCAAAGCTATGTATTAACATTTTTTTATAAAACAAGCAACACTTTCAAAGTACTCACCCTGACACTTAATGTATTTATCAAACATGCAATTCTATTCTTGGAAACATTGTTCAAACTCATCTGTTTGGATGGCTGGACAGCACCTCCCTCATTATTTTCTTCACTTCTTCTACATCATCAAATTGCTGTCCTTTCATGACCCTTTTCATTCAGAGAAACAATAAAAAGCCCCATGAAGCAAGGCCAGGTGAGTTAGGTGTGTGGGGCAAGACAGGTGTACTGTTTTGTTTTTCCAAAACCTGGTGCACTGAGATGGCTGCTTGAGCAGTTGCATTTTCATGGTGGCAAAATCAGTCCCTGTCTGCCATAAGTTAGGCCTTTTTTAATCACATACTATTCTGCAGTCTTTTCAGAGCCTCTAAATAGAAAGCTTGATGAATAGTCTGACTGGTGCAAATAACTCCAAATGCACTATGAGTTGACATTTTCATCCATTCAGGAAGTTGACAGATGTCCAGAATGAGGTTTGTCATTAATCCACATTTCATCTTTTTGGAAATGAGAAAACTGTGTTTTCCCATAGCACTGGCTCCATAAATTGTGTTCAGCATCAAAACAGTTTCTGCAGCATTTTTTTTCACAGTCACATGCTATTGTCTTAAAGCTGCATCACAAAAAATGAGGTTCAGTGAAACTGCTTTTCCTAAAATATTCACTGTGACCAGAGAGAAACTTCCCAGGTGATGCCACAAGCTGTACTAATTCAAAGCAAGTTGCTTGAAACTTGACTATCAGGAAAAATGTCTACTACAAAATCTCTGACTAGTAGAGTGTTTTTCCTTTCTTTTGGCGCGGGGAGAGGGGAGGAGAGGAGGGGATACCCCTGCATATCTCTGACTGCATTTGGTTTATCACTGTTTTGACTAAAATATACTTTGGTTTACTTTCCTTCATATCCTTTTGTTTTATTATTGAGCTTACAAGACTCTGTAGGTTGGTAATTTGCATAATTTTGGATAATTTTTATATATGTGTATAGTTTTGTCTATTTCTCTTTATTTTCTTATGGATGCCCCATAGACACATATATTAGCCTGTTAGCTCACTAATCCTTGCACAACTTAAATATAAATGCCTCCTATCTCCTAGAACTCCATTGTTTTAAGGTTTTCTTGTCCCCAATGCTTCTTAAACACTCATTTGATAGAAACACTCAAGATGTAGAAATAATTTTTGGTGAGTGGAATGCTAAATTTGGAAACAAAGAGGAAAGAAGAGTAGTGGGAAAATGTGGCTTTGGAGATAGAAACTAAGGTGAATATTGCATAATGGAATTTTGAAATAATTTTACAACAATGCAAACAATGACTATACATATAAAATTTCCTTGATGGAATACACAAAATTCAAATTTACTATATTTGTGGGAAGAGACAAAAAGAAGCTCAATATCAGCAATTAAAAGCAAGTCAGGGACAATGTGGGACAGACCATTAGTTGCTCATATGTAAATTCATATTGAAGTTGAAGAAAATTAAAACAAGATCATGAAATCCAAAATATGACTGAGTATATTTCACCTGAATATTGAAAACATCTCAAGACCAGATTTGTGCATTGACCACTAATGGCTTAACACCGAATGAGCTGTGGTATGGCATCAAGAACAGACTTTATGAAGAAATAAAAAAGTTATTAAAAAGACAGGGAAGAGAGGAACTTCTGCGAAGATGGCAACGGAGTAACATATACAAGAGAGACTCTGCAGAATTCAGCCCAGGAGAATTGCTTAGAGAGAAATTCAACACTGCTAGAACGCAGGAGCAGCACCACAAAAATAAGTAGGCACAGACCCACGGGGTTTTGAGGGGCTGGGGTCTTTTGGCTTATCTCAGTTGAGGCAAGCTGGGGCTTGACCTTGGCCCCACCACTGTCTCTGCTGAAGCTGGGAAAATTTGGAGCCCATAGGGCAGCTTGATCTCAATACAGTCAGTTTGCCACCACCTGCCTCAGGGCAGGGACTGGACCTTTGCAGCTCCACTGGCAGGGATTGGGATTCAGCTACATTGTGGCTCTTGTTTCCATCTCCTCTATGTTTCCCACTTGGTCTTGGAGGGCTGCACAGAGGCTTTTTCTCAACACAGCCACAGTTTGCCACCACCAGCCTTGGGGCAGGGACTGGACCCTTGCAGCTTCACTGGAAGGGATCGGGACTCAGCTATATTGTTGCGTTTGTTTCCATCTCTACACTATATCCTCCACCCCTCCGCACCCACCCCCCCCACAGACTCTGCAAGTTTGATTTCTAATTTTTTCACTCCTCTTTGTCTCTTTCTTGGTCTCTCACATACTACTGCTAACCTCCACACCACTCCCCTTAGTCTAGGGCATTTACTCTGATGCCACACCCAGCTAGGTGAGCCCTATCCTGTGTAGCTATCCCAAGGTAGGGAAAAGCCCTGCTGACCTCCTACAGGGGATACTCTGCTCAACTTCTTACAGGGGAATTCCTGTCTGTGTGCCTGGGGTCCTAAGGTAGCTCAGCCAACACTCCTCAACATTCCAAGCTGCTGCAGGAACCTCTGTCCAACCTCTGCAACACCAAAGCAGGCAACCCACCAGCCTTCTGGGTCACTCCCCTGAGAGGGAAGCCAGAGGAGGATAAAGTGGTAGGTTAATTCCATAGTGAAATAAGCTGTAGGTAGTTCAAAGAATCATTCCTACAAGTCTCCCAGAGAGAGCCAGTGCTCTTTGACTCCCTGGAAAATGGCACTTGGATCCTCTAAAACAATGCAAAACAAACAGCCATCAGCCCCAACGACCTCAACGAAAAAAATGGGAGAAACAAAAGGCAATGGCAGAAGATGTCCTGAACATAAAGACATGCATAGAAGAAACAGAGATTGAACTGCCACAGAAAGAAATTTTCAGAATGCTACTTGGAGTCATACAGGATATGAGGGACACAATACAGAAAAGGGATGAAATGATAGAGGAGATAAAAGCCATAAACCAAAGGAAAATATAATAACTGAGGGAGGAGATAACAAAAACCAGTAGCAGAAACCTCGAGAATCGACTGGAAGAAGCAGAGAACCGCATCAATGACTTGGACGACAGCCAAACAGACTTTAATAAACACGAACAAAAATCTAATAAGATGATCAGAGAAGCTGAAGAAAACTTAAGGCTATGTCTAATGCTATGAAGTGGAGCAACATTAAAATTATTGGCTTACCGGAGGAAGACACAACAAAGAAGTTATCTGCAACAATAGTGAGAGAATTCTTGGAAGAAAACTTCCCCAGTTTAATGCATGGAAATCGGGCAACCATTCAGGAGGCTGAAAGAACACCAGCTAGACTGAACCCCAAGAAGAAATCACCACGGCACATAATAGTGAAATTATCCAACTTTGAGGCAATGGAGAAAATCATGAGGGCAGCTAGGGAAAAACAAGCAATCACATATAAAGCTTCTCAAATAACAATATGCTCAGACCTATCAGCAGAAGCAATGAAGAGGAGGAGAGAATGGAGTAACATATTCCAAAAATTGAAGGAAAACAATGCAAACCCAAGAATACTCTACCCAGTCAAATTATTGATTAAGATACACGGAGAAGTAAGAGCCTTCCAGACAAGGAAAAACTCAGAGAATACGTTAGAAGAAACCCAGCCCTACAAAAGATCCTTGCCTACCCAGTATGGGCAGAAGAATAACACTCGGAAAGCATAAATAAGAGACTGCCACATAGAACAACTTCACCCAGAGATCAAAAGAGAGAAACCAGACCTCAAGATAGCATTGGCTTAAGGTTGGAGAGAATTCAAAGTCTGCTGAAGTAAGCTTTAAAAAAAATTCAATGGGAGCATAGAGGAAATGCTACGGTATACAAATATTCCTGGGGTGAGGACCAAGTAATATGGCAGGGACCAGACCAAATATAGGGATACACATGGTGGACAACTAAAAAGGAGGTGGGAAAAGGAAAGAAAAATAATAAAAAAGAAATGGGTAGCAGGGGCACAGGGCACTATCCCACCCAAGGGGAGGGTGTTATTTATATCTCCACAGGAAAAGAGGGACCAGAGCTCAACCCAGTGCTCCAAGATGTGAATGCAACATGCTGGTGTGGAGTAGGGAACTAGTGGAGAAGTCTAGGGGCCCAGCCCCAACCCCAACTACTAAGCGGACACCTGCACCTCCCCTCAGAATAAATTATTTCAAAGGACAGCACTGAATATACAGCTCTGGGAGAGGGACATATCTGATCAGACCATACGGGGGCAGATGAAGGGGGAGGAGGAGATGGTGGAGCACATCTTGGCCCACCAGGCCGTGAGGATGATGTTCCCAATTGAAGCAGCCAGTCGACAGAGAGGACCACATGCCCGGCCCCACTATGAGACATGACACCCCTCACTGACCCATAGCCCTATAGGGGACAACTCCAGAGACACAGTGGGGGAATTGCACCTGATCTGATCCCACCACATTGAGGCAAAACATTAAAGGGGTGGAACAGAACTGCAAGGGAATTTAGCAGCGAGGTCCCCAGGGAATGCTTGAAGGTGGACTTTGGGGCTAGGGCGTGGTGCCCCAACAGACTGGACTGGAAAGCACTCCTAAAGGCCAACAAACAATCTTTAAACTAACTACAAGCTTCTCTTTCTTGTCTTTTGTTTTGTTTTGTCATAGGTTTGTTGTTTTGTTGTATATTGTTGTTTGGTTTTGCTCTGTCTTGTTTTTGTGCATGTTATTATCTCCACAGGTCTGTCTGAATAAGATAGGCTGGATGAACAATCTGGAGGAAAAAATAATGGGACCGACAGTTCTGTGAGGACATGGAAGAGGGGGAGGTGGGGGGAATGGTAGTCATGTTAATAAACCCAGGGACAAGGGAACAAGTGATCCAAACTGGTGTTGAGGAGGGTGTGGGAGGCCTGGTTGGGCATGATAAAAGGTAATTAACCAAGAGGAATTGTTGAAACCCTAGTGGGGACTGAGCATGATAGTGGGACAGGGGGGAAGTCAAAGGAAATAGAGGAAAGAGCTGGGAGGCAAAGGGCATTTATAGAGATCTAGATAAAGACATGTACATATGCAAATATATTTATATATGAGGATGGAGAAATAGGTCTATGTGCATTTATTTATAGGCCTAGTATTAAGGTAGCAGAAGAACTTTGGGCCTCCACCCAAGTACTCCCTCAATGCAAGAATACTTTCTTCTATTAAATTGGCATTCTGTGATGCTCACCTTTCCGACACAACCGCTGAAGACACAGAGGGTGAACAATCAAATGTGGTGAAGAAAGCTAATGGTGCCTGGCTATCAAAAGATGTAGTGTCTGGGGTCTTAAGGATTGAAGGTAAAGAAGAGGCCATCTGGCCCAGAAGTAACAAAGCCCACATGGAATAAGCACACCAGCCTGTGTGATCATGAAGTGCCGAAGTGATCAGTTATCAGGCATCAAAGAACAAAAAACCATATCATTGTGTGCTCACCTCCCTGATACGACTGCTGAAGACAAATGGGTGCATAAGCAAATGTGGCAAAGAAAGCTGATGGTGCCTGGCTATCAAAGGATATAGCATCTGGTGTCTTAAAGACTTGAAGGCAAACAAATGGCCATCTATCTCAGAAGCAACAAAGCCCACATGGAAGAAGTACACCTGCCTGTGTGATCACAAGGTTTTGAAGGAATCAGGTATCAGGCATCATCAGAACAAAAAATCTCACCATTTTGAACGAGGTGGGGAGTGTAGAGTGGAGATCCAAAGTCCATTTGCAGGCCACTGGACATCCCCTTACAGAAGGGTCTTGGGGAGGAGACAAGCCAGTCAGGGTGCGATGTAGCCATGATGAAAAACATATCTTTCTTCTAGTTCCTAAATGCTTCCTCCCCACCTCCGTCCCACTATCATGATCCCAATTCTACCTCACTAGTCTGTCTAGACCAGAGGATGTACACTTGTACAGATGGAAACAAGAAACACAGGGAATCCAGGGCAGATGATCCCCTTAGGACTAATTGTGTGAGTGGCGATACTGGGAAGGTAGAGGGAGGGTGGGTTGGAAAAGGGGAACCGATTTCAAGGATCTACATGTGTCCTCCTCCCTGGAGGACAGACAACAGAAAAGTGGGCGAAGGGAGACGTTGGACAGTGTAAGATATGACCAAATAATAATTTATAAATTACCAAGGTTTAATGAGGGAGGGGGCAGTGGTAAGGGAGGGGTGAAAATGAGTAGCTGATGCCAGAACCTTCCATGGAGAGCAAATATTTTGAGAATGAGGAGCATAACGAATGTACAAATGTGTTTTGTGATAAGAGTTGTATGAGACCCTAAACAAATGATTAATAAATGAAAAATAAAATAAAAAGACAGGGAAGAAAGGAAAGGTCAAAGTGGATGTCAAGAGACTCTGAAACTTTCTCTTAAGTGTAGAGTAGCTGAGACAAATGAAAGAGCTGATGAAGTCAGAGAGTTGCATAGAATATTTTAAAGAGCAGCTCGAGAAGACACAATAGAGTGTTATAATGAAATGTCCAAAGACCTAGAGTTAGAAAAACCAAAAAGGACGGACACTTTCAGCTGGAGTTTGCCTGAAAGAACTGAAAGAAAATTCAAGCCTCATGTTGAAATATTGAAAGATTCAATGAGCAAATTATTAAATGATACAGAAAGCCTCAAAGAAGATGGAACGCATGCATAGTGTTGCTGTTCTAGAAAGAACTGGTCAACATTCCACCATTCAACTATTCATTAAGAACAAATTGTACCAAAGAAATAATTACAAGCTTCCCTGAAGGCCTTAGTCAAGACCAAGAATCAAGCAATTGACAGAATACCAATAGAAAAACTTCAACAAGCTGATAAAGTACTGGAAGTACTCACTTGTCTATCCAAGAAATTTAGAAGACAAATACTCAGCCAACCGATTATAAGATTGATATTTGTATCCACTGCAAAGAAAATTTTGCTGAAACCAGTTAACAACAGTTTCAGCAGTATATTGACAGCAAGCTGCCAGAAATTTAAGTCAGAGTTACAAGAGGGTGTGGAACAAGTTGTGTCATTGTTGATTTTAGATGAATATTGGGTGAAAACAGAGAATATAGGAAAGTTATTAATTTTGTATTTTATTGACTAGGCAAAGGCATTTGGCTGTGTGTAGATACAAACTATCTGTGGGAAGACTATATATGGGAAGAACAGGGATCCTAGAACACTTAACTGGGCCAACGTGGAGCCTGTACATGGATCAAGAGGCAGCTGTGCGAACATAACAAGGGAATCATGCATGGTTTACAAACATGAAAAGAGGGTGTCTGGGTTGTATCCTCTCGCCATACTTAGTCTGTATCCTGAGCAAATCATCAGAGAAGCTGGGCTATCTGAAGAAGTGTGAAGATTCAGGATTTGGGGGAAGGCTTTTTAACAACCTGAGATATGCAGATGATATAACCTTGCTCTTTGAAAGTAAACAGGACATGAATGACTTACTGATGAAGATCAAGGATTAAAGCCTTCAATGCAAATAGGGCCAAAATTCTCACAACTGAATGTCGTGGTAAAAATTATTGAAGTTGTCAAGGATTTCATCTTCCTTGGATCCATAATGCTCATGAAAGCAGCAGTCCAGAGATCACACTACTGTTTTTGCTGGGCAAATTTTACTAGACCTCTTCAGAGTATTAAAAAGCACGGATGTTACTTTGAAGACTAAGGTGTGCCTTACAGAGGCCATACTATTTTCAATTGCCTCATGTACATGTGAAATCTGTACATTGAATACATCAAAAAGAATTGATGTGTTTGAATTATCGTGCTGTCGATGACTATTGAAAGTACTGTGGGCTGTCAAAAGAATGAGCAGATCTGTCTTGGAAGAAGTACAACCAGGATGACTTCAGAAACTAGAATGGTGAGACTTTGTCTCATGTGCTTCGGACATATTATCGGGAGAGAGCAGTCCCTGGACAAAGGCATCCTGCTTGGTACAGTAGAGGAATAGTGAACAAAGGAAAGCCCTCAAGGAGATTAATTGAGGACCATATCTGCAACACTGGACTCAAACATCGCAACAATGGTGAGGATGGAGCAGGACTGTGTTTTGTTCTACAGAGGGGTGTGCATATGGTTCACTATGAGTTAGGACCAATTTGATGGCATCAAACAGCAACAACATTAATGTTGAACAATTTCAAAAATCAAAACATGTAGGCTCATCATAATAAATTACTGAAAACATCAGATGCTTTGTGCATCTGGTAAAAAGATAGTTTTGTAATAAGTTTTTACTTGATCAAAGAAGGTTATTAGAAGGTCATATACATAATAATTATTAATTGTGTCTAGAGATGAACGAATCATGTAACAGTAGGAACTCTACAGGGCCGCTTTGTTCTGGATCTTGAAATTCTTTTGTTTTCAAAGTCTTACCACTTTTCTATTGCATGTTGTTTTTTTGAAAGACATGTGATTTTTCTTTACCTAACAGTTTTTTGCCTTACATAGGTTCTGGATAGTTGGATTTTCTAGGGAAGCAAAACCAATGATGCGTCTATGCGATGGTACATAGAAAGAGATTTATATTGAGAAATGGCTTACACGGTTGTAGATATAGCTAAATCCAATTCAGGCTCAAGTCACGCTTTTCCTAACCTGTGGAGTCTGGTGAACAGGAAACATAATGATGAAGTAAAGGCAGTTGGGGCACAAGCTGGCAATGCAGAGGTAAACAAATCCCAAGTAAGGCAAGAGTCCACCATGGGTAGTCTGCCGACAGCTTCTGTGATTTGCAGGTATCGAGAAACCAGATCCAAGATATAGTTTAAGCAGAAAGTCAAGGGGCAAATAGGATTAGAATTCGCTCCCTCTGTTTCTTATGCAAAAGGCCATACCCCCAAGGAAGTATCACCAGGCTGTGATTTGATTGATAGATTGGGCTCCATCCCTAGCCTTGTCTAGGAGTGTCTAGTGGGCATAATCTGTAGCCATCACACGCTTTTGTAAGCTTTGCTGCATAACCATTCATAAATGAGATGATCAACCAGAAAGCTACCATCAATAGCACCGAGAAGAGAAAAGAGAGCAAAAGAAACAAGTGGTGTAACGTAAAAGGAAAATAAATTGTGGGGGGAAGTTAGGAGGATAGTAAATTCTGAGAATAAACAAGTTGGAGAATGTGATTTTAGAATTCAAGAGCAAGTAAGAATGTATGGGCCTATGGGACTTGATGAAAAAGCAGCCATGGGATATGAGGACGTGGTTTAGGGTAAAAAGGAGTAGATGTGGTCAGAGAAGGTTCTGAATTGCATTACATAACACAAATCCGAGGGATACAAAATGCCGTTTGAAATGGCCCTGATAGGTTACAATATATTGTTGGCGTTAAATATTTTGTTTAGCAGTTTTCACATTGTCAAATGAATGATGATGCGTATACTAATTTCACAGTCAACAGCAGGGAAAGGGAACTTTTCAGTACCATGTTTGAATAGATTTGAAGTTTGGGACAAATGATTTAAAATAGTAGTTTATTAACTTGTGTTTACTTAAAATCATTTACTCCCACTAGTTGGAGAATTATATAACGAAAAATTAATGTTTCATGCTAAGATCTCTTCACAAAGGACACAGTCCTGCTTTAAAAATGTCTACTCTTCCCTAATAAATGTGTCATTGGGATTTCTTTTTGTGGATGACCTTTTCCCCACAATTGTTCTAAATCTTGATGGACATCTGTGTTCATGAACATAACTGATGATTAGTTTAATGCTAAGCTTTGTAATCAGCTATTGCTCTGTGTTTCACATATAGAAAATATTAGGCCCTCCTCCTCTTTCCTGCACACCTCCAGGTTCACTTGTGCTCCCTGTCCCTTGAGCACCTTCTCAGCTTGTTCAATGCTTTCCACCCTGGCTAGTTCGAGTTCACCTTGCATCGCCTCTTGTTGCTGTCCTTGGAAGGGAAAACGAACGGAAGGGCTGATTGTAGAGAGCAGAAGTCAGATGTTCCCCACTAACGGCTGATGGCAGTCCAACCAAGGGAGGAAGACGGAAGGGTCTTTGCAGAATGCAGTGATGAAAGTGTCTGGTTCAGATTAGTGCCTTTGGCTGCAAACAAGTATGTTAATTCAAGGATTAATTAGTAAAGGAATCCTGTCAACTCATCCCAAGTAGTCTTCCATCCCTAACCTTATATTTGTTTGTATCATGGCATACTTTGCTGGAAACTTCTCTTAATGTGAAAGCTTGCCAAGGGATGTTTAAGAATCTCAAGAATTCCCCTGTTGGATAATCTGTATGATCGAGACTGGCACAATGACCTGTGCCATTTATTTGGGCATTAGTCTCAAAAGCCAAAATATGACTCAAATGCCAGTGGTTTACCATCTTTTGTGACATCGTCAGCATCTGACTGCATAGAAAGAGATGTGTTTCCTTGTTATGAACCAACTCCATTCATTGCTTCCATGAACCAATCTACTCCCTCTAGTATTCCTGATCAAATTGCCAAGGATCTGTTCCCAAATTGAAAAACGTACTGAAGGAAACAAAAAATTATAAATGCAGAATTAAGGAATAAGAACAGAGAGTCATGTGAAGTAACTTTAACATGAAAGGTTGATACCCTTTGTTAGGCCCATGCAGGAAAGAGTGCCCAGGTTAGATTTTTTAAAGCTATAACATTAATTGAAAACATTAATTAAGATGTGATTTAATTTCTCAAGTAATTAAAATTGAAAAAAATTAAAGAAGAGTTATCTCACATTTATAAGTTTTTTCCATTTTTAAGGTGCTCAATTTTGTGTTAGAAAATAATGAAGTCCTGCTAGTAGTGTGATTGAATACAGTGAGAATGGTTTTCTAATACAATTTAGAGTTTATTCATTCCTTTGACTACTTTTCCCTTATAGGAAATGACCTTGGGGGTTTCTCTCTGCATAAAGTCAGATATGGTGACCTTGGGTGAACCAAAGAATCATGACTAGGTAATGAGATTGATTTTTTTCTGCTACATTTGTAAAATTGAAAGAGTTGTGTGCCTTACAAAAACATCATTAAAGGAATTTCCAAAAGAGACATTTGACTTAAAAAATAGCAACTTACTTTATGATTAATTATAAATTTTAAGTGTAAATAACATGGTAGATTTGGCTCCAAGGCCTTTTGGACAAGATGTACATTTCTCAAAGTAAATTTCACATCAAAGATGTTTCCTCAATGGCAGCATAAAATTTCAGTAGAGTTTTGCAGCTATATCCATATAGGATTATTTTACTCTTGTTTTGAGATATCTGAGAGGTGTATCATTGTTTTAAGGTTTTTCTATTTGCTACAGTAGAAATTGAAGGCAGGAGTAAGTCCTACCTTGAACTTCATATGCGACAAAGAATGCAGGAATGCCCTCAAATTTTTGGTATTTTTTACTTTGATCCTTTATATTTGTATTTACTAATGGTTGGTTTCATTTAGTATTTCAATTTTCATAATGATAATAACATTTTTGTGATTTTACTGATGTAACACAAAACAGCAACAACAAAACCCCTTGAAATAGAATTTTAACCTAAAGAATGTTTACTATTTGTTATTTTAAGGTATTTTGCATAAATCCTATACACTCAGTGGCCCTTACTCTGCATTATATTAAGAACTCTATTGGTAACTTTGTTTTGCTTATTGACTTGGCTATTTAGACTGTCAGCTCCATGAGGGTAGGGCATTCCTGCTTCCCTTCCCCTCATTTCTGTCCTTTGTTATATGCCTACATGGTTTAGTGCCTTGTGATGAAAGGTCAGGAATAGGAGTATTTGGTTGCTTTTTCTGCAGTGAGAGAGAAAGGAAATGTGGTCCTCTGACACCTGCTGGATGTTGATAACTGTGGTTTTGACTATGGACAGTACTGACATTCTGTTATAGGACACAGTCGTGTGAAATGACTTTTTTATATTATGGAAAGAAAGTTTGATTTTTTTGCTACTTGTATATAAGAAAAAAATCAATTGTGAAATAGTATCAGAGAATATTCTAGAATGTTTTAGAACTTAGAAAATAGGAAGTAGTGCAGGTTAGATTATAAGAACGGGACATTTGACTGAAAGTTATGGAGTGCCCCTCTCCCTGTTCCCACCCTCATCCCTAGCTTCTTGGTAGTCATCAGAGTCTCATAAATTGGTGCAAAAACCACATTTCTTCTTTGTTTTTCCTTATAACGATAGTGAGTTTGCACAGTATAATATTCTCTAGTTTTGTCCATGTTTTATGGTATTTGAGAGTTTTCATTGTTTTTTATTGATGCATAAAATTCGATAGTATGAATGTACCAGGGAGTGGTAGTTACACCATTTCATGTCAATTTGATAAATAGAATGAAGGGGTGGAGTCTAGCCTGCCAATCAGGCCACAGCCTCTCTTCCTGTCTGGAGGTGGGACACATACTCTCTCTCTGCTTCACCTTCCTCTTGACAAGCCATATAGACCCACGCTGATGGCATCCAGAGCCCTGGGGATACATCTACTACCATTGGATCCATATGATTTTCCACTGACCAGCATGTGGTCTTCTTGCATTCAGCAGAATCGCATGTGCTATCTGAGTCTGAAAAGGAATTCATGGACTAGTGTCAAACATATGGGGTAATATCATGTTTATGGACTTGGTCTGGACTGGACTGGGATGATTTTTCAATAAATACAAGTGTTCTTTGATCTAAGGTTCTCTGTGATACACATGAGTATCTCTGGATTTCTCTACTCAACCTGGACTAACACAGAGAGCATGTTCATCCAATCCTACATAGTTGGAATTTTTTGCTGTTTCCATGTTTTAGCAATTGAGGAAATTGCTGCAGTAAATATATATACTGAAAGTTAATGAGTGAATTTGTGGATTATTTGGTGAAATTTTGGAATATTTGGTAATTCTGAATTTTAAAACTTTAGTAAATTATGGGCTATATACCTTACAAATAATCAGTGTGCAACTAAAATATAATTTATAATGTATTTATAATTTGCATCTTTAAAATTCTGTTCTTACTTATTCTTAAATAGATAAGTCAATCAGTAGTATTTAACTATAAAGCATTGCATTACCCCAAAAACATATAAATTTATATTCATTATTAGTGAATCACTCCTTTTCAGATACAATTTGATATATAGATAACTTTTTAGTACTACATTTGCTGAATAAATATAGAGGTGTATTTGCACTAGATGACTCATATGTAAATTAGGGATAATAGAAACTTCCTCTTCGGTTATCATAAGAATCAAATGACTTAATTTATGAACAACATTTAGAACAGTTAGTGAAAAATAATAAACTTGGATAATTAAACTATTATATATATGTATATATATGTATTTGTTTAGGTAAAATAATTGATCATATTTCTATTAGTAACTCACTTCTATCAAGTGAGTTGATGCAAACCTATAATATTTCTATTCTATTTCTATGAATATTACTTATAAATGTAGTTGCTTTCAGTTTTTGTGAAAAATGGCATTAATGCCCATATATAATATCTAGTTATCACAGTGAGATGTGATACCTTTTCTTCCTTCAAAGATGAATATGGCCTTGTAGAATGCAGTCTGTGGTGTTTAACCTGGTGAAGCATTGGCTTTTTTCCTGACTCATGTAGATTTAAAAAAAATGCTATTTACCTTCTGAGTACACATAAGTGTAAAAAGTACAATGTTAATCTTCCCATTTTTGCTTTTATTGTTGGCATGAAATATTATGACTCTTTTGCATCAGATCAGAAGGTCTTAAAATTGTTGGTCTCAGGATCTCTTCATACTTAACAATTATCGAGGCCTTCCAAATGTTTTGTTTGTATGGGTTATATATATGGATATTTAACAAGTCGAAGCTTAGGACTAACCAGAAATGTTTAAGCATGAATTCCATCATGTCAGAGCGGTGCTGTCATCAGCCAGCAGGCAGCCAGCATGTGAAGATGAAGACAAGGGACAGGCAAAGAGGAAGTGAAGCGGCATAGTAATGAAATGTTTTTGGCTTTGTGACTCTCAAAAGGTCTTTGGACCTAGTGCGCACCGAGGCAACTATGACTGCTTCTTGCGATGATTACTTTGGTCTTCTGAAGAGTTTGTAATTGACAGCTGAATGTTGGGTAGAAGAGAAGACCTCTAAACAGGAATATTGTAAACTACAGTCATATGGTTGTATTATCATTGCTCACAAGAGAGAAGATTTAATTACATCAATAAAGGACAGGGTGCATGTTGCATTAACTGTGAGTCATGTGATGACTCAACTGAAGGTGGCAGCAACTTAGATGATTTACTTAGGTGATTCATTTAAAATAAGAAAATAATGCTTTTCTTTTTTTCAGGCAATCATATTTGATATTTTACCAGAATTTAAGCATATTATTATGTTCCCCGGAGTGATTGCTGCAATCACCTAATCAATCTCACTGGCTTTAAATTAACTCAAAAACTAAGCTCACTGCTTCCCACCGTTCTTTAAAGAATGGAAGAAGTCAGGTTTCCTGCTGAAAGTAGAAGTACTGTCTGCATGTCTCTCTTCTTTGGCACCTAGGATCCCTTAGAGGCCCAAGGACTGGGTTCTGCAAGGATAAATGAGCCCAGAAAGAAAGGTGTGGTCTTCTGTGCGGTTATAAGAAAGAACATGTTAATTTCTATAAAAACAACCTCATCAATATATACTTTCTATGACAAATAAGGAAACTACTTTGAAAAAGTTTAGCTGAAACTTTGAAAATCAATATTTAAGAAAGGTGTCATCTTCATTTTCTAAGGTGGAATTGAAATTTGAATAGTCTTTCATATTTTCTTTCACATGAAAATTTTCATACTTGTTTACTTTGAGACAGAGTTTAATTTCAGATCACATCCAATTTTGGTAAATATATAGGTTTCTTGCGAATCCAGCATGCTTGGTGTAAGGTAGTCGAGAGGCGCCAGAGACCAAATCAGTCGAATTTGAGCAAACAGGCTTTACTAGGGAGAAAAACCCAGCCTGGGCGAAGTCCCATGGACCACAGTGTCCAGGCAGAGGGAGTCACGCCCCAGGTTACAGGGGTGGTATTTATATAGCCAGGGAACATGGACTGGGCTCCCTTGAGTCCATATAAGGTAAAATAGTTAGGGATTGGTAGATACAGGTACGTCTGGGTTTCTGGAATGTAAGGTTTCTTCCTGGCTCTGAGTGTATTTGTGCAGGGTGCAGGACAGCAGTCCAAGAACAAAGCGGGCGCTGAGCCAAACGGGCCATGAGTAAAAAAAAGAGAAAAAAAAAACCTTGCAAAGAGGCTGACAGGTTACATTAGCCAGCTCTGGTCAGCTCTGCTGGTGTGTGTGGGAGATTCAAGGTCACATGCTGCTAGGAACCGGCCTTGTATTGATCTAGCCAGACACTTGGTAGCACAAGAAAAATGATTTCTAATGAAAAACAGCACGTTGTCATTATTATTTCTTACAATGTGAAATCTCACAGGGCAATTTTTAGAAATGTCATCACAGTGTACAACACTAAGGATATCCATTTAGCCCATCACACATCTGTTAGATTCTGGAAGCGATATCACTGGTATCAAAGACCAGCAGAGACATTGTTGGTGGTTAATTTTCATGGTAACTTCCAGTCTAAAGCAGATTAGCAAGAGAGACCTACGAGGCTCCCCTTCAAAAAAAAAACCCAGATAATTTTTTCTTATGTGCCCTAGACATGAAACAACTCAGGATGAACAAAGGGCTGCCAGTCTGCTCTGGCCCTGATTGATATAAGAGCACCACCAATCCAGTGTCTCTTTGTCCATAGCCAGGGGTTGCCAGATTTTTTTAAAGCTATTATTTAATAAAAAAAATTTTTTACATAACAACCTTATCACCTCCAATGTACTCTCCTTCACACTTAATAAATTTGTCAAATTTGTGCTTCCATTCTTGGAGACATTTGAAACTCACCTGTTTGGTTGGTGGACAGCACTTCCCTCATTTTTCTTCACCCCTTCTCAGTTGGGAAATCACTGTCCTTTCATGTTCCTCTTCATGCACGGAAACAAAACGAAGTTTTATGAAGCAGTAAAGGTAAGTAAGCAGGTCTCTTGTGTGGAACAAGAGAGGCATGCTGTTTTTTTTTGCCCCAAACTGGCACACTGAGATAATTGCGTAAGCAGGTGCATTGTCGTGGTGGCAAAACCAGTCCCCCATCTACCACAAATCAGGCCTCTTTTGGTCACACACTGTTACACAATCTTTTCAGAACCTCTAAATAGAAAGCCTGATTAACAGTCTGACCTGGTGGAACAAACGCCAAATGCACTATCCCCTTCACATCATAAAAACCACAAATGAGCATTGTATTCTTGATCTTCGATTTCACTTGATGAGGCTTTTAGTGGGGGAGGTGATGATGGTGTCTTCCACCGGCTTGATTGATTTTTGCTTCCAGGGTCATAAGAATAGCACCGTGTCTCATCACCAGTAATGACCGTGGAAAAAAGTGGGTCGATTCAGAGCTGCTCTTTCAAGACAAGGCATTTCCCCACTCAATGCTGTTTTTCTTGGTCAGTCAGAACTCAAGGCACAAATTTTGCAGTGATCCTTCTCATTCCCAAATCTTCCATTAAAATTCACTGAACCGAACTCCAAGATAATCCAGAGAGCTTCCCATCTCTTCAATGGTCCGTCATTGGTTTTCAAGCATAAGTGCATGAATTTTGTCTGTTCAGGAAGTTGATGGACATACAGAATGAGGTTTGTCATCAAATGATAGTTCCCCTTTTTTGAAACAAGAAACCACTCCTACACTGGAGTTTTTCCCATAGTGTTGTCCTTGTAAACTGTGTTCAACATCACAACAGTTTCTGCGGCAATTTTCCTGAGCAGGAAACAACAGGTGCATGGTATTCTCATAAATTGGCCATCATAAAAAACAAGATTCAAGTGAAACTGCTTTTACTAAAAAATCACTGTGGCCAGAGAGAACTTTCTCAGGCAACGCCACCAGTGCGCCAACTCAGAGAATGTTGCTTGATGCTCGTTTAGCAGGGAAAATGCATACTGTGAAAGCTCTTCTGAGTGCAGTTTGTCCATTTGTGTGTGTGTGTGGGGTACCCCTTTGTAGTGATTTAATTCCAAAAATTAGCCAATGAAAAAAATCAATACTTCAAAAAAAAAAAGAAAGGAAAAATCAATCCATCGTAATGGAATATTATTGAACACAGCGCTGTTGGAGGCTGAGACCCACTTGGTTGGAAGACACTCAGTGCACACAAGGGCAGCAGCAATGAGCTTGTATGCCAGCAACTGGGAGTTTGGAACATTGCTTCTCTTCTACAGGAGGTCACCTGCAATCCGTGCAACTCATTGGCAACAGAAAAACAAAACCCAAACCAAAAAACAACAACGTGTATCTACACCCAAGTTCCAGCTATTCCTCCTACCCCACATCCACATAGTTTCTCTTTGAGTACTGCGTTAGTTCACTGAAGGAAACACTACTATCTGAAAACAAGGGTGTGTCGGCCTCGTCTGTGATGGCCATGGAATGTTCCCAAAAGATTCCACTGTGAAGCGTCTTCTTTCCTCAATCCAGCAAAATCACAGGTTTCTCTTGGATGAAGCTGGTGGGCATTTTATATACTGTTGGGGAAAGTATGCTGCTCATAGAGATGTTGTTTAGTAACAGCACAGAGGGAAGGCTACATACCAGTGTGTCCAAATGCTCTTCCTTAATTGTATTCTAAAGACACTGGCATCTAATCAATTCATTTTCATTCAGGAGGAATGTTCCTTGATGGAGAGTGCTAACCATCATCTTCAACATTTAAGTATGAACTATTGTACAAAGCGTGCCCACGCACACAGCCAGCTACAGCAGAGGCTGTTGTGAGATGTAACCGCGCCAGTTACAACCATAGAAACTCTATGTACAACACAACAGACACTGCTCCTGCCTGAATCAGCCTCGAGCTCGCTTTTTTTTTCTTCCTTCTTTTACATTGCTGCTGCAAAGTATCAATTCCTCTCATGGAAAGCCTTCCTCTCTATACTTCTAACCTTCTATACATTACCAAAGATGATGTTCTTTATAAAGGATGGTGTTCTTTACCAAAGATGGTGAACCAAGGATGGTGTTATTTACCAAGGATAATGTTCTTTACCAAAGATGAAGTTCTTTACCAAGGATGGTGTTCTTTACCAAGGATGTGGTTCTTTACCAAGGATGGTGTTCTTTACCAAGGATGGTGTTCTTTACCAAGGATGAAGTTCTTTATCAAGGATGGTGTTCTTTACCAAGGATGTGGTTCTTTACCAAGGATGGTGTTCTTTACCAAGGATGGTGTTCTTTACCAAGGATGAAGTTCTTTATCAAGGATGGTGTTCTTTACTAAGGATGGTGTTCTTTACCAAGGATGATGTTCTTTACCAAGGATGATATTCTTTACCAAGGATGGTGTTCTTTACCAAGGATGGGGTTCTTTACCAAGGATGGTGTTCTTTACCAAGGATGGTGTTCTTTATAGGTCTGGTGTCCCCTGATATCATACCCAGTGTACTTAGGATAAATGTCTTGCCATCTTTGATTCTAAAGAAGTCCTGAGAGGACCATTTTCCATATGGTGACAAGAAGAACACAGAATTTGGAAGTAGGAAATGTGGTTTCTGTTCTTAATTTACCTATTTTCAGGCAGAACAAATCATTAAAGAGAAAAGTTGGAAAGAAGTTATTTACTTTGTTATCATAATTTTAAATTCTAACAATAATTGAGAACCTTCAAAACCTTGCCAGATACTGAAGGCCTAATGAACAAAGCAGAACATTGTCTGAGAGAGTTCCAGAAGAAGGCATTCGAAGCACAGCTGAAGGAGAGCTGACCTCTCAAAGAGTCTGTACTAATGATGTGAATGGAATGAAATTTGTGGGAGTAAATCCTTCGGAACCTTCATTTGCTGATGGAGCACAATTCAAAATGAGAAAAACAGCTCCAAAAATCTAATATTTGGAATTTGTAATCTAGAAAAAATAGAAGTTGTCAAAAATGAATGCATAAAAAATCTGTATTCTAGGCATTAGTGAACGGAAATGGATGAACTGGAATTGGCCATTTTAATCAGGAAATCATGTGGTTTACGATACTGGGAATAGCACAATAAAGAGGAATGGTATTATATTCATTATCTCAAAAGATATTTCAAGATATATTTTGAAATACAATGCTGTCTGTGATAGCGTTATATCTATTTTATTGACTATGCCAAGACATTTGACTGTGGGGATTGTAACAACCTATGACTAACATTGAGAAGAATTGGATTCTGTATTCTGAACAAGCAATCAAAGAAGCTGTATTAGAGGAAAAGGAGCATGGCATTAGATTGTGAGGTAAACTTATTAACAAGCTGCGATATCCAGAGGACACAACTTTGCTTGCTTTATGTGAGGAGTCCTTGAAACACTTGTTGATGAAAGTCAAGGATTGCAGCCTTCAGTATGGATTATAACTCAGTGTAAAAAAATCTACACACCTGGACCAATAGGCATTCATGATAAATCGAGAAAAGCTTAAAGATATCCTATGATTTCATTTTGCTTGGATCCACAATCAGTGTTCATGGAAGCAGCAGTAGTCAAGAGATCAAAGGAAGGATTGCATTGAGTACATATGCTTCACAACTCGTCAATAAAGTGTTGTAGAAGCAAAGATGTAACTTTGAGGACTACAGAGTGCCTGACTTAAGCCATGGTATTTTCAGCTGCCTCAGATGCATGTGAAAATTGGATAAGGAAGTGCGTTAGACTGGGTAGATTAGAGAAACGAACTTATAGAAACATATGTGTATAAGAAAGAGCTTTATATATGAGAGCAGTTGAATATTGAGAAAATATCCCAGCCCAGTCCAGTCCAAGGTCATAAGTCCAATATTAGCCCATATGTCCAATACCAATCTATAAAGTCTTCTTCAGACTCACGAAACCCATGCAATGATGCCGAATGCAGGAATATCACTAGCCAGTGGGTGAGAAGTCTTGTGGATCCAGTGAAAGTGGAAGCATATCAGCGCTAGCAGGGGTCTCCATATGGCTTCTCCAGTTCCAGAGATCTGACTCCATCAGCCTCTCTCCATGTGCCTTCTCCACAGGGATGTCTCACAGGGAGTGAGTCTAGAGCGAGAGTGTGTCTTCAGCTTCCATGCAGGAAATCCAGGAGTTCCTAGAATCCTCAGGAGAAGGCCATGCCCACACAGAGGCCTCATTGGCTATATCCTGATTGACAGGCTAGACTCCACCCCTACACTCTCAATCTTCAAAGTGACACCAGATTATGTAACTACCACAGGAAGACTGAAGAAGAATCCATGCATTTTAAGTATGGTGTTGGTGAAGAATATTTAAAATACCATGGAATGCCAAAAAACCAAATCTCTTTTGGAAGAAGGACAGCCAGAAAGCATCTTAGAGGCAAGGATAGGATAGTAAAACTTCATCTCGTGTACTTTCTATATGTTATCGGGAGAGACCAGGCCCTGGAGAAGGACATCATGCTATAGGAAGTCAAGGGACAGCAAAAAAAAAGAGGAAGGCTTTTGATGTAATGGATTGACACAGTGACAGCAGCAACCTAGTTTACATATAGACAACAGTTTAAGGAAGAATAAATAAAGAATTGTGGGAAGGGAACATTCAACAGAGACATGTCAAATCTAATAAAGAATCAAATGGAATATCTAACACAAAAATATCTTTTAAATGGGTTCCTATATGAGATTGGCAGTAGAGTGAGGATAATAAAAATATGAGATTATATGAAAAGTTATCCAGAGAAGAATCAGCAAATTGGAATTGTTCAGAGAAGAAAACCTTTTGTTTAAAGTAATTGTCTATAGAAGATAACATTTTTATATTTTCTTTTAAAAAAATTTCTATTAAAATTTTTTTACAATTTATTAGGGGCTCATATAACTCTTATCACAATCCATACATATACACACATCAATTGTATAAAGCACATCCGTACATTCTTTGCCCTAATCATTTTCAAAGCATTTGCTCTCCACTTAAGCCCTTTGCATCAGGTCCTCCTTTTTTCCCCTCCCTCTCGCTCCCCCCTCCCTCATGAGCCCTTGATAATTTATAGATTGTTATTTTGTCATATCTTGCCCTATCCAGAGTCTCCCTTCTCTGCTGTCCGTCTCCCAGGGAGAAGGTCACATGTGGATCCTTGTAATCAGTTCCCCCTTTCCAACCCACTCACCCTCCACTCTCCCAGCATCGCCCCTCACACCCCTGGTCCTGAAGGGATCATCCATGCTGGCTTCCCTGAAGATAACATTTTAAGCAGCTCTTGAGCTACAGAAAGCATAATGCTGAATGCTGACCATTGGCCGTTGTGAGACTAGAGCAGGATGGCGCTTTGTCTTGTTGGGCGCAGGGTCACTGTGGGTGGGAACCCCTTGACGGCAGACACCAGAACACAACAACAACAACCAGTGTCTATAGCTGTGATGACATCCTTCTAAAAAATGGCTAATAATGAAAAGTATTTACCTTAAAATTGCTGTTCACTTATTAATCCCTTTACTGATAAGCTATTTATTGAATAACACAAGGTTTGTGTATTTTCCAGATTTTAAGACAAGAAACACTGAAGTTTCATACTTTTGCCCTAATATCTTAGTTGTGTTCTCAGGGCTGTTAAATGTATAATAGTAAAGCCTCTGAAGTTCTGTAATAAAGAAACAATATTCTGGCTCTTCTGAAAAGGAGAACAAGCAAACAATGTTACTATAAAATTACAGAAACATTTATTAAACAAAATATCAAAACGTGATAGTATTGTGCTCCAGCAAATCCTCCACCTAGGTGTGTACATTTCTGAAGGTAGTGTGTTCATCTCTCTAGTTCTTCCCCCCAAAATTCTGTACTTTCAATTTTTACCATGTCAAAACCACAATTTGGACATCCTAAATGGATTCAAATTAGGTTCCTTGTAAATTTTATTTTGAGTTTGAGGAACAAAGAAAACAGGGGGGTAGACGGGGTCAGGTGTCCCAGTTAAATTCTCAAGACCAAAAGCCTCCCTGTCCTGGAAGAATGAGGATCTGTTGGAAAGAAAAAAATCCTTAGCATATTGCCACCCCCCTCCCATCAGTACAGTTCTTAATTTTCTTGACCTTTGTTAACCTTCATTCTGTGAAGCACCAGGGATATTGTGTCTTTTGATAAAAAGAGGGATCAGACTTCAACTCAGTGCTCTAAGATGTGAATGCAACATGCCGGCGTGGAGTAGGGAACCAGTAGAAAGGTCTGGGGGGGGGGGGCGCGTCCCCAACCCCAACTACTAAGGGGACACCTCTCCCTCCCCTCAGAAGAATTTATTTCAAAGGATAGCCTTGAATCTGCAGCTCCCGGAGAGGGACATATCTGATCCGAGCACACGGGAGCAGATGAAGGGGGAGGAGGAGAGAGTGGAGCACATCCTGGCCCACCAGGCCTTGAGGATGATGTTCCCAATTAGAGCAGCCAGTCGACAGAGAGTACCAAATGGCTGATCCCACTATGAGACATGAAACCCCTCACTGAGCCATAGCCCTATAGGAGACAACACCAGAGACACAGTGTGGGAATTGCACCCAATCTGATCCCACTACACCAAGGCAAAATATTAAGGGGGTGCAACAAAACAGCAAGGGAATGGAGTGGCGAGGTCCTCAGGAATGCTAAAGGTGGGTTTTTGGGCCAGGGCTTGGTGCCCCAACATACTGGACTGGCAAACACTCCTAAAGGTCAACAAACATTCCTTGAACTCACAACAACCTTCTCTTTCTTGTTTTTTTTTTTGTCATTGGTTTGTTGTTGTTGTTTTGTTGTATATTGTTGCTTGGTTTTGCTCTGTCTTGTTTTGTGCATGTTATTATCTCCGCAGGTCTGTCTAAATAAGATAGGCTAGATGAAAAATTGGAGGAGAAAACAATGGGACTGACAGTTTCTCGGGAACATAGGGAAGGGGGATGTGGGGGAAAGGTAGTGGTGTTAATAAACCCAGGGACAAGAGACCAACAAGTGATCCAAATAGGTGGTGAGGAGGGTGAGGGAGGCCTAGGTGGGCATGATCAAGGGTAATGAAACCAAGAGGAATTGCTGAAACCCTGGTGGGGACTGAGCATGATAGTGGGACAGGAGGGAAGTCAAAGGAAATAGAGGAAAGAGCTGGGAGGCAAAGGGCATTTCTAGAGGTCTAGATAAAGACATGTACATATACAAATATATTTTTATATGAGGATGGGGAAATAGCTCTATGTGCATATTTTTATAGGCTTAGTATTAAGGTAGCAGAAGGACATTGGGCCTCCACTCAAGCACTCCCTCAATGCAAGAATACTTTCTTCTATTAAATTGGCATTCTATGATGCTCACCTTCCTGTCACAACCGCTGAAGACAAAGAGGGTGAACAGACAAATGTGGGGAAGAAAGCTGATGGTGCCAGGCTATTAAAAGAGATAGCATCTGGGGTCTTAAAGGCTTGAAGATAAACAAGTGGCTATCTAGCTCAGAAGCAACAAAACCCACATGGAAGAAGCACACCATCCTGTGAGATCACAAGGTGTCGAAGGGATCAAGTATAAGGTATCATCAGAACAACAAAAATCTTACCATAGTGAATGAGGGGGGAGTGCGGAGTGGAGACCCAAAGCCCATTTGTAGGCCACTGGACACCCACTTACAGAAGGGTCTTGGGGAGGAGACAAGCCAATCAGCGTGCAATGTAGCACTGCTGAAAAATATAACTTTCCTTTAGTTCCTAAATGTTTCCTCCTCCCCCCTCCACCCACTGTCATGATCCAAATCCTACCTTGCAAGTATGTCTAGACCAGAGGATGTGCTCTGGTACAGATAGGAACTGGAAACACAGGGAATCCAGGGCGGGTGATCCCTGCAGGACCAGTGGTGTGAGTGGCGATACTGGGAAGGCATAGGGAGGATGGGTTGGAAAGGGGGAACCGATATCAAGGATCTACATGTGACCTTCTCCCTGGTGGACAGACAACAGAAAAGTGGGTGAAGGGGAGACGTGGGAGAGAGCTAAATATGACAACATAATAATTTATAAATTATCAAGGGTTCATAAGGGAGGGGGGAGGGGGAAGGGAGAGGAAAATCAGGACATGATGCCAGGGGCTTAAGTGCAGAGCAAATGTTTTGAGAATGATGAGGGCAATGAATGTACAAATGTGCTTTACACAATTGATGCATGTATGGATTGTGATAAGAGTTGTATGAGCCCCTAATAAAATGATTTTTTTAGTCTATCAAAATAAACCCCTGTAGTGCTCCAAACAGTTGCCATAACCTGTTGATGTAACCTTTTGACCTTGGACTTGTCTAGTCCAATAGGTCTCCTCAGAAGTCAGACTTTTTAGTGGATCTTTTTTTTTTATTATAGTACCCTATTGAGACCGAGACTTAGACCAAGTGTATTATTACTGAGAGAAGCTGTCTACAGCCATTCACTGATTACTATGAACTGTCCAAACCCATTTTGCTTGGAATGAATGTGTGCATGTATGAACTAGGACCCTGCACGGTATACTGTGTGATTTAACGTAGTACTTTTTGATTTAACCTCATGTAGGATAATTATTTCAAATAAAAAATGGAGGATAATAACATGACACTGAGAACCATGTTCCAACTGTTGACAGATATTTGGCGGGTGGGGCTGGTAGGGGCACATTAGATTCCGTAACAGCATCCAATGGTCAGCATTCAGCATTATGCTATCTGTAGCTCAAGAGCTGCTTACAATGTTATCTTTGATAGACAATTACTTTAAACAAAAGGCTTTCTTCTTTGAGCACTTCCAATTTGCCAGTGCTTTTCTTGCCTCACTTTACATATCGTATTTCTATTGTCCTCCATCTATTGCCAATCTCAGCGAGTGACTGATTTAAAATATGATTCTTTTGAATGCTAGACATTCCATTGGATTCCTTATCGGATATTCCATTTCTCGCTGAACATTCCCTTCCCACCATTCATTCATTATTTATTTTTCCTGAAACATTTGTGCATATGTACATAGAGAGGTTTAACGTTCTTCTTTGCTAATTGAGCAACTGGATTGTCTGAGTGTGAGGCTGGTATGAGAAGTTCGTCTGTTGTCGGCTCTTTTTTGTCCTAGTGATGTAGGCCCCATGGTTTTATTTGGAAGACTTGATTTTTGCTCTAAGTGGCAGTGAAAGTGAGTAGATTTGCACCTCCAGCTCCATCTCCCAGCGAACTCCAGCAACTGAATCTGCTGTTCTCTTAGCCTCTCTCAGCCTTGCCTTTCACACAAAGGTGTGAAGTGCCCTCCAATCCACCCTGCACATACTCATTCAGCTATGGTCAGAGGTGGGACTTATATGAAAGAAGACAGAAAAAACAGAGTCTCTTTTACCCATGAGTACCTTCTTTCATTTGACAGCTCTTCTAACCCCACAAATTTCAGGGTTTGTCTTTTCAAGCCAGGAAATATGGCCCCTCTGTTTGAGCATTAGTGTCTGGTTAATCCACGGTGTTGCCGAGGGAACATCCTCAGCAAAATTCGAAGGAAGAATGTTTATTTAAAGGTAGACTCCAAAGTTCTCCAGTTTCTTCTTCAACTTGTTTATTCTCCATCATTTCCTAAGAGTTGCTTTCTGAATCTTGAATAGATTTCTGTTGATAGGATAGGCCAATATGAGCTACTTCCTCAGACTTGGGTAGTAAGGGTTCACATTATGTTGTATGCTTGAAGAATATTTCTGGAAGAAAAAAATAGCTTAAATGCTCTATAAGTAGTTTTTTTTAAAGAACTAATAAGATTGGCCCAGTAGAAGTCCTCTATTTTTTCTGAAAAAATATAGTTTATAGGTATTATATAAATTGGAATATAATATCCTGTTTTAACTGTTTAATTAATATAGTTAAAAAATAATTGAGGATTTGACCAAAGACAAGAAACAACAATAAGTCAAACTGATAAATATTGACTGAACACGGATGGTCTCAGCAAACAGGGTCCCATGCTCTTTTAATCAGTAAGAAAACAACAAAAGAGGGAGCCCCAGAGCTGCTAAGCTGGGGAAGAGAGCAGGCCGACCCCACCTTCTTTGAAAAAGGACATTCCCCACAAAAAGGTGAGTTGCATCTCAGAGCCGGTGACTCTGAGGATGAAAAGAACCCCCCAGAGCACCTTCCTGTAGGTAATGCGGTTGCTCGAGAGACGCATGCCCAGAGAAATAAACAAATCATTTGGAACAAACTCTGCCGACATTTTAAAAATAGAAAAACAACAGAAATGAGAATGATAAAAAATGCAGAGATATACTACTCTAAAGAAAACTGTTAGCATTTTAAATAATATAAAATAGAATCTATAAATTGACTGCTGACTTTGTCCTTCTAACATGTAGCCATCCATCTAGTCTACCTTATGCTTGTCCGTTCTCTTGGTTTTGTACACGATATACACACACGCTGCTGCCTGAATGCTTTGTCCAGTGTTTCACTAGACATTTTGGCCGAGAGAGAATGTCCTGATCTTCGTTCAGGCATGTGATAATAGGAGTATGCATTAAAATGGTAGGGATTTGATTTGAGAGGAATTTTTTAAAAATCGGTAAAAATACTATATATAATTTAAGAAGTTAGAATAAATTATCCCTCTTTTCAATAAGCAAATTATATGAGCAAGACAGATGATAGTTCTTACTCCATTGTTGTTTTGATCAAATCTCAGGGGATGATTAAATCTACTGAAATTCATCAAATTTATCATTTATCTGAAAGATGACCTTTTCTAAACTACCTAGTGCACTTAATCCATTATACGAAGGCACACTATTCTGGGAGGAGAGGATTTCCATTCTTCTAACATTACCCTTCTTGCAATCAATGCTATTCTCAGGGGAATTTTTGTTTCGTGGACTAGATGTTCTTTGTAAATTCTCAACATGACCTAATATAAAAATCAATACATCTTTAGGTAAGTTCATTTCTATTATTAGATCTAGCTGTAACTTCACGCTAGTGTGTTTTGAAATATAAGCAGAGCCATACCACAGGGCATGGCCCTTTCCTGGTAATGTATTAAATTTTATTATGGTAAAAACCATTACAACAACAACACAATCCACCACACGTTTTTAAAAAAGCCTCTCTTTGCTTCAGCTGATTGCCAACAGCGTTTGTGCTTTAATGATCTCATTACATTATTAGCTTCCATTAAGTTAAAAATGCTTTTGCCCCGGTTATGTCTCTGAGTGGCGGGTCCCTGACAACAAAACACAAGGTTTCTGGTTCAGAAAGAGCTCACAGAAACACGGTGCCACTCAGAGAGAGCAGGGGTGGACAGTTTCAAGGGGAGCGCCCAGCAAAAGGACCGCAATGGGTATGCACAGCGTTAGCTAAAAGACAAATTCGTGTGCACTATTTAATCAAGAACTGACCATCACCTCTGCATTTTGTGTATTTCTGAAGGATCCTGCCCAAATGAAGGAAAAAGTGCATTTGAGGTCTGCTTTATTTTACTTCACTTCTGACCGAGGAGGTGATTAATTATCCTGTGCCTTGGTTGGTTTTTCTAGCCATTATAATTACAGCATTCCAGCACAAGGAAAGAATTTTGTCACTCTTTGAAGTGGTTGCAAAAGAATTTGCCACGAACTATAATTTTTTCTAGAATCTAGAGTACACAGAACACATCAGTGATTGCATTTTCTATTGATCTTACTCTCCCCACAGAGCACACCTTTCATACGCCTCGCGTATATTAGAAGCTTTGTGGGTTTCTATTGATCACCCATGTTTTTAATTATCCATGGAAAAATCTCACTTTCATACGCTAGACTTTTTAATTAAGTGCTTGATTGAAATAGTCATCCTATGTTTTAAAAGATTAGCATAATCAGAAAAGAGACTCTTTGGAAGCAAAACTATTATTACAGGTACCCAGGGAAGTGTGTGCTGGCTAGTTTACAGAGATTCTTGAAACCGGATTGTGCTGTCAGTCTGAAGGATGCTCTTCAGCTGAGAGGGGAACGTACCAGAGAGGCAATTATAGGACAGAAGTTTGACTTTCAAAGCTTCCTGGTGAAATCTCAATATTTAGCTTGAGCTATTTCCAGAATGTTAGACATGGTCAAAATAATTGCATATAAAAATAGACTTTAAAGACAAGTAGGTATCTCTTGGGTTATCCACCAATTTTGGTAATAAGAATGTCCGTATCCCTTGATTAGCACTGATTACAGTTTTAGGCTGCTTCTCAGTAGAGTACATAATTTTCTCATTGGCTAGTGCTCTTGTTGTTACAATTTTGTACAATTGTTCATCTTAAGGTTTAAAAGTACAGGTACACAATATGTACTTTAAAATTCAGCTCACTGCTAAGTGCGTTGAGTTGCTTGTTCGCATTTAATATTCTAAATTGTTAACTGTAAGAACACTGTGAGCAACCTAGCCCTAATGTAAAACATTTGAGTGAGATGTAGTTCGATTTTTCTCCCCTTTCTTTCCCCTCCAACATGGCTGCCGAGATGAGCTGTCACGGGATGGTGAGTCTCTACATGGGGATGTGGAGTGAAAATGGAAATAGAACTCTGTCCCGTTTTCAAAGTTCTCTTGGACCATTGGCTTCCTTTTCTAAGACTTAATGGGATCGCTGTGAGCAGGAATTGACTGTATGGCATGAGGCAGTAGTGATGAAAGTAACCGTATCTTCTGTGAATCCTGTCCGAGCGATGGATGCATCACAACATGAAGCCAGTAACCATGATCTTCATGAACAAACACGTTGACCATTGGAAAAAACCCAAGCATATAGCATCCAATTTACAGTATATTAAAGTTATAATGACCCACACTTGCTACCACTTTTTTTTAAACACCTGATCGTGATGCTTTCTGGGGGGATTCAGATGTTAAATCATAGATTTTCAATGTGTTGATTTACTCTTCCAAACGCTGCCGCATTAACAGCGTATGGCAGAGTCTTCTAAAACTTAAAACAGTCGGCTCATATCATAGTCATCAGAGACAATGGATAGTAAAATTTATTCCAAATTGAGAAAGTATGCAAGGTGGAAGACAGTAACTGATCACGATCCAAGACTTTCATCAGTGGAAAGAACCGATCCATTGGCATTAGGGATGAGGGGTTTAATTCTTTCTGCCCATTGCCTGTGAGGGACTGTGGGAAGCACTTCATTATTTGGGGTCTCTATGACAAAAATGGCCAACTATAAAGAGTTTTCAGGTGTTTTTCTATCACAACACTATTTTTTATTAGGTATCCACCTAACTATGAAAACACAACCTAAAACAATTCTGAGAGTTAGTCTTCTTTACTCAATGTCTATCCTATACTCTTTATAGATGTATTTTAAAAATAAGGAGAGAAGACAAAGATGAACATTAATGTTCTTCAGTTATATATCCTCATGTGTCAGCTAATTTTTTTTTAACATTTTAAAAGCATTTTCCATCAGGATTCCTCAATTTAGCACCTTTTCTACAAAGAGGATGAATTGTATGCTAATCAAATTTCTTTGCTCAATTCCTAGACAAAAGTCTTACCTTTTCAATAACAAGTTTTCCTAATCCTGGTTTGTGATTGCAGGAAGGTCTCTGTAAGGATTTATCTTGTGATGCATGCCAGTCCTATGTGCCCTTTTCTTGAACCCATCGGAATTGTGACTTTTCTTTGAACTCTGGCTGCTTGGTGCTCCTGACCTTGTTGCTCATTTATAACTTGGGTGCCATTTATCACTCCCAGACTTAGAGATATTGTTGTGGAAAGAGACTGAATGCAATCATTCATGCCCTCGCCGTGTTCTGGTGGTGCCTTCTAGCTTCCTTCCTTACAGGATAACTGATAGGGAGAGATTAGTGACAAAGCTGCGATTCTATTGAGGGGTTGGGATGTAACTGTACCATAAACCATGAAGTGAGACTCAAGAGACTCGAGATAACCAGAGTGCTGTGATGGAGCTGCAGCAGCCACAGTCAATCGTGTCAATATGTATTTTGTGATGGTTTGTAGCCTGCCAGTAAAATATTAGCTACCTGTAGAAAATAGCATTTAAAAGTATAGTATTGACTTTATTAAATAGCTTCTGCAATTTCAGAGCTTAAGAGAAATATTGATTTTTGCTTTTGAAAATACATGCAGTCATTCGGTGTCATTAGGAAATCTTGTTTTTGATTTGTTTCTCATTGAACCATAGATGTTTTAACTCTCTAAAACTTTCTGTTAGTTTCTCCTACACTACTTCATATTTTGAAACTGAACCTTTTATGTCTGTGTGAAACTTTCAAAGTAGAAATGCACTTATTGATCTGATATTTTATTTGCCTAAGTGTGGGAGGAATTAAAGTCATCGTATTTTTTATAGAACTATCATTTCAGTGGCCTTGTGCCGTTATCAGCAATTTCATCAGTTATTTTGTGGGAGGAGGTTGTCCAGATAAAGAAGCACTTAGACAACGAGTGAATATTAATTCAGTGTACCAAAGAAAGCTAATTAAGTACACCAAATTAAATGTTTTTATTGCAGACTTTATCATATCTTGAAAATGCCTTTGGCTTTACTTCTCTCTGGTCTGGATTAACACAAATCCCACTGCCAACTCAGGGTGACACTATATAGGGTTTCTGAGACTATAAGTCTTTAAAGAAGCAGGCAGCCTCATGTTTCTACTGCAGGGTGGCTGGTGGATTTGAAATTCTCACCTTGTGGTTAGCAGCGTAGTGCTTAATCTAATGCACCACTAGGGCTCTATAATCTAGAACCATAGTCCACTGCATTTTCCAAATGAGTTGTCTATTGAATGTCAAATTTCCTGGATCATTCGGAAAGTCGACTGTTGATAGTCATTTATTATGAACCAATACTCATGCCTCGATATATACTAGAGACATTTGGGTGGTAATATCAAAGAACAGGAGATTTTCATTGAAGATGTTTTCAGAAAATGCAGGATACTTTAAAAGATATATATTCACTCTGGTTTGAAGAATATAAAGGGATGAAATTTAGGATTTCTGGATTTTTTTTCAGTAAGGAAAATAGTCACTAATTTTTAAAACAATCTTTTTCTATAATTTGTAGCAATAAACCTGATAGCTTTTGTCACAATTGTATAGATAGATAAACTGAATTTCATAAATGTATCAATTAATTTATCGCTATAAGTATGCTTCTTGGGGTTAATCCATTTTTCAAAAGCCTCACAGTCCTAACAGGCAGAAGTTTCACATCAGGTGGGATGAATTCAGGGGCTGTACTTCCAAACTTTTCATGATCTTTACACCATAGTACCAGTTGCAAATCATGAGCTTGCTGCTACAGGTATTTGGACTTTATTTTCATATTTATAAAAATGACAGGACTCTAAGTCACATCCAGTTTTATGCTTAAAGCCTATATTATTCCCTAACCTAACTAAACATTAAAGATTTCATGAAAAGGTTTTACATCCATGTATCAGTAAAATATATACCAGATATCCATTAAAAAGCTATGTAAAATTATACAAATATATTCTAGGAATAAATAAATAATTATGATGGCTGGCCTTTATAGAAATCTCCAAGGACTCAGGGTGAGTTATGGAATCAAGGGAGGCATTCAGCTCTGCATTTATTAATGTACTTAGGGCCAATGTAAATGCATGGTTTAATTTAAACAGTGAGAATTCTTGAACACAGACTGAGCTTGTAAAGAGGGCATATAGCCTGTGTGCCTTCTTGTGCCTGTCTTCTTCTATCAGATGAAAGAGTTGATTCTGGAGTCTGAACCTACAGCCAGGTGGAAGCAAAGAGAATCTGAACATCAAAAAAGATCTCCAATATGCCTCAATCATTATCTCATCTGAAGAAAACATATAATTAATAGCTTTCATTCAAATGACCAAATTAATTTTAATTGTTATTTCCCTTCGTACAGTTAAAATTGTGTTTAAGCTATATATGAAGACCAGAGTTTCTTTTTCCTATTTTACAATTTTTGGATTTTCCTACAGTAAGGCAAATAGTTGCTAATACTTTTTAAACATGCCCTTTTCCTATCGCATATATTTGCTACAGTCCCAATTTTACAGATGGATAAACTGAACTACATGGGTGTATTTGTTAATTTACCTCTCAAAACATTTTTCCTCAAATATCTTTTCCACCAGATTATGACAAGCTCTTTTAAAATCACCATGCCATCTGCTTATTATTAGCTATGAAGACAATTTTATACACTGTGTTTTCTGTTATTTGTATTATTTATTACTATGGAATTGAAATATATATATATATGCTTGCTGTATTAAGCCAGGTTGACTAGAGAAACAAATTCAGAGACATTCATATGTATAAGAGAGAACTTTACATCAAAGAGTAATTGTATATTAAGAAAATAACCCAGCTCAATCCAGATGGAGTTCATAAGTCTGGTATTAGCCAATATGTCGTATACTAGTTTATAAAACTCTCTTCACACTCACACGGCCAAATGAAATAATGCAGAATGCTGCAGGGTCACTGGTCGGTGGGTGAAAGTGTTGTGGATCCAATGGCTGTGGATGCATCACAGAACTGGCGCAGGTCTTGGCCGCATGGCTCACTTAGGTCTCAGCATGGCTACACGTGGCTTGTAAACAGGAAGGTGACGCAGAGAGACAGGGTGGCTCACCTCTAAGGAGAAAGAGAGGAAGTTCCCAGAATCCTCATAAGAAGGCAATGCCTAAAAGGAGACAACAATGGGCTATGGCCTGATTGACAGGCTAGACTCTAAACCTACACTTATTTATCAAATTGACATGAAATCATGTAACTACCACACTTGCTTTCAGAGATTTCTTAAACTATCACACTAAAAATGATTCTTAAGTAATATATATATTTCCCCCTTCACTTTGTACCATAATATTGTGATATCTTCCCTCTATTTTTTTCTATACTGAGAATCGGTGGTAAAATATATGCCTTTTTGGACGACAGTAATTTTCCTTTCTCACTTCACTGTCGTAGACAATGCTTCACTCCACTTCAGAAGGGAAAACTGAAAATGGAATCTGTATTTTGAGGAGCTATTTGCTCAGTCAGGTTGCTATAGGGTAACTGGGTTACAATAGGAATAGGATAACTCTCAGAAAGATTAATATTTTTATTGCTATTATGAAATAATAGACTTCAGATATTTTTTGAAGTAAGTTTTTACTTCATATTTAACAGAATGATTATTGAAAATATGATCTTTGAAAAAAGTGGTTACTTCATCATTATTTTTCCCATGTTCTCTCTTAATCCCTTGATCTTTAGTCATTTTCTTCAGTTTCTTTCATTTTCCTTCAGTTGCTCTATGGTGAAAATTTTTATTGTCAGTTTCTGTGCATACAATGAACTCTTCCAAAATCACTTTTGTTGACTTCATGAAATCCCACATGTTGTGCAAAATTTGCATTTTCACTTAGCCATCAATTTATTTTGTCAGATTTTTATAACTTCCGACAAGATTGAGAGACTGATTTTACTTGATGGTCAGGGACAAAAGTTGATATCAGATATCCGATGGGAAAAATGTTTGAATGAACTGTCAGTTTGCAAGTCACAATTTTACAGTGAGTGTATTCAAATGATGTGGCGTAGTGGCTGTGATGGGTCCGAAAGTAAACATGCAGGTGTCAGAGACAATTTTTGTGTCACATTGCCTTCTTAAGAAATAGCTTCTTTGTAAACGCTGTAGTTTGTTCCCCAGATTTGAATTATTGGGGGCATTCAGCAGACATTTATTTCATCACAATGTAGGAGGCCAGATGTCCAAATCAACATGAAGGCTCTCGGGGAAGTTTCTTTCTGTGTCAGCTCCAGTGGAAGACTCTCATCTCTTTTCCTCCCGAGTCTTTGGAGCTTTCTCTGTGTTTGCATGTCTTTCTTAACTCATTTCTCCTCTGTTGCTTTTTAAAATGCTCATTTATATCTCATAAGAGATGGCCTCAAATTATACCCTGCATGAATCATTAACAATGACCACTCCTTCATTAAGTGGATTAGAACTGCAAGCAAAGAGGTTAGGATTAATAACACATACTTTGTGGGGACTCAGTCCATATCATTCCGCTCTTTGGCTCCTGGCCCCTGAAATTCATATCCTTGTTACATGTAACATTGACACCGAACACATCATCCCCAAAGCCTTAAATCAATCCTTAGTCCAAAATCTAATCTTCTGAGTCATTTAAATCATACTCTATCTGGGGGTAAAATTCCTCTTTTGGGTGAACTTGTTAAATTTAGAGTCTAAGTTGTCTATTTCCACAGTAAAATAGGCACGAGCTAGACAGTTCCATTTCAAATAGGAGAAATTGGGTGAAAAGCCAGGACACTAGATACAAAGCAAATCCATAATTCCGCAGAATATGATAATTTAGATTAATTATCATGGTTTGAGAATAATGCTGTGTAACTGGATCTTTCTGGGTCATGGTCCTGCCCTCTGAATTCATGGTGGAGAGCTCTCGGCTTGGGGTTCAGCTCTGGCTGTCAGGCCCTCCGGATAGGAACTCTGCTCCTTGGGCTTTCCATGGCTTCCTTCCCCTAATCCTTCTGAAGGGCCACGATATACTCTGCCTAGGAAGGCCCTGTGGTGCTACCTTTGGGGCCTGGCAGTCCTGGTCTTTCAGATGTAATGGTCTCTCTATGACCCTGGCACGCCTCAATGGGACATCATACTCTGGAATCAAGTTGGTGAAGAGCTAACTCTTTGAAACCTAGGCGTCTATGGCCTCACCCTTTGAGACCTACAATTCCTTTCCTTTAACCTTGAGCCAGTCCTGAGTCCTGTGCTCCTTTCAGGAATTGTGCTGATCTTTGAGGATGGTGATCTTCTTTTCCTGGAGGACAACAGAGGCAGCTCCTTCAGCCTGCTTCCTACCTGTAGAATTCCAAGAGGCAGTCTGTATTCATTCAGCTCATTCATGCTCTAACCCCTTCGAACAAAGCTGATGAGTTTTCTGCTGTGCTAGAATTTACAACAATTATTTGGGGGGCACATAATGCTCATGACACTATGTCTCAATGAAATGTTTTCTTTCTCTTTAGATAAAGTGGTAAAAAAAAAGTGAGCTCCCTAGAAAGACATTGCAAACCGTAGTAAGACATTTATCTCCATGACAGATTTGTTTAAAATCTAATTGTTTTCATCTAAAAGCCAAATATCAACCAGATGACTCCAGTGACCCTTTCTTTCTTAAAAAAAGTGAAGAAATTTATTGATATTCATATTTCTTCACCACACTTTGCTATATAGCATCTTATAGTGTATGGATCTTCAGTTATCTCTTCATGAGAGCAAGTATCACATACAGCTATGTTTAAGAACTAATTGTTCTTGAATAGGGTTTCAATTAATGCAAGATCAAAATCCATTCATATATCTAATATATGATATATATAGATATATGATATATCTATAGATATTAGATATATGAATGGGTTATATGAATATAGATATATGAATAGAATATATATATATAATCTCCCTGGCTCACTTTGGGTAGCTTTGACTTCTAAATCCAATGACTTTCATATCCATAACCTTGGTATAGTAGTCATCTGATTCTTCTTAAATGAGGGTATTTCAGCCTTGAATCCAAGGGATTCTTCAGTCCCTTTAATCTGCTAAAGGTGTGTTTAAGGTAAAGTTCAATTCCCTTAGTTGGGTTTCCAAATCAGATCCTTCTGGTATGGTCTATGAACAGGGTTATGTATCTTGAAAACACAGACTCTAAAGTCCCAGTTGTCTCTAGTATGTGACTTGGGTCATCAAGGACTAGCCAGAAACTAGGTCAAAAGTGCCCAGTTGGGAACATAAGACTGGGCATATTTTCCCCTTGGGGGTCTATATAAATAATGTTAAGCATTTTTTCAATGGCAAGTTGCTATTCCTGCCTTATTCACCAACAAAGTAAACCATCTTTTCTGAAGCAGACATGTCCCTTGACCAACTCTGGACTTGAATTTCCATTGAAGTTCACTGAGCACCCTTGTCGAAGTGGTGGGACAATGTGATATGTGATGGGTCTTCTCCCTCTCGCCACAGCATGGGAAACGGACCCCTGCTGAGGTGAGGACACCTCTGTTGGAGTGGTTATTAAGATGTACAAATAAGGGGGTAATAAATATATGGATCACGAACATGAGGCAGGAACCCAACCTCATTGCTTGGGAGACCAGAATAGAAAATTATCTGAGCTGAGAAGAGATGCTTGCCTTTGTCTTGGTGTTTATCCTTATTGCAGTGTTTTCATACATATTTTTCCTACTAACTTCACTGAGCATAATGGTCTAGCCATATCATGAAGTGTTTTGTGGGTCATTTCTGTTTTATAGGGATGCATAGAATATCAGAGATTTTTTAATCCATTCTTCTCCTGATGGGCATTTGGGCTGTTGCCAGTTTCTGGCTGTTGGGAACTGTGCTACAATGAACATGGTAGAGCAGATGTTTGTCAGAGTTCTGTCTGTTACCATTTTGGAGTATTTACAGAGCAGAGGTATTTCTGGGTCATTTGTTATTTCTCTTTCCAGTCATTGTAGGTAGTGCCATATCACTTTCTAGAATGACTGTACATGTTTACAAGCCCACCAGTTATGTATAAGGATTAAACCTCTCCACATCCTCTCCAGCATTTGTTGTTTCATGTTTGTTTGTTTTATTATAATTATCATCATTTTAATTAGGCTATCATTGTGGGTGTAAGGGGATAACTCATAGCAGTTTTGACTTACATCTCCAAAATGTGTAGTGATCGTGTCTTTACATTTGTGTGTTAGCCATTTGAATGCCAATTTTGGTGAGCTGCCTATTCATATCTTCATTGGCTTATTTGGCCTTTTTCTTATTGCAGAGCTGCAGAGTTCCACAGGTTTCCAGTGAGTAGTAATCAATGCAGAAAGCTGTTGTCCTTGATTTTCATTAGTAAGGGCTTCCAGTCCCCTTCACTCTCAGCAAGCAGTGTCGCGTCATTTGCGTATCACGGGTTATTAAGAAAATTGATAGGAAGCATATTCTAATCATAACTAAAACAGGAACTAATTGGGAGGAAGAAGTCATTCTCAAAGAGGCATTGTAATTAATAGAGAGTTGTTAATGATTAAAAAGGAAAGATTCAAATGAATGCACTGGAGAAGTTAAATTTATTGTTGATTAGACATGACTATTACCTTTCTTAAGGGAAGCAGGAAACTCTTGATGACTCCAAAGCAACCAAGATACCTGGGCAAACTGGTTAGCACATGTTTTCAATTCAAACGTATGTGAACTAATCACTGTAGGAAAAATTTCAATGACTGAAATCCTATTTATGTGAAGGAAGTTTGATAAAGTTATGCTACAGTGTGATAATAACCCTAAACAATTTGTAATATTAAAAAATTAATTGTGAAGTTGAAAATATTAATTGATTACCAATAATAAAAACACACTTTAGTAAACTAGAGAAATGTTTGATTTGTCTGGTTTTATTATTTTTGGTGGTATTTTCATTTTAATTTTTAATATTTACATTTTATTTATTTACTTACTAATCATTTTATTGGGGGCTTGTACAACTCTTATCACAATCCATACAGCCATCCATCTCATCAAACACATTTGTACATTTGTTGCCATCATAATTTTCAAAACATTTTCTTTCTACTTGAGCCTTTGATATCAGCGTTTCAGTTTCCCCCCTCACTTCCCTAGCCTCACTCATGAACCCTTGATAATTTATAAATTATTATTATTTTTTCATGTCTTACACTGGCCGATGTCTCCCTTAGCCCACTTTTCTGTTGTTTGTCCCCCTGGGACGGGGTTATATGTAGATCATTGTGATCGGTTCCCCATTTCTCCCCTCACCTTCCACTTCCCCTCCAGGTATGGCTACCCTCAATATTGGTACAGAGGGGTTTATCTCTCTTGGATTCCTTGTCTTTCCAGCTCTTAACTATACTCATGTACATGCTCTGGTATAGCCAGATTTTTAAGGTAGAATTGGGGTCATAATATTGGGGGGGAGTAAGCATTAAGGGACTAGAGGAAAATTGAATGTTTCATTGGTGCCATACTGCACCCTGACTGGCTCATCTCTGTCCTGCGGCCCTTCTGTAAGGGGATGTCCAGTTGCCTACAGATGGGCTTTGGGTCTGCACTCCACACTCCCAAGCATTCACATGGATAATATTTTTATTCTGGGTCTTTGATCCTATCGACACCTCATGATCACACAGGTTGGTGTGCTTCTTCCATGTGGGCTTTGTTGCTTCTAGCTAGATGGCTGCTTGTTTATCTTCAAGCCTTTAAGACCCCAGACACTATATCATTTGATTGCCGGACACCATCTGCTCTCTTCACCACATTTGCTTATGTACCTGCTTTGTCTTCAGTGATGGTGTCGGGAAGGTGAGCATCATGGGATGCCAGGCTAATAGAACAAAGTGTTCTTGGTTGAGGGAGTACTTGAATAGAGTCTAATGTTCATCTGTTACCTTACTATTAAATCTATAAATATATGTACATAGATCTCTTTCCCTATCATTATATATAAATATATTTACATATATACATGCTTTTATTTAGACCTGTATAAATGCTCTTTGCCTCCTAGCTCTTTCTTCTATTTCCTTTTACTTTCCTCTTGTCCCAAGATCATGTTCAGCCTTCATTTGTGTTTCAGTAATTCCTGTCGGTTACATTGCCCTTGATCAAGCCCTACCAGGCCTCCTACACCCTCCTCACCATTGATTTTAGATCATTTGTTGTTCCCTTGTCCCTGGGTTTGTTCAAATCCACTTCCTTTCCCTTGCCTTCTCTTCTCCCATGTTAAATTTTCATTTTAATACATGGTATAATAAGTGAACTTTTAAGTCAACTGAATTTTATGGAAAATGAAATGTCAAATAAATGAGAAGGTCAGCTAAATGTCTCAACTTAAAGATGTAATGACAAGAGATTACCCTGATCCTGCAGTCTTCTGTAAAGAGAATGAGGTCTCAAAATAAAACTTGCTATGAATCGATTCAGAAGTCTGCATCATACGGGGATAATTATTAACAGTGGCGGTCATCAGGGTCATATTTCCTGGGTACTGCTTTCATAATTTGTCCACAAGTAAAATTGCCTCTGCTACTTCTGTTGCTCTCAAAAGAATTGTCACTTCACTTGGAAGCTAGTATTGCCTTACCCAGTCCAGCATTCTCTGGCTTTCACTGTCAGCAGCTCGAAACTATGACACGTGAGATGCACCATCACAGCCTGCGTTGTCAGCTATGAAGTTTGCCAACAATTCCAGTACTCTAGCCTAAGATTCCAAGGGTGCAAGAGCTTCTTAGCCAAGTATTCTACTGGCAAGTTGCATAATGGCACGATTCATCAGCCTCTCAGAACAACCTCCTCCATGAATGACTGTAGAATACTTCACCGTCTGGGCGGGAACACAAAGAGCACCGTGAAGCGATCTTTCTGCTTCATCCAACAGTTCTTCTGCAGCACCACATACAGTCCTGGTGTAAGCCTCACCAAGGGCTACCTCAGGAAAACGGATGAGTTTTTCTTCCCTTATCATGCCTTCCTCCGTACGTTTGCAGTTTCCATGTTTCACTAATTCTGGATGATCCAATGTAGAAGCAATTTCACCACCTGTGACAAGCACTAGACCTTTGATGACTGGAAAACCGACACCCTCAATAGCTATGAGACCAGCAGCACAGAGAGCTGTTCAGGGTATTTATCCGTTAGTCTCATGTTAAGAAGGCAGTCCATTACTTGTTTAAGAATCTGTTTTCTTTCATTTTTCCTTTTCTACATGTTCAATTTCTGCAAACTTTTCAGTAGAATCAACTTTTACCCTGGGACCAAATATCTTTATGGCGCCCATATCCATTCCAGTATTTTAAATAAAGATTTCAGCAATCTAAATATGCTTTTGTTGGTTTATCCGTTTTAAAAAATCTGAAAGAAAATCTGCATTCAAATAGGAATCTGTCAGTCTTCCTCCTAGCTTCTTGATGGCATGAGTTGCCGTCAGATGACTGGAGCCTTTCAGTCTGAGAACAGCTTCCACAGCTCTCTCAGTAAAGTGATCTTCGTGATGCACAAGGAGCTCGGAGGATCATGTTGTTCTGCAATGTTCATTATGTGTTGATGGGAATTCATTTCATTAGAACCGTGATCTACTGCTGAATTCAACGGCTTCTGTAGCTGCCTTTGTAGCTTCTCTCCAACCACTCAAGTAACTGCTTCTTTTAATAATACTGCTCCTGAATGAGTAAGAGCGATAGTGCCGCCATGAACTTCATCCTCTTGAGCCCTTGACATATTAGTTAATACTTGAGGTGCTGGCTTGTCAGCACCAAGGTTTTGAAGAATGCTCCATCATTGGTCGCCATAAGGAGGCATCTTGTCCTCTGCTTAAAACAATCTTGCCAATGCCTTTGGGTCCCAAAGTGCTCCAGTAACAGTGGCCAATTCTCCAATAAGAGTGACACCAAGGACACGCGAGCAGTCTCTCTCTTCATCAGCCCCAGCCTGAATGCATGAACAGGAGCATGAGAAAGGGACAGCGTGTTTCTAAGGCGTTTTCTGCTCAAACTCATCACACACAGCTTGCCCGAGTGACCAGGAGCGGAGAGGGTGCTGGAAGTGATGCCACATGCTCACATCTTGTAACATTTTGTAATCCTTGTGACTAGTTTCCTCATTATAAACATTCAAAGGTGTGCCAACATTTGTATTTGTACCATCATATTCTTTTTCTTCAAAAAGAAAAAGGAAGGTTTCTCAAATTGAGTAATTTTCTGGTCCTACAATTATGTGTGCTAATGGAAGAAATGATGAAGTAAAAAAAAAGCTTAATGGAAGAATTTTAAGAAGACAAAAGACATATGATAATGAAATGTTCAAATACTTGGAAGTAGAAAACCAGCAAGGAAGACCACTCTCAGCATATTGTAACTGAAAGAACTGGAGGAAAATATTAAGCTTCAGGTTGCCATATTGAAAGATTCTATGGACAAAATATTCAATGATGCAGGAAGCTTCCAAAGAAGATGGAGGAAGGAATACACAGAATCACTGACATGAAGAGAACTAGTTGACATTCAACCATTATAAGAATGTGTCCATGAACAAATGATTCTGAAGGAATGCATGCAAGCTGCTCTGGAGGCAATAGCAAAACACAGGCCGCAGGAATGGATGGGACGCCAATTGAAATGCTTCCCCAAACAGATGGAGCACACGGCGAACTCACTCAGCTATACCGGGCAATTCAGAAGACCGGCCAACTGACTGAAAGAAATCCATATTTGTACCTATTCCAAATAAAGGTGACCCTAGAAAATACAGAAATTATCCAACAACATCTTTAATATCCCAGAGAAGTACAATTTTGCTGAGGTTCATTGAACAATAGTTGCAGCAGTACCTTATCAGAGAGCTTCCAAAATTCAAGTCAGATTCAGAAGAGTTTGCAGAACAAGGATGTTATTACGGATGTGAAGTGGACCTTGGCTGAAAGCAGAAAACACCAGAAAGATATTGAATTATTCCAAGTGGCCTAGAGAAACAAACCAGTGACGCTCATCTATATATTAGAGAGAACTTTATTTTAAGAAGCAAGTTCACCTAAAAAAAGGTGCCTTGGCCTAGCCCAGCTCAACTCATAGGTCTGATGCTGGCCAGGCTCCCTTCAGACTCATGTAGCTGTAGGCTGATGACATATCAAGATGAAGCAGGAAACAGGAAGATCACTGGCTGGTGCATGCAGAGTCAGGTAGATCTAATGTTGTTGGAAGCATGGCATAGCACCTACATCTTTCAAGGTTGGGAAGCCCACATGGGCTCTCTCCTAGAGTCAGACACAGAGTCCAAGAGAAATCTCAGTGGGGAGGAAGGTGATGGAACGTACAAGAATCAATCATCTCTGATTGATCTTGCTTGCTTGCTTGATCTGATTGATAAGTACACAAGGCCATACCAACAAGGAGGTGTCATTAAGCTTCCACTTGATTGACAGATTAGACTCCACCCCTAGCCAGGAATATAATCCACAGATGTTTATAATAATCCACAGATGACATAATCCACAGATGTTTATTTGTGTTGTATTGACTCTGCAAAGGTACTTGACTGTGTGGATTATAAGCCTTGAGAAGAATGGGGATTCCAGAACTCTCCATTGTGCTCATCCAGAACCTGTACATAGACCAAGAGGTAGCTGTTCAAGCAGAACCAGGGAATAATCTATGGCCTAAGACCAAGAATGCTGTACAACAGGGTTATATCCTCTCACCATACTTATTCAATTTGCACGTTGAGCAAATAATCAGAGAAGCTGGACTACAGAAAGAAGAATGCGATATTGGATTGGAGGAGGCTTATTAACAACCTGTCATATGCAGATGACACAACCTATTTGCTGAAAACAAGGAAGTCTTGAAGCACTTGTGGATGACGCTCAAGGACTGCAACTTTCAATATGGATTGCAAACTAATGTAAAGAAAAGGCAAATCCTCAAACCTGGGCCAATAGTAACCTCCTGATAAATGAAGAAAACATTGAAGCTGTCATGGATTTCATCATGCTTGCCTCCACAATCAATGCTCATGGAAATAGCAGTCAAGATATCAAACTGTGCATTGCATTGGGTAAATTTTCTACACAAGATCTTTTTAAAGTGTTGAAAAACAAGGATATTACTTTGAGGACTAAAGTGCACCTGACCCAAGCCATGGTATTTTCAATTGCCTCATGTGCATATGAAATTTGGACATTGAATAAGGATAACTGAAGAAGAATCAATCCATTTGAATTATTATACTGGTAAGGAGTATTGAAATTACCGAATAATATTGAAATATTAAAATAATATCAAACATTTAAAATATTAATTAAAATAATATTAAATATCAAAATATGGAAGAAGTACAGCCAGAATATGCCTTAGAAGTGACCCCGGCAAGACTTTGTTTTCCCTACTTTGGACAGGTTTTCAGGAGAGACCAATCCCTAGAAAAGAAGATCATGCTTGGTAAAGTGGAATAGCAGGGGAAAAGAGGAAGACATTCAAGGAGATGGATTGACACAGTGGCTCCAACAATGGGCCCAAATAGAAAAACAATTGGGAGTTGTTGCCGGACCAGGCAGTGTTTCTGCTGAACATATGATTGCTTTGATCAGAACTCACTGGACAGCATTTAACAAAACAATACAAACCTCCATCATCTTGCATAGAACACATTTCATACTTTCATACTTCAGCAAGCATTCATTTTATTTTTATTTTGCTTGTTAGTATGCTTATTGCTTATGGAAGGCAGCACAAATCTTTGCTTTATTAATCATTTTATTGGGGGCTCATACAATTCTTCTCACAATCCATCCATCCATCCTTTGTGTCAAGCACCTTTGTACATTTGTGGTCATTCTAATTCTCAAAACATTTGCTTTCTACTTGAGACTTTGATATCAGCTCTTTATTTCCCCCCTCCCTCCCTGCTCCCCAGTCCCTCATGAATCCTTGATAATTTATAAATTATTATTTTGTCATGTCTTCCACTGTCCAATGTCTCCCTTCACCCACTTTTCTGTTGTCTATCCCCCAGGGAGGAGGTTATATTTAGATCCTTGTAATCAGTTCCTCCTTTCTACCCTACCTTCCCTCCACCCTCCATGTATCACCACTCTCACCACTGGTCCTGAAGGGATCATCTGCCCTGGATTCCCTGTGTTTCCAGTTGCTATCTGTACCAATGTACATCCTCTGGTCTATCCAGATTTGTAAGGTAGAATTGGGACCATGATAGTAAGGGGAGGAAGCATTTAAGAACTAGAGGGAAGTTGTATGCTTCATTGTTGGTACTTTGCACCCTGACTGGATCATCTCCTCCCCATGACCATTCTGTAAGGGGATGTCCAGTTGCCTACAGATGGGCTTTGGGTCTCCACTCTGCACTCACCCTCATTTACAATGATATGATTTTTGGTTCTTTGATGCCTGATACTTGATCTTTTCAGCACCTCGTTGTCACACAGGCTGGTGTGCTTTTTCCATGTGGGCTTTGTTGCTTCTGAGCTAGATGGCCGCTTGTTTACCTTCAAGCCTTTAAGACCCCAGATGCTATATCTTTTGATAGCTGGGCACCATCAGCTTTCTTCAATACATTTGCTTATGCACAAATTTGTCTTCAGTGATCATATAGTGAAGTGGTCACCACTGATATGATTTTTGTTCTTTGATGCCTAATTTCTGATCCCTTCTACACCTCGTGGTCACCCAGGCTGGTGTGCTTCTTCCACGTGTGTTTTGTTGCTTCTGAGCTAGATGGCTGCTTGTTTACCTGTAGGCTTTTAAGACCTCAGATGCTATATCTTTTGATAGCTTGGCACCAAAAGCTTTCTTCAACACATTTGCTTATACACACATTTGTCTTCAGTGATTGTGTCAGGAACGTGGACAGCAAAAATCTTAATTTTTAAAATCTTTGTGCCTACCCAGTGCCTGACACACAGTGGTAGAAGCTCCTACATAAGTGATTGTAGGATTGATGAGTGTCTGGCAACATGGAGAAAATCTATAGGGCTTATCTTAATCACCTATTTCCACTGTTAATACATTCATATTATTGAAGTAATCAGAAGTTATGATTAAAAGCTATTATGAAAGGGACTTCCAAAGTATGCAGAAAATTTTAATTAATAGATCATAGAAATCTCCAGGAACTTTTTGAAGTCCCTTCATTTGAAAGCAATGAATAATTTTGCAAAATTTGGAAAACATTTTGAGTAAGATATTACAGATAATTAAATATTCCAGGAAAAGCTAGGATCATTGGTCTTAGGATTTTTTTTAAACAATTTATTAGGGGCTCATACAACTCTTATCACAGTCCATACATATACATACATCAATTGTATAAAGCACATCCATACATTCCCTGCCCCAATCATTCTCAAAGCATTTGCTCTTCACTTAAGTCCTTTGCATCAGGTCCTCTTTTTTTTCACCTCCCTCCCCGCTCCCCCCTCCCTCATGTGCCCTTGGTAATTTATACATCGTTATTTTGTCATATCTTGCTCTATCCAGAGTCTCCCTTCCCCCTCTTCTCTTCCATCCCTCTCCCAGGGAGGAGGTCACATGTGGATCCTTGTAATCAGTTCCCCCTTTCCAACCCACTCACCCTCTACTCTCCCAGCATCACCCCTCACACCCTTGGTCCTGAAGGTATCATCCACCCTGGATTCCCTGTGCCTCCAGCCCTCGTATGTACAAGTGTACAACCTCTGCCCTATCCAGCCCTGCAAGGTAGAATTCGGATCATGGTAGTTGGGGGGAGGAAGCATCCAGGATCTGGGGGAAAGCTGTGTTCTTAATCGGTACTACCTCGCACCCTAATTAACCCATCTCCTCTCCTAAATCCCTCTATGAGGGGATCTCCATTGGCCGACACTTGGGCCTTGGGTCTCCACTCTGCACTTCCCCCTTCATTCTATATGGTATATATATATATATACATATATATATATATACATACACACACATATATACATATACACACATATATCTTTTTTTTTTTTTGCATGATGCCTTATACCTGGTCCCTTTGGCACCTCGTGATCGCACTGGCCGGTGTGCTTCTTCCATGTGGCCTACATCCTCTATCATTTGGGATTGAAAAAAAAATCTTTCTTGAAAGTAATAAAGATATTTGGAATGTGAAGGTAAATTTATATAAGAAAAGAGTTATAAATTTCAACTTTATTTTGACTTTGAGTGAAAATTTAAAATGAATGAAATTTTACTGATATATTTACTGAACTTAAGAGTATATTTAGATACAGGCATTATCAGGACTATAATTTATTTTCTATGCTTGACTATATAGAGAACATATAGATAAGGTAACTCAATACTTAAATTATGAAAGTGCAAGGAGAAAGTGATTTAATTTCTGTTGGTGATTAAACTAGAGAAGGGCAGTTTGCCCTTTTAGAAAACAACAAAAATATTTACTCTGCCATTTGTAGACCCCCCAATTAAAAACATTCACCCTAAATTATGTTGCTAAGCATGTATTTTTAACTGAACCTTTTTTTCTGCATCTAGTGACCCTCAATTTTTCACTTTATCTTTGTAAAATGTACAGTATTTACAATCACACTTGAGAACTGTAATGGAAACACTACTACATGGAAATGGAAATTTACCTTAAACATATTCTTTGCAGATTAAAGGAACTGTGTACTTAAGAATAAATACTTAAGAATAAATGCCCTAGTTTGTGCAGAAGCAGTGGACAAATATCTCCACATCGTAGACCTTGAGGCCACTGGGCTTTGTTCAAAATCTCTGTTGCTTTTGAGGTTTCTCAATAGTTGGCAACTTAAGTCTATCACATATTTGCCCCTTATTGTCATTTTCTTTGTCTTGTCTTTTCCTGTTTAAGATTTAGTTTTCCTTAAATTAGATTTTGGGATCTCTTTTATACCTCAAAACATAGGAATATCAAGAGATTACTTTCTTCTAAACATGAGTGTGAGTGAGGAAATGTGTTAAAGGACTTGAAGAGTGGAGGATTTCTGAGAGCTTCAGCTACATATGACTAGGGTCCAATAGAAACACTTCCATGATAGAGGATCAATTAATTCATTGGTGATTTTGAAAAGCCCAAAAAAGGTGTTTTAATGAAGTGGTGGTATGGGAAGAGCCTGAATGGAATAAGGACAATAGAAAATGAGAGGAGAAATTAGAAATAGTTGATAAAAACATTTTTTAAGAGATCTGCCAAGAAAATCAAAAGAAGTAGTGATGATATGGGTGTCTGCTTCGGAAATGCTTGTACTTTATCTATTTATTTTAAGGCAGATAAACATATAATGCTTCAATATTATGCTGACACTTCAGAAGGAAAAATTGCTGAGGTGGGGTTGGGGAAAATAACTTTCCACATGTTTAAATTTTTATTTGACTATAGTTTTTTTCCTTGAATACAAATGTGTAATATTTGACAGGTGGAAATAAATAGATCACAGTTCTCAGAATTCCTTGCCTGAAAAATTACCCGGGGATTAAAAGAAGCAACAACAAAAAAACCAGCACTCAAAGATCAGTGAGATTCTGTGAGCTATCTGATAAATTTTAAAAGCCTCCAAGATAGTTCTAATATAGAACCATAGATGAATACAAATTATAATATTGTATAGAATAACGAAGAAGGTAAAATACACCAGGACACATATAGATTCAAAATGTATGGGAAAATACATATTTAAAAGTCAATTTTTTCATGTACTTTTTGAAGTAACCTAGGTATGTATACACATACAGGGAGCTTTAAAAAGTTTGAGTATGTTTGTGTGTGTGTATGCGCGTATGTGTATGTGATTGTTCTAATATAAAATTTATTTTTTACTGGGAACCACAGTAAAAAGTTAGAAGCCATTCAAATAACTTGTGTTAAGTACTTGAAAAACTGTTCAAGATTATTTAAGCAGCGTCTTTAAGAAGCTCAACTAAGGACAGGCTCTGTGCCAGGGTCTGTGACTATATTCCTTATGAGGATTATTTGCTTAATTTTTTGTGGTAGCAGAATGTGGCCTTGTTAACATTTGCCATAGTGTTCATTCATATTAAGTACATCCACTCTGGCATGCATTCAGTTCACAGGATAAGCTTGCCCTCAAATAGAGGCGAAATGAGGAGAGATATTTTTAAATTCATACATAAGAGCCCTGTTTTCCATCCTGGGAGCAGCCTTTTACCTTATTATCCACATACTTTTATTCTTAAGACTTAGTTTAAATGTGATTTTTCTCACTAAAGCTTTCTTACCCATAGTCCAAGAAACACATCACTGCTAATGCAGACTTAACATGGAAATTTTGGGTGTGGTTTTACATTATTAAAAGGAATAGAAACCTTCTCTCTTTTTTAGGATGAAATGTTTTATTCTTGCCATTATTTTATTAAATCGTTTTAGTAGGGGCTCACACAACACTTATCACAATCCACACATACATCAATTGTGTAAAGCACATTTGTACATTCATTGCCCTCCTCATTCTCAAAATATTTGCTCTCCACTCAAGCCTCTGGCATCACGTCCTCATGTTTTCTACTCCCTCCCCACTCCCCCCTCCCTCATGAACCTTTGATAATTTATAAAGTGTTATTTTGTCATATCTTGCCCTGTCTGACATCTCCCTTCACCCACCTTTCCATTGTCCATCCCCCAGGGAGGAGGTCACATGTAGATCCTTGTTATCAGTTCTCCCCTTCACACCCACCCTCCCTCTACCCTCCCAGTATCGCCACTCACACCACTGGTCCGAAAGGGATCATCCGCCCTGGCTTCTCTGTGTTTCAGTTCTTATCTGAACCAGTGTACATCCTCTGGTCTAACCAGACTTGCAAGGTAGAATTGGGATCATGATAGTGGGGGTGGGGGGTGGGGTTGGAAGGAGGAAGCATTTAGGAGCTAGAGGAAAGTTGTATATTTCATCATTGCTATATTGCGCCCTGACTGGCTCATCTCTTCCCCAAGACCCTTCTGTAAGGGGGTATCCAGTGGCCTACAAGTGAGTTTTAAGTCTCCACTCTGCACCCTCCCCTCATTCACTATGTTAAGATTTTTTTGTTCTGATACCTGATCCCTTCAATACCTCATGTTCACACAGGCTGGTGTGCTTCTTCCATGTGGACTTTGTTGCTTCTGAGCTAGATGGCAGCTTGTTTACCTTCAATCCTTTAAGACCCCAGATGCTATATCTTTTGATAGCCCGGCACCATCAGCTTTCTTCACCACATTTGCTTATTCACCCTCTTTGCCTTCAGCGGTTGTGTCGGGAAGGTGAGCATCATAGAATGCCAATTTAATAGAAGCAAGTATTCTTGCATTGAGGGAGTACTTGAGTGGAGACCTAATGTCCTTCTGCTACCTTAATACTCAATCTATTAATATATGCACATAGATCTATTCCCCTATTCTCATATATAAATATATTTGAATATATACATGTGTTTATCTAGACCTCTATAAATGCCCTTTGCCTCCCAGCTCTTTCCTCTGTTTCCTTTGACTTCCCTCCTGTCCCACTATCATGCTCAGTCCCCACCAGGATTTCAGCAATTCCTCTTGGTTACATTACCCTTGATCATGCCCTATCTTTCTCTTTCAGTTAGTACTGTAGGAATATAAGTCAGAAATATTCTTTAAATTCTTATTTTACATTTAAGAAATCCAATTCAGAGTGTTGTATATATGAAAGATGGATTAAAAACTCCATATATCAAAATAATCACTTGATTATTTAAAAATCTGGCTTAGCAAGTCATCCAGAAGCTGTTGAAAATTTAGAGTAGAAGGACAAATGCGTACGTAGTCCACAAGGACCACACTACTTTCGTGAGGAAACCCTGAAGGTGTAGTGCTTGTCCTCTCCGCAGCTGGTGGAAAGAAGAGTGATGGAAATCAAAAGTCATATGGAAATCATTAGTCCGCGGGATGATTAGACTACTCAAGCATCAGTCTTTACCCCACCCCAACCCCAAGGCCAGAAGATCTAGCCTCTACCACCCGGGAACCCAGCTACCATGGGCAACTGCACTAGCTTAGGGTGGAAGACTCCTGCTTAGAGCAGACGATAATGCGAAAAAGAACTCAGAGGTATCAAAAAGACAGATACTGGTGGAACCCCGAAGAACATGGCCCTCCATCACCCTTCAGATCTGGAACTGAAGTCACACTGCCGTGGTTTCCTTGTCACCCAAATAATAGGTCTATGAGGGGAAAACAACACTAGGGAGGTCTGTCCTCCTCAGCAGGATCAGCCATTTGAAGTGAAAATGACAGGGTGTTCCTCAGGAAAAGAGTCAGCAGAGTTGGCAAAGGAGGAATGCAGGTGGGAGGCACAGGGAAGATTATAATCAGTGACAGGAGACAAAATCCAGATGAACCATTGTCTCGAAAACTGATTTACCCTGTACACCTTCGCCTGATTCACAATAAAAAGTTTTTTTATTAACATTTTATTAGGGACTCATACAACTCTTACCACAATCCATACATACATCAATTGTATAAAGCACATCTGTACATTCTTTGCCCTCAACATTTTCAAAACATTTGCTCTCCACTTAAGCCCTCTGCATCAAGTCCCCTTTTTTCCCCTCCCTCCCTGCTCCCCGCTCCCTCATGAGCCCTTGATAATTTATTAATTATTATTTTGTCATGTTTGTTTTTTTTAAAGGTGAATCACCACCACATAGAAACATTGAATGTTCCGAGTAGAAGGAGCTTAGGACAACTAAGGTAACTTCGTTTTCAGGGTTTGGACACTGTCCCTGTCGCATGGAGCTGTGGGCCTTGCGCATATCGAGGAGCTCAAGACAAAAGTGTTCTCGACTTCAGAGATTAGGTATATGGCTGAATGCTCAGAGTACATGCCTGACTCCTCATAAAACAAACACACAGTGTGAGAAGTTGCGTGGCTAAAGACTGGGAAGAAGGTAGGGTTGACCTGTATGATTTATTTATTATATTATGACTGAAAATGATGTAAGCAAAGGCCAATCTGAAAAACTTCCCCCAAAGGGTGCAAGAATAGGAGGAGGAGGTAGAAAGACTTCAAAAGGAACAAGGCAGCACCAAGAACTCAAGCAGAAGGGAAGCATCTTCAGGAAGTGGAAAAGCTAAGCATGCATTTGATCTCAGGGATCATGGTCAAAGGCATGCAGGGGCTTCCAGGGTTTTGCCCATCAAGAAAACACAAATAATATCATCGAAGAGAGCTGTTTAAAGTGCTAGCCTATGTACACTGGTACATATGAGGGTTGGAGGTACAGGGAATCCAGGGTGGATGATACCTTCAGGACCAAGGGTGTGAGGGACAATGCTGGGAGAGTGGAGGGTGAGTGGGTTGGAAAGGGGGAACTGATTACAAGGATCCACATGTGACCTCTTCCCTGGGAGAGGGACAGCAGAGAAGGGGGGAAGGGAGACTCCGGATAGGGCAAGATATGACAAAATAACGATGTATAAATTACCAAGGGCATATGAGGGAGGGGGGAATGGGGAGGGAGGGGGGAAAAAAAAGAGGACCTGATGCAAGGGGCTTAAGTGGAGAGCAAATGCCTTGAGAATGATTGGGGCAGGGAATGTATGGATGTGCTTTATACAATTGATGTATGTATATGTATGGATTGTGGTAAGAGTTGTATGAGTCCCTAATAAAATGTAAAAGAAGAAAAGAGAAAAAAATGATTAGGGCAAAGACTGTACAGATGTGCTTTATACAATTGATGTATGTATATGTATGAACTGTGAAAAGAATTGTATGAGCCCCAATAAATTGTTAAAATAAAAAAAAATAAAGTGCTAGCCTAAATGAGACTAGCAAAAAGTAGACAGACATCTAATTATGACTGGTGTGGGAAACAGACAAAGGAGTAAGTGCCTTTGGACAGGCAATATCTCTTGATCTTCATTCTCACTTTCCAAAGGACAAAAACTCAGATGATTTTAATTGAAAAGACAAAGGCAGTGACACTGCTATCAGTGCCAAAGAGATCTGCTGTACCCACATCCTCAGTCAGGTGCTTCCTCCTGACATCTCTATCCTAGTGTGGGCCCCTAGAGTCCATCTTCAGTGCTAAGTTCAGCTGTATTGAGCAGACATATAACCATTTTCCCTCATGCTGTTTAGATATTACACTTATGAATTATGCAGCTCAGAAGTATCTTGGCTCACTTGATTTCAGGAACCTGTGTAAAATGAATATAGCCAATGGAGTGGTTAATTTTCAGAGGACCATTCTGCCCACTAAAGTACAACTAATGAGCCAGAATCTGAGTGAGGAGAGATGGCCAGAAACCTTTCCAGTTATGTCCATTTGAAGTAATTGACCAGGCATTTCTTTGCCATCAAGTTCGCAGTTTGATGGCTATCCTATTTCTGATTGGTCAAGGTATGGAGAGACCAGAGATTATTGATGAGTTGCTGAACATATAGAGTTTGTCATACTGAGGTAGCTTGTGTGTTAGTTACTGTGATGCTGAAAGCCATGTCTTTGATATTTCAAATACCAGCAGGGTCACCCAAAGAGACCAGGCTTTAGCAGAGCTAAATCCAAGCCATACAACTATTATACACATGTATGCTCCAACCACTAAGACTAGTGATGAAGAAATTGAAGAATTCAACCAATCTTTTCAGTCTGAAATGGATTAAACATGCAATCAAGAGGCATTTATAACTATTGGCACTTCAAATGCAAAAGTTGAAAACAAAGAAGAAGATACACTAGTTGGAAAACATGGTCAACAAAGAAGAACACATATTACTAGTTGGAAAACATGGTCTCAATGTAGATCACAAGATATAATTTTTCAAGATGAATGATTTGTGCATCATAAATATGTTTTTCAACAACATATAAAGCAACTCTACACGTGGAATTCTCCAGATGGGATACACAGAAATCACATTGACTACTTCTGTCAGAATAGATAATTGAGAAGCTCAATATTAGCAGCTAACCCAGGTCAGGGGCTGACTTTACAACAGATTGTTAATTGCTCAGGTTGAAGTTGACGAAAAGGAAAACAAGTCCACAATAGCCAAAATATAACCTTGAGTATATCCTAACCTAAATTTGAGAATGCCTCAAGAAGAAATATATTGCATTAAACATTAATAGCGGAAGATGTGATGATGTGGGGAGGATAACATAAAGAACATCAAACAAGCACACATGCTCACATGCACTGCCATCAAGCTGATGCCAACTTATCATGACTTTATAGGACAGAGTAGAGCTTACTCCTTTGTGTTTCTATGCCTGTAACTGTTTAAAGGAGTCTACACCCCCGTCTTTCTCTCAGGGAGTGGCGGGTGGTTGTGAACTGCTGGCCTTGTGGTTAGCAGCTCAGCTTATAAACTCTACCCAACCACAGCTCCTCATGCATGATGCAAGTCAAAGGTCATCGAAAAGGCAGGCAAGAAAGGCATGGTCAAAATGGATGTTTCTGAAACGTGCTCTGACTCATACAGTAGCTGAGGCAAACAGACGAAATGATGAAGTCAAAGAGTTTAACAGAAAATGGCAAAGGGCAGCTCAAAGTTAGAAAACCAAAGAGGAAGCACACACTTAGCATGTCTTAAACGGAAAGAACTAAAGAAAAAATTCACGCCTCGAATTGCAACATTGAACAATTCGATGGAAAAAATATTGAATGATGCAGAAAGCATCAAAAGAAGATGGAAAGAATATACAGAGTCACTGGACCACAGAAGAAGTAGTCAATATTCAACAATTTCAAGAGGCAGCAAAGGAGCATGAACCAATGGTACTGAAAGAAGGAGTCCAAGCTTCACTGAAAGCACTAGCCAAAAACAAGGCTCCAGGAATTCGTGAAATACTGTGTTAGTCTGAATGACTGGAGAAACAAATGCAGAGACACTCATATGTGTGTAAGAGAGATTTATATCTAAGAGCAATTGAATATTGAGAAAACATCCCAGCCAAGTCCAGATCAAGTTCATAAGTCTGATATTAGTCCAAATGTTCGATACTGGTCTGTAAATTCCTCTTGAGACTCATGTAGCCACTTACAATGATGCTGTGTTAGACAGGAAAAATGCAGGAAGATCACAGGCCAGGGGTGAAAAATCCTGTGGATCCAGTGGTTGTGGAAGCGTCTCAGTGCTGGCATAAGTCTCCACATGGCTCCTCCACAGGAAGGTGAAGCAGAGAGAGTGTGTACAGGCCTCCAGTGAGCGATTTACCTTCATCTCACCTCTTAATGAGGTCATCAAGCTGCAACCTGATTGACAGGCTAAACTCCACCCCTACAATAATACCCTCGAGTTGACAGACGATTATGTAAGTATCACAAATACCAGTTGAAAAGGTTTAAGAAACTGTTGAAGCACTAGAAGTATTCAGGCCTCTATGCCAGATATTTACAAGACAACTAGTTGGCCAACTGACTGGAAGAGATCCGATTTGTACCTGTGTCATATTGGGTTGACACATCCATTGACACCCATATATGTATTAGAGAGAGATTTATACCAAGAACTAATTATATGTCAAGGAAGCACCATAGATTAGTCCAACTCAAGTCTATAAGTCCAATATTAGTCTATCAGTCCCTCTTCAGATTCACGCAGCCATGTGTACAGGTGGAGAATGCAGGAAGATCACAAGCCAATTAGTGCAGTCACGTGTATCTAACATCAGTGGAAACATGGCAAGCCACTGGTAACTCTCAGGGTGGCCACCAGTGTCCCAGCAAGCCAGAAGGTGGAGATATAGAGAGTGAAGGAGGATTTCAGGGTCCTCCTTGTGAGACAGTCACACCCTCAAGGAAGCACCAGCAAGCTATGACCTGATTGAAAGTTGGGATCACACACCAGATAGTTGCATGCATCTTTAAACTGACATGCAATTCATCCAACTGCCACAATACCCATTTCAAATAAAGATGAGCCAGTAGAGTATTTGAATTCTAGAACAATATCACTGATGTCACATGCAAGTGAAATTTTCGGAAGATCATCCGACAACAGTTGCGGCAGTACATTGACAAGTTGCTGCCAGAGGGTCAGACCAGATTCAGAAGAAGAGGTGGAACAAGGGATGTCATTGTTGATGTCAGATGGACCGTGACTTAAAGTGGAGAATACCAGAAATATATTTTATTTGTGTTGCATTAACTAGGCAAGGGATGTCATTGTTGATGTCAGATGGATCGTGACTTAAAGTAGAGAATACCAGAAATATATTTTACTTGTGTTGCATTAACTATGCCAAGGTGTTTGACTGTGTACATCATAATGAATAACCTAGAGAAAAATGGGAACTCCAGAACCCTTCATTGTGCTCATGAGGAACTTGTGCCTGAATCAAGAGGCAGCTGCGTGAACAGAACAAGGGCGTAGTGAATGGTTTAAGAGCAGGAATGTATGAGTCAGGGCTGTATCCTCTGCCCATGCCCATTCACTCTGCATGCTGAGCACATCGTCAGAGAAGCGGGGTTCTATGAGGAGGAATGCAGTCTCCAGACTGGAGGAAGGTTTATTAGCATCCTTCTATGAACAGACGATGCAGTTGTGTTCGCTGAAAGTGGGCCAGACTGGAAGCACTGGTTGGTGAAAAGCAAGGACGGCAACTTTCAGTATGGATTACAGTTCAGTGTGAAGAAAACCCAGACCCTCATAACTGGACCAGTAGGTGACACCGTGGTCAATGGAGAACAGATTGAAATTGCCAAAGATTTCCTCTTGCTTGGATCCATAACCAATACTCAGGGAAGCAGCAGTTAGGAGATGAAGGAGTACATTGCATTAAGTAAATCTGCTTCACAAAACCGCTTTGTTATTTATTTTGAGATTTTAAATAGAGAGGTTTATTGCAGTGGCCGTTGGTCACTGGATACACACGGACGCATCTGAATCACAAGGACACAAAGGCATGCTGGCTCAGCCCTCTGGCTGAGTGTTCTTGGGGGTATCAAGCCCCACGACTCCCTGATCTTTGGCTGATCCATCCTCTGATTCTTGGAAGAGGTCCCCATAGCAGAACACTGGCCAGCGAACCACAAAACCTCTTTAGAAAGTTGAAAAGCAAGCATATTACTTTGAGGATAAGGCGTGCCTGACCCGCACCATGGTATTTTCAGTGGTCTCGTATGCACGTGAAAGTTGAACCTTGAATAGTGAAGACTGCAAAAAGAAGTGTGCGCTTGTCTATGATGTTGGGGCAAACCACTGAAAGTGCCAGGGACTGCCACAGGAGCAAATGGATTTTTCTCAGAAGTATAGCCAGCACACTCCTTAGAGGCAAGGATGGGGAGACATTATCCCATGTCCCCGTGACCTGTTGTCAATACTTGTGCTGTATTAGGAGAGACCAGTTCCTGGAGAAGGACAGCATATTTTGTAAGGTAGCAGGACCGAGAAAAAGAGGAAGACCCTCGAGGGGATAGGTTGACACAGAAGCTGCGAAAATGGGTTCAAGCTTAGGAAGGGTTATGGGGATGGTGCAGGATGGCACAGTGTCTCATTTTCCTGTATCCAGGGGCACTTTGAGTCAGACCTGACTCCATGACATCTGAAAACACAGCAGCATTTTCTAATGCCATCTTTTACCCGTATGTAATGTTTGTGCTCTATTCCCTTTTGATTTTAGGGAACACAGATGCATTTGTATGATTCACCGAATCCCCAATAATCTCCAATAATTCACTTTGAGTGAGCACATCAAGCACCAGAGGTGATCTTTGACAAATTTGACTTGAAATTATCAATGGAATTATTTGTTTACATGTATCATTAACAATTTTAATACATTTTAACTTGCTATGAATGTGTTTAGTGTCCATGTTCTCAAAAATGCATGCAGAACATATCCCTTATGATGATAATCTTGGACCTTACAGATAAAATTAATGCCTTTAAAGGTACTATTTACCATTTTTTAAGTTCCAAACATATCATAAAGCCTGGCATCTTCTCAAGAGTTTCAGAAATAGACTACTTTCATGGACACAGCAGTCATCACCCTTCCACGTGTTGGCTTGGAAACAGTTAATGTTGTGTCCTCACACCCTTGCACCCTTGCACTACTCTATCATTTGCAGTAATATATGAAAGTAGAACAGTATCGCTACAAAATCATAGAAGTGCTCTATTTTTTAGAAGTTGGCAAAATGTGAAGCTCTTGTTTTTCAACATATCCTTAATCCGAGTGTCTATGATTCTGAAGGCAGTTTTCCATCTCTAACTTCTTCCTGCAGAATTTTACTCTCTTTAATATGTCTGTTTAGGTATTGGCAAGGGGTGTGAATATATGTGTTCCTTTCAAATGTTCTTTGGGCTTGGGGAACAAAAATATATCTGAAAATGCCAGATCAGGGCTGTAAAGTGGATGGAATAAAGTGTCCCAAGAAAATTCTCATGGGATAGCCCTTGCTACATTGGAAGCCTGAGCAGGTACCTTTCTATGATGAAAAAAAAATATTGACTGTTTTTGCTCAGCAATGCATTTTCCATTATCCCGAAACTTCTTCCTAATAGACTCCCAAGGGCATCCTGTGTCCTTCCAGCAAACAGATTACTCCTTTAGAATCCCCAAGATGATTCACCCTACACTGCAGAGCCTTGAAACTCTGTGAGCCATAACTTTTCTGGGTGAATATAAATAGCCCAGCAGATCCCCTCAGAAGCCATGATTTTGGTTATAGCTTCGTCTCAATATAGTATTGGTAAAGACTCCACAAAATTGTCTTCCAGCTAGCTTAACAGACTGACTGAGAGACCGGCTCTTTGAGTTATGCTTTGATGTTCATTCAGATGAAAGCATTCTGCGGTCACAAGGTTTATTTAAAATGAAATGTCAAGCAGAGTGAGATCCCAACTTCAGTAGCTATTGTGTCAATGGCATTTTTACTTTAACCAATATGTGGTCCAGCCAGTTTCTTTGTGGAAGTTGAAAGTGTTCTGCCTTTTGACTCAATGTTTTGATGTCTTCTCAACCCTCCCCAGACAGTTGATGCGTCTAAAACTGTTGTTTTATGGCGGATGACGTACCTGTACATTTGTGGCAATGGTTCAGTGATACGGGAAAATCTTTGCTTGAGTTTTGTTCAAAATCTGATATGAACCCTGACCTTAAAATAATTTTTTCCTATGCCATAAAAAGTATCCTTTTTTGTTTTTTTTTTGCGGGGGGGGGCGGGGAAGCATCCTGGCTGGACTAAGATAGGTATGTTGCTGAGAGAGCTTGTCTGCAACCATCCCCTGATCACAGAGACCTGTTTAAACATGCTTCATGTCTAATAAACCTATGTATGTGCATGAACTGGAATGCTAGTGGTGATTTAAAAACATTTACCCTGGTAGCACTATGTTTGTAAAAGATATAAAATAAATTTTATTTTATTAGTGAGGGGGAACTTTGAGTAGTGGTAATATTTTAAGTGCTATTTCATTTTCATTTTTGCTTAGACATGTCATTTAAATAATCCAATATTTAGTTAATTGAGAACAAAGATGATATATGCACATTCTTCTTCAGAAATTATATTTTAAGTTACCCAAAGGCTTTGTCACCGCTATCTCGGGCTGACATAACAGAAATGCCACAGTGGCTGGTTGGACAGTTTTCTCATAGTCGAGCAAGTTAGAAACCCACATTCAGAGCAGTGGAGAAAATCCTGTCCCTTCCACTGCAACTTCCTGATGTCTTGGAGATCTCTGTGCCTCCTAGCATCTCATTTTAATTCATTTTTTCTTGACTGGATTGTTTAGTCTCCTTTATGAGCTTAAAAGAAATTAATTCAAGATATACCCAACACCTAATTCTCCCTCATTAACATAACAAGGACAACTCATTACCAAATTAGACTTATAGGCAAAGGTATAGAAGTAAGGATTTATATTATATGCTTTCTCTAACTTATCACATATCTCTTGATATAGGTGGTGGGCTTGCTAAAGCCACTGCCCTTGAGTTGATTCTGACTGAGGGTAATGCTAAATAGAATTTCTGAGACTGCAAATCTTTATGGAAGGAGATAGCCTCATCTGTCTCCTGCAGAGGGGTAGGTGAATTTGTATGCCAACTTTGCAGTTGGCAGCATTACAGTTACAGGACATTACAGACAACGACACCGTTCCCTCACAATCGTATGAACCATCAGGAGCCTCCAGCCTGTCAGCTGACCTACATATGTCTGATTTTAGAATACCCACGGTTGTGCGAGCTAACCCCTTGAGGCAAATCTCTCATCTTCTGTGTGTGCACATCCCCATTCATGAGTGACACTACTTTATATCTCTAGAGAACTTGGAGATGATATATTCTATATGAATGCTTTTATCTGAAAATAAATATATATAACTCCTATTTAATGTCATTATTGACAGTAGAATGTGTATTTAAATGATAAATAAGCAGGGGCTGCTCGAAATTCTTTAAAAATACATATATGTGGTTTTAAAAATTTTTGAATATCATTGTACACCCACGTCACAGATATTCAGAATGCCACTTTGAAATGAATTACTAACCGGTACTACATGAATATGTTTTCTGTTCATTGTTGTAGTGTGGATGATATAAGCCGTGTCTTATAAATCTGCACTTATTTAAATTAACTTTTAGAGATCACCTTGTAAAAACATTCTCGAGGCTATAACCAAATGACTAATGCAAAAATAAATGATGTGTAGTTCTAAGAATCTCTAAAACAGGTGACATAGGGAGCCAATGAACTAGTGCAATTTCTCAAAAACTCACATTCTGGAAAATCTTCAAATCAGCATTAACAAGAACTTGACCAGACTGGACGGTGAGATTACTAATGATTCATTTATTGGGAACGTGTGAGGCCAAACCAATTAGAAAGCTTTGCTGGAGTGTGATGAGTGATATCAGCAGCAACACTGGAGGCTAGAAAACAGGAGATTCTTATCTGTAAATCTTGAGGAAAAATAGTGGTTACCTGTGATAGTTAGGTTTAGTGTGCCAACCTGGCCAATGAACACACGTGGGATTAATTGAAGGGTAGAGAGTAAATGGCTCAGCGAGCCTCAGTTCTCAGTCTCTTGCTCTCTGATGGTCAGACCAGTGTGCGGCTGCTTTAGCTAGTCCTCAGGGATGTCTCCCAGGAAGTGAGCCTTGCCACTTCCTGGGAGACATCCCTGAGGAGAAGCCATATAGACCTACCCTAATGCAGCCCTGGATGCTGAAGCAATCATGTTGAGAACCCTGCCAGCGCTGAGATGCTTACAACACCACTGGATCCACAGGACTTCCCACCCACTGGCCTGTGATCATCTTGCATTTGGCATCCTTGCAGGTGTTTTGTGAGTTTGAGGAGGACTTTGTAGATCGGTGTCAGACATATGGGCTAATGTCAGACATATGGGCTTGGACTGGACTGGGTGGGTATGTTTTCTTAATGCACATTACCATCTATGTAAAACTCTCTCTTATAAACATATAAGTTTCCGTGGATTTGTTTCTCTAGTTTACCCAGACTAGCACATTAACTGAGGACTCACTATCACTGAATTTTTAAGAAGAGGGCAAAATTAAAAAGTTTTTACAGGAAAATAAAACTGAAGAGTTTCCCCACCAACCAACATACACTAACAGACACATTTCAATGGGAATGTCAGTGATGTAAGAAGAAATGGTGAGCAAATAAAATAGAAAATGTCCAGTAAGTCTAAGCAGGCATCTATTATATAAAATAGCTGGAACATGTTTTGTTTGTTTGTTTTTAATTTGTGGGGCCAAAGTTAAGACAAGTAAATAGAGGACTAGAGAACATAAATTTTGAAAGTGTCTAATTAGAATGAAAGCGTTCTGAGTTTATTTAATTATTCAGGGTATTATTAACTTCAGTGTTTAAAGTAAATACAAATGCTCATTTTCCTGCTAGAGTAGACACAGAATGTGTAAGTACCAAGGGATAGAGGGGAAACATTTGAGTTTAAATGACTGATTTGACTATCATTAAACATGCAAAATTATAATACTGACAGTAGAGGGCAGGGTATCTCTGATACTATGCTAATTTTTAGAAGTAGTAAAAAGTATCTAATGTGGTCCCTGAAATTAAAAGTTTAATATAGTGAATCAGATATTAGAGATTTTAAAGATACTGAAAACATAATTTGTATTTTAATGCAGAGATCTTGATGTGATCTGTGAGATATTAATATCTAACTTCTTGACAAGACAATGTTTTATTTAGATGCCGTTGGTAATTAGAACTGACCTGTAGGGGTCCTTAGGCAAAATCTCTCCTAGTGTATATTACCAGCAAAGGCCACCAGGTAGTGTCAAATGATCAAAGTTTCGCTTAACGGCCAATCTCCTAACCACGTGTCCTTAGGGCTCCATTCAGTTTGCTAACATATTTTGAGAGTCTCTCTCTCTCTTTTAGAAAATAACATTGAATTTTCTTAGTTAGAAAGGAGAAAAAGAAAAATGGTGTGAATAGTGTTTTCTCAGTCTGTAGAGTATATACAATATAAAGTGTTTTCTAGATATGGTTCTCTGGTTATACCCTTCTCTGTCTTATAAAGAACTTAAAAATCCTTGGATTCTGAATTCCTTACAAAATGTCTGTGACTTAGTGTAGTCAGTAACTGTGTTGGCATTTAAGAAACATTTAGTTGCATATTTATTTCAATAAATAAGATCATTTATGTTGCCATCTTTTTGTTAATTACTCTAATTAAAGAACTGACTATTACTGGTCATTGAATTTTTCTTAGTTAAGTTAGACTAGATTAAATGGAGATTAAAAATTGAACCCAATATGTCAGTGACTAATGACAACAAGGGTTTATGTTTGACTCATGCCACATGGCCAAGTGAGACGGTCTAGACTCTGTGACATTTTGTTTTCACTCTGACCCCTAGGCTGATGGAAGCAGGATTTATTTATAATTCTTGTGACAAAGCATAGGGAAAAAAACGGAACAAAAACCAAACAGGGAAGAGTGCATAGATGTGCTAACAATTTCTGGCCGGAGAGGATTTGTTACTGCTACTCATTTTTATGGCTAAAACAGGTCAGCTAACCAAGGCTGCTGTCAGTGGAAGGGCAGCATGGTTTGGTAGGAGAGGTTTCCTTTTACCTACAGGAGGAGCAGATTCTATCCTGGACAATGTACCTTAAGAATAGCTCACATCTGTCCTTCTGTAGTACCTTCTTGCTTTGAGACTCAACAGATTTTAGGGACGTTTTAAATATAGACAGACTAGGAGGAATGGGATGGCAATGTAGTTGCAAATGATAAATCCAACAAGAACCTTATGGATCATATTTTCTGACCTTCAGCCGTTCTGTGCATGAGGGTTCTTCAAGCTGGGGCTGACTTATCAGCTAGCAATGATGCAACATTGGTAGAGTGAGAAATCCTCTCCCAGAGGTGGGCAAATGCATACTATCCAGAACACAGACCAAGAAAGTGTAATCACGATGTTTATTCAAAATCAAACCCAAACTTTAGTCAACTGTTTTTTATAAACTACTTTTAATAAATGCATTATATTCTATAAATGTCATTACTGTTTAGTGTTTAGTCCTAGAGAATTTAAAGAAGGCATTTAGAGTCAGATAAGCGAAATTTTTATTAATGATGTTATCTGGTATTGGTGACTACACATGCTAAGGAATCTGTTTTACAAAGTAAAATTGAAATAGGATTATGGGTTTACTTTTGTACAATGATGGGCTAGTAGAGATTGTGTCTTCTGAGTCTCTTCTATATGTTTCTGGGAAATATTAGAACTCTGAAAATAGGGAAAGAAAACATTAAGACAATATATTTTCCTTTTAAAAATAGATTATGTCTTTGATGAATATCTTCAGGTAGCATTCTGAATTTTACCAGGAACTTTCATGAATTTGTATGTCTAGGTTTCACCATAACCCTGTTAAACTAACAGCCGGTGGAGCTGACATTTTCCTATGGAAGATATACAGGTAGACACTCCAGACTCAGGGACCTGTGACTGGTCTGTGCTAACACCAAGATTGAAAGTGTCCATTTTATGACCTCTCTCTTGCCCACAGCTCATGAAACTTTGGAATTATTGTAGAAGCTTGTGGAATAAGGATATAACTCTCAAATAAATTAAAGAATTGATACCTAAAATAAAACAACTAACACACTTATTATAATATATTTATTTTTCTATAAGTAATTTGAAAAAATGTTTAACACAAAAATTTGTTTGCCTCCTACTTTGAATTTTAAACAGTTTTAAATGGATACAGCTATGTCATGTAATATTATGACCCTCATAAGGCAGGTTGATAAAATGAAAATAATTTTGAAATTAAGAAAATCTATATGATTTTTAAACTAAATGTTTATGTAGTACAGAAAATGAGAGAGCAAAAACTCATTTCTCTATTTAAAAATTTCCATTTTAGAGGGCTAAGTATTGCGTGAAACTCTGATTTGCACATCTGTTTTGAAATAATGTTATTAAAGCCACATTTTGTTAAGGATGATAGACCTTGTTTATGCTCGTGGGCCATCCAAGTTTTCTGCATACTAAGTTATACTTCATCTTAACTGGTTAGCTTCTTTAGAAAAGAACTGTATAGAGAGCCAAAGGGATTATTTACAAATAGTTGTGCCTTGACTATATCTTACTTTGTAAAAGAACTCCTTTTACCCTTATTCTAGATGGGTGAAATTAGCCAAGGTCCTCCGAGTTCTGTCTGTCAGGATTCTAATTATAAAACAAGAGTAACAGTAGTGTCTACGGACGTGGTCATTGTACGGATTGCATGAGTTACTCTATAAAAGCAGCCGAGTGTTTTGTGGACAGCGAGTGTAGCATGAATTCTAGCTACTTATAAAACCATCATCCTATCGAGAAAATATAAAGGGCATCGTTTTCTCCTCACTGAAGAATTTATAAGTCAAATCTCTAATTAGAATGATCTCGGGTTATAGTTGGTCCCGGCTCTGAATTCTATTTTTCATTCTTTCTTTTCTGCTGAGCCTTTTTATAATTTTGTATCTGTGTCCCACATAATTCTAGCTTAAGACAAGCCTGCTCCAGAGTGTCACTTCTGTTAGCAGGTCCTTTCTTAATATTTGGAGTGGGAGTGTGGGGGGTGTGTGGAATCTCCATTTCTACATCTGGAATTGCTCAAAGGTCACTGTATGTTGTGTCTTTATTAATGGTTTGTTCCCCTTGGAATGCTTTCCAAAATGCCTGCATGCAGTGAATTTTATCTGGGGAATTGTTTTCCTCTCTGTTTTCAGGGAGTCAACAGTTTTGCTCTTTGTTTTCTCAGAAGAAATGAAAAGGTTTTATCCTGATTTCTATAAGGCATAAAGAATTTATGTGAAAGCAACATCTTTGTTGGGCAAAAATATTTAGTCCAACAACTTGAGACATTATTATTGGAAAAATTTAGAACTTTCTGTTTGATAATTTTATGTCCAAGATCAAATGAACTTACAAAACATTTAAAAACGAACTTCTTCATCTTTGTGAATTCCAAAATTTTAAAAGTACATTAGCTTCCAGATATACATATGTATGAATCTTAGAAATTTTAATAAAAATAGAAGAGGATAAGGGAATTTTAATAAGCCACTCTAATCCTTTTTCCCAGTCGGAGCATTATCTGCTGGCGTGCATATCAATGATGTAAATACATTTACACCATTGGTATGCTTTATTTTATTCTATACTTGAAATTGTCTTATGCATATTTTACCATATCGTTCTTAGCTGAATAGTCAGTGCACAGTCTGTGGAAGTATCATAATTGATTTAATCTATTCCATTGAGCAGGACAATTTACATAAATAGTTGCTACTTATCTAGAGGATAATTTGTAAATATACAGCAAAATATTAAATTTAGGGTGGAAAATTTCATGTCGAGGAATTTATTCTAAGGAAATGACATTGCAAGTTCACTCCGATGTGCACACTGGGCTGTTCATGTCGCAGCAGAGATTGTGACAGTGGGGAACATTTTGCAGTCAAATGCATTTTGCATAAATAAATTATGGTGTATATTTCTAATGGAATGCAATATGATGAACAGTGAAGGAGGTCATCTTATTTATGTACATAGAAATCATCTGTGTTTTTGTCATGTAGAGGAAACTCCCCAAATAGTTAAAGATCCTGCCAGAGTTAACACACACATATCTAATACTATAAAAATCTGGAAGAATATATTTCATCATGCCAACTACAGTTACCTCTAAGTCCTGGCATCATGGGCGATTGCCCCTTTAAGAGTTTTTCTTTGTAACATTTGACAAGTGATGCATGCATGAATTACTTTTCTCACAGGGAAAGAAAACAAGCATACTTTCCAAAAGAAAAGATAAGCTATTAGGTTTGAGACGTCCCAGATCTGTGCTTCAGTTTATTGACAATAGTTGAGAGGGTGTTTGAAATGGTGCCGCACAATGGAGGTGACTATTTCAGAACCCCAGGATGCTGTCATTAGTCTATTTCCAATTCAGAGTTGCTCTGGGAGCTTCTTTCAATGGCAGGATTTTGAGTCCACATACAGGTGGGGCTGCAGGCTCTCTCAGATGGGGTGGAGTCCCAGAGCTAAAAGCGTATACTTGATCTGGTTTATCCAGAGACCCACAGCGTATCTCAATCCATGGATAAAGGAAAGAGCAGAAGTGGTGATTGAGTAGAAACTTCAGGTTGGCAATATTAAGGAACCCTAGGACTAACTAATAAAAAGGTTGTGACACTTTTCATTTCTAGGAAATAAAAATACACATCCTACTATTATGACCATCTGCAGTGACTGCCGCTTGGTGCTGTTAGGTGCCATCTAGTCGGTCGCCACTCATAGCAACCCGGTGCCCAACATAACAAAGCATGACCCCGTTCTGTGTCTTCCTCACAACTGTGGCTGAGCCCATGGTAGCACCCACTGTGCCAATCCATGAGTCATCGAGGGCCTTCCTCTTTTCTGCTGCCTTTCCGCTTTACCAAGAATGATGTTCTTCCTTAGGGGTTGGTCTTTCCTGGCAAAATGCCCAAAGCATGGAAGTTGAAGCGTGCCATCTTTGCCTCTAAGGAACCCTATGTATAGAGAATGTTTTCAGGAATTGATTTTCAATTAGGGTTTTAAAGATCAAACGAAAGGCTCACTTTTAGAAACAGTTGTCACAGTAGTTATGGAGTCATTTGATGTCCAGAACACTGGGGAAGTTTGTGCAAATAGGCTTGTTTTCATGGCAGCCATGAAACATTTCAGAACCTTACAGGGGGGAATAGAATTCCTTTGTTTAGTTTGTATTTCTTTGACTGTTTGTGGGATTGAATGTTGTTTTCCTACTTTACTGACCAGTTTATTCTTTTTTTTTAGTTTTGTTTTAATTTCTGTTACAGCTGTTTGCAAGGGTAATTTTTTACAGGATATAGGCTAAGTTTTATTGGCACAACAAAGTCATTTATGTGTATTTATATAGTCTATAGGCACTTTCTATGATAATAGCAAAGTTCAGTAATCGTGAAAGCAACTGTATAGCCAGAGATACCTAACATCTACATAATTTGCCAACTTCTACCCTGTGTTAGAGGCCAAGTGTTGCACAATGTATAATGCTTTTATTACATGATCTATTTGTCTCATAGAAGGGAGCCTGATGGTATAGTGGAAGGTAAGTGCTTGTCTACTCTGTGAAAGGTGGGCAGATTGAACCCACCATGCTCTTAGGTGAGGAAGATGCTGCAGTCAGCTCCCGTAAAGATTGACAGCCTGGATAGCTCCTGGAGAGTTCTACACTTCCCTGTTGGGTTGCTATGAGTCAGACTCAACTGCCATTGCATCTCACTGCTGGTCTTCATCCTTTCTGCTGACCCTCTCTACCAATTGTCGTGTCTTTTTCTAGGGACTGATCTCTCCTGATAGCATCTCTAAAGTATGTGAGCTGGGTCCCGCATCCCAGCTTGTAAGGAATAATTTGACTATCCGTGCTCTAAGACTTAATGGTTTGTTCTCCTAGCAGCAATAGGTTCGGTCCGTTTACTCAGATGGACTACCACCATCTTTCTGACATGCAGGAGCATGGGCCTGTTTGTTAGTAGGTCACCTCTCTCTAATTAAAATGCTTATTGCCCAAATTCTTGGCCTGGATGTTCAGGGATAACTATTTTGATAATGTTTTAGAAGATTTCTATGGGACTTTGATATCCTAGCTGTGCTAGAACCTTGAAATTAGAAAGCAGTGCCTTATGTAGACTTCTAATGTATCTTTAGTAAATTGCATTCATTCTGTTTTATAACATTTAAAATCTTTCCTGTATAGTTTTACAGTGTTTGAGCTTATCATTTATCCTTTCCCATTATATCTATTTTCTTTCCCTACTTCTTACTATTTCTTGCTAATGACTTTCAATAATCTGTTTTGCATGTGGTAACATTAATTCTGAGGTGTTTCCCTCCTTTGTTAAGAGGTAATGAAATTATTACATAGCTCTCCTATAAGCATTATTAGTTACTAGACCTTTGTATTATGGAATAAATGGAAATAAATAGCGTAAACTCCCATTCATATGTATAATATCTCCTTATGCTTTTTTGACAAACGTTTTTCATTGTGCCAATCAAACTCTGACTTAATTGTCTTTCCATATTGTGTTCCTTCTCAAACAGCATTCCCTACTTTTTCATCTAGGTTCCACAATCCATTGGAGTGGCCATGCAGAACTCACATGAATAATCATATTCATGTAGGAATTATTAAGGAAGTTAACAGGTTGCAGTGCATGTGAGAAATGCTCAGGATACATGAATAATCATATTCATGTAGGAGTTACTAAGGAAGTTAACAGGTTGCAGTGCAGGTGAGAAATGCTCAGGATACAGTTGTTCAGGAATGACATGTTACAATGTTCTCTCAGGGCTACTTATAAATGCCCAAAGGCTGTATCACTGTGCTGTAAACCTCAAACCGAAGACCTTCAACCAAATTCAGTGCCTGGAAGCACCCTAATCTAGTAAACCTCAACTTAAGGCACTCAGCTCTATCTCCATGGGTGATCAAGTCTAGCTTTCCCAGATAAGTTCCCAGAGCTAACTCCACAGCCAGCTTCCTGCCCCAGGGACTCAATTTTACTGGCTCTATGGTCTGGGATATCTACCATTCTGCTTCCTAGTGTCCGGCCACCTCTGGCCGCTGGTCCATATTGCTGTTCCTCTGATGTCACATATGTCCCTGGATCAAGGAGGTTCCCTGAAAAGGAATCTCCTGATCTTGCTGGCAGTGAGCGTTCCCTCCTGCTTCTGGAAGGGCTCATTTTACACCTAGTAAAGAGGCGATCACAAAGTATCCTATTAATAGTTACTCCGAGTAACTATTAATGTCTTCCTGCACCTTCTTACCCAGAGACTTTATTGTTTGGTGGGAGTTACAGAGACTTTGGATGGAAGAGCCACCTTCAGTGATTCAATGGCCCTGAATATGTTTATCTGAACATTAAAAGTTCATAACATACCACACCCACTAGCATAGAGTTGATTCCAACTTATAGTTCCCATGTGAGGTTTCTGATCCTGTAAATCTTTACAGAAGCAGGTAGTCTCATCTTTCCCAGAATTAAAAATATATAGTTATATATAAATTGCTCAAACCAACAGTACTCTCACTGAGTCAATGCTGATTCATATCAACCCCCAGTGGGTTTCTGAGACTGCAATTGATTAAAAGAGCATAAAACTCAGTCTTTCTCCCTCTGAGTTGATGCTGGTTTTGAACTGTTCACCATGCCGTGATCCCAGCCAATGCCTAACCACTATACCACCTAGTCCTCTCAATATCAGATTGTCCTGTGCTTTCTAAGCAAAACCAAACATTTCCTAATCTTCCTTGATGTTAGTAGAGAGAAAACTTTATGAGCTACTTAAATTTTGAGGCATTTATATGTGAATGTAATTTCCTATTGCTTTAGCACCCTGTAAATGTTCTAGGGAAAAAGGGGCCCAGATTCAAAGATGTTCTAGACTCTAGAGCGAAGCTTTTATTAAGCCTGAAGGAAGACTAATACAATCGTCTGGATGAGGGAGACTGTCGGCATGTTCTTATTACAGAGCCCCATGGAATTTGCTGTGTCAAAATGCTAGAACTCTTTATATATAATAAAGGTCAAAGACAATCATAACAAGATCAAGATCAGTGGCAGGTCACTTAATCACTCTCTTATATGAGATTATGAATATAGGCTCAGAACCATGATTGGGATAAGTACACAAGTGAGAGTTTAAAGGATTGCAAGATTGGTTCTGGGGCTTTGATTACCTGAGTACAAGGTGGTGGGGCTATGGCTCATGCTCACAGGGCCCCGAGTCATAGACACAAGGTAATTATAACACAATATCAAGATAAAAACTGTTTTGGCCTGGTCCAGACCATGCAGCCGCCTCCCCCAGCTCTACCGAAAGATAGCCTGCTGGACTGTGCGGCCCCTTCCCCCAGCTCTCAAGGCCAGAGCTGGACTGTGCAGTCCCTGCCTCCAGCATTCTAAGGAGCTTATCTCTCCGAGCCAGGTCTGTACAGCCCCTTCCCTCAGTGTTCCAGGACGATTTACTCACAGACCACATCCTGACTCAGCCCCTGCAACTACAGCACCAGAAGGTCTTCCTTCCCCTTGGCAGCACATATGTCCTTGGCTCAAGCCCTATCTACGTCCCACTGCTTCACCGACAGGCGCGATTTCCCTGACCTAACTCGTTGGGTCGCAGAACCTGCCTGGGGACTTAAGATGCCCCCATCCCTTTCTCTGCCCTCCCTTCCCTCCCAGGAGTCTTTTCCCTGCCTCACTAAAGCCGTCCTCAACTTCACATTTCTGGCAAAATTATCTCTCTGTTCTGCGTCTCCGTCTCCAAACTCTCATCTTGGTGCCGAAAGACCCGGACCGACAGGCGTGGCCTCTGTGCCGCCCTGGCAGGTGCACAGCCCTGTCCTCCGTTTTCAACCTCTCCAAAACCTTTCAGTTAAATTGGATAAGGTGTATCTGCTGGACTATTTTCAGTAAACTCTGGCAAGGTCATCCGTCTTTTGTGTAAGATCTTTCTACTTACTTGTTAACTCAGCTGACACTCTTTCTGAGGACAAACTGCCTCTTCTTGGGCTTGTTTTAGAGTCTGTGAATAACCCCATGGTAGAATTCAAATGGCCAGCTTCTGTTTTGAAACCAAGCAACGGACAGGTAGTGAGAGAACACGCAAGAGAGGGCAAAGAGGAATAATCCATGTGATGCAGTAGCAAACCATCTGCTAGACTTTTAGCATGCTATCACTTGAAAGACATCCCTCCAAATAAATTGTAGCTCCTAGGTCGGAAACTAGAAACAGTAATATTGTGGTTGTGAATGAAACCGAAGGTAATCATGCCAAACCAAGTGTCACTCAGTCAATTCTGACTCCTAACGACCTTACAGGACAGAGGAGAATTGTCCTCTTGGGTTTCCAGTGTGGTCAATCCTAACAAGAGGATGAAACTAGGTCCTTTTCTGCAGAAACTTAAGATAATCACCATCAACTTGAGAGAAACGGACATGGACTTGGGAAAACAATGTGCTATAGGAGATTTGAAAACGGTATTTAAAAGTACAGGTGTGCTACTGGCACATGCAGCTGACTGGAACCAATCGAGAAGAACTCTTATAAGGATCTGAGAGCAGTGGACTGCCTATGAAATCACACGCGTGGATTTGAGGGCTAGTATGAGGCTGAAATGACATTTGTGCACATGGCTTTACATGAGCAAGGGGAGGCTGAGAATGTGGTGCAGTTCCTGAGGAGAATTATTTTCAGATGCAGTCACAGAAGAAACTGGCAAATGAAGAGCCTATCAGAGGGGGAAGAGGGAAACCTCCAACGCGGTTGGGTCCCTTGACCTTGCACCCTGTCAACATCAGGAATTATAAGAGTTAAGTACAAATATTACCATTAGAGTTCCAGTTCATGCATCCACCAGTTTACTCTGAAAAGTGTATTTAAGCGCGTCTCTGTGATCAGTGGAGGGCTGGAGACGGGTTCTCTCAAAACCATGTTTGTCTGATTCTCCCTTAGGATGCCTTCAAAACACAGAGGCCCAGCTAGTCCAAAGAGTGGCTTCAAGGGGTATCAGCTGGGCCGGTTTATTCAAGGCAAAGAGATCAGGTCTCAAGAGATCAGGATTTAGGCACTCCAAAGGGACATCTTTAGAGAGTGTCTGAACAGATGCAGGTTAATCATACGCACTTATTATTAAAAAAAATAAGAAAATTGAAAGCTGAATTGGTGAGAAAAAGACCAGGAAAATTTACCAAGGGACCTATTTTTATCAGGACAGTTTGCCAGTTCATTCTCCAAGGATATCTCATGGGAATTTCATTTGGAAAACTTACCCTAATCATCTCGGTATGTCCTTGACCCTTCAGCCATCTTTTTGTTCCCCTCCCTTGAAGAACATTCAATAGGAAGATGACTGGCCCATCAAAGATGCAAAATAACTGCTGTCTTGCTGTGATAAAAATTGGAGAGCATGGGATTCTTCAGGGGCGGATTAGAGAGATGTAAATATAATCTTGAGAAGTATGAGAGGGTACCCCCTCCCTACTGGATTTAAAAAAACTTGGTAAATCTTTTTACAAAACATCCTTATCACTTTCAAAGTACTCTCCATTACATTGAACACATTTGTCAAATCTGCAATTCCATTCTTGGAAAGAGTTTTCAGACTCATCTGTTTGGGTGGCTGACACCACCTCCCTCATTTTTTCCATCATCTCTTCACTGTCATCAAATTGCTGTCCTTTCATGTACCTCTTCATTCGCAGAAACAGAAAGAAGTCCCACGTGGGGTGAGATCAGGTGAGTAAGGTGCATGGGGCAAGAGAGGCATGGTGTTTTTAGCCCAAACCTGACACACTGAGATGGCTTCGTGAGCTGGTGCATCTTTGTGTGTGTGTGTGTGTGTGCGTGTGTGTGTAAAATCCACTCCCCTGTTAGCTGGATAGACCACTGAAACAAGAATATAAAAACTAGTCAGAATAAAATGGTTTAATCTCAAGCAAGAGAAAGGTTGAAAGCTTCTATTAAGTAAATGTTGATCTTCTATAACTATAGTTCTTGCCTCCAAAATATACTCCTAACTCATGAGAGGCAAATCATTCTATTCTAAACACGTTCCATTTTTAACATTTTAACCACAACAAAAGACTAATAAACACCATATGTATATTTTTAGGACAATGTATTTTTTCCACTTATAACTACGGACAGATAGAAAGCTACAAAATATCTTAATTAGGTCTGTCTAAGTAAATTTATTTTTATCTTTGGGCATCAGGATAACTTGTTAAATATTTTATAAGAACCGGAATGAATAACAGTTTTTACGATAGGAAAATAAAGCATTCATTTGTTATTTTTGAACCTTGTAAAATAAGTGAACTCCAATATAAACTATATGCAAGTTTATTTGGTGATGAGTTAAAAATTTCTCTCCAAAATATGATTACATTGGAATATTTATCTTAGTACTTAATTATTTGCTGGTGCTGTGGAGAATAATGGCATTTTTAGATTTTTAAACCTCACTCTGTTGCAATGATCAATATACGTATTAGAAAACAAGCACTTTTCTACATGTGAAGTTCAGGGGCAAGGCTTACTCAGACATGATGAAGGGTGGAGTTTTGTGGGAAATGGATTATTATGACTGATGGAGAATCAACAGCAATGGACACGCAAGTGTTACAGGAACAAAGACAATCAAATGGTAGAGATTAAATGAAGACTGACAGTGCGGTGTTTTTTCTTCCAGGAAGGACTCACACACATCCCCACATATTGTTTTGGTTTTTATGAATTACTATTTTAAATTGTGCTGCATCATACAATACGGAGATTTTTGATAGTGTGGGGCTTTTCAAATGGTCACATTTGAAAATTGAAATTTGGACATGAAATTGCCTGAATTTTTGAAAGCTCGAACTCTCCTAAGCGTTTCAGGTTAATTTTCTAATGTTGCATCTTATTTTCTTATTTAAACTTGGTTCTTTTCTCTGGAGTGCAGTCTACCTTTTATCTCTTTCTCGAGGAGATCCACGCTGTGCACTCAATGTGCACAAATATAAAACAGGCTGAAATAAATAATCCACTCCAACATCCACTTGACATGAGTACTGCTTTTTATATTTTATAGAACAGGAAAGAAATCTGACTGTGCAGTCACTTCAGGACCATATAACACTTAGAGAAAATAAATAGCCCTCCAACCCCTAACTTCCAAATCCTACTGAGCTGGAGTTCTCTACCCATGGAACTTCATAGTGAATCATTGACTACTGAATTCATGGATACTACATTTACTATGGTAATACTTCATTTCTATGAAAATAATGTTTATAACAATTTTACAGTAGGATTCCCTTCATTGATTTTTATGAGAGTTTGTTTTGCTGCATTGGAATCTGAATATATATACATACCTTGATAATAAGGATAATATCAGCAAACTGAGACACTATTATTTTTATTCCTTACACATGCTAATTACAAGCCATTCATATGTGTTTTCTAGTGAGATAGAAGGAATCCGTCCTTCTCAAGGAGCTCAGTACATTCTCCATGAAATTATGTTGCACTGAGAATAACTGTATTTGGAGATGATTTAAATCAATTTCTTGACAACAGTAAAATTTAAGCTCTTAGGCTTTAATTCATGCAAACCCCTGATCTTTGAAATCAAAAAGCAAAATTATATCAAGAATAGGGAACAATATTTAATTTTAAAAAATATCCCAGACATTCAAATGAAAACAACGGACAAAGAAAATGAGTTAGCCTACTAGGAGAACACCACTGGAGATACTTTTAGGTAACCACAAAAAATGTTATGACAAAGCAATCAGATGGTTCAAGTACAAAATGAGATATTTTTGTATTCGATCTTCTGACACCCATTTATGCTGCTTACGGGAGCCGCTTGGGGAAGATAAGTCCTCTGCGTCTTTGTCCTTTGCTTGATAAGTGAGGGCATTTCTTAGTTTTTAAATGATTAATATAGTTTGATGGACATTTTATCTTTGCTCAAAAACCCAAAGAGAGTCTTTTAATGGATGAATCTGCACATTGAAAGCATAAATACAAATTAAAACCTCTCTTGGGACCAAACTTTTTCAGTTAGCTAACACAAACAGTTCTGACAAGTTGATTTATTTATTTCAAAACAAACAAGATAATCAGTGCCAATTGTACTTTGGATTATAGACACTATTTGGAATGATGAACAGAAAAATTATTTGATTTGTTAATCAAATCATTTGAGAGACTCAGAATATGCCATGTGTATTAGCATGACATTTTATGTATAAACATCAATGACTGATGATAAAATTTAACTAGAAGATGTCTTTGTGTGTCAAAAGTCCGCTTGGGTACCTTGACGCCAGTGCATGGAGTTCTTCCTGGGCTTTGGCAAAGGATCCCTGGTGGCACAGGGTTTACTCATTGGGCTGCTAAGGACAAGTCAGCAGTTCAAAGCTACCTCGCTCCTTCATGGGAGAAAGACCAGGCTTTCTACTCCCACAAAGAGTTACAGGGCCAGAAACCCACAGGGGCAGTTCTATCCTGTCTGGGAGGATCCCTAGGAATTGACATCGGCTCGATGGCAGTGACTTTGCTAATGATATTTCCTAATTACCCAAGTTGATGAAAAGGGTTTTTTTTAAGTACATTGCTTTAGAAAGTCTTTGAGAGTCTTTAGAATTCTCGTAAAAATAATTTAAAAATCAGTATACAGATAATAGGAGGAACATTAGAGGTTTCTCAGTTACTTAAGGAAGAGAGGTTTATATTACCATATATCACTGATGGATGACATTTTAGAATATGAAATTTAGTGGGCTTTCACTTGTGACAAGGATATTAATGGAGAGAGTAGTATTATTAGTAGTAAAAACTTGTACTGATTGCTTACTATGAACAAAACACCTGGTTAAATTAAGTCCTTGCTCTGATGAGGGAATTGGTTCCACTTTCATGTTTCTGATAAGGAAATTGAGGCTTAGACGGTGTGGGAGAAACAAGGAACTGATCACAATGATCTACATAGAACCCCCTCCCTGGGGGACGAACATCCTAAAAGTGGATGAAGGGAGACATTGGACAGTGCAAGACATGAACATTTTTAAAATAAATTATCAAGGATTCGTGAGGGAGAAGGGTAGGAGATAGAGGGGGAAAATGAGGAGCTGATACCAAGGGCTCAAGTAGAAAGCAAATGTTTTGAGAATGGTGATGGCAACCAATGTACAAATGTGCTCGACACAATGGCTGTAGGTATGGATTGTGATAAGAGTTGTACAAGCCCCCAATAAAATGATCTTTTTAAAAAGAAAGTTTGCTTGTCCAAGGTCACAAAGAGAGACGATAATGAAACTGAGATTGAAACATTACTCGACTTCTCTGTTATAGATCTTACCCAATGCAGAATTAGGCTGTCCTCACCTCTTATGATGTTTAGTAGTAAAGAAATAGAGTGAAACCCTAAAATGTTTAGAGGGGGTGGGTGATAGGGAGAGAAAGGGGATTTGGGGAGTAAATAATGAAGATGGGAGGGGGTAAGGAGCAATATAATGGAATGTGATTGTATAACTCATTTTCAAGGCGAATTAATCATGGTGGAGGGGAGGGGAGGATGTTCTAAAATTGATCTAGTCGCGCTTGTGCAATTCTCCTTGATACAATTGAGCAATTGAACTATTGAATTGTATGATATGTAAACGACATGCCAATAGAACTGTTGGGAAAAATTAACTACCTCATTCTTCAACCCTGCACATAGTTAATGCTGCCAAATTGATTGTGACTCACCTTGACTCTAAGACGGAGTAGATCTTCTCCATGGGGTTTCCATGGAGATCTCTTATTAAAAAAACATTTTCCTGGGAGCACTTACGGAGATCATAGCATTCTATAGTTCAGTCCCATCAATTGGAAAGCAGTTGGGCCACAGGGTTCAAGTTTAAAATGTACTTACTCTGTGACTCAGTGGTTTTACTTTGAAAACTGCATGCTGAAGAAGTAATAGTGCATGCACACTATAGTCATTATGCCATTGGCCTCGGTCAGAACAAACTGGGAATATATAATTGGTCTGTAGGGCCAGTGAATGATTGAATGTGGCTGTTTTTTAGCCAACGCTCTAAAACCCACCAAATAATCTTTTCCTGCATAGGTCTTGGGATGGCTTGCGATTATGTCAATTGGACACCGCTGGGTAGGGGTGGGGCCTGATGACACCTCCTTGGTTTTACAAGCCTTTTTGTGTAAGTGTGTGAGACACTGGGACCTCTCTATCTCTCTGGCCCTTTGCTTTCCTGCTTGTTGGGATGCTGACTGCCTCCAGATCTAGTGGGCTGTCTGACCCTGATAGCGGTTGATGTCAAACCATCTTCCCACCAATTTTGGATCTATTGGAACTTGCACCCATCAGGCTGTGATTGCCCGGCATCCTGTTTCAACTTTCTGGGTCACCTGCCTGCAGCTACATGAGTCAAAAGAGGCCCTCATTTGCATTGAACTTATACACTTGAATTACACTGGGCTGGGATACTTTCTTGATTTAAAATTATACATAAAGCTCTTTCTTGTACTTATATGAATGCCTCTGAATTTGTTTCTCTAGACAACATGGATGAACACAGGTTTGCTAAGATAGTGGGGGGAGATACTGACAGGATTCCCATGTGAGCAACTGCCAACAGGATTCCCCGGAGTGTCATCCTGCTGTGTATAAAATGAGCCTTCTGAGAAGCAGGAGAAGCAGTCTCATTACCAGCAAGAGCTGGGATTGAAGCACGTCATCTGGACCCAAGATGCCTGCACCATAAACCTCGTAGATCCAGATGACAACTATACCATCAGAGAAGCAGCAGCAGAACCAAGGAGTAGAGCATAATACGTAATGTTGGACTTCCCAACCCACAGGTGACTGGCTTGTGGAGTGGGGTGCCTCTGGGCACTTAATTGGGGGAGTTGAACTTGCTGGCCCAAGGAAGCAGAGCTCCATTTCATTGGACTGAGGCTTCCTGGAGTAGGGTGCCTCTGGGCACTTAATTCAGGGAGCCTGGTTTACTGAGCCACTGAACTTGAGCTGAATGCAAGGTTAATAGCAGAGTGGTATGCCCCGGTGGGTATTTATTAATAGACCTAAAACCTTTTAACTTGTCCTGGTAAACAACTACCCTGAGCATTGCAATTTGTTAACTTCCTTAGTAAACCCTTTAATCATGAATTTTGTCTGTGAGTTTCTGTGTAGCTGATTGCAATGGATGTTAGAAGCTAGAGAGAAACATTAGAGAACATCATGATATTAAATTGTCCCCCTTTTTTTCTTTCATTTTAGTGGTAGCTCTTACAGCTATCAAGCGGCATTATACAATTCCTACCACAATCAATTTCAAAACATTTTTCCTCTTGAACTCCTTGATGTTGGCTCCCCTTCAATCTCTCCCACCCCTACCATACCCTCAAGCAACCCTTACTCTGATTTTTTTCCATAATAGTTTTAATTTTTGCCATATCTTGCACACTCCAATAGGTGCATTCACAATTCTGTTGGAGCCCATCGAGTGGGGTTGCACAGTCATCAATGCTATCAGCTCCCCACTCCTTCCTTCCCCTGCCTCTCTTCCCGTACCCTCAGGGAAACACTACTCCTATTACTATTTCTGAAGGGTTCTCTATCATGACTTTCATGTACCAAACTATCTTAACATATGCAAATCTAACATGATTAGTGAGGTAAACAAAAACCTTCACAGTGAGGGGAGGACATATTAAAGAACTAGAGGGTAGTTATGTGGTTTACAACACCCTGAATTTATCATCCTTTTAGTGTGGGCATTCAGTGAGGGACTGGGTCTTCACAACATCCATTACTCTTCACATCGACTTGGTTGCTTGTTTTTGAACTTCTGATACCTCTTCCCTTCGACACCTCATGATCACATAGGCTGGCGTGCTTCTTCCATGTGGACTTTGTTACTTCCCTGTTATACGACCACTTGTTTAACTACAAGCCTTTAAGACCCCCAATGCTATATCTTTTAATAGCTGTGCACCACCAGCTTTCTTCACCACATTTGCCTTGGCACCCATTTGTCTTCAATGGTTGTTGTCAGGGAGGTGAGTCTCATACAATGCCGCATTATTAGAACAAATTGTTTTTGTACTGAGGTGAGATAAAGTAAAGGACCAAAGTCCAGCTGCTTCCTTGTTGCGTTTGCATATATCTATAAACAAAAATTAAAAAAGAGTTTTCAGACTTGAAAACCCTGTAGTTATACTCTGTCCCCTAGGGTCATTGACTTGAAGGCAATAGTTTGGGGTTTGGGTTTATTATAACAAACTTATTAGTTGAAATTTTATTTTAAGGAATCTGTGTAAAATGAATCCTATTTATCATAACTTTATGTCTTCAATTACATGTGGATCAAGTACACACATACACGCACACAAGACATTAAATTATCCATTATAAACAGTGGAGCATACATACAATGGGATAGTAAAAAGTCATTAAAATGATGTATAAATGCACTTATCAGTGGTGAAAGTCTCATGATATTTTTATATTTTTTATAGGTAAGTGAAAAAAGTTGCCGACACAAATATATGATCACCTTTCTGATACACATATACATGCATACACTAGAGTTTCAAACAATTTAAAATCAGCTATAGTTCTACTTAAAGGATCACACACATTTATTTCTCTGAATTATTCTTAAACCATAGTTTTTTAATATTTGAAGAAAACATATATTATTATTTTTTAAATCACCATTATTATAAACTAGGATTTTTACATGGGGCATCAATCACAGACAGTATTTGAGGTTTCTAAATTTTTGAGCTAATCAGAGTCTGAAAGAGTTTTTTGGCAACACGGCATTATTTCAAACAATGCCTTTTAGGATGGTGCCATATTTCTCCTCTTCTTTCATTTTAAGGAAATAAATCCAGGAACCTTAAAGAAGTTTTACAATTTGCCTTGTCAAAGATTTACCACATTGGGAATTCTAAGGAGCAGTTCCATTCTACCCTGTGTAATTGCTGGGCGTCAGAATGGACTCAACTGACAGAGAGTAAATAGTTTCCAAGTTCGTTTGTTTTCCATGTTTTTTACTTACATGAAAATCTGATGTGTTTGCCAGATGAAGACCTGGCTCAGTTGGCATTGTTAGTGGGAGGATACATTTTGACCTTTCTTCAAAGTACCTCTGTGTAGATTCAAACTTCCAAGCTTTCTGTTAACAACTGAGCACACTAACCCTTTTTAGAATATAGGGACTCCATGTGAGTTAGAATAAGCTTGGAAGCAACCAACTTGTTGTTGTTGTTTTAAGGGGAGGGGAGACTATGAAGACTAGACATACAGAACCATAATGATGCAGTATAATAGATGATTTGCTTATATAGATTGATAATGATATATTTCAAACCATGATATAACTGTGAACATCTTTATGATTTTTTTATTAAAGATATGTGTTCATCAAAATTGTCAGTTCTATTTCTGGATATTTCAAAGAAATGTTAACAAGAGAAGTCTTGGTTCTACAGCAGGTTGGCTGTAAATCCATGAGAGGAAGTAGTTTTCATAAAAACTTAGAACACGTCCCCATTCTATCTGTGGAGAAAGTAGAATGTTGACAACTGTTGTTTGTCATCATGGACAAAATGAGGTCTGAAAGGGAAGTCACAGGAAGAAAGCCAGAAATATGGAAAAAATATGTATGTGATATAAGGGTATGAGAGTAAATGTAATTTCAGAGATCAAAAATCAGATCAGGAAATGGAGTTTCAGGAAAAAATATTCTCTTGGGAGTAGCTGCAGAATGTTTTAAAGATTTTCACTTGCAATTTGTGGAGATTTAAGCAATCACAAATGAGTCTGTAGTGTCGCAAAATCTCAGGTAAAACTGAGCATCATTGCTCGGTCCCTTGTCCTTAAGAGCATATCTTCCCCGGCTTCCTATTGCCTCTTAGGATCTATGTGTTGAGCCTTTTCAAAGTGGAGCAACTAGAACACAGTGCAATTGTGCATATGGCTTTGACGGATTTTAAAATAACGATGACTATTTTCTGCACGATTTTAGTTCTCTCTTGTCAGTGACTTACAGCAGTTTTTCTAAAACTCACCCTTTTTGTAGAAAAACTCTGAAGTATGAAGAATATAAACCCAACCGTGGGGATTCCATAGTAATGTGGGATTTGCTACCTACAGGATTCAGTTATGGAAGCCACCAGGATTCTTTCATTGTGTGAAATCAATGGGACTCAACCTGCAGTTGGGTCTGTAATTACTCAGATCCTCCAAAGGTAGCTCTAGACTTTGATTTTGCAGAGCACATTAATATTAATTTTGTTACTTGAACATTTGTTTTTCTTATAACAGAATCCATATGCTTGGTTAAGGCCAACATATGCTGTTTATTATACAGGTTTATCTGTTCCCAACGATAGAGCACATAAATCAAGTCTAAATTAAACCGACACCACTTCTCCCTTATGCCGTTTTGGGGATGATGTTACTGGCTTACAAATCACGAGGCAGAATAAAATACTTTGGATTACTGATTGTGGCAGACAATATATTTGGAATCCTTTGTGAGATGTTCTTTTTGTGCCCAATAGTAAAAACATTTCTGAACAGAACAGGAACTTTGAGAATTTTCATAATAAGTGTTTCTGTTTATGGAGTTAATTTGCTTAGCTTTAGGAATGAAGTTGCAGATGAGCCTTACAAGTGACATGGAATTGTTTTGTTTCATTTCACTTCGTTTTTGTAACTGGCATAGTGAGATGGGCTTTTTGATTGGCTGGTTGGCTTTAAAGTCTGAGATAGAACTCATAGTATTAATAAAACCCTGGTTTAAAATATTTGGGGAGTGCTTTTATTCTTTTTGTCTTAAATAAATAAAATGACAAGTTCAACATTCTGATAGATGCTAGAGCATTTCTGATGTGAAAGTGGTTTATTAGGTGTAGGACTGAGGAAACACGGAGCGCCATCTCAGTGGCTTCTTAATTTTCTTCAGAATCAAAACAACTTATTTTTCACTTGACCTCTAACTATTGAATTTCTGATAATAATTTCTCATACTCTCATATTCTGTAATCGATGCTTTATTTATTAATCAATCTTATAAACAAGTATTTTCTGTGAAATGGATAATCTAGTTTTGATTTCAAGGCTTTTAACCTCTAATCTGAAAACTATAGAGAAATGTAGTCAATTAATATGGTCCTTCTAGCCATAATCCCATGTGTGATGTACTATAAATTCTACTCTCTATGTATGTAGTTATGACTTCATTTTGGAGGGAGTCCGCTATATGCTAATAGAAAGGATTAAGGTGGATGTAGTTTGGGTCTCTACCTTATTAAAAGCCAAACCTGCTGCAATCAAGTCAATGCTGATTCATAGCAACCTCCTGTGGGTTTCCAAGACTGTAACTGTTTATGGGAGTAGAAAGTCGTGCCTTTCTCATGATTAGTTGCTTGTGGTTTCCAACTGCTGACCATATGGATCACAGCCCAATGCCCAACCACTAACTACATCACCAGGGCTCCTTCCCACCTACCTTACTAGAGGGTGTTCAAAACAAGTCCCCATCTTTTGTTTCCTTGGGGAGATAGGCTGCTGAAAAACAAAACCACACATCCATCGAATCCACTTCTCTGTGTATTAGGGACATCGCAGAAACCGAAAGAGAGTTCCCAAGAGCATTAAGGAAGAAGAGCCACCAATGGAGCATGTTCAAGGTCTCTGAGGTGGTGGAGACTCAGCCCACAGCACCGGAGGTGCTTCACAGAGACAGTGGGTCAGGCAAAGAGTCAGGCCAAGGTTGCAGACCGAGGCAAGGAGGCCACGATACTGACTAGAGTAGAGCACCATGACCGAGAGATCAAGGCAGAGCAGCAAATCAGCTTCCTTGGTCCAGAGGCCAAGGGCCCACATGGCTTAGAAGCTGAGGACTAAACACAGTCTTGGGGGCTGGGTGATTGTTTGGACCAACGACTCTATTCTTCCTCGTGACTGATCAGGACTTCTGGTAACCTGTTGACTTCCCCAAAGATGTTGTTGGTAGGCATCCTCTAGTCAGTCGGTTCTGACTCACGGTAACCTTACGTACAACAGAACAAAAGGCCACCCAGTCCTGCAGCACCCTCAAAATTGTTACTATGCTGAGCTCATTGTTGCCACCACCCTGTCTATCCAGCCCCTTGTGGCCGTCCTTTTGCACTGCCTATGTGCTTCCCCAAATGTGCTGCCCTTCTCGAGGGATTGACCTCCCCTGACAGCACATAAGACAAAGTCTTGCCATCCTTGCCTCTGAGCAGCACCCTGGCCAGAAGGATGAACAACAGAAAAGTGGGCGAAGGGAGACAGCGTCCAGTGTAAAATATGGAAAAAGTTATCAAGGGTTCACGAGGGAGGGGGAGTGGGAGTTGAGGGGAATGATCTGAAACCAAGGGTTCAAGTAGAAAGAAAATGTTTTGAAAATGATGATGGAAACATTTGTACAAATATGCTTGACACAATGGATGGATGTATGGATTGTGATAAGAGCTGTAAGAGGCCACAATAAAATGATTTAAAAAAATTAGTACAAAGCAAGAATAAAGAAAATGTTTTACAAAAAGAAAAACTAAAAAAAATGAAGTAGAAGACCTTATGTTATAAATAACATGTAAGCCTGGGCCAATGTATGCTTTACTTTTCTAATAGCAATATGACTTTTTGTATTTAAGTTAGCTACTGTCTTCTTGAGCATTTCTCTGTCCTTGACTTCTAAGACATCACTCTGTCCTATGTCTTTTCTTACCTATTTGATAATCGAGTCCAGATCCCTCTCTTCACTTTTTATACTGACCTCACCATGAATTTGTGCTATTCTAGCAATTGTTCTTGGACATGGCCTCAATTAAAATTTCATCCTGATCACTATTGTCTCTTCTGGACTCATGAGCAGGCTATAATCTAGAAATCAATGCATTTGACCTCTCGTTTGATACTAGATTTCAATTTCCTGGATATGTCCACTTGGCTGCCGACAGATACATGGTAAGTTGACTTCATGACCACCCTTGCCCATGATATCACTTTTGTTTGTGTTTCCTATGCCAGCGAGCTTCTGCTTCCAAAGACATAAATGATACCTCTAAACAACTCCCCAAGTCAGAGTCCTTTTTAAAAACAGCTAGAATTTGATACATAGGACTATTTTTATCATGTACAGCAGCTTTGGTTTTTTTTTGAGAATTTTTATATAGTTAAGTGATAAAGTATATTATTTCAAAAATAGAATCTTGCCAATTCATTGTTTTAACGCCAAGTGAAATAAAACAAGGTCAAAATATTATTGATCTTTCTTCAGTGCAACAAATTTTAATGATCCTCTAAAAAATTGAAATCTTGGCTTTAAAAATAACACCAATTGTTTCAAGTTTTCTAATATAAATAAACAAGGTATTAAAATTTTTTCCTTTAAATTGCTTTGGTAGATTTTAACAACCAGTATTGAGCTATAAAAGACATATGAAAGAAAAATCACATTTGATGTTATAAAAAAATGAAACCAAGATGTTAATTCAAAAACATTTAAATTATTCCATTTTGATCTTTCCTTCAAAATACCTAATTCTTTAAAAAAAAACTACACACTTGAAAATATAACTATTAAATAATAACCATTTTAATTGAACCAGGACTCAAGAGAGTGGGAGTATGGGTGAGGGAGGGGAAAGAGAGGGGCTTATATCAAGGGCTCAAGTAAAAAATGTTTTGGAAATGATGATGGCAACATATGTGCAAATATGCTTGATACAATTGATATATGGAATGTTATAAGAGCTGTAAGAGCCCCCAATAAAATAATTTAAAAAGAAGAAACTATAACTACTTTCTTATCCAACTATTTCCTTTAGATAGCTTTTCTTATGGATCATGTCATAAATCATTACATAAGGCTCTGAAATAAGCCTAATTATCCCCTGAAATGAGTCAGCATAAACAATATTGAAATATTGTATTTGGCTATGTGTTCAAAACATATGACAACATCTTGCGTTTACTAAGCAATTATAAAAAAAATCCCGGTTCTTAATTACTATGACATGTAAACTGTTAAGCTATGATATGATTGAGGTGACACAACTGAAATCTGCCATTTACTTCATAATCCTCAGTACATTCCTTTTCGTTGATTCAAAACTAAAATGACATGCTGCGTGTTCTATTGGTAAGCCAGATAGTATGACATTTGTTAATCAAAATGCCCTACCTCTCTTTTAACCAAAGTCAGAAAATCAGCTAGGATGAGTCTTAGCTATTTAGTATTGCTTTAACGAAAGTACCACAGGTGTATGGTGGCAACAAACAGAAACATTTTTCTCTCTCACAAATTTAGCAAGACTGAAGTCTGACATCAGATGGCTGGATCAAATGGAAACAGCATCCTCTGCGTGTCTCCTGGTCGAGGAGACCCCTGGTGCAAGGACCCTTGGTCTATCGACCCCAGATCTTCTTTCTTGTTGTCTGTCCTTGCCTCTCATCCCTAATCTCTCTTGTTGATCCCTTTGTATCTCAAAAGAGAATGACTCAACATACGACCTACTGTTGTAGATGGTATTCTACATCATTCATGTAGTTTGCCATAGAAGTTAGGATTTACAACACATGGGATCATTGCGAATGCTGGAGGTCACAAAATGGAGGATAACATCAGTACATTAGGCACCATGACCTAATCAAGTTTAAACATATTTATCTGGGACATAATTTAATCCATAAAAGTACGTAAGTGATTAAAAAATTCTGTCATTTTAATTTGCCATCCTCACCTAAATATTGAAAAAAAATGGTTTTCATCTTTTATACTAAATGTAATGTCCTTGATTAATTTACGATCTGAACATGACACAGCTCCCGCCGTTAGACTAGCTAGTTCCTCGGTTCAGTTCAATGGCTGTAGCACAGAGCTTCCTGTTTTCCTGCTGGCTCTAAGTCACCAATCAGTCTTTGTTTCTAGAAGGTGCTTACATACCTTCCAACCTTTTGTAAGACCTTCTGCAGCAATGGTAATATTGGATTCCTCTCATACTTTGTCTTTCTCAGTTTTTCCTCTGCTTCATCTATCTGACTGGAAAAAGATCTCTACTTTTTTTTTAAAAAAAGATCTCTACTTTTAAGAGATCATGTGATTATATTGGATCACAAAACAAGTCTCCCCCCGCCCCCAAAAGGGAAAAACGAAAACAAACCTAACCTACTGCTATCAAATTGATTGAGCTCACAGCAACCACAGAGGAAAGGGAAAACCACTTTTGTGGCCTTTGAGGCTGTAACTCTTTCCAGTAGGAGACAGCTTCTTCTTTTTCTGGGGAGCAACCGGTGATTTCGAACTGCTGGTATCGCAGTTCTCCAGCCAACTCAACACTCACCAACCCACCAACCCTTGGATCATCTACCAATTCACTTTGCCCCAGAAGACAATATATGAACAATTCTAAGGTTTTCTGTGTGGGCATTTTAAGGAGGGCCGTTATTTGTTGTACTATCCTATTAAAGTCAAATTTCTTAGTGAGAAAGGTATCTTGAAAGGTCATTGAATTTTGCGTTTGCTTGCACAAAACTAAATATATTGAAATTTCCCACCGTTGGTGATTTTAGAGAAAACAAGAACATTGTTTTTAAAATTTTAAATTAATGTGTACATGTTTTGTTATTAAATATTAAATGCACACATAAAATGAATTATATAAACATGCAGAGTTTAAAAGTAACATAAAGCAACACTGTGCGACCATTACCTAGAATCTAATCAGCAAGAGCTTCTCCCTTAAGTGTGGTTAATAAACCTATTCTAGCCATGGGTCTCCATTTTTGTGATGCATTATAAATTCTAACCTCTACAACTGTGATTATAATCCAATTTTCAAGTCAGTTATATGCTATACTAAAGAGGCAGGATTAAGGAAGGATATATTTTGAGTCTCTGCCTTACTAGCATTGGACTATGATCCACAAGGTGCCAAGTTGGAAACCACCAGTGTTTAGATTTTACATTAATTTGTGTTTGTGGAGGAGTGGAACCCAACTTGTCAATCAGGTCACAGCCTGATGATGCTTCCTGGGAAGTGTGACTCTTTCACACAATGTGGACCCCTCCATTCTCTCTCTGCCCCTTTGCCTTCCTGAATGCTCATTCTCCGTGCCAGGCTCCTTGTGGGCCGCAGGACCTGAGAGTGGTCTGCACCATGTTTTCAATGACCTTGGACCCATGTGTCTCTGCACCCACTGACCTATGATCTTCCTGCACACACTTTACCTTTCTGTGTCACTGGCTTGCAGCTACATGAGTCTGAAGAGGGCTTTGGCTTCCTCTTTATGAGCGAGGCTGGGATGCCTTCATGATATACAATTGCTTCTTGATATAAAGCTCTTCCTTATATTCAGTGAGTGTCAGTACTTTATCTAGACAACCCAGGTTAACACACCTATTATTTTATATCTGTATTAAAACAAGAACAAATGTTGATTTTCAACCTATACCCTTAATCAGAAATATCCAGTTACTTGCATGATTAAGAAAAAACACATTGGGGTCATGGAACTGGTTAAGATGTGCAAAAGTGATCAACGCATTCTCTACTTCACATTTTGATATCTGAAGGCAAAAAACATCTCCATAAAGAGACAAGTCGATCAAAATACAACAATACTAGGAGACCACAGTACATCACTCTCAACTAAAGATTGATCAACTAGAGAAAAAATCAACAATGATACAAAAATATTAAATAACACAACCATCCAATTGGATATCATAAATATTATATAAATAATGCTTAATGCAGCAAAACATATTTCACTTTCTTTTCTAGTACCCATGGAAGCTATTTGGAATAGACCATATTTTTAGGCCATAAAACAAGCATCAATAAATTTGAAAACACTGAGGTAATACAAATCCCCTTTTCAGATCCCAGTGCTGAAAAATTAGTAGTAAATCATAGAATGATCAATTCTAAAAAACACAAATGCATGGAAATTTAATAACATTTTACTCAAGAACCATCGAGTAATTAAAGAAATGAAGAAACAATCAAAAGGTTCCTTGAGACAAGTGAGAATGGAAAATACAAAACATCAAAATCTTTGAGACACAGCAAAAGCAGTGCTCATCGGAACGTTTATAGCAATAACCGCACACACCAATACAGCAGAAAGAATCAAAACAAACACATTAGCTCCTCAATTACAACTAGAAAAAAAATGCAGTAAAAAATACCCATGAAGAATATAAGTAACATTAAGAGCCCTCCAATTAAATATTTAAAACAATGTTTAAAGCAAATAAGTAATAACGATTAGGACAGAATTAAATGAATCAGGAAATTTTAAAATTATGGGAAAAAATTACTTAGACAAGAAGTTGGTTCTTTGAAAGAGTAACAAAATTAATAAGACATTAGCAAACTTAAGAAAAGGAAAGTAAAAAAAGACTGAATAAGAAGAGAAATGGATGATATTAAAACAGAACCAAATGAGGTAAAAATACAATCACACAGTATTATGAAAAATTGTATTTCAACAAATTAAAAAATCTAGAAGAAATGGATGCATTTCTAGAGATGTATTATTTACCCAAATTCCCACAGAATGATGTAGATAATCTCAATAAGCCAATACCATGAAAAAAATAGATCTAGCCATAAAAAAAAACCCAATGTAAAAATTCCAGGTCCAGCTGGTCTGACTGGAAAGTTTTATAAAAAAATTAGAGAAGACACAATGCTATTTTTATATATGTTATTTCACTATATACAAATGGGCAAGTTAGTACCAAATTAATTCTATGAAACAACTATTATTCTGATACCTAAACCAGGTAAAGACATCACTAGAATTGAAAACTATTGACCAATATCTCTAATGAATATAGATGATCTTCAATAAACTAGCCAATAGAATTCAAATGAACATAAAAAAAATCATGATCAAGTAGGATTCATAGCAAATATTTAAGGATGGTTTAATAAGAGAAACAATTAATGTAATTCATCAAATAAACAAAATAAAGGAGAAGAATCACTATGATTATATCAATTGATGCAGACAAAGCATTTGATAAAATTCAACATCCATTTCTGATAAAAACCACTCAACAAAATAGATATAAGGGAAATTTCTCAATATTATAAAACCCATTAATTAGAAAGCAATATCTTTCATTCACTGGATGGAGAGAAATTGAAATAATTTCCTCTTTGGTCAGGAATGAGGCAATATTTACCTTTATCACTATGTTTATTTAATATATCTCTGGAAGTTTTAGCTAGAGCCATAAGACATCAAAAGGAAACTAAATGTATCATCATAGGCACAGAAGAAAAAAAATCTCTTTATTTTCAGACAGCATAATATATATATATATGACATTAAAGATTTAATTAAACAATTGTTCCAACTAATTGAAAAACAGTAGTGCATAGAAATCTGGTGGATTCTTGTATGTTAAAAATTATGATATTGAAAAGATATTAAAAGAACAATACCATTTACAATAACTACACAAAAGATAAAATAATTAGGAATAAATTTTACCAGAGAAACAAAATATTTCTACAAAGAGAACTACAAAATAGTCCTTCAAGAAATTGAAAGGAACTTATGTAAATGGAACAAGTTACCAGGTTCCTGGATAGGCAGATTAAATATTGTAAAAATGTCAATAATACCAAAAACACAATTCAATGCAATTCCAATCCAAATCCCAACACATTTCCAAAGAAATGGAAAAACTAATTACTGACTTTACATAGAAAGGAAAGGAACCCTGGAATAATAAAACACTCCTAAAAATGAAAAACAAATAGGAGGCCTGTCACTCCCAGACCATAAAGCCTACTATATAGCCACAGTATTTAAAATAGCCTGGGACAATAATAGATATAAAGACAAACAAGACCCTATTGACATCTAATTTTTGATCAATAACTAAAGCATTATATGGGAAAGAGAAAACCACTTCAACAAATGGTGCTGGAAAAACTGGATCTCCATTTGCAAAAAAATGAAACCAGACTCATACCTCACACCATATACAAACACAAATTCAAGATGGATAAAAACCCTAAATTTAAATCACACAATTATTAGGACCCTCAATGAAAAATAGGGACAGACATAGTACCCTAATGTAAGGCATAAACAAGCTATCAAACATAGTGTTTTAGTCTATGTAGACTGGAGAAATGAATTCTTAGACATTCTTATGCATATAAGAAAGAGTTTATATAAAAACAATTGTATAACAAGAAAACATCCCAGCCCAGATCAAGTCCATAAGTCTGATATTAGCCCATATGTTCAATATCAATCTATAAATTCCTCTTTAGCTTCATGAAACACATGCAATGATGGGAACGCAGGAAAATCATGAGCAGTGGGTGGAAAGTCTTGTGGATGCAGTGATGGTGTAAGCATCTCATCGCTGGTGTGGGTCTCCACGTGGCTCCTACAGTTTCAGGGCTCTGGTTCTGTCAGGGGTCTCCATGTGGCTTGTCAGCAGGAAGACAAGCAGAGAGTCTTTGTCCTCCAGTGAGCTATTTATCTCCATCACGCCTCCAAATGAGGTCATCAAGCTGCAACCTGATTGACGGGCTAGACTCCACCCCTTTGCCAGCTGACAGATTATGTAACGACCACAGAGGGGTTTGGTAAAGTAGCAGGAGTATGATTAGTAAGCAAACATTAATTGGATTTCTATACACCAGTGAAGAGAGCTCAGAAAAAGGCATCATGAAAACAATATCAATTACAATAGCCACATAAAAGATGAAACACCGGAATAAGCTCAACTAAACAATATTTGGTAGAATTCCCTTGTGAAGCCATCTGGTCCTGGGATTTTCTTGGTTCAGTTTCTTGATGACCCTCTCTATTGCTTCATTTATAATGGGTTAATTCAGGCTTTCGCTGCGTGTCTGCTTTAATTTGGGTAGCTATGAGTGGTGTGAGAGCTGTTGGGCTATAGGGGTATTTGGCTCTCTCCAGTGACATGAGAGACATCTACTAGAAGCCGTAAAATATAGGGTGGTGAAATGGAGAAAAGGGAAAGAGATGTATGAGTGGCAAATTTAGGGGATAGGGTGAAATGGAGGGAGAAGAGAGAGAATAAACTGAAAGTGTTGATAGTAATAATAAACATCTGTCTGGATAGGCCAACATATTTGTAAAAATAATAGGGAATATGTTTTATGAGAGGTAATCAGAACTAATATGTTTCATGGAAATATACTTCACAATGAAAAAGGGAGAGCAGAAAGATAATGGGTCGGGCAGGAGAAAAGTGTAAGCAAATACTTAAACCAGAAGAATATCCGTGTGTGTGTGTGTGTGTGTGTGTGTGTATATATATATATATATATATATATATATATATATATATATATATATATATATATATATACAAAGAAGTATAATTAATGGAGAAAGGAAAAAGAGAGAAGGGGAGATAAAAAAATAAAGGCCAAGAAAATTGAAGGACAAAAAGTGTGGATTTGCAGAGACGAGCAGAGACCAAAGAAAGGTGAGGCTGGGTTTGGGTGCTGCAGTTCTGTTGATATGGCAGTAAGAATGTGAGTGGGTCTTAAACACTACACGACAAAAGAAAAGGAAAAGAGAAAGTGGCGTTTTTGTGAGTGTACCCCAATGTAGAGGCCTGCTTGCTTTTGCCTGATGCAGTACATATTTTAGGTGACAGAGCACAGGAAGAAGAAATAAGAGAGAACTAGAAAAAAAAATAAAACAAATTTACAAAATCCGAAGAAAATAAAGTAAGGAATAAAGCTGTCTTGTGGGTGTGGATTCCTGGTTTCTTGGGCACTAAAAAGAAAGAAGAGAAAATAGGTGGAAAGTGTCACTTGGGTCCTGAGAAATCCTGCACTAAGCTGCCCACTCAGTCTGGGATACAGAGGCTGGTAAGGTAAGAAGTGTGCATGGCTGGGTTGCCTCAGGGGCTGGGTATCCTCGACTGTGCCAGGGGAGAGCGGTGTACTGAGGTGGCTCAGGCCACTCTCCAAGGCAAAGAGGCGTCTTTCCGCAGTCATTGCTGTTCTACTTTAAGAAACGTCGGTCTACTTAGCTTTTAGTTGATTTTCTTACTGCCACCAAATGCAGTACATCCCTCCTTAGTAGTTTCTGAGATCTTCCTATGCTTGTTATCTGGCAGTCATATTCCCTCCCCCGACTATACTATTCTTATTAATTTGAAATATATCCTCATTGAATACTAAATACTGTCATTACACTTGTAATAAGCAGTAAAGTTTATAAATGAAAATTGGCAATAAAAGCTAATATTTCCTATGTAAGGTGACAAAAGCTGCATGGACAGTTGAATCTGTTTAGCTTGTGATTTTGTAGATCTGAATGATCTCATCTGAACACTGATTTTAACTGGCCTGTGCAAATGGCTGCTGGTAGCTGGAGGTCAGCCAAGTGTCTTTATTCATCTTGGCTGATCATGCTCATATCTCTAACAGCCAACTGCTAGTTGGTTGATCTAGGATGGAGTAAGCATGGAACGCTGGAGAGATTCAGCCACATATCTCATTCTCCAGAATATTAGTCCATATAAGATTAATCCATGGTGGGCAGAGGAGCATGCCCAAGCATACAGATAGTTTTCAAGCCTCTATTTCATCATTCTTACTAATATCACATTTGCCCAAACAAGTCACTTGACAGAATCAATTCAATAATGATGGACACTGTTAAGTTACTTGGCTAAAGTGCATGAGTATCAAGTGCTATGAATTATTAAGGTCATTGATAAAATCAAACTTGTCTTAAAGTGTCTTATACTGTGGTGGCTTGTGTGTTGCTGTGATGTTGGAAGCTATATCGGGGGTATTTCAAGTAATGGTAGGGTCACCCAAAGTGAACAGGTTTCAGCAGAACTTTTGAAGAATTAGCCACTGAAAACAATGTGACTAGGAGTGGAGCGTTTTCAGATACTGTGAGCCTCTGGAAAAGGAGCAGAGCATTGCAAGTGGTGTCAGAAGGGAAGCCTCTAAGATCAGAAGCACTCAAATGATATTCGGGAAAAGCAGCATTCGCAAAGTCGAGTCTACTGTAATAACAAGTGGAGGAAGGAAAGCTCTCAGGAACTTCTAATGCTGATGGGGCATAATTCAAACTGAGAAGTGACAGCCGAAAATATCTACCACTGATTGAAACTGGAAGGTTTAAAGTGTGAATCTAAGAAAACTGGAAGTTATTAAAAGTGAAATGAAAAGTGAAGTGAATTAAAGATCAACTGAAATGGACTGGTATTGGCTATTTTGAATCAACCAGTCATGCTGTTTACTGTTCTGGAAATAACAGATTTAAGAGGAATGACATTGCATTCATTGTTCAAAAGGACATTTCAAGATCATAAAATATAGTGCTTTTGTGCTAGCATAATATCTATCCACATACAAGGAAATCCAGGCAATACAACAATTATTCAAATGTATGCACCAACTACTGAAGCTAATGATGAAGAAATTGGAGAATTCTACCAATTTCTTCAGTTGGAAATTAATCACACATGTAATCAAGATGCATTGATAAATAATGGTTATTGGGTTTAAAATGTTGACAACAAAAAAGAAAGAACAGTAGTTGGAAAATATGGTCTTGGTGATGATAGAAATGAAGATGGAGACTGTATACAAATTTTCAAGTCCAAGAACTTCATCACAAACACATTTTTAACAACAAAAATGGCTACTATGCACATAGACTTCTCAAAATGTATACACAAAAAATCATATTCACTATATTTATTAGAAGAGACAATTGAGAAGCTCCATAATAACAGCTAAAATTATCCAGGATCTGACTGTAGAACAGACTATCAATTGCTTATATGTTAGTTTAGGTGGAAGTTGAAGAAAGTTAGAACAAGTTCAAGAGCTCCAAAATATGCATATGAACATGACTTTTCTCACTGGAATTTGGAGAACATCTCAAGAATGGATTTGACTCATTGAACACTAAAGCAAGAAGTCCCAAAAAGCTGTGGGATGACATCATACGCGAAGAAAGCAAAAAGTCATTAAAAATACAGGAAGGAAAGAAGCTGTCAAAGTGGCTTTCAGAAGAAACATTAAGAAAGTTGTTCTTAATCATAGAGTATTTAAGCAAGTGGAAGAAATGATGACATCAAAGAGCTGAACAGAAAATTTCAAAGGGCAGCCGGAGAAGTCAAAGTGAAGGATTATCATGCAATGCATTGTGTAGTTGGCTTCCATTTAAAATCTGATGTAATCAATCTCACTCAGTGGTATTATATAATTACCTCCCATTAGGTGTGTTATACATCCTCACCTATGCATATCACAGAGGTTGGATCAATGTAGGTGTAGCTTGAGTCACGGCCTTACAAGATGTAACTCAGTTCACATTCTTACTTGATTTAAGCCCATGCTCTGATATAAGGGGTGTTTCTTAGGAGATGTGACCTGTATCTAATAGACTAGATAGATAGATAGATAGATAGATAGATAGATAGATAGATAGATAGATAGATAGATAGATAGATACTCTGGCATGACTCTCTTTTACGCCAGCACTGTATCCAGTGTGTCATCCCATGGCTTTTGATTCTTGGCAGTAGAGCTAGAACCTTGTCTTCTGACTTGTTTCTGGGATTTTCTAGGTTTTGCATTCTCCTATCTCAACAGAAGGTTGCCTAATGTGGCAATTGTGGGTGTGGCAGGCCCTGAAAACACACAAGTCAGAAAATGGATTCAGCTAGTTACCTGACTCACAGATTTGGGAGTTTCTGGTCTCCACAATGGTGTTATCCATTTATTTGAGATAAATCTAATGATCTACCTATAATGATAGTCCATAATGCATGAGTACATCACTAGGGCTCCTTAAAAAAGCCATGAGTTCAAATTCTAGCAGGCCAGGAAAATATATATAAAACTTTGTCAAGAAAAAAATTTATATAGCCTGTATGCTCAAATGTAAGTCGACCCAGATATCAGCCACGGCACCTAATTTTACCACAAAAACTGCTTAAAAAGGTGCTGAAAACCTCGGCTTATACATGAGTCTATATGGTAGAATAGTTTTGTATACTTGTAGATGAGTGACTTTCTGCTGTGTATACTTTTTATAAGGAACCCTGTCGACACTGTAGTTAAGTGGTTTGGTGTTCAAACCCACTACACGACCCAGAATCATAAGACTTGTTAGTCTGCTCCTCTAAGATTCAAAACATCAGACCATCTATGAGAACAATTCTACACTGTCCTATAGTGTTAATATGAGTCAAAATCAACTTGATGGCAGCGAATTTTTAAGTTGTATCTATCTATCATTTCCAAACATATGGCGATTAAATCAAATTATGATTCATAGCATAGAGCAGAACTGTTCCTGTGGGTTTCTGAAAATAGAACCCTTTACAGAAATGCAAAATCGTATCTTTCTGCTGCAGAGGCTGCTGATTTTAAGCTACTGACCTGGCAGTTAACAGCACAACATTAACTCTCCCTACCACCAGGGCCTTTATATAAAACCAGTGAAGTTTATACACACACATAAAGTGAATACATGTGTGAATATAAATAGGAATTCATATGAATATATTGAACATAAGAATATATATTAATATAAATGGGAATCCATATGTGTATATGTACACACATATATGTATATTTATATATATGGATTTACACTCCCCCCCCCACCAAAAAAAAACACCCCAAACAACGATGCTCATTTTCTTTTTTGATGTGAGGGGGATAGTTCATATGGAGTTCATTCCACCAGATCAGACTGTTAATCAAGCTTTATATTTAGAGGTTCTCAAAATGTTGCATAAAAGTGTGCGACAAAAAGGCCTGATTTGTGGCAGACAGGGGACTGGTTTTGCCAAGACAACAATGCACCTGCTCACACAGCCATCTCAGTGCACCACTTTTTTGGCAACAAAACAAAACAAAACCCGTCATTCCTCTCTTGCCCCAGGTACCTTAGTCATTTGACATCACTCTGGGTGACTTCTTTTATTTCTGTGAATGAAGAGGGACATGAAAGGACAGTGACTTGAGGTGAAGAAAAAAATGAGAGAGGTGCTGCTAGCCATCCAAACAGAGGAGCTTGAAAAATGTTTCCAAGAATGGAATCACAGATTCGACAAATGTATTAAGTGTAATGGTGAGTCCTTTGAAGGTGATAAGGTTGTTTTGTAAAAAAATTTACCACCACTTCGTGCATGCACACATGCAAACCCCCCTTTTACTTCTTAAACAAGCATGGTTAACTCTCTGATCCAAGTTAAGATTTGAAGGACTTAAGTAGCAGGGGTCAGACATCACGAGAGTGGGTGTGGATGAATTCCAGGAGGATGCTCTATTAATCACCTTGTAGGTAGCCCCACTTTCCCAGCAGTCAACTGGTGAACTAGTTCAAACAAATTTCGCAGGTCTCCTGTGAAGACAAAATAGTGGGAACCTGGGTTCTAAAATTTATATTAGCAAAGGGTAACACTCTTGTTTACAATGTCTTCACCATTGGAGGCTCCAGCTGCAGTAAGCAGCCTCAGGGAACATGTGCCCAGGGCAAGTTCATATTTTTGGCAAGGAATAAAATGTGAATGTTAGTAGGATCACCCTTAATCCTCACATAGACAGTTCTACTATTAATTCTTTCAGGATTTTCTCAAATCTATACTTTGAAAACATGGTTTATACAATATTAAAATTATATATTTTAACTTTTCTTTAAATTTGTGAGAAATTTCTTTATTTTATGAGTTTCAAAATTATCAAATTTTACTAATTTCCCCAGAAACACCTTCCAATTTCTAACAAAAAACTTTACAGTTAAAAAAATTTAGGCACTGCTGTTTATTTTATCTCCTTATCCTTTCAATGTATTTTGGTTTGCTGAATGTCCAGAACTAAAATTACTGAAGAAAATATTTTGAAATGTTTATGACTCCTTGTATCAAATGCCAGTTTCTTTTGAAAAAAAAAAAGATTCTAAGCAATTTATATTTTCTGGAAAATTTGGATGCTTTTAGGATTGTATAATATTTTCAGATTTTTAATTTATTTTTAGTTACTTATCTGTAGACTCAAAGCATGCCATAAGCCACAGGAGGAACAGAGCAAAATTTTTTGCATAACTTTTCATTTTCTGTACCATAAGAATTATCCCTAACACATACTAAGTAAATAAAAAATGTGTTGCATTGAGTTAATAATGCACTTTGTCATTTGCATAAATGTTAAATTACTTCAAGTTTTAATATTTTATTATATTATGATTTGAGGTTTTTATTATTAACTGAGATTGTATTCCCTATTTTATTGCACTTTTTAAAAAATGGAGTGCTTCATGGTTATCTGAGAAATTCTCACTCGAGAACAACATTATCTTCTCTAGGATGTATTTGTTTTCAGATTTTTTCCCAAAGCATTCATTATTCAAATTAATTTTACTAATTTATAAAGCAATTATATATGTAAAAGCATGTAGTTTACATAAGAGATAGAATTGAGGCTAAACATATTTTAATACTTGTTTACTAAAATACTCTTCTTTGTGAATTATTTTCTATCACTGTGCTCATTTGTATATTGCTAATTTGTAGGACAATAGTTAAATTCAATTTTCATATATTCCTCTTACTTTTGTCCTAGATTTTTTTCAGAATTTTACTGGAACTTTATTTATGGCTAAATTATAATTTGCAAAATTTTATATAGTAATTTATCATGAGTGGATGTGTTGCTTCTTTTTTTCTTATATAATTAAAATTTTACTCAGACCTGTCACTGCTACGTGTCACCACGGTGCTAAATGTCCAATTTTACTTTATTTGAGAAACTATAGATTCTGTTTATATTGCCTGTAGAATCTTTTAAAGGATGTTATAATATTTGATATAATCTAATAGATTTCCCCCCTAGCTTATAAAACTATTTTCTATGCAGATAAGCATATTAGGAAAAAATTCATTTATATATTGGTTTTTAGTTTTACAATAAGATATGTTTTTTACCATACTTTTCCCTTATTAAATTTTTCAGCATATATTAAACTACACATATCTGGTAATTTTAGTTCCCCATTCTTTTTGATTCTTTATTTTTGGGGGGTTATTTTCCAGCTTTCATTGCAGCTATTTTTCATTCAGATTTTCTTCAACTTAGAAACATATGTAACCTTAAAATATCATATTTTAATTATGTGGAGTAATATTCCTGATAAATTCTGTTGTCTTCATGCTTCAATCCAAGAAATCCAAGAAACCCAAGATTTTATGATTTTGATTGAGATGCTATGTTTTATCATTTATTTAGTAAAATTTTAGTTTCTATAAAGTATGTCATGTACATTTCTAATAGTGTAATGAGATAATTTTTAAAATTTTCCTCTTTCCTTCTTCGTTATTCAGGGATTCTGTTGAGTATTGTCCTGTCTCATTCTGTGGTGGAGTGAAATTTCTTATATAGATCTTCTACTAATTTCCCTGTAAGTTCCACCACATGACTGGGTGGGACGAGGCCTATAGGATGTGCTTAGCACTAAGGGAAGGGATCACCGTAGTCAGTTTTTATTACAACCTCTCTGCCTATAAAGCTAAGCCATTCTCGAATCATGCCCAGGACCATCAGAAGAACACGTTCTAGGTCTCTGCCTGAAGTGGTGGAGGCCAAAACCAGGCTATGGGATAGAGCAAGAGGGGCAGCACCAAGAATGGCACAGTTTGACAGAGAAACAGGTAAGCATCCTGGTCCAAGGAGGCAGAGGCCAAGGGAGTAGGTGACTGAGACACTGAAGACTACAGAGACTTGGTTGTTGCCTGAAGAGAGGTGTAAAGTTACTGTGGACCCATGACTGTGTCCTTACTGCTTACCAATCCTGACTGCTAGGAACCTATTAACAGCCCTAGCAAACTCCATAATGTGAGTGCTATTTGTGAGTTATTGAACCCAGAATTGATACAGAGTCCACTGGGACAAATACTTGGTGTCAGAATCAAGTAAAGAAGGCATATACGACCCCTGCCTCTTGTAATAAGGAAGCCAGAGGAAGTTAAATATGCTCCCTGACACCATTTATTGCACATTATTATACTTGTACATGCAATATATGTATGCATGTAATATTTTAATCTATAGACAATAATGTGCGCACCCCTTTTCTGTATGTGTGTACAATCTCTTTCGTATTACGCTAACAGTTGCTGTTGGTCCTTGAACAATATGCAATTGAAAATCTTTACATAACATGTTTTAGCTTTTAAAATCGAACTACTAGTAGCTTACAAAGCCACCTAAGTATTTCCGGGTGTTGATTGTTGGACTATTGAAGGGAAGGTTGGCAATTCAAACCCATCTGCCCCTCTCTTGGAGATTAGGCCAATAATGTCTTAAGATTTATAGCCTCATAAACTCTATGAAGAAGGGCCATTCTGTCCATAAGGTCAATCTGAGTTACAATCCAGTTGAAGCTCAGAGAAGGTTTGTTTGTTTGTTTAACAGGCTACTGACAAGCATGGGAAAGATGAGGCTGTCTGCTCCTATAAAGATTTATAGTTCGGGAAATTCTAAGGAGCAGTTCTCTGAGTTAGATAGGCTCACCATGAACCGAAATGGACTCAACATCATGGGATTTTGGGGGACTGTTGATGCGAAGCTGCAATTACCAATATCACAAATGTTTATTTGCATATCTTTTGATCGTTATATGTATTGCATATTGTATTCTGAAAGTAAGCTACTGAAAAATGAATGTTATCAAGAACGTCGCCCACGAAACAGAGGAAACACATTTCGGTCCTGCACACTCGAATAGTGGCACCAAACACTTATGCACTCTGCTTACAAGATCATTGACTTCGCGCTGGGTCGGCGGATGAGGACCACAAAGAAGACGGGCGGGTCTCAGGCTGGCAAATCTGGAAGGGGTGCAGCAGATAGATGAGAAGCTGGGTTTATTTGGTTTAATTTTATGAAAATGCGTTGTCTGGCAGTTTTGCTTTTAAATTTTCTATGATGTTTCTATATACTACCAATTCATTGCTTGCTTTAGTTTTAGTGCCACATGATAGATGGTGCACATCACAAATTAAGCAGTTGTGAGTACTTAGAGCCGTTCAGTTTGGTTGTCGAATGTCAATGTGTTTTCCAGGCGCGGCATCTTCTCCATCTTCTCCTCCCCCCTCTGGGACTAGTTCAGAAGGTCTTATTTTCATCAAGTGGTTTTGAAAGTCAAATTTCTGTCTAAGATATTAAACCACCTATTACATGGTCTGCAATTAGATATGTCCATTTTATTTTGCTTTTAGTTGTTGGAGAATGACTTTGCTTTTCCTCAAATTATACCGACATCTATAGACAGGCCTTTCTTATAGCAAACCCTGTACTCACATAAAAGCTATTTCCAATATAGGGTAAACGTAATTTTCCAGATGTGTAACGTATGCACGCTTGCTGGCATAGCTGCAATGTTGACTGAAAAAAACCCAAAACTAACCCAAACTCACCGCCGTCGAATCAACCATGATTCCCAGTGACCCTGTAAGGCAGATAGAAGCGCCCCTGTGACTTTCTGAGGCCGTCACTGTACAGGAGCAGAAGGTCCCATTTTCCAATTCAGAGAGGCTGATGGTGTCAAATTGCTGATTTTGTGAGTTGCAGCTCAGTGAGTCACCAGTATGCTACCCGGGAAAAACAGTCGTGGGAAAACTGACCAACCCATAAGAAATGCTGGGTATTTCTGATCACCTACCAGCAAATGCAATCAGCTAGCCTCGCCGAAGCGGACCGTTTTTCATAAGCATTTTAGCAAACTTTTCAATATACGTGAATAGATTGCCGAAGGTCATTAAATATTTGCTAAAAGTTTCTTTCTGGCACTATTGTTCTGCAAACACCTCGCTCTGGTCTCGTGTCCCGCATGGGCGTGGAGGAGTTGATGTTCAGCATGGCGCCTTTCACCTTTTCTCCTGTTACAGTAGCTACAGTGCCGCAGCGTTGACATCCGCCGTGCCTCTGATCCTGCATGGCGCGGCTCTCTGGAAAGCCACATTTCAGCCACCATCAGGGACATCTGGGGCTCGAATTCTCTTGTCAGACTTTCTGCCGACTTCCTGTTTTATGCCTCACGGTACCGCCCTGTGGCCCTACTCCTGTGACAGTGAGACTTAACATTCGTGCAGCTTTCTGGAAGTTGATGACATGCACCAGCTTCTTTTCCTGGCTTGTCGCCATACAATCACATAGCATGAAGCTTCTCTTACTCTTACATCAGTCAGATGGCAGCCTCTAAAATGCAATTTAACTCCCTTTCCTGTTTCTTTCCTCTTCCCCGATTTCTTTTCTTTTTTACAGGTTAATGCTTTTAGTTCGGAGAGGGAGAAAGGCAAGAGTCTACCCTGCTCTTCAGGACCTCTCTGTCATGATACATCCTTACTGCTCTTCAGGACCTCTCTGTCATGATACATCCTTACGCTGTCTGTGATGGAGCAGGCCTTCTGTGGCAGTAGTTTCTTCCTTGCTATTTTTTAACAGACTCACGAGGTAAGTGGTATTGTAGAAATTTATCATCGTTAACCCCTGCTCATCATCGTTATTGGTGGAGAGGAGGGTGATGTCGCTTCCATTTTTTGGCTTCATATTTCCATGGTGAGATTTCCGCTAGAATAATACCTCTACCTCCCATTCACTCCTCCACAGGGAAGAAGTATGAAGGAAGACCAGGAGTTGAGAGAATAAAATTCGGTGTCCTTGATTTAACCCTGTTCTGTCTTTTTAGACTTCCATGGCTTCAGCAAGCCGGTGGGCCTTCCCACTTCTCTCATGGGAGGCCTTCATTGGTACCAGATGCAGTGGGAAAACGCACTGCGCCATGATCAGCAATGTTCTTTCATCAACCTATCAATGAACGGCCTGACATTTTGTTCTCCATATATCTCTTCCTCCTTGTGCTTATTTTTCCCTCCTTGTGTTTTATAATTTAGCTCTTTGGGAACTTGATAAATGGAAGCTGTTATCTTGTACATTAAAAAAAGGCTGTCATCAATTCAATTCTGACTCATGGTGACCAAGTGTGTCAGAATAGAAATATGTGTATCATAGGGTTTGGGTTGTCTTTTCTTTTGTATTTTTTGGGTTCACCAGATCTTTCTTCTGAGGTGCCTCTGGGTGCCCTTGAACTCCCAAACTTCTGATTTGAAGCTGAGCACATTAACTTTTGTACTACTCAGAGACACCTGTCAGATATTAACCCCACTATATCTATTTTTTAAAAGCACTACATTATCCCATCCTCCATTAACAATGCTTAGTTTAGTTTTGGATACTGGAGCCATGCCTTAGTCACAGTGCATAATGCCCCTTTGGCTAAGGTGACTGGTTCAGAATTGGGCAGAAATTTAGTTGCTCCGATAGCATGAAGAATATGTCTTTCATTTAGTGTTTTAGGCAAAGAGCATCCTCTCTTCCTGTAGGTAGATTTCTGAGATGTTCTATCAGGAGCAAGCACAGCCATTTTGCACCCATGACAAAGGCAGCTGAGACATGAAGGCAGAATCCATAACACAGGCCTGCGATAGAGCCCACATTGAATTGCATCTGAAGCGAAGTCCATGCTACTTCTAGATTTCATACTTATATGGGTTAATAAATATCTTTTTAAGGCTATTTAGATTCTCTTTCTTATTACTAGAAGGATACAATTTACCATTTTTTACATATAAAATATCCAAGTGTATTTGAATAACACTGGTGGTGTAGTGGGTTAGGCACTGGCTAACAAGGTTGGCAGTTCAAATTCACCAACTGTTGAGAGTGAGAGAGAGGAGGGTTTCTATTTCAGTAAGGATTTACTAGCCTCAAAAACCCAAAGAGGTAGTCCTACTCGGTGCTACCGAGCAGCTTTGAGTCAAAATCGACTCAGTGGCAGGAAGTGCAGTTGACCTAGCTTTAAGGAGGGACACAATAGCAGGCTACACCATGTGAAGAGCCTAGCAGATGCAAGGACTTGTCAACCCCACGGGCTGTTTCTGGTACCTTCTTGCTAATGTTGAGGTGCACGGGATCACAAGAGGCAGGACTAGCGTATATGCCACCTCAAGTCCTCTCTTTGGAAGAACTTTCAGTAACCTCATAATTTGTATGATGAGTTGGACATACTCTCCTTTACAAAAAATATGCAACATATAACTGAGCCCATTCTCCTGCGCAGCAGCAGCTTGTCAACACGGTTACTTGTCCTTCATTTGGACATCTGAATGACAACGGTCTGGTATATAGAACCTTGGAAGAATTCCCATTAATCTTAAATCTAGTGTTCTGTTATGATTCTTTGAGGCAATGTGCAGGGAGCAATCTAACAAAACCTTAAATCCGCATGTGTCCCTTAGCCAGAGGATAAACCACAGACTGGTTTGAATGTTCTCTTCCACATTAGACTCTTGTGAATTTTAATAGCACAACAATAATGCCTTCTAAGAAACAAGTGAAACACAGGAGGTCTGGTGGAGTTGTGAGATAAGCATTGAATTACGAATCAAAAGGTCTTTGATTCAAACCCATCGGACGCTATGAGGAAGAAGGATGCGTTTATCTGCTTCCATAGAGATTTAGAGGCGGGAAAGCCCTACACAGTGTTACTATAAGACATAATTAGATAACAGTTTTTGTTTTAAGGTTTGAACAAGTAAAATACTTTATTTATATTATTTCAATCCCTTAATACTCCTTTGGTAGAGGGATTTTATTATTCCCCTTTTTGCATAAGTTAATGGGGATTTGGGAGAAAAGTCAAAGTGATTAGATAGCTTTGATTAATGCTGAATACGCTTTCTCCTCTTCTTACCATAGTTTACACAGTAAATGTCTTTTCATAGGCTTTGAGCAGTTAGGCAGCAAAAATGCTTATCTAGATTTTACTTCTTATGTGTCTTTTAAAAATATGAGTTATATTGCTTTGTAAATTTCTACTTCCTTGTTAAGTTGTTTCCAATTGCTTCCAAGGCCCAAATCTTTTGGAAGATTATAAGGGAGAAGAGTTGAATGATTTTAAAAGTATGCCAGATCTGAGTTCAAAACGTAATGGCTGTGTTAAGCCAATTTAAAAATCCTGGGAGCTCCAGATTACTCATTTCTGAAAATAGAGATAATTATTCATCTATTAGAGTAAGGTTATGAAGAAGCATAAGATAACAAGTGTAATGCACCCAGAAAAATATTAGATTCATATCCCTTTTATATTTAAATATCCTCAGGGTTAAGAATGAGCAATCTACATATGTTTATTAGTATAATCCTTTTAGGGCTGGTAAAGATATAGAATGAAATCCACTTTTCCATTCTATTTCCCCCTCAGAGGTTAATTTGTGAGTGGTTGATGCAATATCACAAGTGTAGTTGTGTGTGTGTGTGTGTGAGAGTGACAGTCAGTGAGAGAGAAAAAATGTGATTCGAACTCCTATTTTAGAACAATTTTCTAAGAGAAGAAGTTTCTATTATTGGCAGAAACTTAGGTATGTTTTTTAATGATTATTAGTGCAACTTGCTTCATTTCCCAAAATGTTCAGTAGAATGCTGTGGCAGTCAGAGCTTTAAATACTTCCAAATAAGGGACACGTACTTGACTAGGGGTCCCAAACCATAAGAAACCCATTGGCCTAATTTGCTTTGAGGCCATATTTCCTATTGTCCCTAGCTAATAGCTGAATATTCCAGAAAGACTAGAGAAAACTCTGATGGCTATTTGACACTAGGAAGTTACTCTTTTATTTTGTTGTTGCTCTTTTCTTTTTTTAATATTATCTTTTTTAAAGGCTGAAAATAACTGAGCCAGTTCAAATTGATGATGGCATAGTTGGAGAGCTTCTGGAAAGACAACTTCGAAATGAATTGAAGTTTTAATTTTCTTGGAGTTCAGTTTTAATTTTTGTTGACATTTATGTTTGGGTCAGAAGACCGATATTAGCCCTTGTAGTGTCCTGCCTGGGGTTAGTGTCCTAATAAATATTTCACACATAGACCTACTTTCTATTTCCTCATATATGGATTTTTGAGCAATGTATTTTATTATTACTTATGTCAGATTGAGATGAAGCTGTCAAGGATTTCATTTTATTTGGACTAGCAATCAATACCTACGAAGGCAGCGGTTAAGAAATCAAATAATTTGCATTGGGCACATTTGCTGCAAATGACCTCTTTAAAATCCTAAAAAGCAAAGATTTTTTTTCCCTTTCCATTTGGTCTTTCCTTTATTTCCTGTCTTTTTTTTCATATGTACCCTTCATTATATTGATAAATTTCCCTTCTATTCTTTAAAATTTTTTTTATTTAACATTTTATTAGGGGCGCATACAACTCTTATCACAATCCATACATAATACATATATATACATCAATTGTATAAAGCACATCTGTACATTCTTTGCCCTAATCATTTTCAAAGCATTTGCTCTCCACTTAAACCCTTTGCATCAGGTCCTCTTTTTTACCCCTCCCTCCCTGCTCCCCCTCCCTCATGAGCCCTTGATAATTTATAAATTATTATTTTGTCATATCTTGCCCTATCCGGCATCTCCCTTCACCCCCTTTTCTGTTGTCTGTCCCCCCAGGGAGGAGGTCACATGTATATCCCTGTAATCGGTTCCCCCCATTCCAACCCACTCACCATCTACTCTCCTAGTATTGCCCCTCACACCACTGGTCCTGAAGGTGTCATCCACCCTGGATTCCCTGTGCCTCCAGCTCCTATATGCACCAGTGTACAACCTCTGCTCTATCCAGACTTGCAAGGTAGAATTTGGATCATGGTAGTGGGGGCACGGGGAACATTTAGGAACTGGAGGAAAGCTGTATTCTTCATCAGTGCTACATCGCACCCTGACTGACTCATCTCCTCCCCTAGATCCCTCTGTGAGGGGATCTCCAGTGGCCGACGAATGGGTTTGGGTCTCCACTCTGCACTTCACCCTTCATTCACTATGGTAAGATTTTTTTTTGATGATGCCTTATACCTGATCCCTTTGACACCTCGTGATCCCACAGGATGGTGTGCTTCTTCCATGTGGGCTTTGTTGCTTCTGAGCTAGATGGCCGATTGTTCACCTTGAAGCCTTTAAGACCCCAGATAGCTGGGCACCATCAGCTTTCTTCGCCACATTTGCTTATGCACCCGTTTGTCCTCAGCGATCGTATCATGGAGGTGTGCAGCCAATCATATGATTTTTTGTTCTTTGATGCCTGATAACTGATCCTTTAGGAACTATGTGATCATACAGGCTGGTGTGTTCTTCCATGTGGGCTTTGTTGTTTCTGAGTTAGATGGCCGTTTGTTTATTTTCAAGCCTTTAAGACCCCAGACACTATCTCTTTTGATAGCCGGGCACCATCAGTTATCCTCACCACATTTACTTGTTCACCTGCTTTGGCTTCAGCAGTTTGTGTCAGGAGGGTGAGCATCATAGAATGCCAATTTAATAGAAGAAAGTATTCATGCATTGAGGGAGTGCTTGAGTAGAGGCTCAAGGTCCTTCCACCACCTTAATTCTAAACCTATAAATATAGACACATAGATCTATTTCCCCATCCTCATATACATATTTGCATGTACATGTCTTTGTCTAGACCTATGTAAATGCCCTTTGCCTCCTAGCTCTTTCCTCTATTTTCCTTGACTTTCCTCCTGTCCCACTACCATGCTCCGTTCCCACCTGGGTTATAGCTATACCTCTTCTTTACATTACCTTACCTTTGATCATTCCCTACCAGGCCTGCCACTGCCCCCTCACCACCAATTTGAATCCCATATTGTTGCCTTGTCCCTGGGTTATATAACACCACTTCCTTACCCCCCCACCTCCCGCTATCCCAAGTCCCCCTGGAACAGTCGGTCCCTTTGTTTTTCCTCCAGATAGTTCACCCAGCCTATCTTATTTAGACAGACCTGTGGAGATAATAACATGCACAAAAGCAAGACAGTGGAAAACAAAGCAATAGTATACAACAAAACAACAACAACAACAACAAACCACTGACAAAGAACAAAACAAAACACATCAAGAAAGAAAAGCTTGCAGTTAGTTCAAGGATTGTTTGTTGGCCTTTAGGAGGGTTTTCCAGTCCAGTCTGTTGGGGCACCTCGCCCTGGCCCCAAAGTCCACTTTCAGCATTCCCTGGGGACCTTGCTGCTCCATTCCCTAAGCAAAGATGTTTTGATGACTAAGGTGCCCTTGACTGAACCCATGGTCCTGCTAGTTGCATCATATGCTTTAGAAAACTTGGAAATTAAAAGAGAAGACAGAAAAAAGAAAACATTTTTTCTGGTAGTCTATAACATATTCAATATTCTTTCCCAATACAATGCAAACATATAACTTTTTACTAGAAAATAACTCAACAACACTGGGTTTCATTTGATTCATTAGAAAAGCTTATCAATCTCAGAAGAAATTTAATGAGAATGCTCCTTTGAAATAATATTGCAATTCTCTATCTTGGGTAGGGTCAGAAAGATTTATGGGAAATGACATCTTTGGTAAAAAGTAACTAATCTCCGTGAAAGGGAGTGGCACAATAATTTCACAAATGAGCCGAGACATATCAAAGACCATAGGGTGATGGAGAACCAAATGATGTTTCAATCTGTTACCTTGACTTGGAGTTGACTCACTGCAACTAATGACAGCAGCAATATCAGATTAATAAATATTACTGAGATTTAAGAACTTGCTCCCTCTGAGTCCCTTTGCTATGATTCTCAGCAGGATTTACTCTTAGAGCTTCTAGACGCAGACAGACTAGAGAGAATGGGCTTGTGCCATCATCTGAGAAATCAGGTTCTGAAAACTTTGGATCACCGTGGTCCAACCCATTCTACACAGAGTGAGCAGAGCTGACAGCCACACCTTCCCTGTGTGTCCTACAGGGTTTCCCTGTGAGCATCTGGGACGGTCATCCCTGTGCTTAATTATTCCACCTAACATGTGAACACCTGAAATCTAACTTTCTGCCACAGTTCTAAGTGGATCTGTGCACTCTCTTCAGGGAAGGTGCACATCCCTTTGCTGTGGTTGATGTTCAACAAGAGAGTCTTTATGCAGTCAACTTATGTCCTCGTGCCTACCTGTTGGGTGGCTCACAGACAGGTTAGCAGTTTATATCACCAACCTCAGCTCTGCAGGAGAAAAACAAGACTTTTACTCCTTTAAAGAGTTACAGGCCCCGGGGACAGTTCTATCCTGTCCTTTGGGTTGCAGTGAGTTGGCATCGACTCAATGGTGGCGAGTCTGGTGTTTTTCAACTTCAGGGATTAAAACGTTATAATTGTATTTATAAAAGTTTAGATAATTACAAACTTATCTTTTCTTGTTCTTCATTTCATCTCTCCCTCAGCATCAGAAATTGGACTGGAGTTTGTTTTGTTTAGTTAAAATGATTGTTTTTGCATTGAATTTTTATGTTAAACATGGCTTTTCATTCAATAATTTAATGTTGGCATTTTATATTCATTTTCCCATCAAAATTAATTTACAGAAACCTCATCTGCTGCTTCAAAGTACCAGTGGAATGACCCCCAGCATGTCTTTAGATTTTGATTTCTCGGCAAGTGAGCTGGAGTCATATCCTACATTCATGATTACAACAAACTGATGTGTGTCCTGACTTTCCTTTCAGACTACACCCTATGGCCATCACTTGATACTGCTGGATTGTTCATTTGTCCCCTCAATTCGTGTGTCCAGCAACACAGTCTGATGTAAAGAAAATAACGTGACTGAATTGATCAGTTCCATTAGCAAAACGCAGAGTATGAGGCTCTTTCGGGCTTTAAAATAAAATTTAAAATATTTAAAGCATATTATTAAGATATGATGATTTTCCTTTTGGTTCGCAAAATATATTTATGGCTTTCCAGTGATTGTTAAATCATTGGGAGGGACAAAATTGACTTTCCTGTCTCAAAAGTTTGCCAATCCAAGATCTAGACCATTGTTTCCCAAAGTGGGTGATACCCTCTCCTGGGGATGCTGGGACCATGGGATATACTAGGAAAGTTTTAATTGCCAGGGAGGTGCTGTTGTTTTTTTGGGGGGGGGCATTACTTAAAAGGGGTAGATCAAATAAGTTTGAGAACCTATGATCTAATTCTTTGCTTAAAAATCTATGCTAATAGCTCCTATATAAAATTATTTCGATACTTCTCTTATGCCAACTCTAAATTCATTACTTCTATACTTGAACTGAAGGGTCCCAGGTAGTTCAAGCCCTTTAGAGGTTGACTGCTTCCCCAAATGTTGGTGGTTCAAACCCATTAGATGCTCCGTTGAGGAAAGGCTTGATTTAACTCTCCGGCTAAATTTTAGTTCCTGTTTTGGGAGAAATACAGACAGGATGCCCTTCGAAAGGATAACGGTGAGACTTTTGTCTCTTGCCACACACTTTAAACATGTTATCAGGAGGGATCAGTTTGCTGGAGGAAAACATGATGGAGTAAAGCATTGTGCTTTATAAAACAGCAGGTCAGCGAAAAAGAGCAAGGCCCTTGACAAGATGGATTGACACAATGTCTTCAATACGTCTCGATTGAACTGAAGCAGAAAAATGTGCAGCGATGGCTCAGGACAGAACAGTGCTGCACTCTGTCACACATAGAGTCAGGAGCAGTTGAAACCACTTGCCAGCATGCAGCATTTCATGTAATTGGTTTTCTATATCTTGATATTATTATTTTTAATTTATTTGAGTAGACTATTTCCCCCCAAACCAAATCAACTTATAAAAAGAGAACTCTAACTTGGAGTTAAGGAATTATGTATCCTGCTCTCAATTCTGTCGCAAATGTGCTGTTGTTGCTTATTAGTGTAAGAATTTCAGTTTTCTCTGTTGTCCCATAGTTTTTTCATCATTCCACTACAGTATTTCCTTTTTGTACTATAATTATTTATCTTAATCTCTCTCTCCCTCCTCTAAGCAAGTGAATTTTATTATTTTCATCTTGGTATCCTCAGCACCTAGTATTCTTCATGAGCATAATATGTATTTATAGCTTTTTGGTGAATCAATAAACCACTGACAATGTGGAATACAAATGATTTAACAGCTCTTGTATACAATTCGCTCAAAAGGATTCACAATAGAGAATTCCTGAAATTCCAATTACTAAAATTTGAGCATTTACCACCAGGTTTCTTTTGTCAATCTGAATATCTCTTTAGTTTCCCCCCCCCCATTTTTTTCCTGTCTTCATTGTTGTTTTTTTGAGCAAATTTGCGTGGGTTCTTATATTAAGAAACCATGTGCTTTCAGCCTTTTGAGAGTGATTCCTTGTATTTCTCTCTATATACTTATGTTTACATATATTACCACTAGAGGTCATTTATACAAATGTCACAGAGGCAAAAGTGCTTAAGAAACCCGACACGCTGTGTCATATGAGTGAGGACTACATGAGACTGAGAGGAGAGTTTAGAAGCACACACGTGTTCCTCTTCCAGATTCAACACTGATCAATACCATTTCATGTACGTCCCTTTCTGTTCCTCTCATGGGCCCTGCTGGGTGATTTAAAAGCATATCATTCTAGATATTTCTTTGTGGTGGTCAAGAGGTTAAAGAGTCAACGTTTCCTTTAAAAACAAATTAAATGCAAGAAAATTGATTTCTTAAGCTACTGGGTGTAGAGATTTTCAAAGTTCAACAATGACGTGATGATTTTTATAGAGTGGCAATGATTTTACACAAAGAGACAATTATAATGAAAACATAGCAAATATCTTTTCATCCCATTTCTGAGGTTTCTAGCTCTTTCTTTCACTGCTTGGCTCAAACCAGCAGAGGACCGACACTCCTCTCTTGCTGTACATTCCATTGCAGTGATACATGACAGCTCTCCAGAAGTTATGTAGAACTGAAACTGGATAACAAACCTTATTCCAACAAAATGATATGGCTTTGTGTTTCACAGGGCACAATAATTAAGTATTATCCTGGAAATTCTTCCTCCATCTGTTTCAAATTATTTTCATTTCATAGGTCATGTTTAATAGCAAGGGGGAAACTATTGCTAATGGTGTTCCTTGGAAATATGTCACTCTGTTGAAAATATAAAGTTTGAGCAAATGGCCAGAGACCCATAAATTTAATACATTAAACACAGCAATACACTTAGCAAAAAAACCAAACATAATAAGATTATGTAATACATGATTTCCATTAAGAATGAGAAAATATAGCACATAGATGGGGATTGAGAGCCCTGCATTGTGATGTCCTCATAAATTGTTAAAAATAAATTTGGAATTTGGATGATGAGGATTGAATTCTAATTCTGTTGACGAGTAGGATATGGGATAGACATATATAGGCAGTGTCCTGGCTTAAATACATATCATGATGTAATATTCTATGCCTGAAGTTGAGATTCATCAAAAATAAAAAAAACACCCTTAATGAGATGAATTGTCATAATACACAATGAACTCACACAGAGCACGATCCCGAAGCTGGCGCAGAACCAGGCACTGTTTCTTTCTGTGACATGTGAGGTTGCTGCCAGGCAGAGCTGACTTGCAAGTATCTAGGGACAGCAACCACACATGATTATCATGGGAATATTCTTCCCTGGAGGCTCGGCATAAAATAAGCGTTCTATCTCTGATGGCAGTCATCCAAAAGATTTTCAAAAATGTATTTATGGCCTGGGGATTGAATGAGAGTGTTCAATCATGAGAGTTTGTGGAAAAGTCTCATCCTTTGTGCAAATATAAATTGTTGATCACACATCCTTGCAAGATTGTTAGAGTCTCAGATGCAAAGGCCATGTTGCATACCTGTCCTGGAATGGGTACGCTCAAACAGGTGTTAATGCATCTCTGCCTTTGGCTGGTAAAGCTTTCTCTGGTATTGATTCTGCCTGTTAACATTTTTCACTATAATTTCTCACCAAGAATGTATTTCATGTCTCCTTTAATTTACAACTGTTTTCACTCAACTCAGCTCCCACACAGTAGTACCAAACTAAAGGTTGCTATAAATTACTGTAAATGTTTCTGTTTTTATTTTCTATAATTTTAATAGCTCGTGAACAGATTCTCAATCAGACTCTGATACTTATAGCATCAGAGTTCAGTACAGGTGAAGTTAATTTATCTCAAGCAACATATGGATGGATCTTCAGTGAAAATAATAGCTGTCCTCTTTTCTTTCTGTTTATATCTCTACACACAGATACGGATGCTCTTTCTTGAGTTATTTTCTTTTTTTCCCACTGAACATATAAAAAATGCTATTCTTAAAACATATTCTAAAACTCTCACTGGAAATGAGTCCGGAAAAGGAAGCAAACAAACACCACAATACTGTGTCTGAAAAGATAAAGGGAAACTTCTTGAATGTTAGAAAGAAAACTATCTGGTTCTCTTTCACCCCTAGATGTTAAAAGGAATTTTAATTAATATATAATATGAATTAAGGATATAAGAATATTTTTTATCTCACAGACACAGAAATTCTACTTCGGATAATGTAAATAAAAACATAAAGAAGAAAGGGTGAAGCACAAAATGATTCATTACAGTATTTTTCTGATAGTGAGAAAGGGAAACAATTTCAGGTAAATTATTAATAAAGGTTTAGCAAGTTTTGGAAAACAGTATGCCATTAATTATTCATTGAAATTACAGAAAACATGTAGTTACATAAAATTATTCAATATCATACAATTACTATTGTACGAGTATATAATTCCCATGATGTCTATGCAAATCAAAGCAAAAATGTATTTAGAAAATAACACACAAAAAAGATCTACAATGGTTATGTTTGGTACTATCATTAGGTGGTTTACCTCTTCGAAATCTTTTTTCCCTTTTTACTCTCAGATGAATAAAATTCCACTAATCAAATTCTATCTAAGAAAAGATTGAGCAACTTTTTCTTTTTTGATAATGTGTACCATTCTATAAATTTACTCCATTTTGACCTAGGAATAGCAGCCTACCATTATTAAATAACACATATTTAATATATTGAGATTTATGAATGAAAAGGATAGTAAAATGTTAAGGGATCTAGATTGGTGGAATATATTTGCTCGCTGAGATATTTGTTAATCTGTGCTGAAGGTGTGATATGTTAAGACCAAAAACACTTTCTGAGTTTCCAGTACTAATTTACACTTAAGTTTACAGAACACCACTTTGTGTACGTTGGGAGTTGCTAATAAGCACACCATGATGATTTATTGTACACTTCTAGCTTCTCTGGTGTAATCTGCATATATCCAGAATAATCATATGTTTAGGATTCAAAAACTATTGCAAAGTGGAATGAAATTAAAAGAAAATGGGATCTTTCCAGGAACTTTTTTGAAGTTCTGTCACTATATGTCACATCTAATGAGTTTTTCTTATGCGTCTAGTCATATTAACTGCACATTGCTTTTGTGGCTTAATAATGATACTTTATTACATTTCTCCTAAATTAAAAATTCTCTATTATTTGCCTTAATATGTTTATTCATATGCCACTATATTAAAATGTATTTAATGAAAAATTACAGCTTTCACAAGTACAATCACTACTACTGTAAATATGTATTCACATGTATAAAATCTACTGTGCCTGTTGTAAATGGATAGATCAATTAAAGATTATTAGATCGATGACAGTGAGCCCTGGCGGCATAGCGGGTTACATGTCGTGCTGCTAGCTGCAAAGGCGGCTTTTCAAGTACAGTGGCCGCTCTGTGGGAGAAGAATGAAGCTTTTTAATCCTGTGATGATTCATGGTCTCAGAAACCATGCTCCTGTAGAGTCATTATGACTTGGAATCAACTTCATGGCAATGAGTTTGGAATTTTGGTCGGGAAGGAGATAGTAACCAGTTCTATTCCCTCTCACGCCAAGATGAATGGAAACGGAATATACAGCAAAACATTTTCACTAGATATAATATGTATCTGGACTACATCAAATTTGCAGTTGGAATAGATTTCCATAGCCATGTATGTAAATATATCTTTCCCAAGAGACTCAATTGCTTGGCAAGTTTTGCAATAATTGAATCAAATTAAAGTTTTCTTTTAAGTGCACAGGAAAAAAAAAGGATTCTTATAGAAATGCTTAACTTGGGGACACTGCATATTTCATTTCAGTGGTTATCTATCTATCTATCTATCTATCTATCTATCTATCTATCTATCTATCTATCTATCTATCTATCTATCTATATTATGTGGTATAAGCTTGTGCATTGGTTCTGACTCATAGTGAAGTTGTGCACAATAAATGAAGCCCTGCCTGGCATCATGCACCACCTTCATAATCTTCATAATCAAAGCCTATTGCTGCAGGCCCTGTGTTAGTCTATTGTGTCAAGGACCTTCCGCATGTTTGTTGCTCTTCTACTCTACTAAACATCATGTCCTTTTCCGGTTCTCTCCTCATAACATATTTAAAGTACTCAAAAGAAAACTTCCTATCTTCTTTTCTAAGTAGTATTCAGATTAAACTTATTCCAAGATAAACCTGTTGTTCTTTTGGCATTCTGTGGTTCTCTCTCTCCCTTTATATATATAGACAGTTTTAATAATAGAATATATCTTATATAACATAATACATTATATATTATATTATAATTAAGCCATTATAAATAATAGAATATATATTATTTATATATATAAATTATATATTACAATGACTATATATATAAAATCTGCTAGTGCACATAATCGGATTTTGACACTATAGGTGGAGAAAATTTTTCCATCAGAACTCAAGCAAAACATCAGAATCTGACCCGACACATGTGATTTTTGTAAACTAAAGCAATTCGTGTTTCGGTCACTTGGTGTTAGTTGGCGTTGTTAGTCCACGTTGGTTAAACATTTGTGGCAGTGTTGCAATCATTTTACTATAATTTTCTTAGTTTTTGTGGCCTTTTGTACTGTTTTCAGATAAAAAATATGGATCCTAAGAAAGACTTTTTTTGTAAAGATTCATCATGACAAAGAACTGGTTAACCATGTTATCGATGTTGTTGGTGATGTTTTAGTAAACCGTTTTAGAAAACTGTTAAATGCCAACTGCGAATCATAATAGACTGATTTATTATTATTATTCTTTTTAGAAAAAGCAGCCGGGTCCTGGTGAAAAAAGGCAAAGAAGGAGGGAAAACTGAAAAGCAGCTACCAGTTGATTTTTTGAAGGGGATAGCATTAAACTTATATAGTGCCTTGGGCAGAACTGACATTTTTACTATATTGAGTCTTCTGATCCATGAGAATGGAATATTTTTCTATTTGTAGAGGTCACGCTTGGTTTCTTGTAATAGTGTTCTGTCATTTTCCTCAAACAAATCCTTTGGTTTTTTAGTCATGTATATCCCTAAATATTTCAATTTGTGCTTGGCTATTGGGAAGGGTGCCATCATTTTGATCGCCTCTTCCGTGGTCTTGTCCAATGTGTATAAAAGTCCAACAGACTTCTGTTTGTTGATCTTGTATCCTTCCACTCTGCCAAATTCCTCTATTGTTTCAAGGACCCCTTTTTGGAGCTTTTGGGATTTTCCATCTATAAAGTCATATAATTTGTGAATAACGGTCTTTTCACCTCTTCCTTCCACAGATGAATACATTTGATGCCTTTTCTTTGCTGTATGTTGTTAGCTAAGACCTCCAGTACAATGCTACATAAGAGTGGGACAAGGGCTATCCTCGTCTGATCCTCTTTTTCAGTGGGATTATTTTTTGTCTTTTCTCCATTGACTTCCACATTGGTTATTGATTTTTCATATATAACGTGTATTGTATTGAGAAATTTTCCATCCGTTCCTATCTTCTTAAGTGTCTTAAACAGGAGTTGGTGTTGGATGTTGTTGAATGCTTTTTCCACATCTATCGATATTATTATGTGGTTCTTATCATTTTTCTTGTCAATGTGGTGATCAATACTAATGGTCTTTCTTATCTTGAACCACCCCTGCATCCCTGGTATGAATCCCACTTGGTCAAGGTGAATTAGTTGTTTTGTATATTTTTGTATTCTATGGGCCAGTATTTTGTTAAGGATTTTTTGCATCAATATTCATTAAGGATATTTGTCTGTAGTTTTCACTTCTTGTGGGATCCTTGCCTGGTTTAGGTATCAGAGTCATACTAGCTTCAAAAAAGGGTTTGTGAGTTCTCCATCTTTCTCTATGTTCTGGATGAGTTTGTGTAGGATTAGTGTCAGTTCTTTCCTGAATGCTTGGTAGAATTCTGTGAAGTCATTTTTTTGGTTAATAATCCCTTGATAACCTTGTCTATTTCTTCTATTGCTATGGGTCTGTTGAGATTCTTTAGATCCATCTGGGATAGTCTAGGGAGGGATTGTTTTTCTAAGTATTTGTCCATGTCTTCCAAGTTGTTGAATTTTATTGGAGTACAGGCCCTCATTAGGCTGTGTATTTCCTTAGGCTGCATTGTAATGTATCCTGTCTCATCCCTCATCCTTGCTATTGAAATCTGTTCCTTCCTTCTTGGTTAGGTATGCCAGCGGTCTGTCAATTCTGTTAATACTTTCAAAGAACCAAGTTATACCGCATTAAATTTTTCCATAGTTTTCTTGTTTTGCTTCTCCTGAATCTCATCCCTGATTTTTATTATTTCTTTTCTTTGGGTAATAGTAGGACTGTCCTGTTGATTCTGCTGTAATTGCTGTAAGTTTTGTGTCAGCATGCCAGCAACAAGTCTCTCTTCCTTTTTCATGTGTGCATATATTCCTATCAAACTTCCTTTGGTAACTGCCTTTGTGGTGTCCCAATGGTTTTGACACTTCGTATTCTCATTCGCATTGGTTTCTAGAATCTTTCTAATTTAATCTCTAATCTGGGCCAGTACCGCTCCTTTTGCAGAGAGTTATTCATCTTCCAATTGTGTTCCCTTGTTTTCTTAATTGTCCTTGTGTTGGTATCCAGCCTTATGGCATAGTGGTCAGAGAGAGAAGTTTGTTCTCTATGTGCTTGAATTTACACAGATTCGACTTGTGTCCCAGCATGTGGTATTTTTTGAGTATGTGCCACGTGAACGTGAATTGATTGTGAATTTTTTTTGCATTTGGATGGAGAGCTCTGAAAATATCTATCAGGTCAAATTGTCTAATCATAATGTTTAGATCTGTAGCCTCCTTGTTAAGCTTCTTTCCCTGATATTTACCTTTCTCAGAGAGTGGTGTATTAAAGTCACCTACTATAATTGTGGAACCTGTAATTTTTTTTTCATCTTTTGGAGTGTTTGATGAATTTGTGAATCTCTCATTGAGTGTGTATATGTTTATTATGCTGACTGGTTCTTGGTCTACTCTTCGCTTGAGCACTATATAATGTCCCTCCTTATCTCTTGTTATGGTTTGCACCTTAAGATCAATTTTGTCCGAGATTAAAATCACAACTCCCGCTTTTTTTTGAATTGCCATCTGTTTGGTATATTTTTCTCCAGCCTTTGATTCTCAGCCTAATTTTGTCTGTCATCTTGAGATGTATCTCCTGTACACAGTAGATTGGTGGGTTATGTTTTCTAAGCCAATCTGATAGCTTCTGTCTTTTAATGCCTGAGTTCAGTACATTGATACTCAGAGTTATTGTATTCATCTGTGAACTCTGTGATGTGTCTTGTACCTTTTGTTCCTTTCTATTAAGTGTGTTACGCATGCATGTGTTCATGTGAGTGCATGTATGTGTGTGCTACATTCTTACCTTCTTTCTACCCTTAAGCCAATGCTATCTTGGGGACTATTGTCTCTTTGTTGCTCTCTGGGTGGGTTTGTTCTATGTGGTGGTTTCTTTATTTCTGCTCAGGGAGTGTTGTTCTTCTGCCCATACTGGGTCAACATGGATCTTTTGTAGGGCTGGGTTTCTTTTAACGAATTCTTTGAGTTTTTTCTTGTCTGGGAAGACTGTTACTTCTCCATCTCTCTTGATAGATAATTTGGCTGGATAGATTATTCTTGGGTTTGTATTATTTTCCTTCAATTTTTGGAATATTTTACTTCACTCTCTCCTCTTCTTCATAGTATCCACTGATAGGTCTGAACATATTCTGTTCCAGTATCAATATAGGTTACTGCTTATTTTCCCGAGCAGCTCTCATGATTTTTCCCTTTCCTCAAAGTTGGATAGTTTAACTATTATATGCCTTGGTGACTTCTTCTTGGGTTTCAATATAGCTGGTGTTGTTTCAGCTTCCTGATTAGTTGCCTGGTTTTCATTCATTAAGCTGGGGAAATTTTCCATTAAAATTCCCTCACTATTTTGACATTGAATTATTCATTGTGTCTTGTTCAGGTAGACCAATTATGCTAATGTTGTTCCTATTCATAGCATCAGCCATGAATCTCAAGTTTTCTTCATCTTCTCTGGTTATCTTATTTGACTGCATTTCCCATTTGTTGAAGTTTGCCTGGTTATCCTCTAGGTAACTGGTGTAATCATCTGTCTCCTCAAGTCTGTTGGTGAAGTCTGTTAATTTGGTACTAGATTTTGTTATTTCATCCCTCAGGTCTTGTATTTCCCTCCAGTATATGGCCTTTATCTACTCTATCATTTTATCCTTTTTCTGTCTTGCTTCTCTCATATCCTGCATGACTCCAAGCAGCATTCTGGAGATTTCTTTCTTTGTTAGATCAATGTCTGCTTCTTCTATTCATGTTGTTAAGTTCAGGGCTTCTTCCAACATTGCCTTTTGTTTCTCCTGTTTTTCCATTGAGGTTGTTGGGACTGATTCTTGTTTGTATCATGTTGTTTTAGAGAAGCCCGGCGTCATTCTCCAGAAAGTCGTGGAGCACTGGGCTCTCTCTTTGGGAAACTCTTAGGAATGCTTCTTCAAACTGAACCTAATTGCACTGTGGGATTGAGCTACCACCTTCCCCTCCTGTGGTTTTTTGCTTTCCCTAGCCAACCAGCATTCTGTTATTTGGGGGGCAAGTTGGATGGTCCTTTCAGCGGGTGCTCATTGGATTTTGTGGACCCTCGAAGGTGGTGCTGTACTGGATAATCTCACAGGAACTTTTGGTGGTATGGCACATGGTGGCATGGGGCACCTCAAAGGGGGTTTGGTGGTGCCTGATGCAAGTGGAGTACTGTGGAGGGCAGGTCAGTCAGTGTGTCCACCTTGGTGTAAAGAAACACTGATGGTGGGCAGAATTATGCAAGTTGGTTAGATCATGGCATAGGTTGGGTAGAGGGTCCCGCAGCAGCATTGTTTGAGCTCCTTTAGGCGATGTGAGGTACTATAGCAGGTGGGAGGAAGTTCCCCCAGCCACGTGGGACTGTGGAGAATGGGCAGGGTCTCCCTTAGCCAGGTAGAGCACCCCAAAGGTTGAGAGGGACTCCCCCCAGTGCTTTGATAGTCTTGGACAGCCGTCCTGGATTCTCCTGTAACAGAAGATGGGCTGGATTTTCCCAGATGCTTGTTATGCCACAGAAAGTGGGTGGGCAGGATTTCTCCCAGCCACTTAACGTGTCTTGAATGTAGGTAGAGTTCCCCTGAGGTGGAAGTGGGTTGGATTTCCCCAGCTGTGTGTTACTCTGCAGAGGGCAGAGCTTCCCAAACTGGGTGAGGCATAATTGTCCTGGGTGAGGGGGGTGGCCTGGAGGTCGGCAGTGGTGTGTGAGAGGAAAGTGAGGAGAAGATAAATAAATAAAAATTAAAACCTGAGTCTACTGAGACTGTGGTGGGAAATAGAGAAGAGAGAGAATCAAAAGTAATGATATAGCTGAGCCCTGATCGCTTGACTATGGGACTGGAGGGGTTTAAACCCTGCCCGAGGTGGTGGCCAGCTGTGGCTGTGTTGAGATGAAGTCCTTGGGCCAGCTGAAGGAGCTTATCTTTGGCCAAGACTGTGGCAAGGCTAAGGTTAAGCCTTAGTTTGTATCCACAGTGGTATACCCAAAACACCACAGCTCCTCAAAACCCAGTGGATTTGTGCCTACTTTTCTCTATGATGCTCCCCAGTGACCTGAAAGCATGGAATTTCCATTTCAGTGACTCTTTTGAGCTCAAATCTGCAGAGTCCCGCTGTTGCATGTTACTCAGTCACCATCTTGCTGGAACCTGTGTAATGTTTTGTATAAAAAGGCAAGGTTAGCGTAAAAACTTGGTTATTGAGAACTAATTCATGCATTTTCATCTATTTCTTATAGGAAAAATTGATTCAGAACTCAACTGCATTGCATCTCGATGCTCCTTCTAGAACGGATTAGTGTCAAGGTACAGGTTTCTATTGTAGCAATGTCTGTTTATTAGTTACTGTTAAGTCTGTCTATGATTAAATTGAAAACCGTGAGAGTGGCTTAAATAAGACAAAAATTATTTCTCCATCAAGAATTCTGGAGAGTTAATTCAGAGTTCTTACGGTGTTCCAAATGGAGTCCAAATTCCATTTATCATGTTGTTCTATCCAGAATTTATCATGTTATTCTACCCAGAATGGCTACTGAATTGCCAACCATTTTCAGTTTTTAAGATGGTAAAAGTCACACTTACTGAAAATTTCACAGAACACTTTAGTGTACAGAACACTTAAATTTTCACACCTACTTGAAAAGGAGGCTGGGAAACATAATTTTTATTCTATGTGTCTATGAACCAAGTTAAAAATCAAGGTCACTGTGCTGATACAGACAGAAATTGGCTCAGCAAAATGTTTCTCTCCTTATCTTCATAACTTGTAGAGACGTTACTGTAATCCTTCCATGACCATGGGACATGTGTCGCCTACATGCCCCTTTCAGGCTTCTGAGCCTCTCACCCTCTCGGGTTTCTTGGGTGTCTGGTATCCCAGTTGTAGTCCATACTGTTACCTTTAGAATGCCCAAATCTGAAGAATCCGTCCTTGTCCCAACAACCTTCCTTCCAAAGTCTTCTAGGGATCCACAAGGGGCAGTCAAAAACTTTGTAGAACAATGAATTGAAAAGATAATGGAATTGTTCCATGATGCTTTTGAAGTGCCCTCTTATAATTGTATTAAAATCCATATTACATCCAAAGTTCCCCCTTGGTTTTAGCATGCCTTCATTGCTAAAAGTACAGAGAATGAACAACAACCACAACAACACAACAACAACAACAAGGAAACTGTCTAAGGAAATAATTTTGTCATAAAGGGGTTAAATGGCAAAAGGTACTTTAACTGACCAGATTAAATTAAGAATCCTGACAGAAGATTTTGGCTGGATTATTGTGTGGCCCCAATATAATAACAAGGCTCCTTCTGGCACAGTGATTGTGCATTTGGCTGCAAGCACAGGCCAGCAGATCTTTGAAACTAGCTGGCTCCTGTGGGGAGAAAGATGAGGATTTCTAATCCCACAAAGATTTGCAGTCTGGGAAACCTGCAGGGGCAGTTCTACAAAGTCTCTGGGGGGCAGTGAGTTATTTATTTATTATCAGAATATTGTAAGAAGTTAATTAGCTGACAAGGAACTCCTGAAGCAGACGCAGCAGTCGTGTTCTTTGAAGGAGAAAGCTTGAAGAATTATGGAATACAACTGGCCTCCCATGTCAGAAAAGGCAAAGGGATGTTTCTACTTTGGTGTCTCTAGAAAGAACCAACCTTTCTAATACTTGATTTTCTTTAACTCTATAATACACATTCTGGAATTCTTACATACAACCCTGTAAGAGAACAAATTCATTTTATTTTAAGCCATTAAGTGTGTGGTAAATTTGTACAGTGGGAAGTGAATGTAAGGCAAATTAGCAGCCTTCACCTGTTTTTAGTTTTATATTCATATTTTTGGCTTGAAGTTTTATTATATTGGGTTCAGCAGTCCCATGACCTAGATAAAAGAGTAAATATTCTGATATGGTTGCCATAGTACTTAGGGATGGGTTTAAGCACTTAGTGATTGAGTTAAGGACAGCAATTACAAAACCACCAGTGCTGCGGGAGAAGCCGCCCTGAGGTGTTTTTCGTCAGGTAGAAAGCTGCCCCCAAAAGGAGCCCAGGTGGCGGGGTAAATTAGATGTTAGGCTACTAACTGCAAGGTCAGCTGTTAAAGCCCACCAAACACTCTGCGGGGGGGGGGGGGGGAAGAGAAGACTTTCTACTCATAAACATCTACATCTGTAGAAACCCATAGGGGAAGATCTACTCCGTCCCAGAGGTTCAGATGAATCTGAGTAGATTCAGTGGCAGAGAGGTTTTTTTATTGTTGTTCTTTTTGTTTGAAATTCTTCCCTGGCCTTTGTACTTTTTTTCTGAGCCCACCCTCCCTCCTCTCTTACTGTTGGTTTTCTGTGGTAAATATCACATAATATCTTGTTCCTCCTCCCCCTTTTGTGGTTCATCTTGTCCCTGGATAATATCTAACTCAAATTTGAACCAATAGATGATAATTCTAAAGCTATGCCCCTAAACCAGGTTAAAAAAAAAAAAAGCATCCCCAATGATAGCTTTGCTCGAGGTCATAATCTGGTGACCTCACAGGAAATTTAGTACGTGGTATTTTCTGTTTAAAAGGGCTTAGACATGTGAATGCATATCATCAATGTATTAACAGGATTAATAGTTGCACAGAATTATTAGTAAATTAAAAATAAATTTTGTGAGTCAGTAGCACTCTCAGATATTTTAAGATAATCCTTGACCAGTTCTACTTGTTCATGCAAGAAAATATCATAATTGTTATTTAACACTGCAGGAGGCTTTCAGGATAAAGCCAGGTTTGCATTCTCCCCCCTCCCCCGCCCCCGCCCTGATCTGCTTAAAAGAAGTTATGGTACTGATCATCAGTTCATTTTTTTCCTTTTAATACTAAAAATGATTTTTAAATGTTCTCAGATCTTTTCCCCAAACTTCTCTATCACTATGGTACATTTCTCTGTAACACTGAATTGAATAAATAAAAAACAAACTAATACGATTTTGTTTTGAAAACTAATGATGAAGGAAACCAAGGAAAATGACAGGAAACAAGTATTTTTGAGGTCTGGACATTGAGGAAGATGTTTTAATAGGCTATTTTATTTCATAATAACCTTTGAAAATTGGTTTTAAAGTGTCTAATAGTACATGAATAAAATAGACTTCAGGACAAAGAAGTCAATATTTAACTTATACTATCTTTATAAATCTGTGTGTTCCTATTACATTATTTTACTATTTACTTACTTTCCATTTTAGAAATTCTCATTGTTAATTATTTTAGGGAGAAATGAATGTGAAGATTTTCTACAGCTCCCTATGGAGAAGAGAGGCTGCCAATTTTAGTATTTTTACATATTATTGAGGGTAGAGTATCAGTGATCGTGACTATGCGGTAGGATGAGAACATGAGAAACAAAAAACAAGTGACTAAGCTAGGTGGTCCCAACTACTCTGTGTTTTTGACAGCTTTTAGCTGAAAGATACATGTGGTTGTTGTCATTAACAGTTGTTTTTCTTGTATGCATGCAAAAAATACATGGGGTACAATTATGTGAAGACACCCCCCCATGTTCTCAATGGCTTTAGCACTTTGAACTATTTTCAACATTGTGCTTACACATATAGCACATGGTTCCTAATTAATTGCATATTAGGAACAAACCATCACATGGTTCCTAATTAATATATTTGAAGACACAGTGTAATCATATATATTGTCCTGTAATTTGCTTTGCATTTGCAGCAAAGGATATTTTGTGTACATTTTCCACATAGATATTTGTCTCCTTTCCTTTTATGATTATTATGGCATTAAGACAGATTAAATATGATATAATCTTGTATGTTTTGTCAAGAAATCATCAATGTGCTCAAAATCTTGTTCTACTTCATGGCAATATTTAATGAGTAAAAGTAAGCAAGTATTGTTTTTGATTATTCTATGCTTCATAAGTCATTGTAATGATTAATTTTATGGGTCAATTGACCAGGCTGTTGTTTCAGTTGTTTGGCCAAGCCTCAGTCTAGGCACAGCTCCATCATGTGATGGAATGTACATGAAAATGTAATGAGAATTCCATAGTGTAATCTAATGTACATGAAAATGTAATGACAATTCCATAGTGCAATCTGTTACAGTGTAATCAATTGAAAAACAAGTTCCCTGTAATGTGTCTGCTCCTAAATAGAAACAGGTATTTAGGCAGAGCTCTGTTTTTATCATTTCTTTATATCTCACCTCTGTCTCTCTAAACACACACACACACACACACACACACACACACACACACACACACACGAAGGATCTTCACATTTTTTTGGGGAAAAGGGTATTAAAATATGAAAATTTCCCACAACTTTTGGAGCCTCATTGAGTGTGTATGTGTATATATATTGTTATTATGTAAAACTATACACACAAACCACACACAATGGTGTAACCAGATTTGATATCACTCAGTGCACTAACTCAGTGGTGTTTTTTCTCCAACTCTCATGGACTTTATTCCAAACAAAACTACATGGAATCCTTAGGAATGTGTATTATCCATTTTAAGAAAGCTGCAATATGTAATAAATAAAGTTGTAAATTGCTTAAATGTAATTTTTGTAGATCATAGCATTACTATCAGCAAAAATGTTTTGTAAAATATTTATATATTTAATTCATTTATTAGATATATTACTGCTGAGTGGAAGCCCATATTCATTTTGCTCCTTTACCTTGAGTTACTACTTTATTATAATTTTGTAATCGTTAATACGGGTTCAAAAATCCCAACTACGACAACAATATAGCTAAAGCACCAAGATAATTTGACACATCCAGTGATTATGAGATACTGACTACAAAGCAACCAACACGTGTTGACCAAGGCCAATTCTCTCACAAGCCCCACCTGTCTGTATTTGAGTAGTAAGCCTAATTGTTTGTGTGCGTGTGCTTAGTATTGTTTCACATTTCCTCTGATTCTATCCAGGTCTCCGGTCGTAGTTACACAACCTGGTGCCAATTAGTGACTATTAAGAGCGAAGGGGTGGAGTTTAGCCTGTCAATCAGGTCACAGCTTGATGATCTCATTTGGAGGCAATGCAGAGATAAATAGCTCGCTGGAGGCAGGACGTACAGACTCTCTCTGCTTGACTCCCTGTGACACATTCCTGGTGACAAGACATATGGGGCTATGCTAGAGCCCTGGAGCTGGAGGAGCCACATGGAAACCCCTGCCAGTGCTGAGATGCTTCCACTGCCACTGGATCCACAAGACTTCCCACCCACTGGCCTGTGATCTTCCTGCATTCGGCGTCATTGCATGTGTTCTGTAAGTCTGAAGAAGAATTGATAGATTGGTACCAGACTAATGGGCTAATATAGGACTTCGGGTCTTGGTTTGCACTGGGCTGGGGTGTTTTTTCTCAATATTCAACTGCTCTTGTATGTAAAGCTCTTTCTTATACACATATGAGTCTCCCTGGATTTGTTTCTCTAGTCAATCTGGCTAAGACACTGCCATCTCATTTTTCTCCCATTCTACCTAATGTGGTCCCTTTAAAGCAGTCGACGATGGTAACTGGGCACCATCTGATTTGAAGACCATTTCAATCGGCTAATAATTATAGCTCTGAGAACTGCGCACTTGGAGATTCAGAAATCAAGGCAGCAGAGGGTTTTAGCTGTGCAGAGAGAGTGAAGCATGTAAATCGGGTTACACAAATGCTTTGTTGTTAGAATTATTTTCAGGGATATATATATGTATATGCAAATTTTATTGTGAATTAAGTTAAGGTTTTCAGAGAAAATCAGTTTTTATTCAACAATTCATGCAGATTTTGTGTTTTTCCTCTTCCATACAATGTAGCATCAATAGTCCCACTTGCTCGCTATGTTTCTTATTTGCATTCTTTCTTTTTTCTTCCTTCTGAGTTTTCTCCTTGGTTAAATGATGCCGCTTTGATATCAAATGACTGGTTATTCTGCCCTAGTGTTATTGTTTCCCTAATAGGCCTGCTTATTTTTAAGCTGAAAACTTAGCTGCGTGAGTAGATTCATTAATCATTCTCAAGGGAGACTAAGAGGAATAGGCTGAGTAGTTTCAGCAGTCAGTGCTTGACTAGCAAGCCTGGTCTTTTTTCATGTATACATGTATGTATGTATGTATGTATGTATATTATTTCCCTCCCATTCTCTCCAGTACTTTCAAATGTGTTCCCTTGCACAGCAGTTGATAATGGCAGGCAGATACCATCTAGTTTTGTTCTCAAAGTATATTGTCGTTAGGTGCCATTGAGTTTGTCCTGACTCATAGCAACCATGGGAACAGCACAGCGAAACCCGGTGAGTCCTGTGCCATTGTTGCAGCCACTGCGTCAGTCCATCTCCTCAAGGGCCTCCTCTTTTTCACTGCCCCTCTCCTTTACCAAGCCTGATGTTCTTCTCCTGGGACAACCAGTCCAACACGACAGAGACAATGTCTTGCCATGCTTCCCTCGCTAACACCTGAAGCACTGCACAGTAATATTGGGGTCACTCCTTTGACAGCATCACCAGTGCAGGTCACACTCCCTAAACTCCAAAGTGGTGCTACTCTTCTCTCAGGTTGTCCCACTGTGTGGCTTGCATGTTGCTGTGGTGTTGGAAGCGATGCCACGTTTTAAATACCACATTTTAAATACCAGCACAATCACCCTTGGTAAACAGGATCCAGTGTAGTTCCCAGGCTTAAAACAGAGCTGGAAGAAATAGGCTATCCAATTCTAAGGATCATTCACTGAAGATCTTATGACTGGATGCAGTTCCAAATAACTGTCTGGTTTAAAATCAGTAAAACCAGTTAGTTTGAGCTCATTAATAATGCACACAAAATGGATCTTTATGTATTCCACTTCATTTGAACACCTTCTGATTTTCCCAGCTTCAAAGTTTGTACATTCTACACTGTGATTAACAGCTGTTTGCAGCTGGTATTTCTCACTACAGATCATGCCTCGTCAACAAATGAACGTCCGGTAGTGTGGCTCCATCCAAATTGAGGTTCACTCTACTTTGAAGAGGCAGTTCTTCCCTGGTCATGTTTTGAGTGTGTTCCCACCAGAGAGGCTCATCCTCTAGCGCGATAGTACTAGATCTGTTGAGGCAACACGGAGGACACAATATTGCTTGTTGAAAGTGAAGCAGACTTGAGCACTTACTGATAAAGATCAAATACTATGTCTTTCAGTGTGGAGTACAACTCAATGTACAAAAAACAAACAGCCACCTTCACAACTGGACCAATAATATCATGGTAAATGGAGAACAGATTGAAATTGCCAGACATTTCGTTTAACTTGGATCCATCATCAATACTCATGGAAACAACAGTCAAGAAATCAAACCATGGACAAATCTGCTGCCCAAGATTTTGTTGAAAATATTAAAGAGCAAAGATGCCCCTTTGAGGACTAAGATTCATCTATAGGTATTTTCAGTTGCTTCATAAGCATGTGAGAGCTGGACAAAGAACGAGGCAGCCAACAGAAGAATACATGCATTTGAATTAGGTTTTGGTGAACACTTTAAAAAGTGTGATAGATGGTTTGTAGAACAAATTTGTCTTGGAGGAGATAGCCAGAATTATCCTTACAAACAAGGATTACTAGACTTTGTCTCACATACTCTTGGTTATGTTATCAAGAGTCCATTATGCAAATTGTGGGCTCCCACTTAATTTTGGCCTCAATCTAAGTACAAGTAGTTCTTTTGCCATGGCTCGCTCAATGTTGAGGTCACTGAAGATGTGGGTGAAAAGTGTGGTGAGGAAACTATATGATGACAGGCTAGTAGAAAGAATTGCATCCGGGGTCTTAAAGGCTTGTCTTAAAATAAGCAGCCATTAAAGGAGGTATCAACCAAGTCCACATGGAAGAAGCATGCCACCTATATGATTCAAGGATTGTAAATAACAAAATCTAAATCTGAAGGAGTGAATGGTATCAGGGCTTACATTGTGACACTCAGTTTAAAGAAGGCTAGGGATGGCAGGGGAAGCCCAATACATTTAGAGGGTTCACTCATGGATAAGCCTCTGATGACTCCCCTTTGACTGTAGTCAAGGGATGGAACTAGACTTGCCCCAGACAAAGAGAATTGTAAAAGTGATTATGATAGATATCTTAGGTTAAAATGCAATACTTTATCATTTGATCTATCTTTGGGCCAATTTTAAAGTTTTGGTTTTTAATATTTTATCCTGTCTCTTTGAATGGAATTTTCTAGGTTTTGTTGAGCCAGTGTTGTTGAGTTTTTGTTTGTTTGATCAGTAGTTTCTTCTTCTTTGTATTTTTTATGCTTTTCTACATATAACGGATAGGGAGGTATGCAGAGACTAGATTGATAATTGCCTAGGGGAATGGCAGGGAGAGACGGAAAAAGGGGAGCTAATGACAATGACTACAAGAAGAAAATGTTCTGAAATTGATTGTGGTGATGATTGCACAAAACCTCTTATGTGACTCATGATCAACTTGTTTGACATGTGAAGTATATCTCAATAAAAATCCATATAAATAAAATTATAAATAAATAAAATTATTAAAAAAATTAAAACACACTCTAGATATTTAAATTCCCAACAAAGAAAATAACGACAGGTAACAGCAAAAATAGGAAGAGCCTCAATGACATAGATTGACACAGTGATTATAGTAATGGGGTCAAACATGACTTGCGAGGATTGTACAGGACCGGAAGCGTTTTGTTCTCTTGAACACATGGTTATTATGAGTTAGCGCTGATTCAGTGTCACCTAAGAACACACACACTCACGCATACACACTGAAACAACACAGAAAACTCACTGTTGTTGAGTCAATTCGGACTCTTAGTGACCCTGTAGGACAGGGGAGAACCGCTGCCACCGGTCCTGGGACTCCTATGGGCATATACAGCCATCCCTTTCCCCGAGGAACAACTTGTGTTTTTGAAGTGCTGACTTTGTAGGTAGCAGCCCACCTTGTAACTCACTAAACTACCAGGGCTTCATATAAGGGGTTCTCCCCGCCCCAGAAAACGATGCTCATTTGTTCTTTGGATGGGAGGGCGCTTGTGCAGTTGGTGTTTGCTCCACTAGGTTAGACTGTTAATCAAGCTTTTTATTTAGAGGTTCTGAAAAGATAGCATAACAGTATGTGACAAAAAGGGTCTGATTTGTGACAGATGGACAACTGGTTTTGCCACCATGACAATGAACCAGCTCTCACAACCATCTCAGTGCACCCATTTTGGACAAAAACAGCATGTCTCACTTGCAGCATGTACCTTACTCACTTGACGTCAATTCATGTGACTTCTTTTTGTTTCTGAAAATGAAGAGGGACATGAAAGAAATCTGATGACATAGAAAAGGTGAAAAATAAACTATGGAGGTGCTGTCAGCCATCAAACACATGAGTTTGAAAAATGTTTCCAAGAATAGAATTGCAGATTTGACAAATGTATTACATGTAATGGAGAGTACTTGGAAGGTGAAAAGGTATTGTAAAAAATTAAATACATAGCTTTGAAAAAAATTCCTTTTTTGGGGGGCTACCCCTTTGTGTGTGTGTGTGTGTGTGTGTGTGTGTGTGTGTGTGCGTGAGTGTGTGTTTGCAACTACCACCAAATCACTCTGTTGGACTTAGCAAATGAGGTGCTTATAAGCCACCAAGTTCAAGTTCATTGGATAGCCTTGAACCTATATGAGGAGAGAATCATGCAAAAAAAATTTGTAAGGAACCCTAACATGAGGATAGTTTACTTTTGACACCCTGTGAGGCACCATCGACACACTTGTTTTGCTTCAGTCCCTTGTAGTGCATTTGTCAGTCCACTTCACTGACCTTCTTCCAGGTTTTGTTCACACTCTACCAAGCATGATGTACTTTTCCAGGAACTGAACTTCTCTGATAACATGTCCAAAGTATGTGAGATGAAGTCTCACTGTCCTCATTTCTGAGGGTCAATCTGACTGTACTTCTACCAAAACAGATTTATTTCCTCTTCTGGCTGTCCACGGAATTCTCAACATTCATCACCAACACCATTTCCCTTGTAAATCTCATAATCTTGAGCATTGCCTCTGGGCTCTGTGTAACCATTGCAATGACTTTTCTAACCCAGCTGAGAAGTAGAGTGCTGTGGGAGAGATGACTGCTATCACAATGAGAAAACTTCTTCAGGGACGAGATATGTCTCTTCCTTGTAAGAGTCAGCTTTGACCTGTTGATCTTGATCTTCTCTCCCCATGGTGAAGTAGAGGAGATCAAAGACCCCTGGCATTCCATTTTTACATCTGATTAACAAGCAACCTAAAGAATTCAGTGGCATCGAGCAAACAATTTATTCAGTCTAAAATTGAAAATGGATTAGATAGTTGATGGTGAACTCTCCAGGGCATTTACAGTCACCCGTGACAAGCAGCCCTCCTAGGCTGCTAACCACAAGAGCAGCAGTTTGAAACCCCCAGCTGTTCTACTGGAGAAACGAGGCTTCCTACACCTGGAATGATTGACAGTCTAGGAAACCACAGTAGAACTCACATTCCACCCTGTCCTGTTGGACCAACTTGATGGCAATGATGTTTTCTGATTGTTTGTTTTGTTTGGGTGAAAAATCAAGATCTACTGTTCTTAATTAAACTCATTTGAATGTTCCTATTAGCCGCCGATGGTTGATTCAGTGTGACCTTGGCTGGTTCAAGTAGGTCAATTTAGTGCTTATCTAGGTGACTTGTCATCCAGCGAGTTAGTCTTCATATGCATTTTCTTATTGTCATTGCGGTGGAACAATAGAAGAGAAAATTTGGAAAGAACTGAAAAAAAAACACTTAAGACTTTAGTTGAGATACTGAAGGATTCTTTGGATAAAACTTGAATGACACAAAAATATCAAAAGAACATGGAAGGAGTGTCAAGAGTCTCTATATGAAAGTGAATAGATTCTATTCAAACATGTAACATGTGATTAAACATTGCTGCTTTTGAAAAATCAAATTCAAGTTGCATGGAAAGTATTGGCCCCAGGATTCCAGATGCTTCACCGCTTGGGTGTAAACACTGGAAGCAATCAATCATCTATGTGAAGAACTGTGGAAGATAGCTACACGGACAACCAACTGAAAGAAAACGATACTCATGCCCATTTCAAATAGATGTCATTAAGAAGACTTCTCAAATTATTGAGTCGTATCATCATTATGCCCTGGCAGCAAAATTTTGCTGAAGATAATTCAAAATGACTACAGTGATCCATTGACAGGAACTGATAGAAGTTCAAGATGAGTTCAGAAGAGCTTGTGGAAGGAGGGCTGTATTTGCTGATGTCAGTTTGAACTTGACCAAATGAAGATAATGGCAGATTTTTTTCTTTTTGGATTTTATGCCCTATGTGAAGACATTCATTCATCTGTGTGGCATATAACACATTATTGATAATTTAAGAGAATAGAGTTAATCATCTAGTGTTGCTATTGTAGAAATATGACAAGTAGATGATTGTATAAAAAATTTATTCTCACCCAGTTTATGAGTCAAGAACTTTGAATTCAGTGTGCTAACACCAGGGAAAATCTCTCTTTTCCTGTTAGCTCTGCAGGGTTTCTTTGTAATCAGTCTTCCCCTGGGTCTAGGAATTTCTGAGTGAAGGGACGCTAAGTGCAAAAGATACTCCCCATTCCCAGCTTTTTACATTACTGATCGAGGTTCAGTTCTATTTATTCATTTCGCTCTCCTTTTGTCTCTTAAAGATAAAAGGTGACAAAAGCCAAATTCCAGAGAAAGTCCTCTTACATTGGATAAGGGCTACAACCTGTCTAATTATATAGCATACCCACTCCAATCTCCTTATAATTGACTGGTTTATTATACCAGATCACATCACTGGGGGTGATCCCATCACATAATTTCTAAATTTCTTCATTACATAACTGCCAAACTACTATGATCCATGTCAGCCGGTTTGATACGTTTCTTGAAAACACAATGCAATTCATGAGAGATACTCATGGTTACATACTGGACTTGCCGTCCGCCTGGTCTGCAGTGGGAAGTCAGCAGCAGCTCCTCTAGAGAAAGACTGGGCTTTCTATTCCAGTCACAGTTACAGTCTCTGGGACCCACAGGGCTTTCTGTGAGTCAACATTGACTCAAAAGCAGTTATAACTGTGTTTACCTAGAATCTGTATATGAATCAAAAGGCAGTGTTTTAAACAGAACAAGGTAACCACGAGTCAGAAAAACTACGATAGATGGCAATTAACAACAGCCATGGTTTGCTTATTTCATTTTACACTTAAGTCTGGAAGACAGGTCTTAATCTTAAAGTGTGGCTTATTCTACTAGGATGAGGGTCCTGCTAGTATTTAGAGGGTTTAACAGAAATGTCAGAAAATATATCATCAAAGGGTTTTGAATATCACCGTTGTCTTATAAACACAGCAAGGGAGGTCATTGCTGATGTCAGGTGAATCTTTGCTCAAAGCAGGGAAGACCAAAAGGTTGTTTACTTCTGTTTTGTTGACTATGTAAAGGCACATAACTGTTTGGACCATCATAAACTATAGATCACCTTGAGAAGAATGGAAATTTCAGAAGACCTCAATGTGCTTACGGGAAACTTGTACATGGATCAAGTGGTAGCTGTGTGAACAGAACAAGGGGATGCTTCCTGGCTTAAAATCAGGAATGATGTCTGTCAGGGTTGTATTCTCTCACCATACATACTTGTTCAACCTGTATGCGGAGTGAATGATCAGAGAGGCTGGATAATATGAAGAAGATTATAACATCGTGATCAGAGGAAGGCTTATTAACAACTGTTATATGCAGATGCCAAACCCTACTTGCTTAAGTTAGAAGTTAGAAAGACGTTAAACACTTGCTAATAAAGAACAAAGATCAAAACCTTCCATGTGGACTGTGATTTAATGGAAAGAAAACCCAAAATCCTTACAACTGGACGGATATGATCATGCTAAGAAAAGATCGAAATTGTGAAGGATTTTGTCTTGCCTGGATCTACAATCAATGCTCATGGAAACAGCAGTCAGGATGTCAAAGGATGAGTTACTTTCTGCTGCCCACCACCTCTTTTAACGTGTTGAAGAGCAAGGATGTTACTTTGATGCCTAAGGTGTGCTTGACCCCACACATGCTATTTGCAGTTGCCTCATATGCAGGTGAAACAGTGGTGGTATTCAGCTGTTTCTCACCGGTTCCACAGAACTGATGCTTAATTACTTTTGTTGAGTTTGGAGAACCAGTTGTTACAATGGCACTGGTAATCCGAGTTCTCTCTAAGGTGGGCGGTTGGACAGGCACCCGAGGCGGAAATGAGAAATATGCATTCCTTATTCTTTTTCAGTGTTAATCTGTGCAATAGGATATTGTAAGCACCCTAAGTAATATTCATTCCATCCATAGATATAACATTATAATATTTATTTGCAATATTTATTTATTCATTTCCTAAAACTCATTATGCTTTTAATGAAATACTGCATTTTTATCCCCTTGAGTGTGTTACTTTAGTAAACAAACATAACATAAAGAGAAAAAGTGCTAAACAAACAAGTGACATACTGTCATTCAGTTCAGCTTTGTGTTATGCCCCAAATCCTCACAAGATTTTATAAGTGAACTATACAATACATGAAAGTGTTCATAGAGCTAAAATATTACCAGAGCAATTGCTGTAAGTTCAACAGACATGGAAAAGGATTTTCTAAGATGAACATAGTCTGTTTAGAGATGAGAAGTCATCTGTTTCCAATGTGTAAAGCACAGAGACGATTGTCTACGTGGCCGACCACTAAAGGAAGGGGACCCTACTCCTACAGTGAAAAGATAGTTAAGGAGAAATCACACAGCTGATGATTCTTGCATAAAAATAAGAAACATTGCAAGTGAGGATGCTAATCAAGAAGCAATAAGGAAATATACAGAATAATAGTTTTATTTTTGTCAGGTGTTATTTAATATTTTAATCGATATTTTAAACTTGTTTTATAATATAATCTAGTTTTGTGTACCTCTTTTATTGTTCTTATTAACTGTATGAAATAATGTATCAGGTTTTCAGTGGCTTCTTCTTCTGAAGTGGAGAGCCAAATCCCTCTTTGTTGTCTGTTGTTAGTCTGGAAGCTCCACTGAAATCTGTTCACATTGGGTGACCCTGCTGGCATTTGAGAGACTAGTGATACAGCATCCAGAGTCACAGCATCACACAAGTGACTATAGTGTGACAGAATGCCAGACAAGTGGTGTTTCAGCAAGCTGAGAAGGACCGGAAGTACTCAATCATCTAGTTGGCCAACTGACAGGAAAAGAACCATATTTGTGCCCATTCCAAAGAAGCTGACCCAACAGATTGCTCAAACTATGGAACAGTATTAACGACACCTCATGCAAGTAAGTTTTTGCTTAGATCACTCAACAACTGTGCAGCATTTCATTGACCAGGAACTGCCAGATCCGGCTGGATTCAGAAGAGGATCTTGAACAAGGGCTATCACGGCTAATGTCAGATGGATCTGAGCTCACAGAAAGATGTTTACATGTGTTTCTTTGACTATGCAAGGGCTTATGACGGTGTGAAGAATAGGAATGACAGAACACTTCATTGTGCTCATGAGAAACTCCTACATGTATCAAGAGGCAGTTGAGCAAGCAGAACAAGGGATTACTTCATAGTTTAAGATCATGAAAGGTGTGCATCAGGGTTGTATTGTCTCATTACACTTATCCAATTTGTGTGCTGAACAAATACCCAGGGAAGCTGGATTATAGGAAAAGGGGGCAGCATTAGGATTGCAGGGAGTCTTCTTAACAACCGTGGTAGGCAGATGCCAAAACTTGTTTGCTGAAAGCGAGGAGTTGGAGCACTTGCTGATAATGATCAAGGACCTTCAGTTTGAATTACAACCCAATGTGAGGAAGACAAAAATCCTTACAACTGGCCCAATAGGTAACACCATGGTAAATGGCGAAAAGGATTTTGTCTTGCTTGGATCCATATTAATCAATATTCACGGAAACAACAGTCAAGAGGTCAAAAGACATATCACATCAGTTAAATCTGCTGCACAAGACATCTTTAGAGTATTGAAGGTCAAAGATGTTACTTTGAGGACTAAGATGTGCCTGACCCAAGCCACAGTATACTCCAGTGCATCATATGCCATAAAAGTTGGATATTGAATAAGGAAAGACTGTAGAGGAACCTATGCCTTTGAGCTGTAGTGCTGAAGAAGAATACTGAAAGTGCTGTGGATTACTAAAAGACAAATCCAATCTATATTGGAAGAGGTAAGGTTCAAGTGCTCCTTAGAACAAAGGATGTAAAGACTTCTTAGGAGAGAGACCAGTTCCTGGAGAAGGACATATATTTGGGATAAGTGGAAGGGTGGCCATAAAGAGGAAGGCCCTCAACAGGATGGATTGACACCGTGGCTGCAACATTGGACGTAAGCATGGGAACAGTTGTGCGGACGGCACAGTGGTTACATCAATGGACTCAGGTATCGGAACAATTGGGAGGATGTCAGAGAAAGTGACATTGTTCATTTTGTTGTGTACAGGATTGCTATGGGTTGGAGCTGACACAATGGTACCTAATAATAACAACATATGAAATAATAAGCTGCCTTTTGGTATATAATTTTTAGACTTAAGATTATCATTAGGGCAGTGAATTAGTCGATAACTTATTTGAATCTTCCACTGAGGTGCAGGTTGGACATGGAATAAAGAAGACAAGAAGCACAGATGCATTTGGATTTTGGTACTGGTGAAAAATCTGACAGCACCATAAGCTTCCAAAAAACCAAATAAATATTCTTTGGAAGACACAGAGCTAAAATATTCCCTACAGGCAAGGATGGTAAGACATCATTTTACATACTTTGGACATGCTGTCAAGAGCAACAAGTCCCTGGAGAAGGACACCATGTAGGGTAAAGGTGAGGGTAACCCAAAAGAGGGAGGCCCCCAGAGTAGTGGACCGCCAGGGGCTGCAACATTGGGTTCAAGCATAGGAATGGTTGCAAGGATGGCACAGGTCACTATGTGCCATCCTCCTAAACTTATTTACTCAGTGATGTATGCACAAAGAAGCGACGCTGTCTTCAGTGCATGACTTTCATGGTCACCTGAAGTCATCTATATCACAGCCAGAAGAGAAAGGGATATTGCGTGGATTTTATGAGCCGCACTAGCCATGTGGGATCCCTCTGACTTCCATAATCCCATTTCCCTCCTACTCTCTCCTTCTTTCCCCTTTTGCTTTCAAAGACATTTATGCTTGAAATGGGTCTGTGTGGATAATCTCTATTTCAAAATCAACTGATTTGCAACCTTAATTTAAAAACTCTCAAATTTCTTACTAATCTCTAATTTAGGAACAATTCCATAATATAATTCTGAAACTATCCCAACTTTCCAATTCATCCTGGATATTAAAAACGATTTCACTTGCATGAAAACCATTACCCAAAACAATGATATTGTTCTAAATGTTTGTTGACAACCTCTCCAATTAAAACATTTCATTCTTACTCCCAAATTTCCTACTATATCTTGTATCTAAACCATTTGCCATAAAATTGAACTTGATTCAAAAACTCCCACTGTGTTAGGCTGGAGTTTCTAGAGAATCAAAACCAGTTACACTTACATATATATAAGAAATACATTTATATGAAGACAGGCATTTATACCAAGAAAGTGGACCACACTGGGGGGTCAAGTCTAATCCAACTCAGGTACTTGGGTCAGATGCTACCTGGAGCCCCTTCCTGACTCACACAGTTGCCAGAGTAGGGAATCAGGAAGACCAGTGACTGATGATGTGCACCTCAAGTAAACAACCCTTTATTAAAACAACTGGGACCTTGGCAAGGATGCAGTAAACAATCAGGAGGATACAGCATACTTGGATTTTTGTTCCCACAAACTCACATATAAACATTTAAATATCCATAGTTGGATTCCCAATGAGCAGCTCTTGAACTCTTTAATCAATGATCATCTTTATAGGATACAAGAAGCATAAAATATTTAATGGTCACATATGGCTCACTCCACCCACAAACCTTACTACTCTTTTTAAGTGCATTTAAAAAAATGAACTCAGAAAGGTTACCATTACATTCCTTTGGTGGGAGATGGTTGAGGGGTGAGAACTCAGAAAGGCTAGCATTATATCCTCTCTGATGGAGCAGAGTGGGGGTGAGGAAACAAGATGCGAAAGATACTGTACAACTCTATTAAATTTAGTTTGAAATCATAGCTTTGATATTGTAACCAAGTGTGTTCTCCTCCATTCTGAGAATACAGATGACTCTGATGTCCTTCACACAGTTGTAAATATGTGTCTTCTGCCTTAGATGAGGTATCTATAGTGAAATTCAACCAATTATGAGTAACGGCTCAGAATGGTATTATTAATAAAGAATGGCAAAATTTATGGGAGCTAATTATTTTTTGTCACTTCTAAAAATGATGTTTAAATTTAATTTGACCTGATTTTTTGAATAGCATAACTCAAAATAAGATTTTATTGAAAAAATATTGAATATTTAAATAGTTTGTTTCAATCTGTTAATTACACTTTTTGCTTAGATTAAGGGAGGGATAAAAAATACCAACATTAGCATACTATAAAAGTCAATGCTGTGAGACGTCAGACAGAGTAAGATAATGCAAAATAATGATTTATAAATTATGAAGAGCTCATGAGGGAGGGGGGAGCGGGAAGGGAGAGTCAAAAAAGAGAACCTAATGCAAAGGGCTTAAGTGGAGAGCAAATGCTTTGAAAATGATGAGGGCAAAGAATGTACAGATGTGCTTTATACAACTGATGTATGTATGGTTTGCAATGAGTTGTATGAGTCCCTGATAAAATGTTTTTTAAAAAGTCAATGCTGTTTTTAGGTTCATCCAATAATTCAAACCTTGATTGATGTTTCTTAATAGAACGTTTGACCTCTCTAGTGTAGGGAATTGTAATACGTATGGAAGGTCTCCTTTATTTTTATTATTCATTTGTTTACACATGCAAGGTATGGACCATTCACTATGCATGTTTATAAAACCGATATACTATATGTAGCAAATTCCATTGTATCATAGCCAAGTTCACAATGCATTTTCAGTGTTAGCAGTCAAAGTGCAAGTGATCGGATGAGAGATTGGTCTGTTTTGAGTTTTACTTAGCAAAGTGCAAAACTAGCAATGAAGCATTATCTCTGTGATTCCCTTAACCTTTTTTGTGCAGTATCAGATTAAACAATTCAAATGATGGCATAGATGAGTTGCATGTTTTATTTTGTAAGGGCAAGCACGATGAAATATGCCCTGTGTATGTATATTTGTATGCTCATGTGTATGTACATGTGAGAAATGTTCATAAATTGTATGTATCAACCTGATTTATAGAGCAACATTGTCATATTTTACTTGACAATTTAGAGAAACCAATGTGTGACAGGTATAGCAAAGAGTTGAAGCAAGTTGCTGCTTATATTTTTCGCTTTGTTTTTCTTTCTGGACATTTTCTGAACCTAGAAAATGAGCATCTTACATTAAATATATATTTTATTATTGCATATTACTGTGTGTTGTTTTGCTTTTTGTTCTTTTTAAGATTGAATTCTTGTAATTCTTATTATATAGATAGGAATTTCTCCATCCCTTTCTTTTTCCAAAAAAATATCTTTCGGAAAGTGTAAATATAAAAGATATGCCTTTAAAATGCTAATACAATACAAAATAAATTAAATATATTTTATGAATGAAATCATGATGAAAACAATCAATGGAAAACATTACAGAAATCCTTTCTCTTTGACTTGAGTAAATTATACATTATCTATGCATATCTATATATTAAAAATAACCTTCAAAACCAAACTCATTGCCATTCAGTTGATTCTGACTCAAGGCAACCCTACAAGATGGAGCAGATGTACTTCTGTGGGTGTCTGAGCCTGTAACTCTACCAGAGTGGAAAGCCTTGTCTCTCTCCTGCTGAGTGGCTGCTGGTTTCCAACTGCTGACCTTGTGGTTAGCAGCCCACTATATAAGCACTATGTCACAGGGGTTCCTGTATCTACATGGCTATAGATAATTCTGTCTCTCCTAAGGTGCCTACTATAACAGTACATTCTATTTTTAATTAACAGAAGAATTGTGAACTGGGTGTCAACATAAACCAATATGTATTCACAGGCATTGGTAAAATATCACCACAAGGAATAATCAAAGCTTAACATTCTAATTTGGAATGAGAAGTACATAATGATGAAATCATGAAAAAGCATAGAATTTCTGTGAACATCCCAATTCGGTGATATTTTAAGAGCCTAACCATTTCAAAGTGCTTACTTTTGATTTTTTTACAGTGTAGCTGAGTGACCTATGAACAATGTAAATTCATACCAGTTTCCAAATTCATTATACTTATACACATTGATAGTACTTTTCTGCCCATATCCCAATGTGGTAACCCCCCAATGAGCCACCTAACATCATCTCTTCCCGTCATCATATGCTGCCATTCCCCCCCCCCGTACCCGCCACCCCCCTAGAAATGAATACATCCTGTACGCTGGGCAACTGGGCCTCTTCAGCTCCTGCAGCAGAATCAGTCATAACAGCTATCCTATTCATGAATATGTAAATTTAACATGCTATAAAATAATAAATCAGCAGGCAGTTCCCACCCCAGACTGTCCAATTCTGTTTAAATAATATATGAAGAGCCAAAGTTTAATTGTGGAAGCATTTTGAATCAGTATTGCAAGAGATGCTATAATTATCTAATATGAAAACCCGTAAATGAGACATGAAGATGCTCGTGGTAGCTGGGCTCCTAATAAACCGGCACCTGTGCGTGACTCTGCTGATGAATGCAGATCCACTTACCTCCAGTAACAAGAGGGACGCGCCTTCAGTCCTTAATAACCTTTTATGTCCTGACCAGGTTCCACCCCCATACCTCAGTCTAATAAATGGTTAGAACAATGTATTAATTACATATGTATGCATATATAGGATAATAAAGATATATTATGGTATAACTACATGTACTTTTTTTGTGGGGAAGCAGAGATATGTTGACTATTTTGCTGATGTGTTGTGGAGAAGCATGAAATTCTGGGCAGGAAATAATTGGTGAATGTTCTGATTTAAATAAGCAAGCATGTTCGTGAATATGTTGACGGCATGCATGCCTATGCGCCACTCTGTGCAAACAGCGCTCTTGCAGCTTGTGCACGGGAATTAGGTTGATGTGATTATGGTGAAATAAAGGCAGCCTCCCTGATAACTTTATAGTGAATATTAAAGACGTAGATGCTTTCCTGTGTACAACAAATGAACCTGAACTGCTGTCAAAGGCTAGGAGGATGGTGTGGCCAATGCACCTATTGTGTCCCTGCTGCAGAAAGGATCCTGCCGATTGGCCACTGTCTGCAACACATAGCACTGGCTGCTTATAAAGGACTTGTCTAGGGGAGAGCCTGTAGGTGCTCCATTGTCTGGTAAAGTTCATATGGCTGCATTCTTTTTTCTTTTTTGCAAGGAGGGTGGAGGGGAGAGGGGGAAGGAGGGATGTCGGCTGAACTGTAAAAGCTGCACAGATCTTTCTCTCTCTCTCTCTCTCTCTCTCTCTCTCTCTCTGCTTCTCCATAGATCGCTTCTGTTTCATGCCCTGTCTCATTTTGCATAGCTAAAAAAGAATGCTAATTAAGACCCCTTGTCTTAACCTGCAAATAACAACTCGGATGTAATTAGAGTTTAAAATTCTGGTAGGGGACCAAAAACAGCAGTCACGGTATTTAGGAAGGAAATGAAGAATTTTGCTTTTCTGTAATCAAGGTAAACATGGGAGAGGGACATTTTCCTCTCCTCTTTCTTACCAATTTTAACCAATGGTGGTTTCTGTTTTCTACAGTAGATGTTTTCTACTGTCATCCAAAAACTAGTTTAGCCACCAAATCGAAAGAACATAAATCAGTGGCAAGCGAAGCCTTCTTAATCCTTCTTAGAATGCAATTCAGATAAAAGAACGGCTTTTTAAAAATTATTTTTCTTTTTTTATGTGTGTGTTATAGATGGATCTGAGAATGCTGTCTGGGCTTGGTGCCAAGCACTGGTATTTCACAGCAGCGACTGCCTCGCGGAAGAGCTGGGGCAGCAGGAGGGAGCCTCTCTCTTAGGGCGCCACTACTATGGAGACACAGCTGGGCTGAACAAGATTTGCTTCAAACGACGACAAGCGAGACAGAAAGTATCTGGCTCAACCGCTGCCCAAGCAGGCAGGCACCAGAAGAGCTAGCAGCCAATCCGGCCATGCTCGAAGCCAGCTCTGCGGCTCAGCCAATCAGTGACATCACTGGTGAGAAACTCATTTACATCATGCAGTAATGAACTTTGTTTAACATAGTCCCCCCCGCCCCCACCCCTTTCCTCTTACCCTCCCTCCCCATATTAAGCGCTTTCATTAATTATTCTGCTGGCATAATTTAAACCGCTATGCAAAAATGGGGCTACATTCTCACTAATAGTTTTTCCCTTTCTTTCCCTCCGTTGGTGTCTGCCTTCATTGAACGTGATGCTGGCTACCGATCTATTTTGTTGGGGCCTTGCAGAATTACCTTGGCTTTCTGAAAAGTCTGAGGGGAAAAGAAAATCTGTTTGGTTTTGTCTGACCCCCTCCTCCCCCCTCTCTGAATAGCCAGCTTTCTCCAAGTCGGAGTTCACATTTGCACAAGGTAATAGGGGATAAAAGGTGCCTTGCCATGGAACTGACCATTTCCCTAGCAATTCGCTCCTAGTGTTTCCTTTAATGTCTCCAGATTGTATCCTGCAGAGGCCATTTTACATTCCGTGCTTTATCCAAAAAACTTGTACGAGCGTCTGTCACCACGGAGGAAAGTTCACTCTTGCTATATTTCATTTCTCAGTGCTCTCGCCAACTTGTCATTTTATTAATGAATAGAACTGAGGTCATTTCTGCACAACTCTCCCCCCCCCCCTCCATCTCAGCACAATGCTCCTGATTTGCATCCATTTACTAGCGAACCTGAATACAAGGGGCCGTTTGAAAAGAAGTTGAGCGACTGGCTTGCATGTTATTTCAGAATATACTGCTGCAAAGCTGTATGTTCTTCAGAATGCATCCTATTTAACATCTATCTTAGTATTTCCTACAAAATGCTGGATCTCCAGGCCCAGTGCAACACCTTTGGTACATTTATTGGATTGTTCCATAATTACAGTGGGCCGGCCCAGACGGTCTTTGCAAATGAACTCATTGACTAGCAGAGAACCTTTAGAAATACAATTTGGTGTAGCATACTTGTATTTCTTTTGTCACGAAGAGAGTCAATTATTCTATAGATACCTTAAGTGGGCTGGGCCATGTGGCATGTGGAGATTTCAGTTTGATTGATAGAATCTCCAAGGGTAAAAATGGGTCAGACTTAAATATGAGGGCTCTTAAGTCTTATCTCGGCAGCTTCCTGGCATGGAAGAAACACAGGTTCTGGCAGGGAAGGGAGTGTTCAGCTCCATTTTTTCGTAGGTTTTTAGAATATATAATTATACAAAGACCGGGCATTTACAAGACATCCACAAGGGCTTCCCTAACAGTGCACGAGTCCGTGAGGAAGCTTAGGGAGCACACTGATCGTCAGAGTCACTTTGAAAGCATGAAAGGACTTAGACGCACGGCCCTTTGCATTCAGGAGGCATTCCACCACCCGTCATCAGTATTCAGGCTGCGGCAGTCCTGAAGCACCACGAGCTCCCCTGCTGCACATCCTGTCATTGGGATCATGTGTAATAAAATATTATCCTCCTGGGGGCCTTCTTTCAGTAGGAGAATGGTTTATACATTCTGCTAGAGGAGAACTTCTGGCTCCTTGCCGACTCACGGCCATTACTCACGGCGGCAATCACGACCGTCTTCCTTAAGGAATAACATCTGTGCGACCTCCCGAGCCAAAAACCTGCACCCTCCCCCCACGTTATGAATTACGACTTCTCAGAATTCGGAGCCCTTTACAACACTGAAGTGGAAAAATGGAAGGCTTAAGGAAATGGACCAAAATTTTATGGAGCACGCCTTGAGGCGAACGCGCAAACTCCCATTCCTTTGAAATAATGGATAACGGTAGGATAAAGGGGGCGGAAGCCCACGTAGCTGGTTTTCAGACACAAAGCTGAAAGGCCACGTGAAGAAATGGCTGTATCTGAATTTCCCCGGGCTCGTAGTAAGGTCCTGGAAGCGGTGTGGCCACATGGAGGGGGCTAGGGAGGGTACAGATGGTTGTGAAAATCGAGGAACCTCGTCCCACCTCAGGGAGCAGGCGATGTGCAATCTAGAAACCATATTGGTCCAGAAGTTAAAAGGTCAAGTATTGACTCTGTTTCTTTCTTTTGTTAGAACCGCAGGCAGATCTCTTCATTTCTCTCAGTTGGTCTTTATCAGAAAAATATTAAATGTGCTGCTAACTCACAGAACTATTCTCTCTGTATGAGACATCCTCCCATGCACATAGTTTTTTAACAGTAGAAATCCTTCTTTGCTAAAAGGATGTGGTCACATGTATCCTCGGGTGAGAAATCTTTCCAAATGACTGGGGCCAGGATCTCTCAACTTCCCATGATCACATTTGTGCCTCCATTCCTGCTTGTGCGTGGTGGCTGACGTTGCGCCTGGTCACATGTGTGCGTATATGTTTTTTCGCTACTAGATTGAAAGCCCCTTGGGGGCAGAGATTTCATTGAATTTATTTTCCCTTTCTCAACTCTGAGAATAATCAATTATGAGCCTCCGTTTTAAGCACACGTTTCAATGAATGAGCTGAAGGTTTACTGTGAAGTTAGAGGGGTATAAGAATGCCAGGCACTGGGTTTGCTGTTCACCGTTACCACCTTGGGTCAGTTGATGTTAGCTTTACTTTTCCAATGGACTGCTCCTCATTTCACTGGCCTGCCATACCACGGTGAGGAGAAGACTTAGGGTCCATTCATTTCCTTAGCTAGTTATAACCAAATGTAAATCCTTTGATCAAATTCTGAATTAAATCAACTTAGTGTGGTGTTTTAAAACGTAAGAAGAAGTGAATTGAAAGGATGAAAATTAATGGCAAAGCTTCCATGGTAAACAAATTATGGTATCCAGATCTACTTTAATGATGTAGAAGAATTAATTACTTGAAAGAGGTAAGCAATTAATATTGGAGGCTGAAATACTCTGCAAAGCATACTAAATCAGGAAATTTGAAATCCTGAGGCTTATTCTTGGTGTCATAATTAATGTGTAAAATAGCACAATAACATTAAAAGAGCACATTTCCAGATGTTGTTAATACTACCCTATAATATAACATTTAAATGTACTTTCGGTGATTGTGTTATCACTGCAAAATGGAAATGGATTTCTTTTCAAAGAGTAATATTCTTGTTACTATATTTGCAAGTTATTTTGAGATTTTCAAAACTCCGTTTTGGACTGTTTTTCTAGTACATGTTGTGAGAGGAGGATGAGTAACTAGAAGTAAATAAACATTTACTTTTTATATATGGAGAAATTAAAATTCCAGAGTTGGAAATTATTTAATCAGAAGTCATTATTTCATAAACGTCTTAGAGGTGAATAGTATCTTGCACAAGGTTACTTTTCAAGTCACCGGGACAGCTGAGTCTGTTAAAGAGAATTTAGAAAGATTGGTTTAATATTAATTTCACTACACCAAGTTATCTTCACTTTTGAAATAAGTCAGAGGATTACGTGATGTATTGTGCTAACCAAGAATATTCACCTATTTATTTGACATAATCCACAAAACGATCCACTGAGTGTGGAGGAGTCCCATTTTGTCTTTGTAGGGGAGAAACTATGAGGCCAGAAGTTATTGAAGTGCGCTCTGACCTGGGCGCTACGTTAATGTGAACCACTGATGATTATATTAATATTGACGATAGCTTTCTTTAGATAAAAATTGGAAACATGATTTCCAAGTTCCCTCTGCAGTGGATTTGAATCAACTAACAAAAATACAATATATTAAAATGATAAGATTGTTTGGATACATTTAGGTAGTGTCAGCTTACACATATTTTAACGAACACCTTGTGCTAATGGGTGTTTTTTAAAAACCATTTTTTTCCTGTTAAAGTCTTCATTTATCTCAGTACTGAGACATTTCCTTCTAACCCAGTGCCAAAAACAATAATTCAGACTCCTGTAAGTACTGGGAGATGATTCGTCCCTCCTCAGATAACTAACATTTTTAAAAGACGGTAAACCTGGTAAGAGGCGATATTCTTCTTTTATTCTAAAAATTGCATTTGTGATCAGAGAGTAAATATGGGACATCTACAATTTAGGTATATACTTATATATTTGTATCATGGTTTAAGACTTGATAACTGAAAACCATTTCTTTATGAATAATATTGTTGTATTTCCTATGCTTATTAAAGTGCCATGGGATTCCCCCTCCTACAAATAACATGAAATCTATACATTTTTTGGTGACAACTGTGCAAGCTCCCCACACCCACATGATATTTTCATAAGAACCTTGATGCCATTGTTGTACATGTTGCTGATTTCCATTGATACAAGAAGACATACTTAAGCTATGAAATAAGACCTAACAGGACCCAATGGTTTCCCTTAAAACAATCTTATAAGTTCTTAAACTTCAGTTGTCCAGCTAATGTGTGATAATTATCAACTTAAATGAATAGAAATAAGCATAGTTTCAATGGCTTATTTTCAAGTTATGGGGGGAGCTACTCAAACAATGGCTTTTTTTACTATAAATTATTCATTTCCTATATAACTATGACCAAAAGAAAATTGTTTCAGACTAGTTTTACGTTTGTAAAGAGTAGATTAAAGAAAATGAACAGAAAGATATAATTTATCTGTAATATGGGAGTAGATGAAAATGAGGTATAAATTCAATCCTGAAAAATATCACAAAACAAGTGGGATATCTGCATGGGCATGCTATGCCAGAACTGTTTTACTTACTTAATTTAATCATTTTTGCACATTTTACATGTGGGTACATTATGTACATGGATGTATTATTTGGTAAAAAAATACAATAGTGGTAAGCCAGATAGAAATAATAAAACATATCGTTTTATTTTGGTAGTTTTATGCTATAAAAATGTAGATGGTTTGAAGAAGGAGAGAACATTTTTTAAAAATGTAGATGGTTCCTACTCCAAAATTAACTCTTGAATTAGAAAACTAAGGTAAATATGGAAACTAATGCCTGTACTGCCAGCCCATTGGTTTTGTAACTGAGAATCACTGATTTGTGAGATGCAAAATAATAGGTTAAAATGGATTTAAACGTCTGTGTATTTCCTCATCCCTTCTACATAACCTGTGAAACATGCTCAATATCAATCCCAGGAGCAAGTACCTTGAGGTGCCAGTTAGTATTTCATGACAGTGAGGATAGTGTTTCAGGCTGTTAGTCACAGTGGCATTCCGCCATCATTGAGTGCTGGGACAAGAAGAGGAGCAAACGGATATGCACGAATGGCTAATAGTCACTGGGGTAAATTCAATCCATGATGTGTAGGCATTCTTTCATTTAATCCCAAATCAATTATTATGCTTATTCTACAGATGAGAACATTGAGTTTCAGAAAGGTTCAGCAATTTGTCACAATCATCTCAACAGTAAACAACAAAAGAATGTTTAAACCTATTGTTCAAATTAACGAGTCAGAGTCACACTTAAGTGCCCATATTCTTAATCATTGTGCCCACATTGAATACTTTTTTGCACATTATTTCGTTACTTGGCCGAAGGAAGGAAACAGTTTTTATGCATTGCATCCATACAAAGTTTACCCGAGTCCATGCTTTAGATGTGCATCTATTTGGAACTTTGTGCTTTGTACACTTCAACAGCTACTTCAACAGCTATTGACCTAACGATATTATCCAGGTTAAGGTTTTCATTATATTTCAGTCCTTCTATAACAATTCAGATCACTTAAAATAATGCATACAAAAGCACTTTTAAATAATAAAGCACTAGGTAAATGTAAGGTCATGATAATATTAAAATGTCTCTGTAAGCCTGACTAAAAATGATTATTGAAATAAATGTTTCCATTTTCTCCCACCTCGAGCTGGTCTACTTATTAAATATATCACCTATCTTATGAGAAAATGGAATGCTTATTGATTTGAAAATTGCTGACCCTCACTTAACAGTTGCCCTCTGCTCTGGCTATTAGCAAATTTAAGGTCTTGATTCTTCAAGGGTGTCTCCATTTTTTCTATTCTGATTAGACAGCTTGTGTCTGCAAAATATTGCAATCCAGGGATTGCTAAAGGAGTAGAATCTTGCATTCATTGAATCTGCTTTAATAAATCTGCCAGACTTTTGATACTTTCTTTTGTTTCTATAAGAATTTTTTTTTCTGTAGGAGATAGGCAGCCCACTGTTGAATTTAACACAGTTTAATTTGGAGAAATCACGGGAGAAAGCTGAGAAGGGAGCGTTTCCTGCATTCTCTGAGGAATCCTTGCTCAGTTCGCAGTCACCTTTCCTTTGTGTTTCTCTCTCAACGGTGCCATGTGCTAATCATCGTCTATTTTCCTCTCGCTTCAACAATGTTGCCAATGTTGATTGTGAAAAACTGTGTATCAATCTATATTGGTACCCAATTACAGATACAGTGTTTTATCTTGCTGCATAATGCGCTTTTCTATATTTTTAAGATTTCTAAAGCAGTCTTGATGTTGAACCCTGTGATTTCCACTCAAATTTACTTCACTTTTTCCAAGGCTCTTTTATGCTCTTGACACTCAGTGCTCCAGCTGATGCTTCTGGGAAGGTCTAGGGATGCGAGGCGCAGCGGCATTGGTCACCCAGGTCATCGCTACCAGGTGCTGTGGAGTCAGTGCCGACTTACGACTAGTTTATTTGTCACCAAAGGAAACACTCCTTCTCTAACCCTGTGCCATCTTCAGGATCATTGGTAGGGTTGAGTCTATGGCTCTGCTCTGACTGGTTGTGTATTCAAACTCGAGGCTCATCTTTCAGTGCTATATCAGACAATACTCTGTCATGATTCATAAGGTTTTCACTGGCCAGGTTTCAAAAGTAGGCCACCAAGTCATTCGTCTTAGTCCGTCAATCTGGAAGCCCCATGAGACCTGTTCACCGGGGGTGACCAGTCTGGCATTTGGTAATACTTGTGACAGAGTCTCCAGGATCATAGCAATAGGAAAGCTACCACAGTGTGACAAAATGACATGCACGTGGCATCTGCAGACAGTAAGTCCATTAGTAATTTTCAGGGTTTTATTGTGATTTAGACTGTTCTACATTACTCAACAAGACCTGGTTGCACAGTCGTTAAGCATTGTGTTGCTACCTTTGAGGTGAGCAGTTTGAAACCACTAGCTGCTCCTTAGGAGAAAGATGAGGCTTTCTACTCCCATAGACAATACAGTTTCAGAAAACCACAAGGGGCAGCTCTCTTCTGCCAGATTAGAGTTGCCATGAATCCACATGGACTCAATGGCAGTGGCTTGGTTTGGTTATCTTATTGTGAAATGGAAGTTATAATAAAGAACACAAAGAAAGATGACTTTGTGCGTTAAAATTAAAGGACTTATTGCACCAGTAATGCTAAGATTTCTCTTGCTTCTGTAGGCTATGGAAAGCTTCGCCAAGTATATGTTGAAATATCAGTGAGTCAATATGAGTCCAATAAAATGCCAACTGCCGAATCCACAACTTCTAGGACGATGTCTTCTGTAGAACAGAGAATGGCAGAATTGCTTTTATTTACATTTCCAATCAAGCCTCAGCTGATGCAATTGACTTCAGGGAATTTTGAATGTCCATTAATTGCATTACATTATTTTCTTATCTAAACACGAACACTACAGACAGCTGCACTTTAAACGGAGGTGATTTCTCCCATCCTCTTTCTCTGTTAAGCTGACATTTGTGTATTCGGAGAGAAATGAACACTGGGGAGAGGTTCTTATGATTGGGTGGACAGACTTTAGGTGGACAGTAACTATGGACTGAGTGAGGGGGGTTATTATGTTAAAGGAGTAACTATTATCAGTAGTGCAATAGTTGAGGTATCTGTCAATTTAGTAATGTTTTTCTTATTTTATCGCATTTATCAAGGGCTGTTACCAAGCTCTCTCAGTGCTTTCCCATGGTGTCAGTCAGGAGCAGCTGGTTAGATTAGCTGTCTCAGATTATTTTATAGGAACGTCTTATTCATTTATCTCTGCACAAGAAATGCAAGACAATGGCATATACTGCTTGGTGTATGGTCTAGCTATGCTTTGGTTTAATAGTCTCCTCTCTTTCTAGTTACATCACTGAATATCCTACTAACCGTCACTGTAAATAGTCTGGAATGTTAGTCCCACTGTGCATTAGGATTTACTTAGCATTTCAGTTTGTAGTAGTTCTCCCCCTCCTCCCCGCAATAAGACTAAGCTCTGCCTAAGGAGCCCTGGTGACAATGTGGACTAGACCTTGGGCTGCTCGTGGCAATGGTGGCAGTTGAAAGTCACCAGCCCTTCCACAGCTGAAAGGTGAAGCTGTCTGCTTTAATAAAGAGTTACTGTCTCAGAACCCCGACATAGAATTGCTGGTGGCGTAGGGGGCTCTTCGGTGGGCTATGACAGCAAGGGCATCAGTTTGAAAGCACAAGGAGACTGCAGGAGAAAGATAGGGCTTTTATTCTCGTGAAGAATTATAGTCTTAGAGACACACAGGGGCAGGTATACCCTGGCCCATAAGGTTGCTGCGTGTTGAAATTAACCTGCTAGTAGTGAGAGTGAGATGGTTCTAAATGGATTCCACAGGAGTGGGTTTTTTGTTTGGTAAACTCTGTCGGATGGCAACTTGCATGCTGTGATTATCTTAGATTCTTTCAAAAACTTTAACTTATATTAATTATTTGTTACCTTTGCTGGAGAAGGCCTGGTCATGCAGTGGTTTACCTGTTGGGCTATTAAACACAAGCCCAGCAGTTTGAAACCAACAGGCACTCAGCAGGAGAACTAGGAGGCTTTCTACTCTCATAAAGAGTCAACGGAGGAGGCTTTCTACTCCACTAAAGAATACAGTCTCAGGAAGCTCCTGGAGCAGTTCTACCCTGCATTTATAGGGTTTCTGTAGGTCAGAATTGATTTGAAAGCTGCAGTTTTGGTACAATCATTGCTCTTTCATAAGAGGCTTTTAAAAATTGTCCAACTTGAGTCACTGTAGAAAGCTATTCTTCACTGATACAGACTTCACCATGACCATGTTAGAGGGACCATACACCCATTGCCCCAGAGCCAGTTCTCATTTCTGCCTCTTGAACTTGGTAATGCTTACTTTTCCTGTTGTTAGAGGCTGCTATGACAATCCCAACATTCAGAGACCCTATGCATGACAGAATGAAACACTGCCCCGTCCTGGCCATGCTTGCATCGTAGCTATGTTGAATCCTAATGTCGCAGTCACTGGGTCAATCCTTCTTGCTGGGGGTCTTCCTTCCCCCCCACTGACCCACTACTTTACCACGCATGCTGGCCTTCACCAGGGATTAGCCTCACCTGAACACTTGTCTACAGTACACCATCCTCACTTCTAAGGAGCATTCTGGTTGTGCATCTACACATCACATTTGTTTGTTCTTCGGACAGTCCATGGTACAGTCACGATTCCTTGCCAGCACCAGAATTCACATGCATCATTTCTTCCGCAGTCTTCCTTCCTCATTGTCAGGTGCTCGTGTGATACGAGGTGGTTGGAAAACACCATGGCTCGGGTCACACATACTTTAGTCCTCCGAGGGACATCCTGGCTCTTTACAATTTTAAATAGATCTGTGCAAGAGAATTGTCTCATACATTACCTAGTTTTATTTCTTGACCAACGAGTCTGTGGGCATTGATTGTGGCTCCACACAAGATGAAATCTTTATTAACTGTTATCTTTCCTCTATTTATGTTTATGTTGCCGATTGGTCCAGGTGTGAGGATTTCTGTTTTCTTTGGATTAAGCTGTAATCCATGCTGACTGATACCTTTTAAATCATAATTATGTCTCATTTTAGAGTAGATATGAAAATATAAAGAAATTCCTGAATATTTGGGCACACTAGTCTTTTGAGATGTTTTGACCTATTGTCTTAATGAGGACATATAGGTGATGCAGCCCAAGATTTTTATTTTGAAAATGTCGTCACTGTAATGATAGGTAATTTTGTCTTTATGTGTGTCTTTATTTGTTGAATTTAACTCACTTGATTATCCTAGATAACTAGATTTAATTAGCATTTTTGTCTGCAGTAATAGCAGGAAGTCATTCAGAACATTAAGGTGTTCAAAGGATATTCGTTGAGCACTATCTCTGTGCCAATTAGTGCTATAAGCACCTAAAGACACAGCAGCAAGTCAAGTTGGTGAAGTCTGTGTTCTCATGAAATTTTATGTTCTAGAAGCCCGTCATGGGGTACTGATAAATATTTACTATGCCATAATGATAACAATTTGTCTCATGAAAAGTTTCCTGAGCAAAACTTTAAAAACAAACAAACAAAACAACCCACTGCTGTTGAGTTGATTTTGGTGGACAGTGACCCTATCTAAAGGGGCCAGGTCTTCATGGGAGTAGGCGAAGCTTTCTTTCTTCCATGGAGCTCGCTACCCGTCCAAGGCTTCCCCAACAGAACCACCAGAGCGTGTCCTGTACAAAAGGAAGCCTTAATGTAAAACTCACCAGTTCTCACTGAAAACTCCCCATGAGTAAGGTTGATGCTATAGTGCGGAGTTTGACTGCATCATTTTTCCCTTTCTCCTTCTCAGTAGCTTATTTGGCATCTTAAGTCTCCCTGGAGTCAATAGAGCCACTTTCTGATGATTTTTCTATTTTGACTTAGTAACTAAATTCAGAAAATTAAGTTCCTTTAGTCTCAGAATCGATGTTCTAAAAACATGCAGATGCACATGGAAAAATTTCTACCTCAGGAGTCTTCAAACCTATTTTTCTCCTTGCAGAGAAAGACCAGATGTTATTTTTTTAACCAACATATATCATTCTAATTTTCCAATGTAATACATCCTAGAGCATCTCAAATGTTCCCTTCTATGAGTAAGCACCTTCTCTTGTTATTTCACTCTTTATAACATCCATGAACAATTTTAAACTAAGGATTTATGGTAAGGGAACAAAAGAACCAATCAGTAATTTATGTACTAAAGCATTCTCATTCAAAGTGAGAATAATGCTATCATAAAATCAGAACCATTTAGAGTTTGAAATAGAATTAAGTTGTTCTAGTTTAATTTTATATTGTTCAAATGAGCACAGAAATTGTGAAAAAGAACTGATAATGGACCTGTCTGATTTTAAAAGCTAATTTGAGGCAGCATTAAAAAAGAACCAATTTTTAAGTTTGATTTTCTAATATAATTCTGATTATAAAGCAAAGTTTGTTTTAAGTTTGAAAAGCTTTGAGAGTATATGAGAGAAATTAAACCTCTAGTTATCTGACTCTATATAGATTATAATGTTATGTAAACTCTATTTTAAGATATTATTGCTTTTGAATAAATTGGAGTTTCACTTTGCTTTTAAACATAATAAGAAATAATACTGTATGTTATCATAGCTTGCATTTTAAATAGAGAAGACTCTATTATTTTTAAAGTTAAAGATCCATAGAATATTTGAGAATATATAAAAAACATAGATGTAAGCATACATACTTCAATGTTATTTGATTTTTAAAATTACTTTTTTAGTTAATTCAAGCAAGATACAATAAAGAAGCAATGCTGTCCTGAAGAATCCATGTGGGCATCCCTTTCCTCATTCTAGAGAGTAGTTTTTCTTCCTCCTTATGCACTCTGGATTGCATCATTTCCAAAATTCTCAAAGATCTTTCTTTTTTATATTTTCGCCTCATATATCATCATTGTTTTCTCAATCAACTCTGCCTTCCATCCTTTAAGATGCACATTTTTGCCTATTGTAAACAATTTCAATTGACATCAAGTAAGCAAACCTGCGTCATTTTGTATCTCTCATTCATCTTTCCTATGGTTGGATGAGTAATCAGACTTGTAGAAACTATAAAATTAACTTGGGACAAATACTGCGACCTGTCTGCACCCAAGTTATCATTTCACTAAGTAATTTTTGATTCACTTTCATGTGTGAAATTAGTTGAGCCGAGTGAACAGGAAGATAAGAATAGACTAAGGGCTAGGAAGCGAGGGAAGGTTGTCTTCCTCCGAGCGTTATCCCCTGCAAACCTTACGAATCGTAGCAGAGCATTGAAATCATGGTGGAAAATGAGCCCGTTGGGAACGCTCGCCTCAAAAACAGTGTCAAGTGGAGCAACACTTTCATGACGCTCATGTGATGCCTGTCAGATCATTCAGTGAGGAATGTCTCACAACGAGAAGAAACAGCTACCAAAAGCCACTAGCAGCCACACATGCAGCGCAACAGCACAAATAAAGGAACACCGGAAGTCATAAACAGTGAAATGGGATGCATAAACCCGGATGTTCTTGTCATCCGTGCGCTGCAGTGGACTGTCCCGGCCATGCGGAGGCAGGCAGTCTAAGGTTTCTCTGCTGGCCACAAGTTCAGGGAAAGGTGTCAGAGTCCTGTCGAAAAGAACATTTCTAGACCGACCTTTTGTTTGTTTGAAACTAGCTCGTGCGCCACAAAATAATTTAACTCGGCTTTAATTTGACACTTCTTTTCATAACCACTAGGCCCAGGGCTTAGACCAGATGAGTAAGGGGTCCGGGAAGTTCTGACTGTGATCCCACTCTTTTTAAAGATGGAAATGATCAATTAACTGTTATCATCATGTACCTTCTCATTTTGCAATATCCCATATCAGGAAAAAATACTCCACGTTGTACACACAGCCCATCACAACACGACGGTGACAATGTCCTGGCAGACACCCCGTCTGTCTGTCTGTCTGTCTTTCTCTTTCCCCATCACCGTCTTACTTTTCCTGCTTCTCTATTCGTCCCCTCCCACCACCCTGGGCCTCCCCAGTCGTCAAGTTCATTTCCTTTAGTGTGAAAACCATCATCTCCCCTTTATAAGAATGATGTTATGAAATATTGATCTTTATGACATTAATTTTTCTGAGAAGAATATCGTCTCCAGAATTTATTTGATGTTTTTAAAAATTTTACTAAAAATGGCAGTGTGAAGTGGTATCTCATCATTGTTTTAATTTGTCTTACTCATAGCTACTAAACAATAGCATTTCATCATATGATTGTTGGACACCTGAATATAATCTTTACTAAATTGTCTATTCATGTCTTGTGCCTATTTTTTGAATTGAGATATTTGTCTTTTTCTTATTAGAGTGCTATTGTTTTGTATAGAGTTTTTATATTAGCCTATTATCCGAAATATCATTGCAAAATGTTTTTTCCCTATCTGTAGTTTCTCTTTTTTCTCAAGCTCTGTCTTGAAGTACATTGTTTTCTCTGATAGAATAATAGCTATCCACCTACAAAGAATTCCAGCTAGAACAACTAATGTTCAAATTTGCACACCGTTCCCTAAAGCTAATGAGGAGAAATGGAAGAATTTTACCAACTCTTCTTAGAGAGTGATCAAACATGCAATCAAGATGCACTGGTAATTAGTGACCATCGGATGGGGAAATTGTTAACAAAGAGGAACAGGACCAAGAGCCAGAGCTGTAGCTGTCTTCTGGACTCAGGAGGTTCACTGAGCAGTGAACTTGGGTCCAGAGGAAGCAATCCACTTCTGGTTCTGTCTGGTCATGCCATCCCTCCTCCTGCTTCTCAGGCATCATTTTATGCACAGCTGGATGGCAATCCAGGGAATTCTGTTCAAAATTTCTCACAGATGATTGCTATCAATATCTCCCTCTATCTTCTTACCAGACTCGTGTCAGAGTTTAAAACTGAGACTAGAAGAATGATATTAAATAATTCACAGCCTCTGCAAGCATGGTGTTCTTCTCTAGAGCCTGGTCTCTCAGGATAACATATCCGAAGCACAGGAGACCACGTCTTAGCATTCTTGCTTCCAAGGAACATTCTGGCTGTACTTATTCTGAGACAGATTTGTATTTTCTTCTCATCATCCACAATATTTCCAATACTCTTCAACAGTATCATAATACAAATACATTAATTCTTCTTTGGTTCTTCTCGTGTAATGTCCAACTTTCACATGCATATGAAACCCAAACACAAAACCAAACTCCCTGCTAGAGAGTAATTGCTAACACCCAGTGACCCTACAAGACAGGGTAGAGCTGTCTGAGCTTCTGACACTAACTCTTCAGGGAGTAGAAAGCCCTTCTTTTTCTCAGGGACTGGGTAGTGTTTCAAACTCCTGACCTTTTGGATCCCAGCCGATTGTGTAACGACTGTGCCACCAGGGCTCCTAGACATGCATTTGAGATGATTAAAAATATGGTTTGGATCAGGCACACTTATGTTCTCAAAGGGATATCCTTGCTCTTGAATATAAAGGAGGTCTTGTGCAGCAGATTTGTCAGTGAAGGCTGCTTTCTTTTTTTATAATAGTTTTATTGTCAGAGCTTATGCTATCCAATATATCTGTTCACATACAATTCTCGACCGTGCCTTTCAGTCCTCTCAGAGGCGTTATCTGATAACCATCAATGACTCTTTTTTTCCTGACCTTCTTTGCACCAATGCAGCTCTCACTCTTCTTTTTTATAAAAATCATTTTATTGGGGGCTCATACAGCTTATCACAATCATACGTGCATCCATTGCGTCAGGCACATCTGTACCTGTGTTGCCATTCTCATTCTCAAAACGTTTTCTTTCTACTTGAGATTTTCTTGATTGCTATTGTCGCGAATGTTGACTGTAGGTAAAAGCAAGATGGAATCCTTGACAACTTCACACTTTTCTCTGTTTATCATGATGTTACTGCTTGGTCCAATTGTATGGATTAAAAAAAAAACACTGAATAGTATCAAAACCACAGTCCTTGATCTTTTTTAGCAAACAAAATGGTGTTATCTGCATATCATAGGCTAATAAAATGTCCTCTACGTCTGACGCCATGTTCTTATTCATCAGCCAGCTTCTCAGATTATCTGTTCAGCACACAGATTGAATACATTTCACGAAAGAACGTAACGCTGATGCACATCTTTCCTGATTTTAAACCACTTGGTGTTTCCTACCACAGAGTCCACATACAGGTTTCCACGAGCACAAGGAAGTGTGCAAAGTCTTAGTTAATTGTGTAAAGTCTTAATTTCTTCCGTTTTGGTATCAGTTGATGGATTAATTCAAATAATTTCAATATGAACTGATCTTCCTGTTGATGCATGGATGTTATCCTATCACCAACAGCATTATATTCCCAGATAGATTTTCATACGTTCTTTTTGACAACGAATGGGACTCCATTCCCCTTCAGTGTGTCATTCCTGGCATAATAGATTTGCTGATTAAAAAGGGTTAATACCAGTCCCTTTCAGCTGCCGAATGCTTACATTATCCCTTTGAAGCCCGCCATCTCACTTTCGACAACTTCATTCAGCCTGGATTCAGACCCTGTTCGTTCCGTTCTCCCCGTCCTAATGGAGGGTGGCAGTGCATTCGGTTTCTCCTCATTGGAGTCATGCCACATGAACAGAGACTGGGCCGGAAAGCTTCGCTCGAGTCACGTCATTAAGGAGGACTCTCCTTTGAGAAGACAGCTTCGTACCGTGAATACCTTCCAACCTCCAGACCTCATCTTCCGGCGCTAATGCCGACAACGTTCCACGGCCATCCAGACCCGCTTTACCAGCTGTGCTTCTCAGCACTAGATCTCAGCCCGCCTCCACAGCTACTTTTTCTTTATTATACCTAGCTGTGGAGTGTTGTGCTGGCTGATTGTGTGTTTGACATAGCACAATTTCAACGTATAGTCACAGTCTCAGGTTCAGTGATTCATTTTGAGATTCTGTCTCCATTCAGGTGTCTAATGGTGCAAAGGGGATAGCAGTATCGAGCTATTTCAAATAAAGATGAATGAAATCTGTATTTAAATAAAGCGTGCTAGTCCACAAGGGACACTGGTTCTGAAGTCTATTCGCTACCCCAGAAGGATCTGCCTCACAACAGGAGTCAGACGATTTCAATGATGCTGCTAGCCTGGCCACTAACCATTTTTTGTTACATTGAAAAACCAAGGCTTATATCCATGTAGACCAGCGCTTCTCAACCTGTGGGTCAAGACCCCTTTGGGGGGTCACACGACCCTTTCAGAGGGGTTGCCTAAGACCATGGGAAAACACAGATTTCCTATGGTCTTAGGAACCAAGACACCACTCCTTTTTTTTGTCTCCAGGCGGGTCCGCTCACATGCAGAGACGCCCACATATGAGTACCCGGCGTGAAGACTTTTACCCATGCTATACCATGCTTCAAGATAAAATTTATATATTTGTCATTAGGAATACATATTTCACAATATATCATTATGTATTCTTTTTGTGATTAATCACTATGCTTTAATTATGTTCAATTTGTAACAATGAAAATACATCCTGCATTTCAGATATTTACATTACGATTTATAACAGCAAAATTACAGTTATGAAGTAGCAACAAAAATCATTTTATGGTTGGGGGTCACCACATGAGGAACTGTATTAAAGGGTCACGGCATTCGGAAGGTTGAAAACCACTGATGTAAACAGTGATGGACAGGATACCAGATCAGGTGTTTCAAAATTTCTCATATATTTTTAGGAATATTATTCTTTCTTCAAATTTAACCAGGAGCCCAAATTATATGCAAGTAAAAATGCAACTATTCTAGTTACGTGAATGTTTGGGCCTCAGGTGACTCCCAAGTGGCAGGTGACAACCTCAGAGATTGCGCTAAAAACTCCGACCAGGTAGAGGATTTCCGAGGGTCTCTCGATTTCAAATATTTGAATGGTTTTGTTTTGTTTTCTGCCTTGTCAGTTTCTAATAATTAAATAGAAATTATTTTTCCACTAGATGGCAGTAGATGAAACCTTTGTTAGATCCATTTTAATCTTCACAATCTTCCGTCAATATTTGAGCACATTATTCAAAGTGTTTTTAAAAATTTTAGAAGACTCAAACTTCCTTACATCTTATGCTGGAAAATGTTTTTTTTTTTTTGCTTTTCCAAACTCCTGATTCATTCTTATTTAGTTTTCTAGTTTCAATACATTGTAGAATTATCGGTAATGCAAACAATCTTTATGACACCTAGCGCAACACTACTTGCTTGGGTCCCAGTAGTTAAAAAATCGCATGATATCCAAATAAAAGCATTTAGAGCAGTATAGAAATATTTAGTACTGCCCCTTGGTTTTCTAGCTTTCTAGTAGAAGTGCTCCCCAAGGTTTCTGGTACTGTGTTTATGGGCACAGGCTATCTTATCTGTCTACTCTGGAGTGTCTGGTGTCTTTGAACCACCAACCTGGTGGTTAGCATCCTGATGCTTAAGCCACTGCACCACAAGGGCTTCTTTCAGTTTCCTGTAAGGAAGCAAAACCCACCGCATCCAGTTGATTCCTTTCTCATTAACGACCTTTAACAGGGATTACAAGGCGGTAGATCTATGGCATTACCTAAAATTCTTTATATTTTAGTTTCTTTTTACCTGGGTAAAAAGGATTGCAATTTTCTATATGGATTACAAGTCCACATAAAGAAAATAAAACTGGACCAGAGGGCAACATTGTGATAGTCGAGAAAAAAATTGATCTTGTCAAGGATTTCATTTTGCTTGGATCCACAACTGATGCTTACGGAAGCAACAATGAAAACAGCAGACAACGTGTTTCATAGAGTGAATCTGCTGCACTAGCCCTCTTGAAGTGTTGAAAATCAAGGATGTCACTTTGAGGATTGAGGTGAACCTGACCCAAGCCATGATATTTTCAATCACCTCATATGTATGTGAATGTCTGACATTGACTAATGAATACTGAAGAAAAATTGGTGCATTTGAGTTATAGTGCTGGGAGAGAATATTGACATTGCCATGGACTACCAAAAGAACAAGCAAACATGTTTTTGAAGAAGTACACCCAGAATGCTCCTTAGAATCAAGATGGTGAGACTTCATCTCACATACTTTGGACATGTTATCAGGAGAGACCAGTCCCTAGAGAAGGGCATCCTGTTTGATCAAGTACAGGGGAAATGAAGAACAACATACTTGACAAGATGTATTGGCCTGGTGGTTGCAACAATGAGTTTAAACGTAATACCAATTTTAAGAATGGCACAGGACCAAGCAGAGTTTCATTTTGTTTACAAGTCAAAATTGACTCAAGGGCACAAGCAACAACATCTTTGGTAGCAGACAGCCTCATCTTTTCCCGTCAGAATGGCTGGGGGATTTGAACCACCAGCTTTGAAATCAGCAGTAAAATGCTTAGCCAGCAGTATCACCAGGGTCCCTTTCCCTTTCGGTTTATATTCGGTGGTAGAAATTCATTTTAAGTAGAAACAGGAAATCAGGAAATCACATATCAAGGAGCTATGATATGCTCCTGAGAAGGGGCCATACAATAAATGCTTTATCCGGAGTGCCGAAGCACTTTAGTGTTCTCTAGGACCCACTAGGTACAGGACCCTCCTGCAATACTTTTGTTGCAAGACATTGTGGAATTTGTCCTCCACTCATGGAGGTCTCCTACAGAGAAACATTGACACCCACCTTGCTTGTGGATCAGAGTAGTGTGATTCCTTGGCTTTTCTTGGCTGTTTTCTTCAGAAATAGGTCTCCAGGATTCCCTCTCTAGTTCATCTTGGTCTGGACATTTCACGAAAACATTCTGTACAAGGGCTTTCATTGGTAGACCCGTGGTGGCTGCATGATATGCCAAACCAGGAACCCAGACTCCCTGTCATCAAGTCAATGTGGACTCACAGCGGCCATATAGGATGGAGCAGAACTTCCCTGGTGGCGGTTTCTGAGATTTTGGTTATTTTAATCATTTTAGGGGGCTCATACAATTCTTATCATCATCCATGCATCCATCCATTGTGTCAAGCAAATTTGTACATTTGTTGCCATCATCATTCTCAAAACATTTGCCTTCTACTTGAGCCCTTAATATCAGCTCCTCATTTCCCCCCTCCCTCCCCATCCCCCTCCCACATGAACCCTTCATAATTCAAATTATTATTATTTTGTCATATCTTACACTGTTGTCCATCCCCCAGGGAGGAGGTTATACGTAGATTCTTGTAATAGGTTCCCCCTTTCCAACCCACATTCTCTCCACCCTCCAGGTATTGCCCTTTCCCCACTGGTCCTGAAGGGGTCATCTGTCTTGGGTTACCTTTCTCCCGTGAAGTGGCTGGTGGGTTCAGTGGATTCAAACTGCTGACCCTGTAGTTTGGGGCCCAATGCATAACCCACTGAGCTACCACGGTGTCTACATATCGTGCCCATAGGCTAGAATTTCACCCAGATGTTCCTCAGTGCTTCTCTTCAATACCTCATGCAACCCCATAGCCTGCAGAAAAAAAAATCCCTCTTCTATTTGTTTGTATTTCTCAGCTAGAGAGAAGAACCTATGGAGTTCGTTTGTTATATCCGTTGGTGCTGTAAATAGTTAATTGCTGAGCTACCAGCTGAGATGTTGTCAGTTCAACCCAGCCACCAGTGCCTCAGAAATACTCTGTGATCTACTTCCCATGGCCATTGCCTTGAAAACCATGTGGATCATTTCTACTGCCTATACTTGGGGTCACTTAGAGGCAACTTGACTGTAACCATCACCCCTCACCACAGCAAGCACCCCTAACAGAAAGAGTCTTGAGCTGCTTCATCAAGGCTGAGTACATCTCATTGAAGGCCAGTTACACACTGAAAGGCGAACCCCCAGGGCATTCCATGTTTATTCTTATTATTTAGGAGAAATTAGTCCTAGCTCCACATTTTATCACAATTCTCCCAGTTTTGCTTGATAAAGTACTTAGTTGCCTGAATACATAGTGTGTCTTTTCCTTGACAATAATTCTAGTCTTCCGGCCAAGGTCTTGAGTCTCAGATTTATCTAAAGCAAAAAAAAAAAAAAAAAGAAAAAGAAAGAAAGAAAGAAATGCCTGAGAATATTTTCTCAGGCAGACTCTGTGGGGTTAGCAACAACATTTAAAACTGTGGAGCCTGCCAATTCAATGTCCTTAGAACAAAAGAAGAGAGAATTCAGGGGTGAATACTAACCTTAAATTCTAGTACATTCCTTCCTTAGTTCGTTTACCTCCTAGAAACAGTCTTCCCACAATGCTTTCTGGGAAAGAGCGTGTGATTTTCGTTAATGATGGTAGTAGAAAGCTAGAAAAGGCTTTAAGTGGTTTACTTGTATTACATTTGAAATTCCATGGAAAATTCCAAAATTAGCTCTTTAAAGATGGTTAGTGCACCATCACTTATGCATAAATGATAGATTGAGTCTTTAATTATCACTTTTAATAATAATTCGCATTACCATTAAATGTATGGGAAGTAGTTATACTTCCATCCAGGTCATTACCTGAAATCCTTTAAAGTAATCATCTTTATATCTTTAAGTACACTTTCTCCCCATTAGTCCTTTATCATTTTAATTGAACACAGTAGAGTGAATCATAGATTGCTAAGGCACTCCCTTTAGAACAGGTTTGTAATGAACAAACATTAAGTGACTATTTGACTATTAAGTGACTATTCCACCTAGGTAAAAAGGAGCTATGTTTTTACCAGTCGTCAAAATATGAAAGTGTTTTCCAGACAGGGCTGTGCTGAGCAATTTGCCTACGGTCCTATAGAACATCAGAAAGAGATATGAGGACAATTTCCTGAATCTCTGTTTCCATTCCGTTACAATGGGCTTTAAAGACATGATGTAGCATTTTGGCTTTGGAAGTTATTTGCTTTGATTTTTTAATACAGACACTGCCATGCTTTATTGGAGAGTGGTGGGCATAATGCATTCACAAATAGTACTGGGTCAATTTGAACAGATCAAGTGTACACATACTAATCTACTTTGTAGAAAATGCCGTAGGCCTTCCTGTCAGGTTTACATCTGTCCCTAAAATCCCCTTTCTCTTTCCTCATCCTGAACATAGAGAGAAGATACTGGTCTTAGTCTCCTAGCCCCTGCACAGTGGGACAAAGCACCACCTGGTTCTGCCTCTGCTGGATTTGAGGCCCCTTTGTCAGGCCATCTTGTCCGGGGAGCCCTCCCTTCTGCAGACGCTCTACTGACCAAGCATAATCTCTATATCCTGGAAATGGATTCTCCTGACATGCACAAAATGCATGAGACAAAACCTCGCTATCTTTGTTTTCAAAGAGCAGCCTCCCCAAACAGATTTGGTTGGCAGCCCGTGGTACTTTCAGTATTGTTCACCAGCACCACATGCAATACACCGATTCTTGTTGTTAGGTGCAGTTAAGTCAGTTCCCACTCATCATGACCCTGTGTCCAACAGAGGAAGACACGCCCTGACTGCAGATGCTGCTGTTGTGTGTGAACCCATTGTTTCAATGGCTGCGTCAATCCGTCTAATTGAGGGCCTTCCTTTTTTTGCCCTCTGACCCTCTACTGTATTAAGCATGATGTAATAAGAGTTCATGAGCTAATTCCTGGGATAGAATAGTCAATATGCTTATTCCCTTCATTCCTCCAGCCAGTGTAGAAGCCTTGTAGCACAGTGGCACAGTCATAACATAGAAATATCCTGGATTGTTAAGATTCTGTTTAAGGGAGCTGTACTGAAGGGAACTTGAATGAAGAGAAATCCTTTTATGCCATAGTAACTGAGTGGCAGGGTTTATTCATTACCACAGTGTTGCCTGGTTTTTCTAGTTAGTAAGAGGCCTAATGAGGTTTCAGAGACTCTGGTGTCACAGTGGGTTAAGCATGGTAGATCAGCAGTTCAAACCCACCAGCTGATCCATGGGAGAAGGATGAGGCTTTCTCTCCTGTAAAGCTGTTCAGCCTTAGAAACTCTAAGTAGCCCTTTACTCTGTCTCATAGAGTAACCACGAGTTGGAATTGACTCAATGGCAGTGGGTTTAGCATTTTCTTTAATTGAGATTTTGTTTGAAACTTTTTTTTAACTGTTTCAGCATTCTCACAACTGAGATTCTTTCATAAAAAACATTTAAGAATAACATTATATGGAGATACTACTTACAGAGACCATGCCACAAAATATCTTTAAATCCATAACTAAGTTAAATCATGGTGATTAGTAAATTTGAAATAAAATGTCTAGGTTTTTGTGGATTGGCTCAGGAACCAAACCATCATGTCTTATAAAGCAATACATCAAGTGTAAAAAAATTTGGTCTGGTTTCAGATAATCAATTTACCAAGAAGCTTTAAAACATAGGCTTATTTTTATTTGGATATAAACAGTGGTTTTAGAATACAGACTATAGATTCCATTTATACAAAACTTTTTTAATGTGGAGAATTTTTATCCTACCCAAACTACCTAATAGTTTATCAAACAACCATGTAACTCTCCTCTCAGGCCAACTAACTACCAACCTCTGGCCAGTCCTGCCCTATCCATACCTCCTTCTACTTTTCTTCACAGTTATTGTTTTACAGTAAATCTAAGACTTCATATCATCTTATATACACATTTTAAGCACCTATCTTCAAATGTAAAGTGACTCTTTTCCAAATAATAATGCATGTTTAAGATGTATTTATCAAAATAGGTTTGGTTGAAGTTTAATCTGTCAGTATTTGGTGACAAACTATGGATATTACCTCTTGGGCTAACAGTCTCCCCACTTTCACCTTTATCAGAAGAAATGAACCTCTAAACATTCCAAAAGTAAATCCTAGATTTCCCGTTAGTCAACTTAGCAATGTACAGACACACGCCCAACCAGACATCAAGGAGCCGTGAAGACGTGTCTGCCCATGGCTCCCTTTGAAGTCTCTGTCCTGACACTTCAGATAAAAGTATAGCAAGTTTCCAAGGACTAGCGAAGGCCAATCTTCAAAGAAGAGGTGACTACCTGAGGTTGACAGGTACTTCAGGAATGGAATCCCAGTAAATAGAATATATGTAATAAATATCAGAACTAAAATACTGGCATTTATTGAGCCTATGCTAGAATTCGTATGTCATATAAGAATTCTAGTTTGTGGATACTGGAATAATTTTAGTGTAATATTTTAATATACTTACTATGATTTTTAGGAAAGAAAAATCATTCCCAACTGCTTTCATTCCTTATCATTTCTGGATTGTTTAAAATTATTATTTTTCTTTGTCAACTATGCAAAAAGAAAAGAGAGGAGTTAATTTCTTTGACGAAGATTACAATTTTTAATAAATTTAGAGAATTTTGGTAGGTTGCAACAGAGTAAAGAGATTTTTAAGATAGTGCACCAATTGCTTGGACTTCTCCCTCTCTATAGATGTGTAATTGAAATTGTATCAGTGCTTATATTGCAAGGATTGAGGCACCCTCATGGATAGTGGGTTATGCTGGGCTGCTAACTACAAGGTCAGCATTCTGTAACCACCATCCCCTCCTGGAGAGAAAGATGCGGCTCTCTCCTCCCATCAAGAGTTTCAGTCTCAGAAACCCACAGGGGCAGTTCTGGTGTGCCCTATGGGGTTGCTATGAGACAGGATTGTCCTGGTGGCAGAAGAAGGCTGTGGTTTACAGTGAAACCCTTACTTCTCTATTGAGTCTTGACAAAACCTCATATTCTCTTGAGTTCATGATGACAAGCTGCAGGGAAGAGAAGTTTTGCTTCCACGAAGAGGTTGTTTGAAAGTAGATTCTACCTCTCCTAGACAATGCACGGAGGGGCTCTTTGTCCCTCAGGGGTTTGCTCAGGATACCCTTACAGGAACTTGGGGCACCAGGGCTGCCTGGACATGAGTCTTGCTTCAACCAAGATGACAGGATGGTCCCAGACCAATCAGTTAAGGTTTTCTAATCTATAATCAGGTATATATCTCAATTATGGACCATTTCTGACATCCCAGGTACACCCTGTGGCCATAATGTACAATCTGTTACTAATGATCTTGTCCACTGCTTGTCGGTCAGTTTTCCATCCTGTGGTGGCTTATGTGTTGCTATCATACTGGGATCTATGTCATTGGTATTTCAAATACTAGCAGGGACACCCAACATTTTAACAGACTTTACAGACTAAGAACATACGATGTAGAAGGCATATGCTTTCTATTTGGTAGGGATTCACCACTGTAAACCTCATGAACATTGTTAGATATGGAAAACCTCATGAACAGAAGCAGAACTTTGCTTGAGATGCTGCCAGAAGCTCATGGCCCTCCAGTTGGAAGGCACGCAGAGTAGAACAGAGGAAAAGCTGCCTTCTCTGAGTAAAGTCGTGGGTGGAGCAAAACCTGTGAAAGTTAAAGTTAAGCCTTCGTGATTTTCCTTTGCTGATGCAGCACAAGGCAAAGTAGGAAGAAACAAGCTGCAAAAATCTAATAATTGAAACTTGGAATGTACAAAGCATAAAATGGAAGTCAAAAAGATGAATACCCTACATGCTAGTGAGCTGAAATGAAATGGTGTTGGACATTTTGAATCAGAAAAACATTTAGTTTAGTATGCCGAGAAGGAATGGGGCTACATTCATTGTCAAAAAGGACATTTCAAGATCTCGGTTCAGGAGAGACATTAATGTCCACTGCATTTTATTTAAGTTTTGCTTTTATTTAACTTTTGTATTGAGTAATTCTGAATTAGGTGATTTAAAAAGCAATATAATATTTTCGGGAATTTGTGTGAAATCATTATTATTTCTTCTGTAAATGTTTGGCAGAATTAATCAATAACAATGTCTAAGCATGGGGTTTTCTTTTGACATGGGATTATGATTGTGAGTTTAATTTTTAACTAATTATAAAGCTATTCATTGGATTATTTGCATCTACTGAAAGCTAGCACATATCAACCAAGATAACAATAAACATATGACTATTTATCATAATTCTTTTCCTTCCTTTGATTGCCTATAGAACCTGTATTCATATCTATTATTTCATTCCTGATACTGGGTGTTTATACTTTCTAATTAGCCTGTGGATTTTTCTGTGCAGTTAAGAGTTAACACAAAAGCTTACGTTGCCAATCCAATGACTTTTCATGGAGTGGAGAGCTAGATTTGTAAAAATATTATTCATCGTTTAAAAAAAAAAAAGATTCCTTTCTTCTGCTTATCCAATCAGCTGACTTAATGTGGTCAATATTAAGAGTAACCACCCTAAGCAAACTGGAGCATTCTTCCGGGGTCTACCTGCGCTTGGCCATTTTTCTTCCAGCTTTACTTACCTTTCCTCTCTCTTCTGTTGTGATGCTCCTGAGGTGGGTGTGCTCGTGTGTGTGTGTGTGTGTGTGTGTGATATACATCTTTTAAGCAATTCTGTATTATCATGCTCACTGTATTATCTGGAATATGTCAACCTCTCTCCAACACTATTGTGCCTAGTAACTACAATGTCCAGCCTGAATTCCTTCCACATTCCCTTTCCTACCTTTGCTCTTGCCCACTTCTAACCCAGTCTTCACGTATTAGCTAATAAAATGCCTTGGAAATATGATCATGAAATTACCTCTTGCTTCATATCATTTAGTGATTGCCTAAAATCCTTCATAAATCTAGTGTTTCTGATCCAGTTTCTGCAAACATATACAGCCATATTACATACTAGATTACTGGTTTTATGAGCTTTATTTACTCCCCTCCCCTAACTGCGATGTCAATAAGAAATTAATTTAGTACCAGCCTCTAGTGCATATGCATGTGCATAAACACGCATATGTACCTGAAACAAAAGAACAAAATAATTATTGGACTCCATTTTCTCCCCCCCCCCCCACATAACGGGGACAGATGTGAGCTTGCGTGTGATTAAGTAGCTCTTTTCCTTCACTGCATGGGACCAGGGACCACAGTTGCCTTTTGGCTAATTGCTTTATCTTTAGTACTTTGAATAATGCCCAGCACAGAGCAGCTACACGGGAAATATGTATGGAGTGCAGGCATATTAATCTTTCAAGCATACATTCAAATGACATAATTTGGCCCTTTGGAACACTTTCTATTTAGCATTAAAAAAGAGCTTGTCCTCTCTTCAAATGGCTGTTTCACCCAGAGGACTATTAGCCCCCAAACTATGCCCCAAAATATTCATTTAGTTTATAAATTTCAATATTTAGAGGAAAATAATTAGGTAAATTCTACAAAGGAAAATCATACAATGCACTTCTTTATTTTTTTCTGACATCTTTCTGAAAAAACAATCTGCTTTATATTTTTGATATGTTCAAGGTATTATCAAAATGGATCTTAGAAATTTTACTGCTAATTACCTTTGGAATTTGTATGATAAAGGCCATTGGTTGACTTTATACTTTTTATTTCATTTTTAAAGAATTTCATTCGGTGTTATACTGAACATATCAAAAGTTCTTGCTCCAGTTTTTAATATATTGTAAGTCCCTGGGTTATTAACATTTGCCTTAGGATAACTCCAACTTGCCCTTTAATGTTTTGTAAATTTACCCTCACTTTGAAAAGACTGAACCAACCCTGTTCAAACAAATTCTTCCCCACAATCGCCCTCACTTGCTGCATGCACAGCTTTTCAATCATTGACAAGGCTTTGGTCCAACACGAAAGTAAGGCTAAACAGAACTCTATGCTTGTATTCCAATGTACTTAAACTTTCAACTTACCACCACCCATAGACACGGATCTCCTTTGTAACTCAAGAACTGCCAGTGTTTTAAACAGAAACTATACAATAAATAATGTCTCTAGAAGTACGTAATAGAAAAGTTTTTCTCTCGGTACTTTGGCAAGTTAAAGCATTTTCTACAGGAAGAGTAAAGCTAGGGAAATATTTCTCTTTCCTATGTATAGATGTTGTCATTGTATGTGTTAGCTACAAAAGTTCACACTTGGGGTGATTTGCTTTGATATAGGTAATTACTGCTATTTCATGGACAGAAATTCACACATCAGATATTCTAATATATGCTTTATAATACAGGAGGCCAAACCATATACTTTTAAAATATCTGTGTGCGTTACTTTGGAAAAGGAGAACACCTCATTTTTTGCCTGGTGTTTTTTATCTTCAGACAGTGATATGGTTTCATTTAGTGTCAAGATTCCTTGTTGTACGATCGACTAAGCAGTAGCTTGCCTGGTGCTTAAAAGCTTTGGGTGTCATAGCAGATGTGTGGAAATCCAATGAAATGGGAACCTGAGATGGACAGGTAGAAGACGCATTCACCGCCGGAGAGTCTACGTCGAACTCTCCATGTGGGTTTCTGACGATATCAATTTTTATAAGATCAGAAAGCTTCTCCTTTCTCCCACAGAGCAGATCATAGTTTTGAACTGCTGACCTTGCAGTTAGCCACCTAAGTCATAACTCATTAGATATCACCAGGTATCCTTCAGAGATGGGCAGGTAGGATTTATTACAGTGGGGACAAAGCACAGTCAGCTTTAATATAGATACCTCGGGATGGTGCTAAGGCCATCCAGTATGTACTACTGTGGTCTTGCACAGAGCGAGTCCTTCCTAGGATTTCCCCCCTGAGTATGGAGCCACTTAACTTTCGGTGTTGGATATATTTTCTAGTAGACTCAAGTACTAACCCCAAATATTTTTACCTATTTAATATTTGCTGGCCTTTGTGCTTGTTAGGTGCCATTAAGTCAACTCCGACCCCTAGCAGCTCTGTGCACAAGAGAACCAAACACTGCCCAGTGCTGGGCCCTCCTCACAATTGTCCCTGTGTCTGAGCCCCTGGTCGCAGCCACTGTGTCAGTCCGGCCTGTTGAGGGCCTTCCTCTTTTTCGCTGCCCCTCTATTTTACCAAATATCATCTCCTTCTCCAGGAACCGGTCTCTCCTGACACGTCCAAAGTCTGTAGGATGAAGTCCAGCTCTCCTTACCTTTGATGTGCCTGTTCTTCTTCCAGTACAGAGCTGTTGGCCTTTTTTCCAGCCTTGGTAATTTCGGTAGTCTTCTCCAGTACCATGGCACAAATGCATCGGTTTTTCTTCAGCCTTCCTTATTCAGTGTCCAACTTTCACTTGCCTGAATTGATTGAAAATATCATGGCTTGGGTCAGGCACGCCTTAGTCCTCCAAGTAAATCCTTACTTTTCAAAACTCTAAAGAGGTCTTGCACAGCAGATGTACCTAATACAACCCATCTTTTGATCTCTGGACTGCTGCTTCCATGAGTATTGACTGTGGATCCAAGCAAGACAAAATAATGGGCTGAGGGAGTTACATCAAGGACATCAGTTATGAAGCAAAACACAAACCACAACAGTACAAAAACTGTCAGAAAATTGGTCATATTTAATATTTGTGGCACTTATATGGCCCATCGGAGCCCTCCTGCATAGTGGTTAGGCATTGGCTGCTCCCTGGAAAGTCAGCAGTTTGAAACCACCAAACACTGTGCAGGAAGAAGAGGAGGTTTTCTACTCCTGGAAAGATTACAGTCTTAGAAACCCACAGGGCAGCTCTACCCCGATGTCCCTAAGAGGCCGCATCCACTCGATGGCGGGTGTTTATGTGGTCCATCATGACAGCAGGCTTTGAATGGAGGCAGAAATATGCTACCCTAACCTGACCGCCTTCCAAACTATGAGCATATTCCAAATAAAACCTGTTTCAACCTGTTTCTGTGATCATCCAGGACGTTCTCTCAATAATGGTCTCTATGGGTATTTAAAAACAAACAAAGAACACTTTTGTGCCATGGAAAAAATGATTTTGATGTTTGGATTAAAAGAAAGTTTTAAATGAGACTCAAGTGAGGAACTTCAGGAAATATTGCAACTTTTCCATAAGTTTATGAGAATGCTGCTCCATATGACACAACAGTGTTTAGATAACACAGGGATTTTAAGGAAAACCTCAAAAATGAGGCCAGAGATGAAAACTCATCAACTTTTAGTCTCACATGGTTTTACAATTTCAATTAAAAAAAATAAAACATCTTAACCTCAGCAAGCTTTCAAGTCAATGGGTGCCCAAAGCATTGCCTGACATTTCCATCGGTCTTCTAAGCAAGATCTAAACTAAAAAGACACACTTATGAAATGAATTGTAACAAAGGATGAGTTTGGGATTGACCAATATGATTCATAATGCAAGGTCTCATCAGAACAGTGGCTGCTGAGGAGGATCTGTAGGGCAAATTCAATTCTAGGCAGAGCGGTCAGCTCAGAAGCTTCTGTGCTGACATGTCCATCACTGTAATTAGGACATTACTACATAGCTATGGATTCGGACTTGGGCTGCTAACTTCAGGGTCAGCAGTTCCAAGCCACTATCTGCCTTTCAATGGTAGCAAAGGTTATCCTACAAGAATTTTGTTGATAAAGCTTATCCCATATGAACACCGCACTGGACTATAGTCAGAGTTAATCAGGCCTTCAATTTCCTGTTCAATGTGAAATAAAGTAATGATTTACTCTTCTTAAATAGGATAGAGCTAGCGTGAGATAATAACTGTCTTAGTTTGACTTAATGTGAAATAGCAACTGTTTGAGTTTCTTTGTGCTGCTATCAGAGAAACACAAATGAGTGGCTTTAATAAAGAGAAATTTAGTTTCTCACAAGTTAGGAGACTAGATGTGTGAATTCACAGTGCTGGCTTTTGGGGAAGATGCTTTCTCCCTGTTAGGCGGGAAATCCTTGTCTCAGCTTTTGCCATATTCTCCAGGGTAAAGGAGATCTCCCTGTGCCCTCTGCACTTCCCGACTCCGGATTCCTTGCTTCTATATGCAATCTCCTCCTTTTGTAGCTCAAAAGTGACTGACAGCCACACCCTAGGGTGACGTGACCCCATTAATATAACAAAGGACACCCTATTTCAAAATGGGATTATAGCCATAAATATGAGGCTTACGAGTTATAACACATATTTTAGAGAGACACGATTCAATCGGTTACAGAAGCATTTTCCCCAGATCCACATTCCTTTTATTCTACTAGTAAAAATGCAATTGACAGTACATCACAGGTGAGAACACAGGTCATTTTTCCTGTTGTGGTGTACTTTAATGGTTATATATGAATCATCTGTCCATAACCCTTGGAGCTCCCACCAAACGACTGGGTGGGGACATGCAAATAAGGTGCAGAGGATTCTAATGAGAGGATTGAATAGCTTTGCCATCCCACTGACTTTCAAAGGTGCCATCTCAGCAGCAGCAGGAGAGCACAGCATGACCACATAGAAAGAAGAGCCAGAATCAGAACAAGGGCAACGGCAGGCCCAGAGTCCACAGCTGCAGAGCCTGAGCTTCCCAGCCCATGGACCAAGTAAAGTTAAGAATCTTCCAATATTGGCAATGCTAAAGAAGCTTTGTGACACTGTTCAGAGAAAAGCAGAGGCCAAGGGATCTGGTGGTTGGGAGGCCAAGGACCAGTATGAGAAGGGTCTGTTGGGATGACTGAGAAGAGATACTGTGGACAAAAAGAACTGTATCCTTCATGTTTTCTGATCCTGACTTTTGGTACTCTATTAACTTCCCCCCAAGTAACCCCCCACACCTATGACTATTATTTACAATTGCAAAGAACTATCAGTCTAGCAGAGAAGCAGACTGCCGTGAGGGCATGGTTGACATCAGAACAGGACTGAAGGATAGAACAGGAGACGTGTCTAACTACTCCTTCATAGAAACCAGTCTTGGGCTGATGTCGGGCTGGATTCTCCTTTCTCTGGGGAAGGTCCAAAGGGACACCCTATGCACACACTCCTAAGCCATTGAGATTCTATAAGGGACTGCACTATTTTTTCACAAGTTCCAAGGATCTGCCTTAATTCATCAATTTAGGAAAGCAGCCAAGTTTCTTTTAAAATTAAAAAAACTTTATTTATATTCCAGTTGTAAACATGTAGTGATCCCCTCCGCATCTGAGCACATATACAAGACATGATGCATTCATTTATAGTGTATTCATTTAATTTCTTAGTTTTATAAAAGTATACCCAAAGTCACCAACTCTGGGTTAATAAAAATCTTTAGACATACAATAACAGAGGCTAAAGCAAATAACAAAAGTAGATTACAGAAATGCTAAAACTATGAGATCTTGAAAGTAAAGCAATTAAGAAGTTTTCAGATTGACTAAATAAGAACAATATAAATTTCTACCTAAAGTTTTAAAAATACATATATTTAATCTGGGCTTTATGTCCATTTCAGTTCTTTCTCATTTCACAGCTCAACCGTCTTAAGATAAAGAAAAAAGGAGACTGTTCCTTTTTTCAGATTATTAGTGAAAGGGGCATCATATATTTCATTGAAAATTTCAAATAGCTTTTAATTCCATTTCTCCCACAAACTGTATGAGCCCCTCATGATGTGGGTGTGCATTCCTTTCCATTCAAATTTCTATTTTCTTGCTGGCACAAGTTGATTGACAACTGAAAAACAGTATTAATCCTTCCAATCCCAGAGCCCTGCTTGTGACCTAGTTAAATGTTTTCTAGTTAAACATTAATTCCCTCTGTTAGAAACAAACAAAAATATTTGAGGCTTGGAATGTTACAAGTACTGTTCAATTGACTTAATTCTGTCAATTGCTAAAAAAACAAGTAAAGCAAAAACATCAAACACCACAAAGCCTCGCTGTCATTGAGTCTCTTCTGACACATTGACCCTGCAGGGTTAGCAACTCCTGGATAACTAAGCATATCAGATGGTCACTCTGATTCATCACTCCACAGGATTGCTGAGTCTGTAAATTTTTATGGAAATAGTCAGCCTCATTTTGCGCCTGAGGGTAGCTAGTGGTTTTGAACTGCCAACCTAACTTTAACCTAAAGCCTAGCCCACAGCATGTCAGCTAATTATTTATGCGACAAAGAATAGGAATTTGGAAGGTCTATGGCTGGTGCTGGCAGGTATCTTTGGACTGCTAACAGGAAGGTCAGCAGTTCGACTCTACCAGTTGCTCCTTTGGAGAAAGATGACACTCTCTACTCCCACAGATTTACAGCCTCAGCAAGCCTCCTTAGGGTTTTTGTGAGGGGAAGAAGCTGAATTTCTTGAAAAAGAATGCAGCAGCAGGACTAGAGGAAGACTAACAACCTTCAGCGTGCAGATGGCACAACCTTGCTTACCAAAAGGGAATAGGACTTGACACATTTGCTGACCAAGGCTTGCAGTCTTCACTACGGATTACAACTCAATGTAAGGAAAGCCCAAATCTTTACAATTCAACCAATCGGTGATGTCATGAAACACGGAGAAAAGACTGAAGTGTCAATGATTGAATCTTGCTCCCAACCTCATGGAAACAGCAGTGTGGAAACCAAGTGATTCACAAGACATCTTTTAAGTGTTGAAAAGCAAGGAGATTATTTTCAGGACTTAGGTGTACCCGACCCAAGCCATGGTGTCCTCAATCACCTCAGATGCATGTGAAAGTCAGACGTTGAATAAGGAAAACTGAAGAAGAATCGGGTACATTTGTATTATGGTATTGGCAAAGAATATTGAAAGCACCGTGGAATTCCCAAAGAATAAACAAATCTGCCTCTGAGGAAGTGCAGCCAGATGTGGCCTAGAATGATGGAGAGACTTTGTCTGGTGTCCTTAGGACATGTTTTTGGGAGAGACCAGTTCCTGGAGAAGGACAGTATGCTTGGCAAAGCAGAGGGGCAAACAGGAGAGGCAGGCCCTCAGGGAGAGGGATTGACCTAGAGGCTGCAACCAGGGGCTCAGACAGAACAATTGTGGGGAAGGCGCAGGGCCGGGCAGTGTTTTGCACTGTTGCTATGATTTGTAACGGACTTGATGGCACCTTAGACTAGTTGGACTTGACTCATTGGCGGTGTGTTTGGCTCACTGGATTTGCTGTAATAGGACTTGTCTGGACTTTTCATAGGAAAACCAGGTGAGCATTAGTGAGTCATGTAGAAGACAAATGAGTACAGATGGTTATTGGTCGCAGGCCAATTTTGGAATAAAAAGATTAGGAGATTTCCTAACCTGTGTTATTTGCCTGGATATAGTTCAACCTTGTTAGAAAGGAAGACGTACTTCAAACAGGATGGTTTTGCAAACCTTGGGAGACCTAAAGGAATATGAGTCATGTGGTAGGGGGGAGAGGCTGGAGCTAATGTGAAGAATGGTGAGTTAAGAAGCAGCAGAAAGGCCAGCTCTTGATAAGTCCAATGCAATCACCCGTGTCTGAATATGGAGATCTCTGTACATCATTGTGGACATTTAAACTTACATTCTGAGTGGTTTGAAGACTGAGAAGAGGTGTGACAAGATTTATAGCCTATGTGGGGCCAATATATTACACTTTTAGGCTGCTAACCACAATATCAGCTGTTCAAAACCACCAGGTGCTCGATCGGAGAAAGATGAGGCTTTCTATTCTCATAAAGATTAACAGCCTCAGAAAGCCTAGGGAGCAGCTGGACTCTGCCCTCTCGGTTCCTGTGAGTTGGCTATGATTCGAGGCAGTGAGGTTTATTGAGTTAGCATTAACTCAATTGCAGTGGATTTGGTTTTTCAGGTTTTATATTTTGAAGGCAGGGCCAAGGAAGTTGGCTAGAGACATGGATAGGGTTTCTTGAGAGAAAAACAGGAGTTTGCCTGCATGGATAAACAATCCTCTCTTGTTCTCTTACTATTCAGATGCTGTATTCTTTTGAAAAATGCATGCTGAGATATGAGGAAAAGGGGAAGACACTAGTTGTAGCATGAAAACATTTTGATAGACTCAATACAAGCGTTAGCTTAATCTCAGACAAATGCTATATGTTTGTGATAAAAGCAAACCTGGGTTGAGCATTGGGCCACGGACTGAAAGGCAGCTGCTAAAATCCACCATCTGTTCCAGGAGAGAAAGATGAGGCTATCAGTGCCCAGGAAGACTTACAGCCTCCAGAACCTTTCTTGGGTTGTCGTGCACCCAAATTGACTCGGCCACAGAGGGTTTTGCTTTCTTGTAAGGAGAATGTGAATGCTTAGGGTTTGAATTCTAAAAATGTATAATAACCTTAGTTTTGAACAGTGAAAAATACAGAAAAGGGAAAAAACCCTTAATTCTGTTTTCCATGACGCTCTATTAAAAAGATATCAAACTTAATTAGCTAAACTGTAATTAAATTTAGGAATGTGCAAGTGGGTTTGGAGACTTACTGATAAATTTGCTCTACCCATGACAGAAATTACCTGAGAGCAAATTGGTTATTGGATATTAACTTTGTTTGGGGGAACAACAGCTTCCAGAATAAATATGCCAAGGGGTTCTTTGCATTATGGATTAAGGTTTATTGCTTTTAAGGTTTAAAAAAATCAATGATAATTATGTAGTTCAGAAAATGTACATTGAAAAGTAATTTTTACCAATTTCAGTTGCCATTAAATTGCTGTTTTATCATTTGAATTTGCATTTTGAATTAATAAGCATATATTTTGTTAGATCGTATCTTGCGTTATTTTTGAGAGGAAGGCAATGCCATCTATTTGATGCGCACTGGTCACTTTTTAGTGTGTTTCGTGCTTTCCTCTAATCAGTATCCAGTGATAATCTTACTTTTGCTTTTGTTGTCTTATCTCCAGCTATCATTGTGGTTCTTTACATAATAAATCTGTAGAAATTAGAAACTGTTCAAGGTGGAAAACTGTCAGCAAAGAATTTCTCCACTGTTCACCTCTAAAGAGAGCAATCAAAGAAGGGTAGGACTGTACCCTGCGAAGGGCAGACTGCTTCCACGGTCCGGAAAATGAAGTCAGTCCCTTTGCAGTCTGGGTTTTATAGGAGATTTCATTGTATTAAGAGGATTCTCTGGTGGCCAAATAAAATGCTTTTCATAGTAATTTCCAGATTCTAAAGCTGTTTATTCCATGCTTATATGGGTTCTTATTTCATACTGTTTTGGTATAGCATAGAGAGGAAAAATGTATTTGATATACGTAAGCCTTTAAACCTAGAGTGGTGTGGTTCACTAAGCAGAATGTGTCTAGGTGCAGGCTGGAAGCCCCCACACAGACTCTTTTGCATAAGTGATCCAGTACCTTGGTAGTGTAGGGGTTACACATTGGGCTGCTAACCATAAGGCCACTGGTGTGAAACCAGCTGCTGTGAGCGAGAAAGAGGAGGGAATCTATTCTGGGAAGGTGAACAGTCTCAGAACCCGGGCAGTGCTACCCTGCCCTCCGGGGTCATTGTGAGTCAGCATCAACCCCCAGATGACAGTGAGCGTTCAGAATTGAAAATGAACTTTATGATCTTAAGAACCCAAAGACATCAGGGAATGCAAATAAGTGCTAGTCCCTTTCCTACCCAATCCTCTGAACGAAACTCCTCATTCACTCACTCAGTGCTGACTCATAGTGACCCTTCTGGGTTTCTGAAACAATTTATGGGAGTAGAAAGCCCAGTCTTCCTCCCTCAGAGAGGCAGGTGCTTTTGATCTGCTGACCAAGAGGGTTGCTGCCGTCCAACCTGCAGCCAGGTATCCATCGGAACGAAACTAGAGAACCCTTCTTGTCACTGCGACTCACATCATCATGCTTTGAGATGGAAACATTATCAACCATGTTAGACTGAGTGGAAAGTGTCCTGTTTATTTAATAGTAACTTGTAAGATTATGAGGCATGATCGCACAAAGTCAAACCAGCATTACAAAACGTGGGCAGATTCGAGGTTCGAGGCTCTAGTTACTTGTGGAAGAAGTAGCAGCTCAAGAAAACACTTATGATTTATTCACAGATGGAAAGAAGAACCAGGCAAGACTCTTCCTGGTTTTGGATTAAGGGTTTTCAGATCAGTGCCAGTATTTTACCAGGATACTGTAAATCTGCAAAAAATTTTCTGATAGTCAACAAATCAATTAGAATGTTGATCTACATTCTTTTAAGTCACCAGAGTGAGGAGACCACTACAGAAATTGGTTTACTTGCCTGCAAATTAATCTCTGAGAGGCTGGTCTTCCTAGGTCTTCCATGGGACTTGGTTTCCTACTTCACAGGTGTGCAGTCTCATCTGCAGGAAATAAAACGGGACTGGAAGTGGAATGGGCAGTAAGGTAAATAACGTTTGAAAGGGGCTTCGATTGCTCCTGCTATTCTAGCTCTAAGGAGAACCCAGGGCCACCATTTCTTACTCCATCCTACCACTTAAAGGGATGGGCTTCCATATACTCTGGCATGGGGGCATATGCTGAACCTGCTCCTCTAGGCAACTCATTCTGAGCAGGGCAAATGGAAGTACCAGGTCTCGGGTTCAATTAATTTCTTGATGCAATTTTGACAGTTTTTCCCAAAGTCTGGTTCATCTTCTCCGTCTTTCTAATACATAGTAGCTTTCAAGAGGTGTGAACTATCCATATGAATCTCACAGCTTGGCTAATATCCTGGGTACGTTTTTGTCCACATATGTGTTCTACAGGAGTTGTGAGAAAGGAAGGCTAACCATGGAGGGGGAGCAAAAGAGAAGAAGGTCCTCCACTGAATGGATGGACACAGTGGCTGTATCAATGGGCTCAGGCACAGGAACAATTGTGGGGGTGGCACAGGGCCATGCAGTGTTTCATTCTGTTATGCATCGGGTCACTATGGGTCAGGACTGACTCAATGGCCCCTAACCACAACAATATACTTGGGAATGACCCCGTTCACTTTGCACTTTCCACACTCTGTGACTTTTTCAGTTCTACAAAGGTAGGACTCCAACCCATGTGGTGAAGCTCTCCACAAAGACTACATGCATTTAAGGTGCCTGGGGAATCACTGTGGGGCCACTTGCCAATTTTTAACTTATCTTTATCCCTGTATATTGGCTCCATCTTTCAGGCCAGGGATAGTCTCTGGGTTGTTCTTTTAGGCAAGTGGAGCACCTGATAATCATTTTCTGGATGGTCCTGGGCGTGTAAAACTCGATGGTATACTTTTGACTGAGGCAAAAGTGTAACCCTGCTATAATGGGTGCCCTCACGGGAATAAGAGCTCCGATCTGTCCTCAGGCTAAGGTATCCACAGGAGGTTGCAGATTAGTCTACTGGGTTTGCTAAACGCCATGCTGGTTACTCTGGTACACGGAGACTGTTCACTCAATAGTTTTCACTAAGTATGCAGGGTTGTATTCAGGCTCAACAGACTGTGAGTGCTAATAGGGAACAGAGTCAGGGCTTGTAAAGTAGAAAATCTGTTGGCAGTTTTTCTGTGGTTCCCAAGGGCCCTGGAATCTTGGCTTTTGATGCCCTAGGCAATATATGACAGCTAACAGTGTAGGTCCTTAGGCTGCATCTAATCGCTTTAATATCCCTGAGTCATTCTTTTTTTCCCCCTGTGGGGGAAAGGGCTTGGTAAAGCCCTTTCATTTCCTCAATGACCGTGGATGCCTTCGGTACAGGGAAAGGGTGCCCTCATATTTTCCTGGAACTTAGGCTCTCATTAGGGCTATGAGCTGCGCTTTTTTGTAAAGTACATCTCAAGTGTAAGTAAAGCAGGAGCTTCCCAAGTCTCAGCCAGCAGTGCCAATGCTCACCCTGCTCCTCCATATCCCTGCTCCACAAAGCCATTTTTGGATGTCTGTACATTGCGGTCACAGAGGGGCTTCTTATTAAGCCTGGCTTGCTCTAATACACTTTTTTTTTTAGCTATCTGGGCATGATTATGGATAGGCTATCTTCAGGTGGGGCAAGAAAAATCGCCAGATTGAGGGAGGGTGCCACCTGAAGCTTACCATTTTGAATTGTCTAAGAGGATGACAGAGATGCTGGATTTTATGAGAAAGAATATGGCATCAGGATTGGAAGAAGGCTTACTGACAACCTGTGGTGTGCAGAGGACACAACCTGGCCTTCCAATAGTGAGGAGGAACTGAAGCACTCGCTGATAAAGATCAAGGAGTGTATCCTTCAGTATGGATGACACTCAATGTAAAGAAGACCAGAGTCCTCATATCTGGACCAAGAGGCAACATCATGATCAATGGAGAAAAGGTTGAAGTCAAAGATTTTGTCTTACTTGGATCCACACTCATTTCTCACAGAAGCATCAATCTAGAGAGGAAAAGATGGGTTGCACTAGGTAAATCTGCGGCACAAGCCCTCTTTAGAGTATTAAACAGCATGACCGTTACTTTGAGGACGATGGTGCACCTGACTAAGCCATGGTATTCTCCTGTGCGTCATACGCATATGAAAGCTGAACACTGATTAAGGAAGACCGTATAAGAATCAATGCATTTGAATTGTGGTGCTGGAGAATCTTGAAAGTGCCATGGACTGCTAAAAGCACAAAGCAATCTGTATCAGAAGATGTAGGGACAGAGTATTCCTTACAGGTGAGGAATGCAAGAATTTGTCTCATATATTTGGACATATTGTCAGGAGAGACCAGTCCCTGGAGAAGGCTATGATGTTTGGTAAAGTAGAAAGTGGCGAAAAAGAGGTTGGTTTGGACAGAAGGATTGACACAGTAGTTGCATCAGCGGGCTCAGTGGGCTAAGGACTGTCATGGGGATGGTACTGGACCGTCCAGTGGTTCATTCTATTGTGCACAGGGTTGGTCACTATGGGTTGCAGTGCACTTGAAGGCATCTAACAATAACACCTACAAGAAGGAGATGGCCTGGTATATTTTCATTCTTTTTGCAGTTATCCAGTATCTATATTTTGGCTCATGAGGTGTAGCACATAATTTGGAGTATGCTGCACCATTGTTGGCTGTCCAAAAATGAAGTTGGTTTTAGTTAGTTTTTTTTGTTGTTGTTCAGAAGTTCACAGACAGCTGCAAAGGCTCTTAGACAAGCTGACCATTCCAACTAGCTGTTGAGAGAAGTAAGCGGCAGTCCTCTCGAGTGTGCGCAGAGTCCCTGTGAGGACCCCAGCCCCACTCCCTGTTTCTCACGCATAAGTGAGGCAGAAGGTAAGGCACTGCGGTTAGTAGCTTGCTTTTCGATGTATCAAATGTCTCTGGACACTCAAGAGCTTAGTAAAGGGACCTAGTAATCAGCCCCAAATTAGGAATTTAAAAAAAGCAAAATATAACATTTAAGAAACCTGCAAGTAGTATTCAAGACTTGGGAGGGGTTAACACCACCATTTCTCTCCTATCAGGAAGCAAACTGTACCTTGCACTACATCCTTTTTGCTAAGTGATGTAAATCCTTGCTGGTATTTTATCAGCGTTTTCTTGGCAATCCTTTATTCATTCCCCCCATTTTTAAAGATCAGAGGGGTGTTCATATAGCCTCTCAGATGATCCATCTTCTATGGAACCCACTGGCATTAGAGGAACTGCCCTGCCCGATCAAAGCCAACCTACTCCTCAAATTGAGTGCCTTGTAAAGATACCATAGCTTCGGAGGCATTAATGCCAGGTTCCTAGATCTCTGCTTCTGGAACAGGTGCAGGATCCAGTGCTGGTGCAGGGGTACATTCAGCAGTAACTCTGGTCGTGTGGAATGACCAGCTTCCCATAGCACATAATGACCCTAAGGTTCATACTTCTGTCCACGGAAAATGGGGATATTCATTTGGAGATGAATTAGGTAAAACTGACTTTCTTGTTCGGGTGTATTCTCTGCAAAATAAGGTTACTTCCCCCCACGCTCAATTGTCTTGTTCTGATGTAGTGACATGAAAGTGTTAACAAAAGGAATTTCACCCCATTTTCTTGGTGTACAGAGAACAAGTATAATTGTAAAATAATGACATTATTCAAAATTCTGTCAACAGCTGTATCTCCCTGCATCTCCAAATATATTGGGGTTAGCTTTATTATAAAACAAAGTCATTTCTTTTTCTTGGGCTCATCGCTACAAGTTTTCTAATCCTAAGGATACATCCTGTTCTCATGTCTTCACTTCGCAGAGGACAAAGAAAAGGAGAAACAATGAACACAATAAAAAGGGAAGTGGCGTATGTGCAGCTGGTCCATTGCAAGAACTGTGCCCGCTGCGTCCTCCCAAGACAAGACTATGTAGAAGGTCATACTAGGAAACAGAGAGGCCAATGCCATCGGGGGCATTTCTGACGCGAGTGTCTTGGGTGGGTGCTTGCTTCCAAAGCTGTTCTGGAAACACCATGATTGGGTGACTTGTGCCATTGCAGAGTGGGGGTTGGGAGCCGTTCAGCCCATCCCCAGATTTGGACCTGCAGCTGCTTCCCCACAACCTCCTCTAAAACTTATGCAAAGATTTGAAGCTGAAGATAAACAAACCTGAAGGAAAAATTAAATGGATATTATATTTTAAAACTGAATACAATGAAAGAGGCAGGATGGGAAAGGAGGGCAAAAATGGGGAGCTGCCACCAAGGGCTCAAGTAGAAAGAAAATGTTCTGAAAGTGATGATGGCGACATATGTACAAATGTTCTTGACACAATGGATGGATGTATGGATTGTGATAAAGGCTGTATGAGACCCCAATAAAATGATTTTTAAAACAACAGAACCAAACAGAAATCATAGAAGCTTTGCCTAACCAAATATACAAAAATGCAAAAACAAAAGCAAATACATCCCGAAGTGGGTTACTTGGTATGCTGGCTCGGTATCCCATTGAAGCTAAGTCAAGACCTCTGAACGTCTTACCTCCTTTTTATGCTGTGATGCCTTTTAGCATCGGTGGAACCCCTGGTGGCATAGGGGTCTTCAATTGAGCTACCAATCAGAAGGTTGATGGCTCAAAACCATCAATTGGTCCAGTGAAAAAAATGAATCTGTTTACTCCTACAAAGATTCAAAGTCTCAAAGACCTGAAGAAGCAGCTGCACTTTGTCCCATACAGCTGCCACAAGTTGGAAGGCAAAGGGACTAAGGAGCTAAGTCGTTTTCCTTAACTTCCCCTTTCCAACTCTTGTTGTATTTTAGAATAATTCTCTAAAGTTTTCAAGAGCTTTCTCTTGTCTAGCCTTCCCTCATCTCCAGAGGTGTTCTAAAATCAAATCTTTAAATTAAAGAGAAATTTGAGATAGCCAAAAGTCCACATTTCCATTCCTGGGCAAAAAGCCCTTTTAAATTAAAGTACACATTAAAATACACTAAAATAATTTTAACTGCAAGGTATTTTTATATCAAACACTTAAAACCTATATTGAAACCTCAAAACATGGGGGAAGGGCGTGAAGAAAAGGAAAGTTTACATAACATAAACATGCAGCACATAATACAAGTAAACGGTAAATTTAAACTTCACTCCTATTTAGCAAAAATGTTCCCAGTGTTTTTAAATTTTGTTTTTGGAATTTTGGATTTTCATATCTATTGGTGAAACCTCAAGGTCCCTCCAGGATAATTCACCTTTTATTTTAGGATAACTTCGTATTTTTCACTTAGTATCTGTACCAGTGTTTACCTCTGTATGCACAAACCTCTGGTCCAGATGTTGGAATCCTCAATTATTTATGCTCAGTGTTTCCTCATTGTATGATAGACTGACTCTTTAGCAACCAGATTACAGCTACAAGTATAACTAAATATATACCTTCAAATAGTTAACATAGAAAAACAGACAAACACCAAATCACACAAACACCTAAAGCTTTCTGAATCTCAAAACCCAAGAGACTATCACATAGGACTAGTTATTGGGAGCCCAGTTCAACCTGACAAATACTGGCTGGTTCCCAGAAAACAAGGATCAGCCAGGTGGTTTCCGACTCAAATTGTGTAAACACATTAATCCATAAAAATAGAGGTATTTGCCTATGTAATACATTTAAATGGAAATACACCAAGGTAGTGGATGGACTTTGGGCCTCTGCTCATACCCTCCCTCAATACAAGAACACTTTGTTCTTTGTTCTAACAAACTGGCATTCAGTGATGCTCACCCTCCCAACACAATTGCTGAAGACAAAGCAGGTGCATAAGCAAACGTGGTGAAGAAAGTGGGTGGTGCCTGGCAATGACAATGTATATTGCCTGGGGTCTTAAAGGCTTGAAGCTAAATAGTGGCCATCCAGCAGAGAAGTATCAAGCCCACATGGAAGAAGCACACCACAGCTGGTGTGATCATGAGGTATCATCGGGACCATGTAACAGGCATCAGATGAATCCATAACAAACAATCAAATGAAAACATATAGTTGAGAATGAGATGGGGCCGGTCGCAGGGAACCGAAGCCCACATGTAGACAATGGAACCCCCCAGCCTCCCCCACCCACTGCCACCAACGAGAGTGCAGTAAAGCTACCTGTGAAATGCACAGTATTCCTCTGATTCCTTGAGATTTCCTCACCCCCTACTATCATGAACCCAGTGCTGCTTCTCACTCTGGACTAGACCAGAGCATATACATAGGTCACAGCACATGGAATCCCGGTACAGGAATGGGAATGGCAATACCAGAAGAGTAGGGGAAGGATTGGAGAGAAGTGGAGGAAAGGGAACCAATTACAGTGAACAACTCATAACCACACACACCCCTCCAGCGGTAAGTACAAGAGAAACCATGGGGGAAGGGAGACAGCAGTCGGTGTGAGATATGAACATAATAATAATTTATCATCTAAAAAGAGGTCAAGAGGGTAAGTACGGGAGAGAGAGGAGGAAAATACAAGTTGATACCAAGTGATCAATAGAAAGTACGTAAATGTCTAGAAAGAACCATGGCAACATATGTACAAATTTGCCTGATATAATTGATGTGTGGGTTGTGACGGGAGTTGTAAGAACCCCCAATAAAATGATCCACATTGTGGTTCACTCTATCTTTTTCTGCCCTCTGTGCACAGGGAGGAGGCCTGGGACTCACTGTGGGCCAGTTTATAAATCCAACTCTACCTTCCTGCCAGGCTAGGCAGAGAGGAGGCTGGTGACAGCCCAGGGGCCCAATATAAGTGCTAAGGAAAAGTTTTCCTGCAAATAGTTGCTTCACTGCAGAGGATTAGAAGCCTCCATGAGATCCCTGTGCCCAAGTGCCCGGAGAGGTGCCAACTCTGAAATTCACTCATGTAGCTGGAGTTCTTTCATCATCTTGGTACAGCAAGCCAACTCATGGGACACTGATGAAGAGACCATAAGAGCATTTATTGAATATTTGTAGCCAAGGAGACAGAGTAAACCTCATCCAACAAAATCTGCCTCTGGGCCAACAGGTTTTGGGGTGTTTCATAGGCAGTGTTTAAGGCAGGGCTCTTCCAGAGTGATCAGGCGTAAGACAGGCATTCTGGTTCTCAGGTTGCTGTTTTCATTTCGGCTGTGTCCACATTTCCGCTGTAAGAATTGATAGGAAATTCTGTCCTGCAAGTGGATGTGGTTTCATTTCTATCCTCAAAATGATACCTGGTGGCGAAGCATTGAGTTGCTAATAGCAAGGTCAGAAGTTGGACACCAGGAGAAAGACGAAGGTCTCTACTTTCATAAAGAGTCACAGCTTTGGTTGCTATGAGTCAGAATTAACTCGATAGCAGTGAGGTGGGAAAGGGAACAACAAATGTTTGTCTATTTTTCATGGATCCTCACAGATTTGTTAGCTTGAAACAAAGGAGAGCAAAGTACATGGAATCCCAGCAAGATTCTGGGGAGTGGTTCGGCATCAATAAGAGTAAACTAATGATCGAAGGAATATGTCCAGGTTGTCTATGCCAAGAAAATTTGAAGACTGCTACTGTGCTAATCAGCTAGATAAACTTCATATCCATGTCCATTCCAAAGAGCAGTGGTCAACAGAATCCAGAAATGATCAAGGAGGACCATTAATAGCACATAGAAGTAAAATTCTGGTGCACATAATTCAAAAATAGGGTCCCAGTAATACAGGAAACTGAAGCAGATCCAGAAGAGGCTGTAGAATAAGAGAGATCATTGCTGCTATGAGATGGGTCCTGAATGGACGCAGAGTTCCAGAATGATAATAATGGTTATCTGTGTTTTATTTACTGTGCAAAGACATTCAACTGCGTGCATCATGAAAAAAATTGTGGATAACACTTCACAGAATGGAAACTTCAGAATTCTTAACTATGCTCATAGAGAATCTATACACAGACTAAGCCGCACTCATTTTAACAGAAAGGGGATACTGTGTGGTTGAAATCAGAAATGATGTGTGTGAGGATTTTATCACTCTGTAATTCCAAGATGTGTGCTGAACAATGAATCCAATAATGTAGGCGATCTGACGAGGAACACAGCATAAGAATGGGAGGAAGTCTCCTCAATTGTCTGCAATGGGCTAACGGCACAATATTGCTTGCTGAAACGAGGACTCACAGAACCTACTGATGAAAATAAAAAAAAACACATCTTCATAGAAATTACATCTCAACATAAAACAAAAATCATAATCTCCGAGTCAATGAACACAATCATGAAAGATGTTGAAAATATTAGAGTTCAAAAACATTTCATTTTACTTTGATCCACGATTAATTCCCAGAGAAGAAGCCCTTGGGGACTCCAAAGATGGTTCCTGGCCAATCAGTTTCAGAAGTTGTCACTGTCGGGACGAAAGTGTGCCTGATCTAAGCTATGGCATTTCCAATCTCCTCCTATGACTCCACACAAGGAAGACCATAGATAAATGGATGCCTTTGAATTATAATCTTGGAAAAAAAAAATATATCATGCAATTTCAGGACAAAAAAAACCCCAAATCTGTTTTTGAAGAACTACAGCCAGAATGGTGCCTAAAAATAAGGAGGGTGAGATGTCATCTTAGGTACTTTGGACATGTTATTAGGTAGGATGTTCCCTGGACAAGGACCGCATGTTTGGTAAGGTAAAAAGATCTTAAAAAAGCAAAAGTCACTCAGAGAGATAGATTGACACAGTAGCTGCAGCGATGGGCTTCATCACAGGAACAATGGCTAAGCATGTCAGCAGGCTAGGCAGTGTTTTGCTCTGTTGTACATAGGGTCACGAGGAGTTAGAATAAACTCAGGAACACATAAAAAAAAGTACTTCTTAAATTAGGATACTATTCCTAGGATACTATTCAAAGATGATTTGTTGCTTGAGTTGAACATGGACTGTACATATGCTGTCATGGGTTTCATTTTAATCTGTGAGATAGTAACATCATTTGTGGCCTAATACATTGCCTTTCTAGGATAGATGTTTCTGCCAGAGCACAGGGTGAAATCAGAGTTGTGTATCTGTGTTCTTTGGTTGGACTTGCTGTTTGTGGACTGTCACTTATTTTCCTATTTAGAGTTGATTTCAAAATCATAGTCTAAATCAACCATAAAAGGGCTGATTGGTGTTTCGTGCATTTTCGAAGAAGATTCATTTCAGGGTTATGACCAGCCTCAGACTTGGATACATGATGAGTACCAAACAGACAAAATATAGCCCCTTGAAAATAGAGATGACTGTGCATGCTGTGATAATTTTGTACATAGTGTGAGGTGAGGATTCAATTTCATTTTGTTGCACATGGTTATTCAGCTGTCTCAGCGTCACTTACTGAAGAGACTATTCTTTCCCTATTGAAAATTATTTGTTAAAAATTAATTGTGCAGATGTGTTTGACACATAGATATATGTAAGGATTGTGATAAGAGTTGTAAGAGTCCCCAACAAGATCAAATTTAAAAAATTAATTGTTTACCAGCACATGATTTTACTTTTGGACTCTCAGCTTTACTCCACTGACCTTTATTACCATCCTTGAGCCAGCACCACATTCCTTAATATAAGTAAGCTTTGGGAAATGTGAGTCCTTCTACTTCTTCTTTTTAATCAAGATTGGTTTTGCTATCATGGGTTCTTTGTAATTCTTTTTTTAAAATTAATAAATCTTTTTATTGGGGCTCATACAGCTCTTATCACAGTCCGTACATACATCAATTGAGCAAAGCACCCTTATACATTCGTTGCACTCGTCATTCTCATAATTAATTTTCCACTTGGGTTCCTGGAATCAGCTCGGTTTCCCTTTTTCCCTCCCTCCCCCTCCCTCCCCACTCCCTCCTTCCCCCTGGTCCCTTGATAATTTATAAACAATTATTATATCTTATCTTACCCTCCCCGGCGTCTCCCGTCACCCACCTCCCCATTGCCCATCTCCCAGAGAGGAGGTTACACATAGATCTCCAAGAATGGTTCTCCCTTTCTACACCCCCTTCCATCCTGGTGTCACCACTCCTACCGTGGTTGTTGAGGGGTTCGTCTGTCCTAGATTCCCTGTGTTTCCAGATCCCTACTGCACCGCTGTACATCCTCTGGTATAACCAGGTCCATTTGAGGATAAGTTTGTCAGTGGTTCCAAAAAATAATCTATGGTTCTGATGAGAAATGTGTTAAATCTATAATTCAATTTACAAGTTGTTAATATCTTAATTTTCAGTTTTTTAATTTATGAATGTGAGTTGTTTTTTATTTACTTATATCTTATTTACTTCCTTTCAACAATGCTTTGTAATTATCAGCGTACAAATGTTGCATTTATTTTGTTAAGTTTATTCCTGTTTTTTATCATAAATCATTTTACTGGGGCTCATACAACTCTTATCACAATTCATATATACATCCATTGTGTCAAGCACATTTATACATTTGTTACCATCATCATTCTCAAAACATTTTCTTTCTATTTGAGTCCTTGGTATCAGTTCCTCATTTCCCCCTCCCTCCCCCCCACTCCTTCCCTTCCTCATGAACCCTTGATAATTTATAAATTATTATTTTTCCATGTTTTACACTGTCCAATGTCTCCCTTCACCCACTTTTTGGTTCTCCCTCCCCCAGGGAGGGGGTTGCTTGTAGATCATTGTGATCGGTTCCCCCTTTCTCCACCACCTACCCCTTACCTTCCTGGTATCTTTAATTATTGATCCTGAGGAGATTATTTGTCCTGGATTCCCTGCATTTCTAGTTCTGATCTGTACTAGTGTACATCCTTTAGTCTAGCTGAATTTGTAAGGTAGATTTGGGATTATGATAGTGGGGGGGAAGGGAGGAGCATTAAAGAATTAGAGGAAAGTTGTATGTTTCATTGGTGCTATATGGCATCTTGACTGGCTCTTTTCCTCCCTGAGACCCTTCTGTAAGGGGATCCCCAGTGGCCTATAGATGGGCTTTGGGTCTCCACTCCGCATTTCCCCTCATTCACAATGATATGATGCCTGAAACTTGATCCTATAGACACCTTGTGATCGCACAGGCTGGTGTGCTTCTTCCATGTGGGCTTTGTTGCTTCTCAGCTAGAGGGCCGCTTGTTTATCTTCAAACCTTTAAGACTCCAGATGCTATATCTTTTGGTAGCCGGGCACCATCAACTTTCTTCACCACCTTTGCTTATTCAACTGCTTTGTCTTCGGTGATTGTGTTGGGAAGGTGAGCATCATGGAATGCCAATTTAATAAAACAAAGTGTTCTTGAATTAAGGGAGTATTGAGTGGAGGCCCAGTGTTCATCTACTACCTTAATACTAAACCTATAAATATATGCATATAGATCTATTTCCCCATCATCATATATAAGTATATGCACATATGTATTTCAAGTATTTAGAGCTCTATAAATGCTCTTTGCCTCCTAGTTCCTTCCTCTATTTCCTCTTGTCCCACTATCATGTTCAGCCTTCATTTGAGTTGCAGTAATTCCTCTTGGTAACAATGCCCTTTTTCAAGCCCTACCTCCTATACCGTCATTGCCATTGATTTTAGATCACTTGTTGTTCTCTTGTCCCTGGGTTTGTTCATACCCACTTCCTTTCCCCTGACTCCCCCTCTCTCATGTCCCCCTATTCCTAAGCATTTTAATGGTGCTATAAATTAAATAGTTTTGGTCTTTTTATTGCAAGTTTATAGAAATAAGAATAATTATTGTATACTGATTTTGTTTACTCTGCAATCTTTCTTTTATTTTTTGTTAGTTATTTGAGCTTATTAATGAATTTCTATGAGGTTCCCATGTATAAGATCATGCAATCTTCAAATATATAATATATGAATTCTTACTTTCCTTATATTTATCTTGCCAACATGTCCTAACTAGTACTTTCAGAGCAATGTTGAACAGAAGTGACAAGGGAAAATATGTTTGTTTTCTTCCTTGTCTTGAAAAGACACAGTCTTTTACAATTAAATATAGTCCTAAATATGCTTTTTCATAGTGGGTTTAGGAAGCTCCCTTCTCTGTATATAATGGTTATTTTATCTTGTGAAGTTATTTTTCTATGTCTTTGGGGATGATCATGTGATTTTAAAATTTTGGGATATAATGTATTGCATCAATTTATTTTCAGATGGTGTTCCCCAGATAAATATTTTGTTTAAATTGTTTGGGCCTATATTTCTAGGAAATATAAGACTACTTCTAGTTATGGCTTGTCAAGTTTCAGTATCAGGGTAATGAACTCACCTTATTGCCACTGAATCAGTTCTGACTCAGGGCCTCCCTATAGGACAGGGTAGAATTATCTCTGTGGGTTTCCAAAACTGTAATTCTTCAAGTTGTAGAAAGCTTCGTATTCCTCCCTTGAAGCAACTGTCATTTTTCAAGGGCTAACCTTGCTGTTAGCAGCCCCTCCTGTAACCACTACACCATCAGAGCTCCTGCCAGGGTAATATAACTTCAAAAAATCAAATGAGAGATGCTTCCTCACCTTTTACTTATTGGAAATAAATAAACAACCCCCTAACATTATATCTTTAAACATTTGGTAGAATGTAGTGGCGAAGTCACCTGTGCCTGGGCTTTCATATGTTTGTAGGTTTATACCTGATTCATGTATTACTAGTCTATCCATATATTCCTTCTGGGGTCACTTTAGTTTAATTTAGTTATTGTTTCCCCTAGGAATTAGGTCATTTTTGCTTCCTTTTAAAGAAAGAACAACTTTTACCTAGTTCATCTCTTTGGCCTCTTGTAAAGTAATAAGGAGCAATCAGTAAATCTTTAAATCCTTACAGAACATTAATTTTTTAGTGATTTCCTCTAGACTGCCTAGATTCTGCAAAAAGTTAGCTTACTCCATTATGAGGTGGGGAAGGCAGTTCTCCCCAGCGATGCCTCTGAAGACAGGCTGAGTGAGGGGCTTCTGAAGAACTACCGGCTTGAAAACACTGTGGAGCATTTCTTGACAAACACGTGGATTCAGATTTAACCAGCAACAACAACAGCGCATCGAAGTCACGATAAATATGCAACTACTTTGATCTAATCAATGAAAGGGAAAGAAAAGGGACAACTCAGCATTGCAGTTACAGTAGCACATTTCGGTGCTCAAAAACTACACATGCTATTCTATTGGACAACACAGCTGTAGAAAATACCCAGCAGTCTTCTATTTATATAAGTTCCCTTACACAGCCATACTCTAGAGATAGAAAGGGATAATCTTATTTCTATTTTAATTTATTAAAGATATATTGGTTATTGTTATTATTAGATGTTCTCATCAGCTCTGACTTGCGGTAATATTGTCCACAACAGAATGGAATGTCTAAGGCTGAACTAAAAACTCACTAAAATTGAGCATACAATGCATTAGGCTTGTAATCACAAGCATGGTAGCATGGTCAAGTCCACTGCTGCAGCGCTGTGCCAATCCGATCTCATGAAGGATTGACAGCCCTCTGTTGGTCTCCTACTTCATCAAGCAGATAGCATTTGATCAATCCTAATCACAAGTCATCATATAAGTTCCCGAAGAGGAGCCCCTGATCCTCGCTATAGTGCTGGGAGGAGTCCCTCAGGTCAGAGGCAATGAAAATACAACTCCATTCTCAAAGTAGGGTCAGTCATAATTACATGGATCGCATTAGCCTTTGGGACCTTCATTTGCTGGTGGGCCATGAATCAAAATGGGAAGAAAGAGCTGCAAGCACCTATTACCAATGGGAATGTGGGATATACAATGTTAGAAATTAGGAAAATTTATATTGGTTACAAATAAAATGGTACTAATGCCTAGGCATTAGTAAATTGATATGGACTGGTGTTGGCCATTTTGAATCAAATAATCATATGGCTTACTATGCTCAGAATGACAAAGTGAAGAAAAAATGGCTTCACATTTATCCTCAGAAAGAACACTTAAAGATGTATTGTGTAAGTTAGGGTTAACTGTGGAAACAAATTCATAGACACTCATATGCGTATAAGTATAAAAGAGCAATTGTAGATTAAAGAAACATACCAGCCCAGTCCACATCAAGTCCATAAGCCCAAATATTAGCTCATATATCTGATGCCAGCCTATAAATCCCTCTTCAGACTCATGCAACACATGGAATGATGCCCAATGCAGAAAGATCATAGGCTAGTGGGTACAAAGTCTTGTGGATCCAGTGGCAGTGGAAGCGTCTCAGTGCTGACATGGATCTCCTCCAGCTCCCGGGCTCTGGCTCCATCAGTATAACTCCTTGTGTCTTGTCAGCAGAAGGACTAATCAGAGAATGTGGGTCTGGCCTCCAGTGAGCTATTTATTTCTGTAGTGCCACCAAATGAGAATATCGAGCTGTGACCTGATTGACAGACTACATTTCACTCCTTCATTCTTAATAGTCTTACATTAATACCAGATTATGTAACTACCACATGTATCCTCAAATACAATAATATCTATAGGCCAGTGGGTGCAAAGTCTTGTGGATCCAATGACAGTGGATGCATTTCCAGGGCTCTGGCTGCCATCAGCGTGACTCCACGTGGTTTGTCAATAGGAAATTGAATCAGAGAGAGAGAGAGTGTGTGTCCTGCCTCCAGGGAGGAAGAGAGGAAGTTCCCAGAATCCTCGAGAGCAGTCATACAAACAAGGAAGCACCATCAGGCCGTGACTTGATTGACAGGTCCATCCCTCCACTGTTAATTGACACTCCATCCCTCCACTGTTAATATCCTCAAGTTGACACAAGAGTTTGATACCCCCACAAGCACTTAACAACAACAACAGTCATAAGTATCTAAGGAGCCCAGCAGCGTGATGGTTAAGTGTTCAGCTGCTTACCAAAGGATAGTAGTTTGGACCCACCAGTCACCTCCTGGGAGAAATGCGTGTCAAATATACTTCTTAAAAGATTAAAACCTGAGAAGCCAATTAGAAGTTCTCGTCGGTTTAATAAAACCCAAACCCAAACTTACCACCATTGAGTCAATTCCTGCTCACAGCGACTCTATCAGACAGGGCACAACTGACCCTCCTGGGTTTCTGAGACGGTGGCTTTATACGGGAGCAGAAACCTCATCTCTGGTGGAGCAGCTGGTGGGTTTGAGCTGCTGATCGTGCACTTAGCAGCCCAATGCATAACCCAGGACGCCACCAAGCTTCCTCTTCCTCTGTTCTGTAGAGTTCCTATAAAATGGAATCGATGTAGGAGAGTAGGTGGGGTTGGGGTTTTAATCATAGATCCACAGCTAAGGAGTCAGATCGTGTTCTGTTGTGATCCATGAAGTTTATCTTGGCATTTTTGGAGCTAGAGCACCAGGAATTGATTTCTATTCAGTCTTACTCTGTAAGCCATGTTGAACCTGGAAATGACCTTGCTGGTATTTGAAACATCTGTGTATAACTTCCACATCACAGTGACACGCAAGACTTAACTGTAGGACAAACTGACAAGTATTTGCACACACATGTCCCAGAAGAGTTACTAGTTTTTCAGTTATTGAGATTTATGAAGTTAAGAGTTTCATGTGTGAATGATTGGTTAAGAGTGTATCAGTTTTGTCATAACTCAAAGGGACCAATAGATGACATCATGATAAATGAGGAAAAGGCTCAAGTTGTCAAGGCTTTTGTTTTGTTTGGATCCACAATCAATGTAGCCAACAGATTAAAAGACACCTGCACTGTGTGAACCTGCTGCCCAAGACCTCTTCAGAGTGTTGAAAACAAGGACGTTATTTTGAGGACTAGGGTGTATCTGACCTAAGCCATGGTATTTTCCATTTTCTCATTTGATCTGAACGTTGGACATTGAATAAGTAGGACCGAAGAAGAATGGCTGTATTTGAATACTGGCACTGGTGAAGACTATTGAAAGTGCCCTTGACTTCCAAAAGAACCAACAAATCTGTCTTGGAAGAAGTACAGCCAGAATGTTCCTAAGAAGCAACGTTAATGAGATTTCAGTCTTACCTACTTTGGACATGTGGCCAGGAGAGACCAGTCCCTAGAGAAAGACCTCAAATTTGGGAAAGTAGACCAAAAGCAAAACCCCCAGATCTCATTGCCAACCAGTCAATAGCAACTCATTGCTACCCATTGGAATAGGGTAAGCAGCCTCTTGTGTTTCAGAGAATGTAATTCTTTGGGGAAGGAGTAGGGCAGTTAACAAAGAAAAAGGCCCTCAATGAGATGGATTATCACTGTGGCTGCAACAATGGGCCCAGCATAACAATCGTGAGGATGGCGCAGGGCTGGCAGTGTTTAGTTCTATTGTGCATAAGGTCGCTATGGGTGAGGGCCAATTTTAACACCCACTACAACTACTGCAGAAACTACATATGCTCTCTGTACACGTCACTGTTGCAGAAAGGGACTTGCTGGTAGATGGAGGGAAGGGAATATCTTATATTTTACTTAATCTATTTTCAAATGGAACTCAGACCTTCTATATGTCGTGATTCTCAGACGGTCCCTTCTGGTTTATTCTTGCCCCAGAGTATTTTCTTATGCCTTTTCCTCTTCATCTTTACTTGTGCCAGGACACGTGCCTTCTCTTTAATCTGAATAATTGTATCACATAGCTAGTATTTTGCGAGATCATAGGAGATCACTAGGCCTCTTCATACGAGTGTTTCTAAAAACCAAAACACACTGCCATCGAATTGACTTAGCTTCCTAGGGAGTCTATCAGCAGTGTTGCTGGATCAGTTTCAACCCACGGTGACCCATGTACAGTAGAAGGAAACACTGCCCAGTCCTGCTTCAGCCTCACAATATTGATTATTGCAGCCATTGTATCAATCCACACCCTGGACTCTCTTTGCTTTCCCCGTGCTGTTTCACTTTACCAAGTATGATGTCCTTTCCAGGGACTTGTCTCTCCTGATAACTCGTCCAAAATACGTGATACAAGGAACATAACAAAACACGTCACATGAAAATATGATACAAAGTATGTGCTTACAAGGGACTTTGTAACTGTGCTTCTTCCAAGATGGATTTCGTTGTTCTTTTGAAAGCCCATGGTATTTTATTTTATTTTTAAATCATTTTATTGGAGGCACATACAGCTCTTATCACAACCCATCCATCCGTCCGTCCATTGTGTCAAGCACTTTTGTATATAAATTGCCATCATCATTTTCAAAATATTTTCTTTCTGCTTGAGCCCTTGACATCAGCTCCTCATTTTCCCCCACCTCCCTCCCTCTTAAAACCGAATAATTTATACATTTTTATTATTTTCATGTCTTACATCGACTGCTGTCTTCCTTCACCCACTTTTCTGTTGTCATCCACCTGGTGGGGGGAGGGTGTTATATGTCAATGATTGTGATCAATTCCCTCTTCCTCCCCCAACCTTACCCCTACCCTCCTGGTATTGCTACTTTCATTATTGGTCCTGAGGGGTTTATCCGTCCTGGGATCCCTGGGTTGCGAGCTCTTATCTGTACCAGTGGACATGCTCTGGTCTAGCTAGATTTGTAAGGTAGAATTGGGATCATGATAGTGGGGGGAGGGGGTGAGGAAGCATTAAAACACTAGAGGAATGTTGTATGTTTTGTCAGTACTATACTGTACCCTGACTGGCTCATCTCTTCCTTGCAACCCTTCTGTAAGGGGAGGTCCAGTTGTCTACAGATGGGCTTTGGGTCTCTACTCTGCACTCCCTCTCAATCACAATGATATGATTTTTTGTTCTAAGTCATACACTGATTTTTTTTTATGGAGAAAGGAAAAGTAACATAAAACTATGAGGTCATAAATATATATTATCAGTAAAGTAAGAAATATATTACTGAAAATTGAAAAGAAACTAAGTTTAAAAAAATACTGATGATCTATTTCAGTTTTAAAGATGAAAAAGAGCAAGTATGCGAAGAAGTTGGCATTCAAATTATGATTTAAAAAAAATCCTCTACATTAGTTTTACTGAGTTTTCCAAACTATTTTCATTCATTTCTCTTTCAAAATCCCCTTTAGACATTGTTATTTCTAAATTTTATTTAAAATCTCTAGAAAAAATTTTCCACATAACATCATTTCTTTTAAAAGCCTAGTTCTCAAAATGTTTGTGTGAGGATCAGAGAAGTAGTTGTGGAGATTTATCCTGAAACAACCTCTTTGTCTGCTTGGCTTTATATTTCAGGCTAAATCCAAACCGCTGCAAGTCTGCATACCACCAGCCAGCTCCCCCAGTCCATGGAAACCCGAGTTACAGAGGAGGTACTCTGACAAATACTCTGGCAAACATGATATAATGATATGGTTTATGTAAATTAAATTACTTTATTCAGTTATTTTGCTAACACCTGGTCATATGAATGTTCTTTTTCACCCAAATACGTATTGTTGCTGTGGTTGCCAAATGCCCTCCAGTCAGTCCAGACTCACAGCAACCTGAACTACAACCCAGCAAAACACTGCCTGGTCCTGCACTGTCCTCACCATTTGTCCTGTTTGAGTCTATTGTTGTTGCCACTGGGCCAAACCATAGCATGAGGTTCTTCCTCTTTTCTGCTCCCCTTCTACTTTACCGAGCATGACACTTTTGTCCAGGAACGGGTCTCTCATGACGATGGTCTTGCCATCCTCACGACTAAGGAGCATTCGGACGCTACTTCTTCAATGGCATATTTTTTTTCCTGGTAGTCCATGGTATATTCAACATTCATGATCCATATGCATCAATTCTCCTGATCTTCCTTCTTCATTGTCAAGTTTTCATGTGCACATGAGGCAATTTAAAATATCATGACCCCAGATGTCTAGGGTCTTAAAGGCTTGAAGGTAAACAAGTGGCCATCTAGCTCTGAAGCAACAAAACCCACACAGAAGAAGCACACCAGCCTGTGTGAGCATGAGGTGTTGAAGTGACCAGTTATCAGGCATCAAAGACCAAAAAAATCATATCATTGTGTGCTCACCTCCTTGATACGATCACTGAAGACAAGTGGGTGCATAAACAAATGTGGTAAAGAAAGCTGATGGTGCCCTGCTATCAAAATATATATCATCTGGGGTCATAAAGCTTTAAGGTAAACAAGTGGCCATCTAGCTCAGAAGCAACAGAGCTTACATTGAAGAAGTACAGTAGTCTGTGTGATCATGAGGTGTCAAACGGATCAGATATCAGGCATCAAAGAACAAAAAAATCAAATCATTGTGAATGAGGGGGAATGCAGATTGGGGCCACAAGACCCATCTGTAGGCAACTGCACATCCTCTTACAGAAGGGTTGTGGGGAGGAGATGAGCCAGTCAGGGTACAGGGTAGCAATGATGAAACATACAACTTTCCTTTAACTCCTAAATGCTTCCTCCCTCACCTATATTATGATCCCAATTCTACCTTACAGGAACTGGAAACACAGGGAATCCAGGACAGATGATCCCTTTAGGACCAGTGGTGAGAGTGGCTATACGAGGAGGGTGGGAGGAGGGTGGGGTAGATTAGGTGAACCGATTACAAGGATCTACCTATAACCTCCTCCCTGGGGGATGGACAACAGAAAAGTAGGTGAAGGGAGATGTCGGGCAGTGTAAGATATTACAAAATAATAATTTATAAATTATCAAGGGTTCATGGGGCAGGGGGGAGCAGGGAGGGAAGGGAAAAATGAGGAGCTGATATTAAGGGCTCAAGTAGAAAGCAATTGTTTTGAGAATGATGGCAACAAATGTACAAATGTGCTTGACACAATGGATGTATGGATGGATGGTGATAAGAGTTGTTCGAGCCCCCAATAAAATGACTTTAAAAAAAAGATAGTATCGAATGTACAGATGTGCTTTATACAATTGATGTATGTATATGTATATGTATGGATTGTGATAAGAGTTGTATGAGCCCCTAATAAAACGTTTTAAAAAAAGATAGTATCATGAATTAGAAAGATATTTTTAAAAGATTATAAAATGTTATTCATCTATTCATGGACTCCAGAAGGACAGAGGGGTTAGCATATTGATGCTTTGTTCATGTGCTTTCAAGTTGGGAGGAAAGCACATGAGAAAATACTTTACAAGCTTTACTGAAACCAAAGCATTTGGAGAACAGTTTAATACATTTGCCAAGTCCCAAATACAGCTGGGTTCTCCCACAGTTCTTTTAATTGAAAGCAGATTTGTGTGCTAATTCTGTGATGTGAAGAGAGCGCTAACAGTATTTCTTTCCTGAATGCAGGGCGCTATATTTACAATGACTGCCTTTAATATCCACCACCATTGGCAAAAATTTTGTTTTATGAAAGCAAAATCCTACATATAAATTTCCAGTAAGTACCAGGAGAATTATTACACTTCCTAAATAATTTTAAATATATTTAAATGGTAATTACATATAAATAGTAATCAAACCAATCAATAACAAAACTTCTCAGATATGTTGTGTTTGGAAAAATATATAGGTCTAAAAATATAGTATGGCTAAAAGCATTAAGCAATACAAAACTGTATACACGAAAAGGTAAAAGTCCTCTTTCAGTTTAGTTGATAAAAAGTGACGTAGAACAGCTTGTTTCTTTTATAAACTTACAAAGTTTACTAAATTCTTAAAATTTTAATAAGATAGCTTAAGGGGCAAAGGTTCTGATTAAATTGAAACAAAAATGTGTATTTTGTGTATATTTATATAATATATATATTTCCCACTAGAAATTATTAATTTCTGAGGATGAAGTTGGATTTTGATTGCTATTAGAAATACAATTATTTAAAAATTATCTATATTTAATGCTGACATACTGTTTTTAAAGGTCAATATAAACATGTCCTTAAAATATTAAAATTGGGTTTTGGAAGATTTTAAAGTTGATGCCCTACTTCATGTTTTCTTATAAATATAACTAAATATTTTAAAATAGCAATGTAACATGTAGTTTTGAATATTGATCTTTTTCTATAAGAATCCAAGTACTAAATATATTTTAAAATTAAATTTTAAATAACGTATAAAATAATTTTGAACAGATTTTAGATGGTACATAAAAAATACCATTATAGCAATAAAAAAGTTGATACCCATAGTCTATTCCAGATAATATCATGATAATGCTTCAAGCTTTACAGCCTTTAAAAATAAGGTAATTTATTTTTACATGGTTTTAACTTGAAGTATTCACCTAATGTTAATAGCAGTAACGAAGCGCTATTGTAGGATATTGATCATAGTGGAAATTTTATAAATATTTCCAAGAAACAAACAAACAAAAACAATAACAAAACAACACTATCAAATCAGACCTCTGAATGCTAGTTTAAGAATTAAAAATTGTTTAAAAATTGTGAAAAATCCTTCCTTTCCCTATCATGATTCAGGGCCAGCTAAATTAAGAGCTGGTTTGTGTACCAATCTCTTCCTAAAATCCTTATTGTTTTCCTTCCTCCATAGAGTTGTCCCTGGACTAATACCACCAGGTCACTGTTGGTCATAGTTATGGACCGTGTGGATGTCTGTTGAACAAGCCCCCCAGGCTGCACTCTTAGACAAAAGTCTATAGCTATGAATGGTGCACTTTGTTTCTATTTAAACGTTATAATTAGCTATAAATATCAGTTAGAATGTCGGTTGAGATTGCATTGAATCCACCGACATTCTAACTGATATTTATAGCTGATTATAATGTTTAAATAGAAATAAAGTGCACCATATTCCTGTATATTTCCTCTTAGATTTGTTTTCTAATGGATAATATTTTGATGCTTTTGAAAATTATAACTTGTAAAATATTTTGATGGCTGATATTTAAAAAATGTATCTTGGATAGACAGTTTGGATAGTTTCCTTTCTAAACTCTTATTAGCTCCATGAATGTACCTATACATTGTTTCTATTTTAGATGTAAAATATATCATCTTCTAACATTCACAATTCTTAATAGGACGTGCCTGGTTATTTTTGTTGTTATTTAGATCAAGTAAGATTGTGGACATTTTAATTTTAGATGCATTTTGTTAGTGTGAGGATGTTTTCTTTGTGTCCAGTTTGAGTTTTTGTTTGCGAAGTGCATCTGTATGTGTTTGCCATGAGTATATTAAATTTTTATTTACTTATTTTCTTAGTTGACCCAACAATGTAATTATTCTTGTTAAAACATTTTGTGCTATTCCACTGCTGGACTTTGCAGTGTCATTTCATGAAATTGATCCATATTTTATTTTAACATATTTTCTTTTTCTGGTTCTAAAACAAAAAAACTGAAGTATATTATGCATGTTTTTTAATCTCTAAAATGATTTACATAAGATGGTATAATTCTTCATTCCCTAAATGTTGTAGTTAACTGATGAAGCTTTATAGTTCTAGAATATACAATCATCTGTCAATTGCACTGCCCATATACATTCCTAGCTGTGACATTTAAGATAATGTTGGTATAAGCATTTATGTATAAACCTCTTGTTCTATTTATGTATATATTTTCTTAAGTACATTCCTAATAGTGGGGATTGAAATTCTGTTATGAGTGGAACTTCATCTGAAGTAGATAATAGCCAGATATATGGGTGCATGAGCTTCTCCATCATTCCTTACCCTCAACAAGTGGTTATACTGGGGGCCCTGGTAGCACAGTGGGCTGTTCGTTCTACTGTTAACCACAAGGTCAGCAGTTTGTAACCCCCACTCCACAGGGAAAAGTCAGCAACTGTGTAAGGAATGACTTGATAATAGTGAGTTCCTTTGTTTTATCTTTTTGGAATAGTTCATTGTTTGTACTTAGAATTTTTCTGATAGACAGTGAGACTGAGCATGTTTTAGTATGTTTACTGACCGTTTGACTATCTTGTGCGTAAATGTTCAAATCGCTTAATGTTTTTAGCTAAATTGAGTTATCTACTTTTTCAAGAAATTGAGTTATAGACATTCACTATATACTTTAGATATAAGCCCTTGTAGCTATATTAGTTGTCAATTATTTTCATTTTCATTGGCTTGTGTTTATGTTATGTTGTGTTCTGAAGGTGTCTTTTAGCAAATATAAATTCTTACTCTTAATGTAATATATATATACATATATATATTAAAGCATCTTTAATGAATGTTTGTGCTTTATTCTTAAAAATGTTATTTAAGAATTAAAAATATATTATTCTAAAGTCCCACTAATAGTCTATATATTATCTTCTAGAGTTCAATTGTTTTGACTTTTTATTTCAAGTATGCAATCAACCTGGTACTGATTGTTCTAAATGATATGAGATTGACATTTTAATTTCATATCTATTTTAAACTACCTAAGTGTTATATTATCGAACCAATGTTTGATTATATCTGTCCAGATAACTGGTCATTTTCCTGTGCTTCCTATCATTTTACTTCTAACCGGCAGTTCTAATCTGGAGTGATTTTCCTTATGTCTGAAATGGATCAGCCAGACTCTATGTTGCTATGTATTTGTTGATTGTGGAATTTAAAATTTTTTGTTTGTTTGAAAATACCTTAATTCTCTGAAGACTTTTTCACTAAGTATAAGCTCCTTGGTTGAATTTTACTTTCTTGTGTCTTTAACTTCACCCGATTGTGCTCTAATTTCCCCTTTGTCATTCTCGTTTAGAATGTTGAAGCACCTTCTAATTGATCCCAACTTCAAGTGAACACGTCAGCCATCAGTAGTTGGAAAGTCCTTGATCGATGTTTTTTCTTTTTAAATGTGTTCTTCATAATTTTCTGCAGTTTTCGTGATGCGTCTGCTGTTTTCATTCTGTTTAGGTTTCACAGTGGTCGCTTTGGGTCGATTCCATTTGTGGCAATGTCATACGTACAACACTGATTTACTGGGTGCTTCAGGCTGCAGCCCTTTGGAAGCTAGTAGATCTCTTTCCAGACCCTGTGGGTGGTTTTGAATTACCAGCCTTTTATCTAGTAGCTCAGCACCCAGCCGTCGATGCACCTCACACACACACCTGGGTTTCATCAAGCTTTTTAAGTTATGCACTGATGTCTTTTTCGATTCTGCAAATTCTTTTCAGCTACTATTTATCTTATTTATTCTTATGTAACTTCTCTCTCTCTCTCTCTCTCTCTCTCTCTCTCTCTCTCTCTCTCTCTCTCTCTCTCTCTCTCTCTCTCTCTCTCCCCCTCCTTCCCTCCCTCTCTCTCATTATAGATAAATTCTTCTTACCTATCTTCCAATGTCCAAATTGTTTCTTCATTTGGGTATAATATAATGGTAAGTTCATTCAGTTAATTTTGTTATAGTACTCTTCAATTCTATATATCCTATTTGGTTCATTTACAAGTTTGCTTACCTTCTTAATACTTTTGAAGGCATCTTGTTGCACCTCTCAAAGTTGTCTCTTGTTTTCTTAACAACTTACACTATGACTTATTTACAATTACATTTAAATACCAAACTGATTGAAACGGAATCAATTCTGACTCACAGTGAGCCTATCTCTATAGAGTTTCCAGGCCTTTCTAAGTCTTCCCAGAAGCAGATCGCCTCTCTCCAGAGGGCAGCTGATGGGTTTAAATGGCCAGCATCATAGTGAGCAGCCTAAAGCTTACCCAGCCGCCACCGCGACTCTGGTTTTGCATTTTGGGCCTTGAAAAATCATCAAATTGCTGCGTAACATCTTATGTCTTTCATTTCACTTCGTCGGTAGCATCCATAAAAATAACCATGGGACTGGGAGTTTCATGAGTTCAGTGATCCTTTATGAATTTTTGAGTTGTTAAATATTTTAAAGATGACATTTTAAAATATTTAATTTGATTATTTTTAGTTGCTTTTGGTAAAAAGGCTAGTTCATGATCAGCAAAAGCATTGGGTCCTGAAATTCTGTATTTTCAGGGTGATTTCCCATTTTAGAATCATGGGCGTTGGTGGAAGGAAGGAAGTTTAAGAATTATTTTCCAACACCACTATAGATTTTGAGGGACAAACCCAGGCCTATTAATAATGATAAGTTCAGAAAAGACACTAATTTCTGAAAAATATTAATTCAAGGTGAAATGAAGTTTTGAACAAGCCAGTCATCTGCACATAACTAAGAGTTTATTCACTTTTCTGACTATTATTCCCAGTAAAATACTTCTGGCTTTTCTTTCTGAAAATTATTTTTCTCTCTTGCTTAATGTTCACCACAAAGACAGAAAAAAATTGTGAGCAAATGCCATTAGGTTTGACAAGAATATGTTTGAAGTAAGTTTTCAATTTTAAATTCATGTAAGGCATTCGGAACTGGAAGATAGCAGGTGAAAATGTTTAGTCATAAATTCCATGGAATGGTTATTGCTCAAAGCAAGATTTTCTGCGAATAAAAATGAAATCCCTCACTAAATACTAGGTTTATCACTATGAGAAAGTGTTCATCTCTGTTACTGAACTAGTTAGGTGATTAGCTGTTAAAATCACAAGCCGAGGTACCCACTGCGTCGTCCTCAGATAACTCGAAAGCTAAATTAAACAAACGGCACATTATCGGTAGTAAATATTAAGAAACGTTAATCATGTTGCCTAACTTCTTCTACTCTGTCAAAACTCTATGTTATCTAAGTGTTTGAGAATAAATTTTCCTTTCGGGGTCCCTTAGGGACAGTTCTGTTTTAGTTTATGTCTGTCTGTGTTTTTAGCACTCCATCATTTTTAAGCGACTTGGCATGAGCCCAAGTTCACGGAATGAAAACAAATATCTTTTGGCTGATTAGTACTGCAACAACAGAACTTTTAAATCACTTTTATATATGATATTTGTGCTATACTCAGCAATGATCATACTGCTTATTATTCTGCCTGTTGAAACATTAGGCGTTCGCTTGCGACAGGCATTCCTCAGAGAATCAATACGTTTCACAGTATTTCTTGTCAGATATGACACATCAGCACATGCGTGTTCTTATGTATCCAGACACATGTTCTATTTCATTTATTTTACACCTTTGGAGGTAATGGGGGGATTCTAATTAAGAGCCAGGAATCTGAAGAGATCATCTTTTTAACTTTTATCTTCAAGATAGTAGCTGAACTGTGCCTTTTTTTCTCTCAGTTTACATCACTCTTTCCACAACTACAGGAGAGGAAACTATAGATTTAGAATGAAAATTATTGGTTTCATTTTGATTAGGTTAGTCATAATTGGTACAGTTTCAAATCTAGTGCTCTCATTAGGAGTCTTTGCTTTGTTTCCAATACTCTGATATTTCCATGCTCATGTAGTAATTTCTGCAAATTAAGCCTTGATGTTTCAGGGAGATTTCCTGAACTTTGTGTAATGAGTGGTATAAATAAGAGCGTATGAGATATATTTTAATATCTGCAGGGGTTAACTCTTTGCCATCAATTGCTGCCTAGGTGATGAATAAACATTTTGTTTGTTTTTTCACAATTACCATAAAGCTAGGTAGGTAATAATGGTATTTAATAATTTAAGCATTCATGGAATACCTGAGGGATTATTTGTGTCTAGGGCAACATTTAAAATTTGAGTTTGGCATCGTCTAACCAAATCCTTGAAAGCTAACTTGAGGTGAAACCTGCTAGCAGCAAGTCCTTCATGTAGCTCAAGGGTGTGCCTGGTCTTGATTATTTTTACTAGCCTTCATTTGGTTTCAATTAAACCTCGAGACAGGCCAGTGACTTTCATGAAAAATGTAGGTTTCTACAGTTAGAATATAAATCTTGTGTGTGTGTGTGTGTGTGTGTGTGTGTGTGTGTGTGAGAGAGAGAGAGAGAGAGAGAGAGAGAGAGAGAGAGAGAGAGAGAGAGAGAGAGAATAATGTTTTCCTTCCTGGAACAAATATCTACTCAACAACAATTTCAAAAGATTTTATTGTCAGACTTCTTAGAATGAGATACATGTAAATTGAACTGTTTTTGAACATCTATTCTTGCTTTTATTATATGAAAAACTTAAAGTCACTCCATATGCTTTAAAAGCAAGAAAACTTTAATTATAAAAATGTATAACAGCCTGTTGTATTTAACTACATTTTGTGAAAATTTGGTTTAAAAACGAACAGCTACTTCAGTGAGTTCAAGAAATAGTTTAATTAATCTTCTTTCGAAAAGACTGTTCTTCAGGTTTGCGTGATTATTGCAGTTGTGTTCAAATGAGAACAGCTGCTTACATTGTGAGTCTTTCATTACCTAGAAAGCCATTGATCTCTCTTCTGACCCTTAGTGACGCCACAGGACAGAGTAGAAAGAACTGCTTCGTCGTTCACCCATGGAGTATCGGGTAGGTCCCCCCCCTCCAGCCCCCGACCTTTGATTATCAGCATAGCATATTAATCATCATACCACCAGAGTTTGTTTCCCCTCTGCATATTAGTTAACAATAATACGTTTGATTCACTTGTGAAGGGAGAAGACACAGAGAGCCGAAAGGGGCATATGCTGAAGGTGTGTCATATTTCTCCTTAAATAGGGAAATGTGATCCCTAGTATTGTAGAAAAATGACTTTTATAATTTATGAGTATACATTTTGGCCCGAAGGAAATCTGAGTTCCTTTATGTGTCCTACAATTTTATTCAAAATTTCTCTGATGGGTAGTAAAAATAAGTGCCAAACAAACCTAAAAGGTGATAGAACATATGCACCTTCTTCCCCATAAATATGTGGCCTAGGTAAGAAGCTTTTCCTCTGAGGCAGTCTTGAGTATTTAAGATTATGGAAAAAGTACTGTCATTAGAAACACAAGGTGCATGCACTAAAGTGAGACATAACACAAAGGATATGTCATAATGCACCTGTTTTTGGCATCCAAGGAACTTAATGAACATAGGAATTCTCAGCTCCTAAGGAAGAACTTTCTGTATAATTTAGAACTGGCAAATACATTTATTCAAATCTAGAACAGGATTTAACCTTTACCATCCTGAAAAAAAGGATACATCACACCTTGAATACATGTCTTCCAATTCTATGATTCTCACACACATAGTTTACACTTACAGATGTTTCTAACTTGAACTCTTCAAGCTATTGCATTTCCAAATGTAAACAAAAGCAATGGCTTTCTCAAATATATGTGTTGAGTTCCTTATTAGTACCTTATGTGATGATGCAAATTAAAACTGCATCTGGCATGCATGTCAATAAGACTCATGTTTTAACATATTTAAATAGACAATGGGGACAAATTTACTGACTCGGTGTTCAGACTGTCCATTAATTTACAGACTGTAGTTGAGCAACTCACTTCACCTTTTTGGGCTTTGTTGTCCTACACCAAAAAAAAAAAAAAGGCAGACATTCTCAGAAGTTCATTCTAATTAAAATAAGCCATTAGTACAATTAATTTTGGTTAGCCTAGCTTTTTAAGAGGGTAAGTCAAAAAGTATTTCTACTAGAGTTCTAATCCATATGAACATGGATTTATTCGAAACAAAATCTTGTTAAGCTTGTCTCTGTAATCTGTGAATTTCTGCAGACATGTTCTCCCAGTAACACCTCTGTCTCAGTTTGTTAGAGAACCTTCTGAAAAAAGGTGGAATCAAAACAATGGCGTGCATGACCATCTTGGAGGCTACTCAGACTCAAAGCAGGAGGGCTTCTTCAGAAGGTTGTGGGGACCAGTCTAACACCAACCACCTCTGTTAGAGCGCTCTCCTTTTCTATTAGCTCTGGGAGCTCACTGCAATGGCTACACAGAACTTCCAGACAATACTCACAATTATGAGAATTTATTAGGGAATTTAGCCTACAAAATAGGGATGTATTCCACCTGCAGTGCCTCTTCTCAGAATTAGGAAGTGTCCCTCTGCTCTTCAGCCTCTCAGTCACGTGGCACCCTGGCCTCTGCTTCTGTGGGCCAGGAAGCCCACCTGCATTCCACATTAGGCTCTTGGCACTAACACCTGGCAGCCTCATAGCTCGGCATGGCTGCTCGGCTGTTTCGTGGTCTCAGTGTTGTGACCTCTGGTGCTTCTGCTGACTCTGCCATGTCAGGTAGGGATCGTCCATGTGCCCCACTTGTGGTTCTATCTTGCTGGAATTTTCTCTCTGCGTCGGAGATGGCCCACTTACATACCCAGTGGAATGGCAAATGGGTCTATTTTATTAATGCTCCAACCACCGTATGTGCTGGGAGTCACGAGGCAGGATACAAGAGCCACTCCACGTAATTTCACGCCAGCACACCTTGATTGACTGCCTAGACAAACACAGGACAAGCGCTGTGGTTTATTAGGAAGAAGTTTTAAAAAATTCCAAACTAACTTAGAAAGAAAAGGGCCAAGAAACTTGCATTGATGGATACTTTCCACTCAGGACAATGGACTTGCTTCTTCTCTGAAGCTAACAATGCTGTGCCATGAGAACGTCATGGGGGAACCCTTATTCCTTCTGCCCACAACCCTGATTTTGTTCCCTCAGACTGCTTTTTGTTCCCTGGACTCAAAGAATTTTGAAGAGAAGTACAATACCGTATGATCGTGGGAAGATATAGGTATATATCCTTTCCTTTCACTTATGGATACATTTAGTCTGGCTTATGAAAATATCATTGTTTTATATTAAACTTCTTTCTCTTAGAATAAATGATACAAGTAATCTGTGATCCACATCTCCCCCAGAAAATCTGAGGTGTATGTTACAACTCTAAGTGTGTTTGGCAGGGTTCTCAAGAGAAATAAAACCAGGACACTTATGATTACATATATATTTATATAAAAATAATTTTTAAGTATAAATAACAAATAATATATGTATATAATTTACACAGTAAAAAGGAATATAACAATAAATTAGTCCACACAGCAGTACAGAGGGTTCAATTAAACTCACTTCCATGGAACAGTTAATATACTGGAAGAGCTTTAACTCACGTGGGCTGCTGGGTCCAAGGTCAAGGAAAAAGACAGCAGAGTCCTTCCTGGGACAAGGCAAGCAGAGTCTGCCCACAGTCAGTAGCTTGGCAGCTTAAGGCCTGGCAGAAGCAGGCCTGGATGGGATACCAAATGCAAGCAGTGTAAAGTCACACAATCCACCAGCCTCAAGTTCAAGCGATGTACGCATCTGCAGTGTGCTGAAGCAGACTCTTAAAGGAGCCTCATGCTCTAGACAAGATCCACAGGTTGGCTTGACTCACAGGCGGTGTAGCTTACAGGTTGAGGCAGAGAACTCGCTGAAACAGCTAAAGCAGCAGCATGCTCCAGCACACTCAGATTACCAGAGCAAGAGCGAGGGGGTGGGCCTTGTAGAGTCATTTATCTCATTGCCTTCCAAACAAACTGCAAGCTGATTAATCCCACATGTGCCTCTTGGCCAGGTTTCCACAATAAACCTAACTACTACACTAAGCCTGCCTTCAGGATTTACAATGGTCCTGCAAATGCACCTGTAACTGTGGGAAATGAAACTGTTGCTTGCATTTACCATAAGTATTCACCTGATGGCTATTTGCCTCGACGGATTACTGAATGAATGTCGAAACTGGATTTTATAAAGGTAGAAAGATCTCTGAAACATGCCAGAGTAGGGCAGTGAGAACCCACTTCACAATGTCTTTCTGACCTTTTGTTTTCCCTATAGTTGTACATAAAGCTTGCTATTAAAACAACAAGAAGGAAAGGTATGGCCAAGTCATGGGATCAACTCAGGATTTCATTATAACTTGGATTTTGGATCATCATATTTTCTTAAAATGCTCAGTAGACTGAATTGCTTCTCTGGCTTCTGATACCAACCGCTGGAGCCAAAACTGTTGAGTGGAAGCAGATAGTCACCAAGATGCAATAAGATTTGCTCCTTCATCCAGGTTTTAAAGAAAGGAACTTAAAAAGCAAACATCTCAGCCCCTTAAGCTGCAGAAACTCTTTTCAAACACCTCTTCGGGATCCCTGTACTTTGTAGCTCAGATATTATTCCATCTTGCTTTCATTGGGAGATTCTCATCTCTAAGGACTCTCACTTGGGGCAGATGGACTATCAAATAGGGGTAGTTTGGATTTTGTCTTTGGTAAAATCCTTTCAAACAAGAACTACAGTTTAACAGCTCTTTATAAAAAGGCATCTAGAATAGAGTGAAATGCAGGTTTATTTTTAAAATCCCACTAGAGAGCTAATTAGGAGTGCATATTTCTATATTGGTGAAAGAAATTTTTGTTTTCCTTAAGAAATCAAAATAAAATGCAGTCTAAAACAATGAGAAAGGATTGCCCTTTGGACAGTTTCTAAGGCTTTTGAGACATCATTATGTAAATTTTATCTATTATCTGGAGAAAGCTCGGCCTTTAGCAATAGAACCCCTGTGATCTAGTCTTGAATCTGGCACATGATACTTACAATATCCTACACATACCCATATGCATCATCTACAAGAAACTCCAGCGGTCACCAACTCTCCCGTGTGCTTGCCAGCAGTTCCCAGCGTCCTCTGGCATCAGAACACTGTTCCAGGGGACGTTTGTCGCTTACAGGCAGGGAATTAATGACAGTGATCTCTGTTATCTGGAAAGCAGTAAGCAAAAGCTTTAAAATTCCAGATTCATGATAGAAGCAAGCAGACCCCTCGGATTGAGGAGCTGCTGAGGCGTAGCCTGTATTATCCGACTAACGTCTGTGCTGGGAGTTTTGACAAACTGAGAGGGCTGAAAACTTCTGGATTCTGGTCCATTTTGATTGCCTGAGACTCTCTCCAGCTTGATGTCCTTCATTTTACCGAAGAAGAATAGAGTTTTGGTGAGAACTGATGAAGGTCACAGTCTTTTCTGAGACCAGGGGAGAGTTATGCTTTCTTTGCTGTAATTTCCCACAACTCATCAGATTAACTGAGGGAAGATTCAAACTGGAGATTAATAAAAATGGCCAGCTGTTCTTTTTCTTGTCTACCAGTTTCAACCACTCAGACAAAATGCCATTCTGAGATGCATTGGATGGCAGAGTACTCAAGCCCCTGATTCTGAGCATTTGATAGTGTGTATCTTATATTGTAGCTATTTTAAAAATTATTATTAAAAGATCATTTTATTGGGGGCTCTTACAGCTCTTATACCAATCTATACATCAATTGCATCAAGAATATTTGTACATATGTTGCCATAATTATTTTCTAAACATTTACTTTCTATCTTCTCAGTAACAATTCTTCTTTTTTCCCCTCTCCCCTGCTCCTACCTTTGTTGACCCTTTGATAAGTTATAAATTATTATTTTCATATCTTACACTGACCACTGTCTCCCTTCCAACTGTTGTTCATCCCCGTGTGTGTGTGTGCATCTATATGTCCATCATTGTGATTAGTTCTCCCTTCCTCCCCTCTTCTCCCCCCCTCCCCCCTACCCTCCTGGTATCACTACTCCCATTCCTGTTCCTACATTCTGAGCATCTTGAGATTTTCTCTCTCTCTCTCTCTTTTTAAAAAAAGCATTTTATTGGGGCTCATACAATTCTTATCACAATCCATACATACATCCACTGTGTAAATAACATATGTACATTTTTTGCCATCATCATTCTCAAAATATTGAGCCTTTAATATCTGCTGCTCATTTTCCCCCTCCCTCCCCACTCCCCCTGCCTCATGAACCCTTCATCATATTGTATCTATTTCTTAATTAGAAGAAAATTCCTAGTTTTAGTTTTAAGAACAAAAGACCCTTAAGTTGGTTCCATACCTTTGGAGTTTAGAAACGTCACGCATTTGGTACTAGCTGATAGTCACTTACCTTTAGCAGGCAGGGTGGAATTGACTACAGTCACAGTAAGTCTTCAAGATGTAAAATGTAGTCCATGTGCATTACTTTCTTAGGGCCACCATAATAAACTGCTTCCTCTGGTCTGGGTGGCTTGAAACAGAATCAATTCTCAGTTCTAACGGGTAGAAACTGGAGAGTAAGGTGTTGGCAGGACTAGCTCTCTGACTCCTTTAGCCCAGGATGTTGGCAGCCTACCTCAAGTCTGAGTGTCTTCACTTGGTCCTCCTCCTTCTGTCATCCTGCGTCTATCTCATTCTTTGGACGGGGTATCATTCACATTGGACGAGGATCCCCCATACTCTTGTATGACTCTATGGTAAGTTAACTCAGTACATCTGCAAGCACACCCTTTTCAAATAGATTCACATATGCAAGTTGGAGCTTTAGTACTTAAACATATACTTAGGGGACAAAACTCAGCCCACAGTGACCCCCAAACAAATCCTGATGAGGATTACATTATTCAATGTCTGTAAATTGATTTTTAAAACATTTTCTTAGGGGCTCATACAACTCTTATCACAATCCATACATATACATACATCAATTGCATAAAGCACATCTGTACATTCTTTGCCCTAATCATTTTCTTTTTTTCCCTTCTTTTCTTTTTTTACATTTTATTAGGGGCTCATACACCTCTTACCACAATCCATACCTATACATACATCAATTGTATAACGCGCATCCACACATTCCCTGCCCCAATCATTCTCAAAGCATTTGCTCTCCACTTAAGCCCTTTGTGTAAATTGATTTTATCTAAGTGTTTGATCCAGAGTGATACTATACAAGTTTTTATTAAATAAAACAAACAAATATAATGAATCATGAGCTTAGGGAGTAAGACACTAACTGGGTTTTCATCTAATTTTTCTTTTTGGGAGACCTAGAAATGTGTCATTCAGTTTCTATATGAGTAATTTGAAACTGGGGGATGTGTTTATATTTTACAGGATCATCTATTTTTACTCAAGACACATTATTATCTTGATTAAAGATTAGAAAATAGACTCAAAAGGGTTAGATGATTACCCAGATTTCATAGCCTCTGAAGTTCATAATCTTTCCAATATTGTTTGGTCTATTATTAGCAAGAGTGGCATGGCCAGGTGATCTGTCTACAGTGGTCCCCCACATTCTCCTGCTAGTTTTTACAAGGTAAGAATCCTTGGAGCAAAGACAAGGAGCAGCATTTTAATTCAACTATGTAAAAATCTGCCTATAATTTTGTTATGGGGGTTGCATATGCCTTTTCTATGGAGTTCTTATGTTTGTTTGTCTGTTTTTAAGTGGATAAAGTTTGTGTGTTGGCAAGTATCTTAAACACAAGGTCTGACACTCAGTAAATGTCAGCCAGAGAAACAGAGAAAGAAGAAAAGCAAAAAGTTGTTTTTCAGCTAGTCTTGGAGACAGTATCATTTTCTGTCAAAAGAAAGGTCACAGCCCTTATTTTTAGGACCATGTAGTCTGTCATTTGCCCACATAATTTTCATTTATGTATTTCTACTTAATGGAAGTCCTATCATGGTCTCTTTTAATAGGTGAATCTTGATTCCAATTTATCCCTCAATGTTAACTTATTAATGTCTATATTTTGCTTTGTTTTGCTGATTAGGTATACCTGGGCACCAATGAATTCTAGACACAATTTTGCTTATTCTCATCAAATTATATTGTTGCCTTATGTTAAGAATTAAAGAATCCATTGTGTAAAAAATAACCATATTCTTGCTATTGTTCTCAAAGCAACATATGTAATGCTTTGCTGTCATTTTTAACGACTTATTTGTTTCCTGAGATCAAATAATCTGTTCTCACAGATACACCTTTTCAATGTTTATATGATTGTTATACTCCCCCATACTCTTTCTGACTCTCTGTCTCCTTAACAATAATTAGTAGAAGGATTTAATGGAAAATAAACAATGTGGTGGTTCTGATTTTACAACATGGTATCTCTGTGATTTGGAAGAAAAGGTGTAATCCTCTTGAACATCATTTTCATTTTTAGTAGAAAGAAAATAATGTGCAATGTAGACTAGGGATTAAAACAAAGTCTCTGGAGCTACCAGGGTAAGTAAAAAAAGCTTTGTAACAAAATCATTCAAAATAGTTACTAAACAAAACTAACAAAATGTGAAGCTATTGTGTGACATGTCCCACATGTAGGTCTACACATCAGAAGGGCGTGCTTGCATCTCTCTGATCGTCCCCCAAGGAAGTTTAGACCTTTTGTTTAGAACGCAAGTGACAGTCCAGGCATTCTTGAGGGACAAGAGTCAAATAATTTCTTTTCAAGATCCTTTGAGTTTTGGGGACAAAAAGGATTTAAGGTACAAGATCAGGGATGTGGATGGAAGGGCTATATTTCCCCAGTGAAATCCTTGTAAAGTGACCCTAACAACCCTCATAGAATGAGCAGCGAATTGATGCGAGGGAGAAACGTGCCTTGACACAACTTTCCTGGCCCCTCTCTCATCCATGCAGTTTCCAATGTTCTTGGAAAAAATCTTCCTAGTAAGCCTCCAAGATTGTCCTATGTCAATCTACCAAGAATATCCACCAAGATGATCCTTATGGAATCCTACTAAACAGTGGGCATAGCCTTCTTAGATTGGAATTTCACTGGTCCCTGAGTTTAATTGTCCCAGCCCATCCCCCTTGGAAGCCACTGCTTTAATTTGACTTTTCCTCCCCCTCCTCCTCCTACTTCTTCTTCTTCTGAATTTATTCATCAAGACGAGACACATGTATTTCTCAGAGAACTTGTCTGTAGCCACTGAGTAGTGAGCAAGTTTAATCTTGTTGGGAAAAACAAAACAAACTGTGCATGTATGAAAAGGAACCCTAGCAGCTTGGCTTTTTAATTTATCCTAAAAAACTGACTGCTTTGAATACTGGCTTGGCCATTCCCTGGCTATGTTACCTTTAACTGACTAAGTAACGTCTATCGGTAATAGTTAAGGCTTTATGTCAATTTGGCTGGGCCAGGATTTTCAGTGGGTTGACACGATGAAGTAATCCTCTAATGATGAGATATAATAGTGTCATGCTCAGAAGTGCAACCTGTTTCCAATATAAATATATATTTGAAAAAGCTTGTCTGGTGTATGCTGGGTCTGGATCCTGTGTTTGAACTAGTGGCCGCTGTATTGCCTATGGATCCTGGGATTCATCAGTAGTTTGTCATCCTCCACGATGAGCAGGTAGGATGAATCCTACGTGATTCAGCTCTGATTTGCAGATCTTGTGTTCATCAGGCCCGGAAAATACATGAGTACCTGCACTAGGAAAAGCCTCCTGCCTGATATCTGACCCACAGATTTTGAACTTGCTCTCCTCTACAACTATGCGAGCCATTTCCATGATACATACTCACACACACCTTCTCTGGAAAGCCTAACCCGAGACACTGCTTCCTATGGTAGTTATAAGGACTAGATATAAAACTTGTGTATATATTCTTTACAATACACAAGTACAGGTAGGGGTCACTTAACACCCATTAAGACCACTTTCAACCATATATATGGAAATTACTTTTATCTTTAAAGGAAAACAGCTCTCCTTTTGTTTATTGATTCCTTCTGATGATTTCAAAGACCCCCAAAAAGCCAGAGTTAATGAGCATCCCAATCCCAGGACTATCCTAATCTTCTCAGCACCTCCTTTTCTCCTCCCCCTGGCTTTACTCACCTACCCAGCAGTCATGCTGGGAAATGGCCCCATTTCCCCTAGCTCTTCTGCCCTCTGCATCCAATGCCATGGCAGTGGCTATGGGCCAGAATTGACGTAATGACTCCAAACGACATTAACAGGAGCACCTTATCCTATAGGACGAATGTCTTTGATGTTTTTTTATTTGCCAGGAGGTGTAGATTGTTTTTGTTTTTCTGAAAAGGGGTAGTAGGACAAGTACATTTGGAAGCTTTGGTTTATAAGGAGGAACAGCTGACTTGTGCTGCCGTTCCCAAATGACACTTTCACTCTTCCTTAGACAACGTATTTATTTTTGCCAGGCTTCCTAGATAAGGAAATCATGTAGTTTGTAATGTATTTGCTTTACATTTTTGGAAGAAATAACCTTTATAAGATGCCTAACATACAAACTTAATAAATGTAGCAATTTGGAAAAGAGCTTATCACTTAAAAATAAAAATCTAAACCCACTGCCTTTGGGTAAATTCTGATGCATAGTGACTCTATAGAAATCTTTATGGAAGCAGACAACCTCATTCATCTCCCAAAGACTGGTTTGTGGATTTGAACTGGCAATCTTGTGATTATCAGTCTAATACTTAACCCACAATACCACTTGGGCTTCTTAATGAAAACCTAATATACAAAATTATATGTTGATATAGCTAACTACTGTGCTGATGCAAGGAAAAGTCAGTAAAAAGGTTCAGGACCCTTGATGACATAGGTTGCTTAGTGGCTGTCCCAATGGGCTCTGTGTTAGGCAGGGTTCTCTAGAGACAAAACCAGGACAATTATGATTATATATACATATACAGACAGATCCATAGGTTTATACAGTGAGAAGAAATACACCAGCTAATTAGTTCACACAGCAACACAGAAGGTTCAGTTTAACTCACTTCCGTGGAACAATTAATATACAGGAAGTCCTTCAACTCTCATGGGCTGCTGGGTCCAAGGTCAACGAAACCAACAGTGGAGCCCTACCTTTGGTAAGGCAAGCAGAGTCTGCCCACAGGCAACAGACAGACAAACAGTAGGGTGGGTCACCAACAGTCAGTAGCTAGGGAGATTAGCAAAGGAGGCACGGATATTGTATGCAAGGAATGTAAAGTGACAGGATCCACTGGCCTCAAGTTCAAGCCATGTAAGCACCAGCAGCATGGCAAAGCAGGTCTCGAAGGACCCTCAAGCTCTAGAGACATGATCCACAGGTTGGCTTGGCCCACAGTTGGTGTGGCTCACAGGTTGAGGCTGTGAACTCACTAAAGCAGCCACTTGCTGGTCTGATAACCAGAGAGCCTTTTGGGGGACGGGGACGGGGGGGGGGGGGGGTGGGCTGTAAAGTCACTTATCTCTTTGCCCTTCAATCAAACTGCAATTTGATTAACCCCACATGTTCCAGTTGGCCAGCTTGGCACAATAAACCAAACTACCACAGGCTCAGACTTAGCAATGATAATAAGCAAGCATATTTGTTCCATTGTATATAGAGCTTCCATACTCAGTAACAACCCAATAGCACCTAACAACAGGGCTAATGTGTGTCTGTCCAATGGAAGAGAAGTTAATAATAATAATAAATGATATTAAATGAGGCTAAGTGTTGTATTTGTTCCAGTTTTTAAGCCCAGGTGTCTCAGTAATTTTAATTTTAATAAAAAAAGTATAATGGAGATTAAAAAAATTTAAGTATGCTTAATTCCACTAAAAATATGTTTCATTGGGTCATTTGAGATCAGGCTCCCAGTTTGGATCTTGATATTTTAAAAAAGCCTAATGGTATTGGATTATAAATGAAACATACCATTTCTTTTAATATTTTCATATAACAAATAAAGATGGACTATTACTAACACATTCCATATGAGTTACATTTCCTAAAAGAGTTTCATTACATTATCTCATTTCATTCTCTGAAGTTGGTTGTGATATTTGATATTTTTATATCCATTTTTCTTTTTTCCAGAAAGATGTGCATACTTGATGTGCAGTAGGGCTTGATTCAATTTTCTTCTGACTCCAGTTAAATCACAATAGCAATAAAAATTTAATTAGAAATATTGATATAAGAATATATAATCATAATGAGCTTGGGTAGACTAAAATAGAACTTACAGGAATAATCATTGTGACGCATGCGATTATACTAATTAAATGATTAAAAAATTTACATTTACCTTTTTAAAGTGTACAACCATGGAGGAAGTATAAACATTCCACCATCCCCAAACAAATATGATTCCCTGCATTCATGTCTTGTCTTTTGATGAACGCACTGATGGCTACAGGGAAGGCCTACTGCTGTAAGGACAGCACCTCACTCGTTTTGGAGGATGCAGTGAAGGGCGTGGATTCCAAACTAGTGGAGACATTTTCGGGAATTTGTCCTCTCTTCCCTCCCTTCTGCCCACTCTTTTCACCTCATCTTCTTACCTAAATGAATTTATTAGTTCTTCTATCTACCGTTACTAAGAACTCAGAGAAAATGCGGTTCCCAAGTAATACTACTTTTGGATTGAGTAAATCTTAGATTCAAACATTTCATAGATTTGTGAACCAGAAAATTAGGAGCAGAAAAGTGACTGAAGCTGAGGAAATCCAGGTGAGAAGCAAATGCAGACCAAATGAGTATATTTGATGCTTTTATTTTTTACTTATATTATGTCTAATTATGAAAATTTTCCCATAAAGAAATATGGTAAAATTTCAATTTATTAGCTTAGTCTTAATATTTTCAACTATGAATATATCTATTTATCTATTTCAATTTTAAACTAGTGAACTCCCTAATTCATTCATAATTCATTGGTAAACTGATGAGTAGTGGAACTCAATAGATTATTCCCAATTGGTAATTGGTTTTAAGTATCCATTTCTCTCCATTCCTTTGTCCTATAATCTTTATTATCTATAAGCAGTCCTCAGTTATGAACAACAAATGTACTTAAAACACATATGAACCCCAAACCCGGAAATCCTCTGAGTGGAGCAAAGCTCTGACAGAATGCCCATTTCCCCCACTAGACAAGCATTAAGCAGCTTGCTCTGAGTTAGCGCACCCAATGGCTTCACCTGGGAAGGTTCTCTCTGGCCACAGAGAATTTTTTCATGAAAGCAGTTGCACTCGAACCTTGGTTTTTGTGATGGTCGATTTAAGAGAACAGCGTGCAGCTGTGAAATTGTGTTTCCTGCCCAGGAAAAATGCCACAGAAAGTGTTGTGATGTTGAACACAGCTTACCAGGACAGCGGTATGGGGAAAACTCAAGTGTAGGAGTGGTTTTCTTGTTTCAAAAAAAGGTGAAATATTGATTGCTGACAAACCTCATTCTGGACATCTGTCAACTTTCTGAAGGCTTGAACATGTAGACTCCTTGTGCATTTGGACTCTGTTCCACCAGGTCAGACTGTTAATGAAGCTTTCAGTTTAGAGGTTCTGAAAAGATTGTGTTACAGTGTGTGACAAAAAAAAGGCCTGATCTGTGGCCTGGGGTTGCCACCACGACCATGTACCTGCTCACACAGCCATCTCAATACATCAGTTTTTGGCCCAGAACAGCAAGTCTCTCTTGCCCCCATGCACCTTACTCACCTGACCTCACTCCATGCAACTTCTTTTTGTTTCCGCAATGAAGAGGGACATGAAAGCACAGCGATTTGAGGACATGGAAGTAAAAAAATGGAACAATGAGGGAGGGGCTGTCAACCATTGAAACAGATGAGTCTTAAAAATGGTTCCAAGAATGGAATCACAGATGTGACAACTGTATTCAGTGTAATGGAGAGTACATTTAAATACATAGATTTGAAATAAATAATTTCAATTTGGGGGGGGGGCGGTGAGTACCCCTTATAGGCATGAGATAACTCTGTGTTTTATTTCCTGGAGGGCAAATGCGGAGACTTGCTCTGAAGGAGCTGAATAATATCTGTCTCACCCCTAGTTCCTCCCATAGCAACTGGTAGACAATCTTCACTCTCACCCAGTCCTTGTCCCCTCCTCCAAGCAAGCCTGGAGGTGATGTTATTCATGAGGTGCCAGGGTAGGATGCCTCCACCATGGTGGAGGTAACTGGGCTCTGGGTCTGGAGAGGCCAGAGGTTGAAAGTGAGGCTGCAGATGTGACTCAGTTTCACTTTGCCTCTTGGACAATCCACAGTCAGGACCTGGTGCACACCCCAGCCCAACCTTATATCAGCCCACACTGTACAGTTCAAGCAAGGAACTGAGCAGACCCATTCTGTGGAGACATCTGACTCATCTGTTGGCCAATGCTGACATAGAAACTCCCAGCAAACTTGCCAGCTCTTAGAACTGCAGTGCGACATAAGATGCTCCTCAGTTATCTTCCTTCTTGTCCCTCTCATCCTATCAAGGTCAGACTTGCATCTTGTCTGACTAAGCCTCCAGCCTCTCCTAACCTCTTTCCTATTTCTCATAAGCTTTGCTGCTAATTAATTATTTGCCTCTCCTAAATCAGGAAAATATATTCTCAAATCAGGATCCAGGAGACTCTGCTCAGATTATAGTTTTTAACAGTGAGGCCACCTTTGATTACCCTGTATCCAATAGCAACTCCTTCCATGGTACCTGCTGCCACCAGTATTTCAACTCAAGGTGCTCTTATTAAACTCCGGCAGAGTATAACTGGTGGGTGCCAACTGGGGTCCATTCAGGCATCAGCAGGTAGCCACTACCCCGCTACACCAGCATTCTCATCTCAGTGTAGCCTCCTTTCTGCTCACCTGTTTTATTTTGTGTGTAGGGTTTATCTCTTTCTGTTGTTAGCTTGTTTTTTGTTTGTTTGTTTTTGAGAGAGACAGAGAGAATCACCATGCCCAGAGACTATGATATGGAGAAGAAGAGTCTGGCATAGAGGTAGGGGAGTTTTCATGGTTGGCTTCATGTTCGGGGGAAAATGCCACTTGGTTACAAATTTTGTATCTCTCTTCAGTATTTTTGACTAAAAGGATTAATATTTTCTATGTTTTAATACATACTCCATTGATTATTTATTTTCATAGTTCAGTTGACTATTGCCTTTTTTTAATTGATTAAGAGCTCTGGATTTGGCGCAGGCAATCCTGACTTAGAAGGCCATGTTGGCCACATGGCGTGTGACCTGGAGAAAGTGACATTAGTTTCCCCACCTATAAAGTAGGATAAACAATGACACCTACTTGAAGATGACTTGGGATGACAGGAGCGGAGCACTTTACCCTGTGCTTGAGCACAGCACTGGATAAGTACGAGCTAGTATTTTCTAATGGAAAATATCATAACTTGTCAAGAAACAGAATGTTTTTCCATTTATTATTTTTTGGATAGTAACAGAATATTTTTCAAATAGAGAAATTATGAAACTAAATATAAAGTACAAATATAAATTCTATTCCAGGTTTAAGATAATTAGTAAGATTATCTTGTGCATACTCTTTGCTTTAAAAAAATGTCTATGCTAACTTTTGTTTTATTTTCATGTTTTCTAAGTAGCACATACTATTTTGTAGAATGGCTGTTGATTTTTGTGTTTTATCCATCTATGTGAATCGATTTAACTTTTAAAATAATTAGAAAATAATTGCTTACTTGATGTGTCTGATTTTTATAGAATCTATCTCTGCACACTGAAAGGTTGTCTTTTCCCCCAAATATCTATATATTTTTGTCACAATTGTCTCATATATGACTAAAATAAGCAAATATTTATATTGACGTTCAAATACTTTGAAAATTGAATATAGGTCCTCAGTGGGTTCTCTTAATGCTTATACTATTTGTTCATGATTTTGATATTCTAACATGTCATTTTTAAATTGAAAAGCTGTTTGTAAAATATTTGGAATATTGTCAATAGAAAGATAGCTGATTATTTTAGCATTATATAGTATGTTGAGAAAACATCCTGTGTAATTTATAAATATATTATAATTATTGGAGAGTTCTTAGATGTTGTCATTGCTTTTTGATAATTAGGTAATATTATACATTTCTTTCAAATTATTAAATATTATTTACATAATTTGGAAGGTTTCTTTTGCTCTTAAAATTATTTACCTGGAGAAAAGGTCAACTGAAATTAACATAGAAAATCCTAAGTCCACTTTACAGTTTATTTTTTAAAACATTTCATAAGGAATTAGGCCTTAGAGTGTATTTCGGAATTGTGCTACATGTAGTATCAATCCATTGCAGCCAGTCTGATGGGCAGCATTCTGTAACTATGACAGAAATAGCAACTTTCCTAGTTCATGGAGCCAGAACAAAACTGTTTAACGAAATCATTCCCAATCGTTCTCTCAACAGATTTAGATTTCTTTAAATATTAACTTACATGTAGATGTTCCGTGTTTATTTTATTAGAAAGAGAAGAAGAAAGTGAACAACTCTCACTAGTGAGCTTATTGCCTGTCACCCTTGTCCTGGAGGTTTCTTCTCTCTCAGGCACTCAGCGATGGCATCAGATGCCCTGGAAGCCAGGGTAAACTGCTCCACCCAGGCGCTCACGGTAGCTTTCTGTTAGTGCATCGTGGCACTGTGGAAACTCCCAGGATGGATGCTGGTTTTCTTCTTCCATATTGTTCTTAGACTATCGCACTGGCACTGTGGGCTCAGAGTAGAACTTTGACCCACAGGGGTCCCAAGAGCTGCGTTTCAGTCTTTTGTTCTGGGTTACTTGTATAATTATTTTGGAGTAGATCTCCAAATATTCCTTCCACAGCACACCTGAGGGAACTTTCTCTCTAGAATTTTTGCTTAGCAGCAGCGTGGTGACTTTTACACCACACTTAATCGAGCACCTGACAGCAGGTGCAGCACATAATCTCCATCTGCGGCTAGATGGTGATACCATTGGAATTTATTGTGTATAACGGGGTAATAATATCAATCTTAAAAAATGAATTCCTAGCTCTCAGGTGCTTAGCACATACGCACTGTCCAACCAGAAGAATTGGCCGTCGAGCCACTTCTGAGCCGTGGGTGTGCTCCAGGTGCGTCATAGATCTGCTCCACGGGCTTGTCACTACCCTGCAAGGTTGCTGAGTCAGAATGAACTTGATGGCAGTGTGTTAGGTTTTTAACCTCTATGATTTCAATTATTTCCTGGGAACATCATAGAGATCTCTTATAATCAAGACATTATGAAATAAGTCTAATGAAAGATATAGCAGTGACCTTTGCTGACCAAAAAATACAAAGTATATGTAACTGAAAGTCTTTCATGGTCTGTTATTCTCAATATATTGATGTGCTATAAAGAAATAGTGCTATGTAATTAAGAAGAGGTTTTCAACATTCAGATCGTAATCAGTTTATGAAACAGTTTAATATGTGCCTTTTCAAGAAAAAAAACTACTTCAGAAATTGAACATAGACCCTAAGTGGGTTCTCTTAATGCTCATATTATTTGCTCATAATTTTGTTATTAGTACCCAAATTATTCTTGTTTGGCTTAAAATATAAGTTACTAACATATGTCAGAGAGGGACAATTTTATTAAGGGGATGTAATTGTTCTTTTCAAATATTTTACTCATGGCATTGCAAATATAAAACATGAATACATTTTTTAAAAACTTAAAAGAACTATTACTTCTATTCAGATGTATTTATTAAGCAACTTTATTTTCTAAAGAATCTTTAGATTTTAAAAGGCAACTTCATAAAATCACAATATGTCACCATGGAATCATAATTATGAGGATAATGTAGTCACTTGAGGGATTCATGCTGGATTTTCAAACCAGCAACACACACTTTAGGAGATTCTAAGCATACATGTGCAGAAGAAATAGTCTTTCTGTTTGAAGCAACAACAAAAAAAATCTTTTATAATTACTAAGTCCACATAGGGAAGAAGGCCTATGTTTGAATTAATGGCATATACACTATTAGCCTAATCCTTCATTTTCTTGTCAATTAAAGACTTATCTTTATTCACCGATTCACTTATCAGCAACTCGGTGGGTATTTTAAAGCTGGTAGTTAAAAAAAAAACTCTTTGTTTACGGCAATAAGGCACCATTCATTTTGTGAACTTTATACAACCAACCTCTGCCAATTTTGCTCTTTGAGAATAGTTCTAAAGATGTGTTCCCACAGTAATTACTTATCCCAGAGATGCTCATTAAAGAATGAAGTAAGCGGCAAGTGTTTGAAACAATTGTATCCCACCAAAGCCACCTTAACGGAGCACCTTTCTTGCGTCTACAGTTCTTACGGACATCAGGGAGTGAATCACCTAGGAAAACTTTATACAAAATTTGTACTTTTGAGGACTATTACCTATGGTTGTGTTGTAGCTATTGGGTATTTTATTTGCATATTTACATTTAAATGAGCGATTCAGCAAGGGCTGGGAAAAGCTAGCATGCTATTGAATACAGAGCCAGCTGTCTCTCATAGACTTGCTGTGAATAGCGCGGGTCAGTCCAGTGTTGTTGCCCGGACCAGTGGCACCCAGCAAGAAGAGAAAGGAAGTGGGGCAGCCTTGCTGAAGGAGGCCTCATCTTAAAGGAGGAAAGCAAAATGATTTCCAAAATGAAAGAAAAAAAGTGTAGCTTTGGAGTTGTAGATTTCTTTTCTAATCAAATGGCAATTGTATAAGAGTAGGAAGAAGTGGTTAAGTCTTCCATTTGCTCGAGATCAGAACATGGGATGCTGGAAGCTGTTAAGGTATGGTGTTGTCAGCGCCTTCCAGGGACAGTTCTCAGAGATAGAGTCTTTTCGTAAAAGAACTCTCAATCATTTCAATTACATGAAAATATTCACCAGACAAAAGAAGGGAATCAGAGAACAGGGGGATTAGGCGTATTTCTTATCATTCAAGGTACTATTACACACTAGAAACCAATCATGTGCCCCGAGCGCATTCTTTGTTGGAATGTAAGTAACTCAGCGAAACTACTTTGTTAAGAGTTTGGAAACGGTTTTCTGGACTTCAGTTCTTTTTAAAACAATATCATTCTCATTTTGTTTCACTCTTATTTATCAGTCAGATTTCAAATATAAAAGCCGTTTAGTTTCATTAGAAATAATGGGTTTGTTGTCTTAGAGTTTAAATAAGTGTTGTTACTCTAAAATATCAAGGTCCTCTATGACACCAATCTGAGTGACAATCCTGACCAGACAGAGGTAACCAAATGTCACCACGGTTTCGCTGGGCCACCCCCCTGTAGTGTGGTGGCTTGGAGAGCTGACGTGGGTGGGACCCGGCTGCCAGTATTTGTACTTCATTAAAGGACTACTGAACCCCTCAGGGCCTCAGTTTCTCCATATATAACGTGGAAATACCACAATGGCTAACTCACTCTTTTAAAATATGAGTAAATGAGATTGCGTCTGAAAAACTCTGCTTGATCCGTGCTATGTGCTCCATAGGTGTGCAGTTTCTTCTTTTTAAAAAAATGTACTGAGGAGATAGCGTAGGGAATCACATTTTATTTCCCCTGGCTACAGAAAGGAGAAAAACCCAACTCCATGCCTGCCTAGGACCAATTTGATATGGTTGAGGTCAGCCAAACTCACCAAACTGCCTGCCTATCCGACAGGGTAGAACTGCCACTGTCGGTTTCCTTCTGGGAGGCACAAGTAATGACCTTGTGGATAGCAGCCCAACTTGTAGCCAGCATGCCACCAGGGCCCGTAGGTCTGACACAGACATGCCTAACCCCCCAGCTTTCTTTACCCTGCTGCGGCACCATCCCGCCCTCCCAGGACACTCTGCCTCGGCTGGCTTTGAGAATGTCTTGCAATGGTCACATGAAACTCACAGACAAATAATTACTAGTGATCATGGGAGTTTTATCTGGAAGAAATCATGCTAAAACATTTAAGGATCGAGTTCTTTTGTCAAAAATGCTTCTTCTCAGCGGGCCGGCAGCCTTCTCAGTGGTCCTTGGCCTCTCAGCCACATCATCATCATCGCTTGGCCTCCGCCTTCTGCGGGTTAGGAAGTCTGCCTGATCTCTGACTCCGGGCCTTGGTGCTGCCCCTTTCTGCTGCCTCTTGGTCTTGGTGGTGCACTTTCTGGTGTCCTGGCTGCTTCTGTAGGGATCTCACACATATTCCACTGATAGTTGTTCGTTCTGGATGGTCGTACACCCATCAGAATGGTAAACCTGATCCTCCCTCTCTACACCTTCTTCCCCTGCTACTGTCCTTTCACCGAGCAGGAGTTACTAAGATTATGGGGACATAAACCATTTCAAGCTATTTAACTTGACCACATGCACTATTTATTTTTAATATATACATGGATATTACATACATATTCATATTTATATGGGTGTATACTTCTATGTTATTAATAAAATAATTCCTCTACTGATTACAAAATTCTAAAACTTAGGGCATAACATAAGAATCTATGTAATTCTGCTATCTGAATTTGTCACTATTGATTTAACTATGATATGCTTTTATTAACGTGAGATCCCCTTATATATCATGGTCATAATCTCCCCCCCCTTCTTTTAAAAGTGGTTATTTCATGGACTTCTTTCCATACCAATAAATACAGATCCATGACCCACTTAGAAGTGCTTCATTGATAGACATTGTAATCCACAACTGAATGAACTACCTATGACAGCTGAAATATTCTTTATACATGTAGAATATGAGAAATGCACACATTCACATTAACTGGATCTGCTGTTTGGCTGACCATGAGAACTGATTTTAAATGTGCTTAAACTTAGGTCTAGGTTCCAGCTCTGCTACCTAATAGCTGTGTGTACTTCGGCAAGTTATGCAACCTCACTGTGCTACGGGCTTTCTGCCTCCCCCCTAACCCCCGCCATTTGTAAAGTGGTAATAATAATATCTAACTCACGCAGTCGTGCAAAAATAAGTCAAAACCTATAAAAGTCTTGGGATTTGATGTATACTATATAGTTGGTGCTCTATAATGCAATATGGTGGTGCAGTGTTTAAAGTACATGTCTGCTAACTGAATGGTCATTCTATCAAATTTACCAACTGTTACCTACTGGGAGAAAGATATGGTAGTTTTTTTCCATAAAGATTTATAGGGGCAGTTATGAGTCAGTGTGCTCTGTACTATAGGATCACTGTAAGGAAGAACCCACTCAAAGCCAATGGCTCAGATTTTTGTTGGTAGTAATGGTGGTTTCTCTTGGTTGTTGTTAATAGTCCGTTCCAACCCATAGCAACCCTGTGCACAACAGAACGAACCACTGCCTGGTTCTTAGCCATCCTCATGATTGTTCCTGTGCTTGAGCCCATTGTTGTAGCCACTGTGTCAATCCATCTTGACGAGAGCCTTCCTCTATTTCACTGCTTCTCTTCTTTAATAAACACGATATCCTTCTTCAGGGTCTGGTCTCTTCTGACAGCAGAGTATGCAAGACAAAGTCTCCCCATCCTCGCCTCTAAGGAGCACTTTGGCTATGTTTCTTCCAGGATAATTTTTTTTGTCCTTTTGGTAGTGCATGGTACTTGGTTAGTTTAGGTTCTATAAAATGCTGGAGTCCCTCCCAATTAAAAAAATTTTCATTATGCTTTTGAATTAGGTAAATTATATTGCTGTAAAATTATCATCTGCAAACTCTCTGACATTTTACTGTAATATACATGTGTACTTTTAGACCTTTATATGTGAAAACATGTCTTTATCTAGCATACACCATTCCCAAACCATGCTTCTTAGAGAGGCATTTAATAAAAGTATTTTCAAGCACACAACATACTGAATAATTTGGAAATGCTTACCATCAGACAGTAGCAGCTAAGCTAATACATCCCAACTTTTATTTTACTATATTTTACTTCTGTTGCCATAACTGAAAACAGGGCTGTTTTCCTGCCCCATGCTGTTCGGTGCCGAGGTAAGGAAGATTATCTCTCTTGAAGGACAGAATGGGAAGAGTAGTTTATCTCCAGGGACAATGAAATATGTGTGTCTCTCAAAAATTATGCTTCGTTACTATTCTCTCTTCAATACCTGCATGTAGACGTGGTCCTCTTCTGAGGAAATCCTAGGACAAAAGTAACCGCAGGATCACTCCAACTTGCTAACATGAAATGCTAAAACATTGACAAACTTTCTGTGGCCTGCAACAGGCCAGGCATGGTGTGGTAATCTGACTTCTTAAAATAGACCTCTTTTGCCAACAGCCTCATCTATATTTCAGGAGGATCTTAGCTGAACTTAAGCTTCTCTTCGTGTGTTGGTGTGAAATATTTGGAAAGTACACATTAAAACTATTAATTCTATTTGTTCCTTGGCTAAAATAATAGGCAGAAGACATTTGAAGTAGTACATTCTTTGAGATATATTTGTCAAGGAAATTGATTTGTACCACTACAAATTATATTTGGGTATAGATACATCTTTCTAACATGATAACCAGTGTTTGTTTAGGACTCATGAGCCCTAGACTATATCTAATAACCCTCTCTCTATATATACACTCTTCAAATTAAAATTAATCATACAACTATATTCATTTATAAACAATATGTGTGTCATATGTTTTTGCTAACTTTGCAAACCACTGCCCTCAAGCATTATTTTTATAAGTGTGGTATGCTAATTTTCTAACATGTGCTAACTTCAATTGCTAGTAAGTATTCATAATTAAATTGGGAGACAAGCAGACACAATATAACCTAATGATTTCACTTATGATAATATGATAAGGTTTTCCAATTCAACTGATGTGCTAATGCACTATAATTATCAACTTAAATTAATAAAAACAAATGCACCCTTTGAGAATTTGTTTTTCAATTACTGGGGATTACCAAACTGGATCCATGTCTTCTTGACCATGGCCTATACCTTTATTATAAAATTATACTCAAAAGTAACATTTTAAGGCACTTTTAAATGCATTAAGGGAAGCTGAAAGAAGATGAACTGAATGAAAGACAGTTAAGAGATGACTACAGTTTTGCTGTAAGGGGTAGGATGGCTGAATGACAACTAACATCACTTCAGGGCATGTCATAGGACATGTGCAGCGCTGGGTGGATGCATTATGCTAGAACTGCTTTATTTCATTTCATCACTTCTGCACATTATATGTTTGGGAACATTATTCACATGGGCATGCTATTTGCAAATAATACGCTGATTTTAACCCACCATCAAGAATATAAAGGAGTACATTTGTGTTAAATTGGCTTTAGAATACGATAGAAATAAAATCTACAAATTAAATATTCCCTATTTCTACACTGTAAATCTGTAGCCTTGTAATGGATGGGGTCACAAAGTTGGAAATTTTGGGAAAAGGACATTCCTGGGGTCCACCATTAGCTAATGAAACAGACAATCTGGGGGTGGAGCCTACTCATCTGTGTTTAAACAAGTTCTATTGGTGATTTCCAACATGCTTCAATTTGAGAACTGCATCCGTGAGGCCAACTACTTGTTAGACTCTTATATATTCATTGTGTCATCCGTCATTTACCTTAGGATACAATGTCCTCATGGTATTCAGGCTGCTGATATTGCAAATCCCTTTAAATAATTTCTTTCGGATCCAGTTGGTTACTAAGGAGAGCTTCCATTTCATTGCTTTATGGTTAAACTTTATTAAGCAAATCTCATTAAGCTGAGCGTAAGAATGAGTCAAAGAGTAAATGAAATTTTAGACGTGCCCTTGCCCTGCAATGTGAAAAAAGAATTTGAGAGATTTTAACATTTGGAGCTTTTGTTCAATGAAGAGAGGCACTCAGGCTTTATTTCCAGTGTAATATTTACTAAGGAAGACTTAGTAAAAGAGTTATTGAAACATGTCTGGAATTCCACACCCTGGTTTTACTTAGCCTCTAATTCTCTATGATTCACATTTGCTCATCAAATTGAACATGGTGACTACTTAGTTTATTTGGGTTTCTTACCTCCTGAGTCAGCGTTAGGGTTGACTTTGGAAGGAGCTGGGGTGTCCTATTACTCTTTGTCTGAATGAAAAAAGCAAATTTGGTAGGAACAACTCAAAGTCAAACTTTATGGACCCTCTTCATTGCCACAACCATGTGACTGAAGAGCTCTCTGTTGTGTAAAAGTTTCCCATAGACTAACTCAATCACAGCTCACAAAATGTCATCTTCTGTCAGAGCAAGTCTGGTGGCTGAGGACTCAACAGTAGAAGAAAAGAAAATAATGAGCGAGTTTAAATCCCAAAGTCACACCTTCTCGTTCCTACCGTTTCTTGCATGGCCAGCATCTTTTATCTGTCCACTTGCAATGAGTTCAGTCTTCATCCAGGATTCTCAGAGTAGTTTTGGTGGCAACATTCCCACAATGATACTTACTTAAGCCAGAGTTACGTTATTGCAACAGAAAGTGGTAGCTTATCTCTGCTTTGGTTTGCATTTTCTGCATGATTTGTGATCATGAGCATTTCTTTGTATGTTTGTTGACCATTTGTGTGTTGTCTTTGGTGAACTGTTGATGTCTATTGCCAAGTTTTTAATTGACTTATTCATCTTTTTCTTAGTAAGGTGGGCAGTTTTCTATAAATTTTAGAGTTTAGTCCCTTGTTTACTGTGTTGTAATGAAAACATTTTCCAATTCCACTATTCTCTTTTTATTCTTTTGATGAGCAAACCGTGTCATTTTCCGTAGGTCCCAGTCATCAATTTTGACATCTACTGTATGTGTTTCCTATGCTAAATATAATAAATATGTCTATACTCTGCAAAAGGGCCCTTAATCCCCCCCGCCCCTTTTACCTCTTTAATGATCTGTTTAGTTCTGGATTTACATTTAGGTCTTTGATCCATAGTGAGATTGTTTTATGTATGGAGTGAAATATTGGTCTTGTTTATTCTTCTATTGACAGAAATACAATTTTGTCCATACCTTTTGTTGAAGAGGCTGTCTGTCCCCTTTCACGTGTTTTGGCCCTTTGTCAAAGATCAACTGTCTGTAGGTGGTTTAATTTGTTTCTGGGTTATCTATTCTGTTCGTTGCTCTATGTACCTAACATTGCCAGAACCAGGCAGGTTTGAATTCTGCGGCTGTGAAATGCAGAAATGAGAGGCCTACTTTGTTCCTCTTCTTAAAATGTTCCTTGCTTGTCCTGGTTCCCTTCCGCCTCCACATAAAGCTAGCAATTGGCGTTTCCATTTTATAAAGAATGAACTCGGGATCTGGATCAGAATTGCATTTCATCTATAGATTGCTTTGTGTAGAATTGACATTTTCACAGCATTAAGCTGTCCTATCCACGAACATGGTCTATTCCTCCAGTTACGTGGGTAGCATTTAGTTTCTGGTTATAGTATTCTGTATTAGTCTTTTGTTTCTCTGGCTAGGTTTATTCTTAACTTCTTTTTTTTCCTTTTCGGTGAGTGGCTATTGCAAATCATCGTGTTTTCTTATCTTTTTCTGAGTTCCTTTGTATACTGGAATCCAATTAATTTGTGTATTTTAATTCTTTATCCTGCCACATTGCTGAATGTTTCCAACATGTTTTGGTTCTTGAATCTTTTTAATTTTCCAAGTATAAAATTATATAATACATAGATAATGAGAGTTTTGCTTTTTATTTACCAGTCTGGATTCCTTGGATTTATTTCTATCATCTAAAAGCTCTGGCTAAGAAATCAGTACAATGTTGAATAAGAGTATAATAAGAGGAATTCTAGTCTGGTTGTAGTTTGCAAGGGTTCTCTTCATTGAGTGAGACGTTAGCCCTTGCTTTTGTATATGTGGCCTTTATTGGGTTTAGAAATTTCCCTTCTACATCTGTTTTGCTAAATGTTTTTATCAGGAAGAAGTGTTAGAAATTGCCAAATTCCTTTTCTGTGTCTATTGATATCATCTCATTGTTCTTAAATTTTGTTTCATTTATGTGGCAGATTACATGATTTTTCTAATTTGAACCATCGTTTGTGTGTTCCTTGATCAGGACGTACTATATTTTGTATTATATTGTACTATATTTTGATACATTGCTGGATTATATTGGTCAGTATTTTGTTGAGACTTTAAAATCTATGTTCAAGGGTAAATTGTTCTCTAGTTTTCTATATCGATAGGGTCATTGCTATGTTCCAGTGTCAGGGCTATGCTGGTTTCATAAAATGATTTTGGTCATTTTCTGTGGTCTGGAATATTTTGTGTAGAATTGGTGTCAACTTTTGTGAATGGTAGATTCTCTGGTGAAGGCATGTGTCCCCTGGGATTTTTTCTTGGAAGTTTTTTAATGACAAGATCTTCTTTTGTTATGGGTTTGTTGAAGTTGTCTAAGTCACTCTGGGTTAATTTGAGTAGGTAATGTGTTTGTAGAAATGTGTTAATTTCATTTAGGTTTGCAAATTTGTTTACAGTCTTTGTATTGATGTGTTATTATTTTAAAATTTCATTTGAATTTGCAGTGTTTCCCTTTGTATCTTAGTTTTGATATTTGCACCATCTCCTTTGCTTATTTTGTTGTTTGCCTGTGGTTTGCCAATCTTGTTAATTTTTTCAAAGAAACAATTTCTTGTCTTAGTTGATTTTTCTATTGCTTTTCTTTTTTCTTGTTCATATGTATATGTATAGGAAATAAAATTGGTTAAATATGCTCTGTATATGTATAGGAAATAAAATTGCTTAAATATTTTGTTTATTCTTCTATATTCTTATTGAATTTCTATCCTGATGATCTGTTTTTCTTCAAGAGTGGAATGTTGAAGTCCCCTACTATTATTTTTGTACTGTCTATTTCTCTCTTCAGCTCTATCATAATCTGACTAGTATATTTCAAGGGATTTTCATTGGCTTTATTATGGTTTTGTCTTCTAATTCTATTGTCTTTAATCGTGATGAATTTTACCTTCTAGTCTATTTTATTGGAGACTATACATTACTACACCTACTCTTTTGTTTGCCATGAGCTTGACATATTTTTTTCCATCCTTTGGTTTTTTAGACTATTTTTGGCGAGGATTTTTTTTTTACTGTCATTTGGATGTGTGTGTGTGTGTTTTATTTGGGGTGGTGGTGGTGGTTGTTTCTTTGTTATTCCTGAATTTGTATGATGTTTTGAATGCTATTTTAAGTGTGTTGATTTTGGAGTGATCTTGTCAGGTTTGTCTGCTGTTATTGAATATCTGTCCAGAGAACTCCTTTTAATATTTGTTGCACTGATAGCTTTGTTCTCTCAAATGTGTTTAATTTCTCCTTGTCTGAAAACATCTATTTATCTTTGGTATTGGAGGGATAAATTACTGACTAAAATATTCTTTATTGGTGGTTTTGTTTCCAGGGTTTTATATACACCACTCCCTTATCTTTTTGCTCGCATGATTTCTATCAAAATCCAACTTATTCTTATTTTTTTTAATTTTTATTGTAGGTGATAGTTATTTTTCCCTATCTGCTCTCAGAACTCTCAAGACTGACCTTGAGGTTTGGAGGTTAGACTATGGGTCTAGTCTCTTTAGGGTTCTCTCAGCTTCTTGGGTAGTTGTTGTCTCCTCCTTTATGACATTGTGGAAGCTTTTCCCCATAAATCGGTGTGCTCTTTCCCTTTTGGATTTTTGTTGTTGTTATATCTTCCTGTTCTGGAATCTCAATAAGATGTAAGTTGTTCTTCTTGATTGTGTCTTACATAATTCTTAAGCTTTCTTCCAACATGTTCTTTTTATTGAGTGTTCTTCTTACAGATTACAGTCAGCAGAGTTGTCATCCAACCCATTAATTCAGCCACCTATTCTATTACTTTGCCCTTTTTAAATGCTCCCACAGGGCAGCTGACAGTTTCAAACTTCAGACCTTGAAGACCGAAGCCCAATACATAACCCTGAGGCCACAGTCTGGGAAAGGCACGGAGGCGTTCTATTCTGACATGTAGGGTCACCATGAGTCACAATTGGCTTGACAGCAGTGGGTTTGGTTTTGTTTTTAAAACGTTGTTGTTTATTTGGTTATATTATTAGTCTTCTTAGGTTCTATTTGTAGGTTTTATTATAGGATTTTTAGTTTTTGTATTTTTCCATTATTTTCTCAAAGTTTTTCTTCAAATGTTGGAGGTACCTAAATCTTACATTTTTAAACATTGTCTATTTGGTTGTTCCAGAGCCTTTTCTTCCAAAAAAATATTCTTTGAATCTGGGCGTTGTTCACTTGTTCATGTCTATTTTTCTTTTTTCCCATGTATACCAAAATTGGTTTTTTGTTCGTTTGTTTTGTTTTGTCTGGTTTGGCATCATGGTGCAGCTCTTGGGGTTGGGTGGACGGCTGGGCTCTAGGGGCTGGTTGATGAAATGGAAGAATGGAAGTGGTACCAGGATGGAATAATGGAAACCTCAAAGCAGAATGACAGAGAAGCAAGAACAAGAGGGAAAGAAAAAGGAGAGAGAGAGAAAGAGAAAGAGAAAAAAAGAAGAGAGGAAAAAAAGATAGGGTCTTTAAAAATTTTTTTTAAAGGAGGAGGAGGAAATGGGGTTTGATAAGGAAAAATAAAAAGGTGACAGTTGTCAAGCCGTTCTCTAGGAGGACAGATCACCCAGTCCTTTCATGTTGACTTGATCTTGCTAATCACAGAGGGACAGTCCTGTGTGTGCACTTATTTTCTACGGAGTCTTCTACATTATTTTTGACGTACAATATTTTATGTCAAATTTTTCCATTACTAGATTTTATATTTTCTTTAATTAGAAACAAATTTGTGACACAATCTTTGTGGGTCTTCCTCTCATAGTAGTATCACTTTGGATATATATTTACTTTTCTATAGAGATGAAATAATGTCTTTACTCTTTATTAACTTGCTTTGTTCATTTAAAATTGTGCCATTAACTTTTCAAGGTCATTAGATTATTTTATCATAATAACTTTAAAAAGTTTTCATAATATTCTCTTATAAGATCACTATATATTTCCTCATATAGTTACTTAATAAATTATTAAAACAGTTCTTTATTATTTTTAGTATTCATTTTCTTCATTTTTAGGACCTGTCTCTTTTTTAAGCTCTTATGATTACAATGACCAGAACTCGGGACTTCAACAGGAGCTTTTATATCCTTTAGTTTTTTAATTTTCTCAATAAAATACACTTATATTATTAGAATAAAAGCTATATTAAAGTAAATATACTGAAAAATTTCTCTTTTCCCATTTTTTGGTAAACTGCCATCATTTTGTATTACAAAGACAAGAAACTATAAATATTTATTGAGTTCTATATGTAAGGGTACCAAACATAGACATTACTTTAAAATGAATTATACCTTATATCACCAAATATCTTTCCACATCCGTACACAGATTGTATATGTAAATAATTTTATAATTTGTAATAAATTACAGCTTCCCTGGAATGTATAACTTATTTTCTCTGGCAGTACCGTCCTTTATTGCTGAATGGTTGTATTATTTCCAGTCTTTTGCTACCATGATATGTAGAGTGTTATACGTATGGCATTTCCACATATTACAATCATTTCATCTAGGAATTCATATCATTTGAATAGGGACAATGTATTATATATTTCCATAAAGTTAAGGTTTCTTTGAAGTGCCTAATATATTAATTTTCTTCATGTTATTTCTGACATGTAATACGATTGGTATTAATTATAGGAAGAAACATGACAATATGGATTCACATTCTACTTCTCATGCAACAGTTCTTCTTTGTGGTTGACAGGAAAGAATTCTAGTTTACCCTGTGGGAAAACAAATTAATATGGGGCACTATTGGATTGTAAGAACTGACATGGAATTTTCATCTATGATTTTCCAAAGATAAAAAAGGATAATTTTAAATATAGATATGTTTCTTATACTTACATTTGTTCACCTATTCATTTGTGGTCATATAAAAATTACATATTATGTTTTTAAAATGTATAAATGTTAAATATTATAATTTAATCTTCCCCAATATTTTAAATATCCATTTTATTTCTTATTTTAATTATTATCATTTTAGTCACTATCTTAAAATTTTCATTCAAGTGTTCTAAGTACTTAGAAATAATATGGCTGTTGTATTTTGGGATGAATTAATTATAGGTATACTTCAGAGAAGTTATGCATTAGCCATTTTATAGTATTTTAATTTGAAATGCCTTGACACCTTGAATACAAGGGACAGGGTATCAGAATTTGGGAGGGGGTGGAGAGGAGGCGTGAAGGTTGAATTCCTGTTTCCAGATTTCCCTTTACAAGGTTGTTCCCCTTGTTGAATAAGATAAACCATACAACAGCCCTTGTTGAGTTGTTTAGGATTCATAGACACCACGTGTGTAGCAGAATAGAAGTAGGTATTGCCTCATAGGGTGTCCAGTGTCTTATTTTCCAGAAATAGGTTGCCATGCATATTTTCAGAGGCATCTCAGGTGAACTTGGACTGCCAATGAACCTTTAGCAGCCAACTGCGTTAATCAATGGCATGACTTTGAAATTCCCTGGAATAAGCTGGTAGATAAAAAATAGCAATTCGATAATTTAAAAGAGCACTGGGAACACCAAAGTTAAGCATTCAGCTGCTGACTGAAAGGTCGATGGTTGGACCCCACCAGCTTCTCAGAAGGAGAAAGACATGGCCGTCTCTTTACTAGAACTTCATTGCGGGACAGGTTTGCTCAGGCTTTTAGGATCACTGTGAGCTAGGGGCCACCAGATGTTACTAGATTTCACTTGAGCATTACTTCAGTAAGTGTGGTTTCTTCATGTGTTACAATTGTGGTTGTTGCTTCCCATCGACCCTTAAATATTTCTTGTAATGTTTAGAGGCGATTGCTTTATGTTTATAAATTAGATATCTTAACAGAAATGATTTTGCTTACAAGTCCAAAAATGTTACACTTTTCTTTCTTTTTTTGTCTACTGTTTCCTCACAAGCTTTTCCAGAGTGAGATTTTATATCAGTTGCCAAAGAAGTTATATTTTGAGTAAATTTTTATTCTATTCTGACTGTTGTCCCTTAATTTAAAGGGTATCTTGACACTGACTTCTGGCGGAAGCTTTGCACTGGCACACCATCACAGGGTGTTCCGTTACTTTTAATGACTTACGCTGAGTGGTAGACTTCTCATTTTGCAGATTTCTTGAAGCATGCGATCACTTTTCAAATATTTTGGCCTGACATTAATTCAGTGATTTCACTATTTTTGTTCCCTTAGATGGGGTAATTTCATCATAGTTTCCCCGTGGCCCAGATTTCATTTGCTGTGCTCTTGCTTTAGAGACCAGTGTTATTATTCTCACGCTTACACATACAAAAAAACAGGAGCACTGCAATGATCCTGGCTCAAGTATATTTAGATGCAAAAAAATTACCTTCTTATGCACTAGAGAAAATTGCACCATTCTTTCTCATTTCATTTAATGTATGCTTAATAAAATTGCTACTTATCCAACAAGAAACTTCAGAGGAATACTAATAAATGAGGTGATACTGCAGACGTTAATGAATGAGATACCTTGATCTATGGATCCATTACAGTCTTTTCATTGCTTCACAGAGCTCTTAAACACAAAATGTGGTATAAAAGGTAGGTAAGCCAATTTAAACATTTCCTTAAACATAGGCAGTGAAACACTTTTATTATATTTACCAAAGGGCTGAGTATAAAATCCCTTTATTTTGGATGCTCTTATGAGTCAAAAGATAAGGTGCAAATCAATTTCCCTTGTAACATAACAAATATTAAAAGTCAACAAGGTTTTCACCATAATTTGATATTACTGATTTTTGTATTTTGTCCAGATTGATTTGTATCATATCTTCATGAGCATACTATTAGAATAAGTAAAGATTATGCTTTCGCTGACAACCTATTTTGCATTTAAAACTCTATGAAATTGATTTGTATAAAACTATTAAACTAACCCAGACTCAGCCAGCCAGGAATATATCTATTAAAAGGTTGCTGGATTGTCTCATGCAATCTGATACCAAGAATGTGGTTTGCTTCTCAGCAGAGACTGGAACTAGATATTTTAACTTCTGTGGAACATTTTCACTGTCTTCCCTCTCTGCGTCTTCCTGTGTACCTATCTCATCTTTGTTCATGTGCCAGATTGTGGTTGTCAGTCCTCTGAGAAATTGGAAGCGTCACAGTCACAAGCTTGCATCTACTTCCAAAGGTCTGGACTAAACTGCAAAAGAATTTTTCAACCCAAATTCTAAACACCTAGAAGGAAGAATTTGGCTGATCTGAAATGACTCAATGTCCAGTTACGTCAAGTCAGCTATGATGAGGAAAGACAATGCCACTTACCTGCCAAGGGCTCACACTTGTGGACAGTAAAGCAGTTCCAAGAGAGGAGGGCCTTTCACAGCCTCTCACAGGATGTTCATTACAGCCCCTGTCAGATAATTGCTCTGGTCTGCCCTGGAGTCAGTTTGGAGCCTTAGAGACCATGTGGGACAGAATAGATCTACCCCATGGAGATTTCAAGTCTGCACAAGCAGACTACCACATCTTTTTTCAACAGAGAGGAAGATGGATTTGAACCTCTGACCTTTTCGCTAGGAACTAAGTAAGCTTCAATTTAATATAATGTTTATATCCTATCATGTAAATTAGACACTAATTATGTGATATATTAAAATGAGAGTTTATTGTATAACCTTTTCTTTTTCTACATTTCAAAGCTTATTATATCAGAAAGTTTTGAATTCTTACAATAGTATTCTGCAATTCTTACAATTGCTATTTACTCCCCCCCCACCATTGAAAATAGTTATGGATTATTAGAGAGGAACTAAAAATCTTATTACAAATTTGGATTAAAAAATAAAATTTAATCTGGCTCAGTATCACTAGAATGATTTAAAAATAAATGGCATTTTTATAATTTGTACAAAAAGTAATTTTAAGGTAAAATGTAATTATGAATGTATTTAGGAGGTGGGTAGAAATTTATGTCTAAGCTATATATATAACATATTTACTTATACATTCATATAAATATATATTTTTCACATATATAACATTTATATATACAGTTCATATAAAATATTATTTGAAAATATATAATTAAAGTGAAACTCAAGATAGTGTCTTACTTAAAATTAGAAAACCTACAGTAAGCCCTCTATAATCCATGGTTCTGCCTCAAAATATTGAGGGGAAAAAAGAAACCATTCAGTGGTCAAAGAAATCTCTCAATGGCTAAATCAGCATAAAATTCAATAGACATAGCATTTACATTACATTAGGTATTGAAAGTAATTTAGAGATAATTTAAGATCCACAGGAGGATGTGTGTAGGTTTCAGACAGTACACTACCATGTTAGGTAAGGGTTTTGAGCATCTACAGATTTGAGAATCCTTAACAACAAAAACAAAACCAAAAGAAACAACTCAAACCCACTGCTCTCTCGTCCATTCTGATTTAGAGCAACCCTATGTAGGGATTCAGACATCGCAAATAGATACAGACTGAGTAAAGAGCTATCAGAATCCACACTCATCAGTTCATTCCTAGCTCTACTTATGAAATCAATGTGCAAACAGAAATTAACCTATAATAAATACCAAAGCAGCTTTATAAATAAAAGTTATCCAATCAACTTTGATTTTGTTTTCATTTTTAGGAACTGATATGCGAAGAAATATATTTTCAAATTTATTTTGCCAGTTGAATTATTAAAGATGGCTTCGTATTCTTTTAAAATCATATATATATATTTATAAATATACTTTTGCTACTTGCCGTGTAACACCCTACATGGTAGAACTAAAAGCTTCCTCATGCTGCATCTTCCCCAGACCAATTGTGGCTAAACAATGTTGTAATCCATAGGTCTTTCATTGGAGGATTTCTGGAAGTAGTTCGCAGAGTTGATCTCTATCTGGATGCTACACCCAAACCTGTTGTATAGGTTTCCTTGTCAAACGATATATAAATGATGACTTTTTATGGGATGCTTTTGTTCAGAATCTACCTGAACCACCCCTGACCCCCAAAATTTTATTATTTATTTATTTGTTTATGTATTTATTTGTTATTCCCTTTAATTCAGATGATGAAATCTTCTGCCATGGTGAATTAATAAGATGAATGAGAAAGGAAAAGTATCTTTTCTCCTGTTATTAAAAGAAAGATTGCCTTCATGCTTCAATGACTTCTTTCTAATATTGCTTTTTTCCCTAGAAACATATGCCATTTAGTGCTGATGCTTATGTGTTATAATGATCCATAAACTTGTGTTCAGTGATGATTAGAAAAGTGATTTTCAACCAAAATCTTGTACAGAATTTGTTTTTTTGTACTTCCCTTTTAACAAATGATATTATATGCATGTGATCATTTAAGTATACCCATGCAGGGAATCAACTGCATGCTGGGGACAAATCATGGACTGAGTATTAGATAAGTGGTACTCGTCTCCTACCACATGTGTGTGATGTTTAACAAAATAAGTGATAGGAAGATGAATCTCTATTTTCCTAGGAATTGTTAGCAAAATGTAGAGGGCAAGGCTTAAGAAGAATCCCAGGAGGACACAAATGACCAAGTAATCATCTATCAGCCAAAAGTTTGTTAGCTTGCTGCCCAGAGGCACCTCGAAAGACAACCAGCCCGGTCAGAGATCCACAAACCCTATGGAGTAGTGCTACTTTACACACATGAGGCGACTGTGATTCAGAATCAACTCCATGCCAACTAACAAAAGCAACATGGTTTAATCATACATAAAGTCTCTTCTAATTCTATCATTTTATGCTTCTATGACACATGTTAATTTTTGCAAACAAATCATAATTTATTAGCTTAAGGTAAAAATCAAGGTTCCATTAAAAAAATCATTTTATTGGGGGCTCGTACAATTCTTATCACAATCCATTCATACATCCACTGTGTCAAGCACATTTGTCCACTGGTGGCCATCATCATTCTCAAAACATTTGCTTTCTACTAGAGCCCTTAATATCAGCTCCTCATTTGTCCCCTTTCTCTTTGCTCCCCACTCTCTCATGAACCCTTGATAATTTTTAAATTATTATTTTGTCATATCTTACACTTTCCAATGTCTCCCTTCCCCCACTTTTCTGTTGTCCACCTCCCAGCGAGGAGGTTATATGTAGACCCTTGTAATCGGTTCCCCCTTTCTGTCCCATCTTCCCGGTATCACCACTCTCACCACTGATCCTGAAGGGGTCATCTGTCCTGGATTCCCTGTGTTTGCAGTTCCTATCTCTACCAGTGTACATGCTCTGGTCTAGCCAGATTTGTAAGGTAGACTTGGGATCATGATAGTGAGGGGAGGAAGCATTTAAGAACTAGAGGAAAGTTGTATTTTTAATTGCTGCTATATTGCATCCTGATACTGGCTCATCTCCCTGTGACACTTCTGTAAGGGAATGTCCAGTTGCCTACAGATGGGGTTTGGCTGGGTCTCCACTCTGAACTCACCCTCATTCACAATGACATGATATTTTTTGTTCTTGATGCCTGATACCTGATCCCTTCGACACCTTGTGGTCACGCAGGCTGGTATGCTTCCTCCATATGGGCTTTGTTGCTTCTGAGCTAGATGCCGCTTTTTTACCTTCAAGCCTTTAAGACCTCAGACGTTATCTCTTTTGATAGTCGGGCACCATCAGCTTTCTTCACCACATTTACTTAAAAACCTTCTTAATGAATATTGTATGTGTTCCATTGCCTTTTTTTAGTGAATTACCTCTACTCTTCTTTCTCTGGTGGCAAGTCCAAGAAAAGATGACACAAACCAAGAATCAATATTACTTTCTAGCACTTCAGAAATAATGTGGAACTGAAAGGTTTCTCACACGGTATTATGTTTACTGCCCTCCTCTATTCATATTCTTCTCAATGGTCTATTAATAATCTTTGAGCAAGCAGTTGAAAGATTCAAAATTAAACAGAAGAGAAAAGGGGAACATGGAATCTTAAGTTTAACTGTTGGGAAGGCTAGTGTTTCAAGGAGAGAACAAAGAGCTGACTCTCCACTTTTTAAGTCACAGACTGTTCTTCCTTCCTCTGTCCCTCCTCCCCACGTGAGGTTCACGTTGTGATATGTTTTGCTGGCTACCCTCTCCCATTTACCGAGGGTAACCTTTGAATAATGTTGATTTTCTGTGCATAAACCTTTTCTTGACTTTCCACAGTAATGGTCTCATACAATAGGTGCCCTTTAGTGATGGGCTACATTTTTCTCAGTATAATATTCTCTTCATTAAGTTTTAAAACAGTTTTATTGACATATAATACACACATACATTTTAATAGTCCCATCATATTCAAAATAGTTGAATCATCAACAACATAATCCAATATAGGACATTTAGTCTTTCTGGTACTTATTAAGATTAGCTCCCCATTTCCCACCAACATCAACCCCCAAGACCCTGGGAATTATTCAGCTACTGTCTGTATAGATTTATCTATCCTGGATTTTATAAACAGAAAACCATATAAAATGCAAACAAAAAACAAGCACCCAGCAGCAATGACAGACTAAGATATAGGATAACCTCAATAAAAAGGAAAGCAGAAAACTTTAAACATTAAAAAAATGTACATTAGATTCGTAAGGAGACCAAATGACAAGGTGTCAAATTTTACCCTAAATGTTATACAGTGATTCATCGTACAATACCCTCTGTCTATTAGCAGGGACCCCCGAGTCCTCCTCAGTAGGCTAGGGGATTAGCTGGAGGCTGTTGGGTATAAGGCTCCACTAAGCACGGACATGCAAAGATGCGCCTATTTTAATGCATTTCTCTAGAGGTTAAATCTAGGATTATTTGGTTGTATTATATTTCTGTTTTCAGTTTTGTAAAGAAGTGTCATACATTTTTTTCAACAATGGATACATCGTTTTGCCATTCCACTGACACAGTATGCTAATTCTAGCTTCTTCAGATCTTTGTCAACATTTGTTGTTTTCTGTTTTTTTTTTAACTTTACTATTAATGCTGGGGGGAAAGGGGGAAATGCCATCTCATTTTATACGTTTCATCTCTCGAAAGGCATGTTTTCATGTGTTTGCTAGCCACATAAGTGTCTTTATGTTGAATGCATTATATTTTTCTTTTTACGTTCTCTCTCCAATTATAATTTGTATTGTTTATGCTTTGTCTCTGAAGGTGTTGGAGATATCTACAAATTTTAGAAATTAGGTCTTTGTCTGAAATGTTATGGCCAAAATATTTCTCAAAGTTTTTGGTGATGTCTTTTGATACACAAAATATCTAATTTTAGAAAGACGGCAGTGATACAGTCCTTATCTGCTGTCTGTACATTTGTTATGTTTCATAGCGCATGCATGTCATATATTGGGACCTCTGTTGTCTTACATTTTTGATAATGTTTTAATTTTTGACATCATACTTAGGTATTTTATCCATCTTGAGTTAGTATTTTTGTACTTGGTGAGAGATATGACTCCTGTGTAATTTTTTTGATAAATGGATGTACCATTTTTCAAGTGCCATTTTTGAAAGGGAAAATATCGTCCACATTTAATGGATGGATGTGTCATCTCTTTTTCAAAGATCAGATGGCCATGAATGGATTAAATTACTTTTGGTCTTTCAGTTCTGTTCCATTGGTCTCTGTGTCTGTCATGATACCGGATTTTTTTAAGTTTTCAAGATATATTTAATATGTTATTTTAAAAAATCATTTAATTGAGGGCTCTTACAGTTCTTATCACAATCCATGCACACATCATGTGTCAAGCACACGTGTACATCACCCTCATCACCCTCAACACATTTTCCTTCTACTTGAGCCCTTGTTATCAGCTCATTCCCTCCTCCCCCACCTACCCTCCCTCATAAACCCTTGAAAATTTATAAATTCCTTCTTTTTTTCATGTCCTACACTGACCGCTGTCTCCCTTCACCCAATTTTATGTTGCTTGTCCCTCTAGGATGGGGTTATATGTAGCTCGTTATGATCTGTTCTAAAATGATGCCATTTTAAAATCCTAGATTATCCTTCCTTCCCCCAATCAACCCTCACTGAAGATTCAATTTCTTAAGAATGAGGGCATGAGAATGAAACCAAGAATTTACGGCATTTTATTTAAGGTTCAGACATGAAAGAAAGGCAAGAATGCAGCCTTTGAACAAATATTCAGGGCCTTCATGTACCTGAGTTCCACAGACCTTCATGAAAGTCCTTAGTTTCCCTGGCTCACCCCGTACCTCCCAAGATTTCTAAAAAGGAATTTGATCTAAGCTTTACTCTAAACTCACTTTTACTGTAAATATAGAGGATGAAAGGTGTATATTATGTATATATAAAAGATATTTTTTGCACACATTCTTCAGTTTTTATCTATAAAGTAATTTTCAACACCTTTACTTGATATCATTTGGAACATGCTTAGAGAATAAAACTAATCCAATATTTGTTTAAGCAACACACACACAATGATTTAAACATTAAATGAAACTTTTGTAATCCTGCGGTATTTTCTGTCCTTTTTATAACATTATAAATCTTGGCCTGCCTTTTAGAGTTATCCAATTTCTCTCTAAGTATAATGGCTAACAGAGGAACAAGAGACATTAAGACCAAACAAAACAAATAAAAGCCATAAATTCAAGAAAAGCAAAGCAAAAAACTTTATGAAAAACTAGTTAGAATAATAATTCATAAATAAGTGAACAAGAACACATGAAAATTATTTTCACAAGGGTGATAAAAAGAAAACTTTTGCTCATTTATACTGTTAATTAAGCTGGAATATACACTCTTGCGAAAAGATAGTTCTGAAAGTCCTAGAGGCATAAAAGAGGGCGGGCCCAATTAGTTCATTTCTAAATTGTCAGCTCTTTCCCCCTTAGTCTTTCAGTAAAATAAACTAGTTTGCTGAATAAGGGGGTTAAGAAAAAGCCCGAGTGAGTCACTCCAATTTGTTTCCACATTCTGAACAGTCAATAAAGAAATTTATTGCCTCATTAGGCATTTTGAGTAGATTTCTGGAAACCTGGATGACATCAGACAGAAAAGTAACCAAGTAAGATGTTTTAAAAGTCGGTGCTGATGAATTTGCTCTTGAAATTGCACGTTGCTGCTGGGCTGGAACAACATGTTGATTTACTTGAAGGCCTGGTGTCAGGCAATGGGCTGGTTTCCAGAAAGGGAGGGGGGTAACTGCAGGATATTTTTTCAGCAAGTTTTGTTCTGAAAAATACCGTAGGAAAATAGAGAAAAAATAATTTGAAGAGTTTGGAGCTCTTTAGAAGTGAAAACAAAGAAAATTGGGCCATGGAGACTAGTGGGAAAGCACTAATCAGCAATTCTTAGAGGAGGATATGTCAAAAAATCAGTTGCTACTAGGGTCCCAGTAAATTTTGCATGAACTTTTTTCCCCACAGAATTTTTAAAGCCCGTCAACATGCATGGGCTTATTACAAACAAAAACTCTTTATACATGCGCCTTAGGGTCAGTGAGTTTTATTTTTAAAAAAAAAATTGTGCAAAGAACAGGTAACTCAAAGAACATATCCTCCATCAGCCTTTAAAGAAACATCAACTCTAATGAAGATGGTTTCATGGAAGAATCTTAATCTGTCATGGCTCTTGAACTTACCCATAGGATTCAGAGAGCAAGCTCTCATCAAAATGGTGGCTCCCCAAGGTATCTGCTGGGTCAGTAACAGTCAGGTCAGAAAGGCAAAATGATAGTTTTTGGGGATTTGCAAAGTGTCGCTGTGATAAATTTTCTCAAAAGACACAGAATGCTAAAAAAGGATTATTATGAAGGAGTTTTAAGCAACTCCCTGGAAGAGGAAAGTATTAGGAAAGTTGCACAAAAATTGGTTAACAAAGAAGATTTCAAAAAATAATAACGTGACTATTCATTTGCTGCTTCTTCGTGGGTAGCCAGGGCTGTCCTAAGACAATTTCCTAAAGCACTGATCTTACTTCTTCAGGCTTCTCTTTGTTGCCACATCCCAAAGAACATTTAGAAGAACACAATTTGAATGCTTCAAGCAGGTAAAAAACAGGTGGCCTCGTATGAAATGGAAGACAGCCGAATAACTCAAGCAATGGTTAGGAACAAAGTACGTAGACTTAGATGGATGATATATTGAGAAATAATAGCTTCTGATTGTGATATTTTCATGAATAAAGCTTTTTGTCATCTTGTAGCTCTTTTTAAATTCCATTTGTACAAAATTCATGTTCTGATTTCTGCTCTTCTACCCCTTTCGTTTTTGCTTAGCTGATATTTAGCTCTAAATTTAAATACAGACCCTTACGGTGGACTCCATTTAAATCCTGTGGGCTTCTTGCTCATTAGTAGATAAATGAAGATAGATTCCAGCACCCCCACCCCCACACTCTTCGTTGCTGTTATTGTCAGCTGCCAGTCAGCATAGCCATTACCCAGGGCGAACCGATGCGTAGCAGAATTAAACGTATCCTTTCTTGCACCCTCTGTAGGATGAGCTAAATACAGATGGCTGAGAGCCATGCCACTTCAATTAGATTATTTTTAGAATTTGATCCCCAGGCTTTTCCTTCTAGTCCATCTCAGTCTGGAAGCCCTGCTGATGTGTTTTCAGCATCATAGCAATAAAGGAGTTCACCTACAGACTAGTGGTGATTTCCCAGGAGGTTTATCAGTCAGGAATCAAACCAGGCTTCCCACATGGGGGTTGAAAATTCCATCACCAAATCACAAATCTCTCACCACTATCCTCTATTGTAATAATCTTTCAGATACAAGGATATCTGTTCTTTCAAAATGACTGACATATAAAATTTAAATCAGTGATGGCTAAAGTATTGGTTGTTTCTTTCTCTATCTTTTAATTTTTTTGTAAAAGAGAATGTGGAGCTCACTTAACATGTAAATGACCCAGTATGAAAACTCATACAATAGATGATTTATTAATGAGTACATCCCAAGGGCTCATTCTCACCAACTAATTCTCTTTCTGTACTTTTATTAGATAAACACATTAATCATAATCAGTCTGCATTATATCAAACGAGACCTTGATAAATGAATCATAGTCTACCATAACACAAGGGAGTATCAGGGATTAAGAGGTGGAAATATTTGTTCCATATACACAGATATATGACTTGATCTATTTAACATATTTGAGTTATCATGAATTTGGAGAAAACAAGGAAAATGCAGGGGAGTGGCTGGGCAGATGTGGGAGTAAAGATTTAACTCGAACCTTTTAGTTATCCAAGGATCAATTTCCTGGTAAAGTTTCATGCTCTCATTATAAAAGCCTCCAACTTTAGCAGAAATCTAGGCACATTAAAAAAATATATATTTTATTGATTTTTATCACTTTCAATTCTCTTGAGATAAATTACCACCCATCTCTATTGAATACCTAGAAAATCCAAAGTAAAATAAAAAAGAAGGCAGGGAGAGAGCATGAGAAAGGAAGGAAGGAGTACATGATGACAGGAGAGAGGGAGAGTTTCACAGGAGTCTGTAGTCTCATCCCAGATTAGGGAACCAAATGGAATATAAACTTCTCAATTATAAAAAGTGGAGTTTGTACCGGATGACTTCTGACAGTCCTCAGTGTTTTAAGAACCGGTGAATCTAATTTAGTAGCTTAGAAGGGATTGAGATCCACTTAAAACCAAAAGGACAGAATTACAAATGAGTCAGTGGTACAATTCCTTATTACCCCTCTTCTAAGCATCATCACAGTTCCAGTCTGACACCTTGGCCAACTGAAGATCTGCTAGTTTGCCTAAGTAAGGAAACCTGATGGTGCAGCGGGCAGCACATTGTGTTGCTAACTATGAGGCCACGGGCCCTTCCTGCTTATTGTTTTCTCTAGCAGCATAGCTCTCTAAGGCGGAATTCTTGGATTGTTTTTGTGTGTGCATTGTGCTAGCACAAGATTTACAAAGACAAAAACTTGCACGCGTGTTGTTGTTGTTGCTATTGTTGTTATGTGCCATTCAGTTGGTTCAGACCCATAACAACCTCATCCAGAACAGATGGACACACAGACAGGTCCTGTGCAATCTTCCCATTTGAGCCCATTGTTGCAGCCACTGTCGCATTCCATCTCCTTCAGGCCCTACTTCTCCTTTCAGAATCCTCTGCCCTACCTAACATGATGTCCTTCTCCAGCGACCGACCGGTCTCTCCTGCCATCATGTTCAAAGTATGTCAGATAAAGTCTCACCCTCCTTGCCTCCAGGGAGCGCTCTGGGCATCTTTCTTCCAAGGCAGACCCGTTTTTCCTTTGAGGAGTCTTTGGTTCATTCCAGATTCTTCTCCTGCACCACAATTCAAACACGTTGATTCCTCTTTGGTCTGTCTTCTTAATTAAATGTTCAACTTTCATATTCATACAAAGCACCTGAAAATACCATGGCATGGGCGAGGCACACCTTAGTCCTAAAAGTAATATCCTTGCTTTACAAACAGGTTTTGCGCAGCAGATTTACCTAATGCAACACATCTCTTGATCTTTTGACTGGTACTTCCAGAAGCATTGATGGTAGATCCAAGCAAGAAAAGATTCTGGGAAACCTCATTCCTTTTTCCATTCACCATGATGTCACCTATTTGTGTAGGTAGAAGAATTTGATTTTCTTTACATTTAGTTATAATCTTTACTGAAGGCTGAAATCCTTGATATTCATGAGTCGGTGCTTCAAGACCTTCTTATTTCAGCAAACAACGTTATGTCATCTGCCTATTGCAAGTTATTAATCAGCCTTCCTCAATCCTGATGTCACATTTTTTTCCTCATAAAAACCAGTTTCACTAATTATTTGTTCAGCATACAGATGGAACAAGGATAGTGAGAGGATACAATCCTGTCACCCACTTTCCCTGCTTTTTAACCATTCAGTATTCCCTTGTTCTGTTTGTACAAATCCCCCTTGATCCATGTACAAGCTTCCCATGAGCACAGTGAAGTGGTCTAGAATTCCTGCTCTTCTTAAGGCTATCCATAGGTTGCTTTGATAAACATAGGCAAATGCCTTGCCATAGTCAATATCTTTTTGGCATTTTTTGCTTTCTGACAAGGTCCATTTGACATCTGCAATGATATTCCTTGTTCTATGCCCTCTTTGACTTTGGCCTGAACCTCTGGCAGCTCCCTGTCAACGCATTGCTACAGCCATTGGTGGATGAGCTTCAGCAATATTTTGCTTGCATGTGACATCAAGGACATTCTATAGTTTGTACATTCTGTTGGATCACCTTTCTTTGGAATGAGTACAAACATAAATCTCTTCCAAAAAGTTGGCCAAGTAGCTGTCTTCCAGTTTTCCTGGCATAGAGGAATAAGTGCTTCCAGTGCTTCATAAGCTTGTTGAAATATTTCAGTTGGTATTCCATCAGCTCCTGAATTCTTGTTTTTTTGCCAATCCGTTCAGGGCAGCTTGAATTTCTTCCTTCAGCACCATTAATTCTTGCACATATGCTACCTCCTGAATGTTGACTTACACACACACACACACACACACACACACACACACACACACACCGTATATCCAAGTATATGTATATGTGTGTGTGTGTGTTTGTGTGTGTACTCTAACCGAAACCCAACTCACTGACATTGAGTTGACTTGACACAAAGCAACCCTATAGAACAGGGTTGCTATGTCCCTATGGGTTTTTGAGACTATACATCTCCATGGGATTAGAAAGCCTCATCTTTCTCCCATGGTGTGCCCTGATGACTCAGTGCTAACTTTTCTGTCAGCAGTCTAGCACCTATGCCAGCAGGCCATTTGTGGTAGCTTGATGGCTGGCGTTGAGTGACTAACTTATAGTGCCCCTTTGTCCAACAGAGCAGACTTCTACTGGTATTGCATCATCTGCGCGATCCTTGGCATGTTTGAGGGACCATTGCAGCCATGGTGACAACCCTGCTCACCAAGGTCCATGCTGCGCATTACAGACCCTCTACTCACCCAACGGCTTCCTCCTCCAGAATCCTTGGGTACATCCGAAGGAAGCGAGCTATATAGTATTCTGCTGTGATCCATAGGTCTTCATTAAGTAATTTTCAGAAGCTCACTAGACCTTCTTTTTCTGTTTTGAACCGTAAGTTCTGCTGACATCTGTTTTTGCAGGTATTTGAAATACCTTTGGCATAACTACCAATGTCGTTTTATAGCACAGTGACGGAACATTGTTTGTTCTGATGTACATAGGGTTGGGTCTGACTCAATGGCATCCAATAGCAACAAAAGTTCCTAGCACCACAGCACCACGCAAGCCACCACAGTGCACAGAAAAATGTTTTTCGGTGCTATCAGTTGATGTTGACTCATAGTGACCCTCTGTGCCACCGAACAAAACAACTGTCATTGTAAGTAAGTTCTTTGCTGCAGTCATTGTGTCAGTCCATCTTGTAGAGACTCTTCCTTTCTGGGGTTACCCTCTACTTGAGCAAGCAGTTCTTCTTCTCCAGGGACTGGTCCCTCCTGATAGCAAGTCCAAAGAGTTGAATCTCACCATTCTCCCTTCTCGCCGCATTCTGGCTGTAGTTCTCCCAAGATAAAATCACTCATTCTTCAGACAGTCTATTTTGTTCCTAGGTGCTCTTGGGTCAGGTCCAACTTATAATAACTTGTAACCCTATTTATAACAGAACTAAATACTGTCGAAATCCTAAGTAAATACTCAAGCATAGGAATAATTATGAAGATGGCAGAGGACCAGGCAGGGTCTTCTTCCTTTGTGCATAGGGTCACTATGGGTCAAAACTGTCTACATGACAAATAACAGCAAAAAGTACTGTCTGGTGCCATCTCCACATTTGTTGCTGCTAAGTCTAGTGTTGCAGCCACTGTTGTTCTATCACATTGAGGATTTTTCTCCTTTTCTCTGACTCTCTGCTTTATCAAACATGATGTCCTTTGCCAGGGATAGATATTTTATGCTAACATGTCCAAATATGTGAGACCAACTCTTGTCATCTTCATTTCGATTGAGCATTCTGGCTGTACTTCTTCCACGGTAGTCCATGATATATTCAATATTCGGTATTATTGCAAAAATTCATGATCATCTGTTCTTTAGTCTTCCTTATTCATGGTCAAGCTTTCTCTTGTCTATGAGGCGAGTGAAATTGGAAATAGAATTTATAATTGTTCGTGAACATGTTGAAGTCCCCTTACATAGAAGACACATGCGCAGTGTAGTAGAACATACCATATGTGTATAGTTGTGCTAAGGAAAAAACGAACAGTTTTACTTGAAGGATTCATGAAAGCATTTAGAGTAAACATTTGAGTTGAACCGGCATTTGCCTTAGGTTTCTAAGGTTTCCATACAAAATGAGCACAAATTAGGTGGATTTAAAGAATAGAAATTTATCCTCTCATATTGATAAAGGCAAGAAATCACACAAAGATCTCGCACAACTTGTCCACTCCTCCAATGGCATTCTCTTATATGTTGGTGACTCGCAAGCAGGTCCTCACTGCCACTCTGTGTGTTTGTTTCTACTCTCTTTAGGGCACCACTTAGGGGGGATTAGGGTTAGGATCTATCTACTTCAATGTGGCCTCATCACCCCAGAAGGAAACCTCTCATATGTTTTATGCAAATAACATGTGTGCGATGCATTTGTGTAAACCATGCACCTTTCATCATTATTTTCTTAAGAGCACTGTACTGATATTTTTATATATTGTTGATTTCAATTTTTTTATTGTTTGTTTAAGTATATTTAATATGCTAAGATTAGAACTGATCTCATTGAAAGGCATTTTTATAAACTAACAGACAGTCGTCAACTTAAGGGACTTGTGATGTACATGGGCATCACATTGAAGGCAAAGAGTTTTATGCATGAAGAACTAGAACTTCGTAATGGAAAAATTAGCCTAGGCATAAAACTACAAGAACAATAGGTCATAGATATTTATTTACTTTCATCAATTTAAAAATGAAACATAATTTTTAATCATCAGTGTCTCTGATTTCAATAAAAGTCACCATAAGAAATTATGTCAAAAGGGACCTTTCAGTTTATGAATTCATTTATCAGTCATTATCAAACTCTTTGAGCCCTTTAAAATCAGATCCCTCTTCAATGTGATTGAAATAGCTCAGACTTGCTTGCAGATGTTCTTCCATGACTTCTGAATTAATTTCATCATCACCATTGCCTTCAGAACCTTTATCTTCCTCTGTTTTCTGCGGACACATGATACCAGCCTATCTGAAGTTGCTGGGGTCAATTATGTGGGAAGCATAAGTCACCAACTTGCAGAGTTCCATCAGTCCTGCACTGAACCTGATCATGTGAACTCGTGAATTCCACCCACGCATCCTACACCCTTCTTGTGAAAATCTTGAGGAGCATAAAAATAGAAGGTTTGACTGTTATAGCTAATGGCAGAGATTTTCTGGTAAGGCCAGCAGGCATGATTGCTATATATATGGATTAGTATAATTTTGTATATATATACTTTTTTTTCTATGTGAGCAGTTACAGCATAGAAAACAGTAAAAATTCCTTCCAAAAGAATCTAAGCCCTTTGACCTTATTCACATTTCTCTCCCCATTCCTGCATAACATCAGAGTCCATTACAATCCCTTTTATTGCAATGAACTACCACATTGGTAATCAGCTTTTCATGGAGAGCAGTATCTCCCTGGAAAATCATCACCAGCTTCAAGTTCACCCCACTCACAGTGCAACCAAGCTCTACAGGGAAACAAGCCCTCTAATGTTCAAGGAAAATAGTGTCCATATCTGAAAAAACTATTGTCCTGGTGTCTAGGATCCCAAGAGAAATTAGAAGCTTTATTTCATATTAAGGCAATTCCAGAGATACTGAGTTAAGATTTAGCTGGTGATGAATTTGTGGGCATTAGCCTTCTTTGTTCTTTATCATTCAGACATTTTCAGCCTACACACATTCCTATTCTCCCAGAAAGACAGTGCCTTTTAAAAATTTAAAATTCAAAGCGAAACCTGCTCTGGTAGTTGCGATTCTCCTTTCACTTGCCAAAAGCTGTACTGTGAACTGAACTTTACAGCCAGACAACACAGAGAGGTGGATGTGGTTTTCTTTGAGACATGAACCATTCTTAAGGCATTTTCTGTTGAGTCACGCTGTGTGCATTGCCACCTTCCCTTCCCCCCTCTCTTCGTCACCAGTGGCTCGTTCTCCGGTCTGACTCTCTTGCTCCCACTGTGCTGCTTTCCTTTTGCCTTTGGGATGACCCCAGTGTACGGTGCAGGGCTTAAATTACGTCCAGACAGGATTGTTAAGTGTTCTAAGATTTAGATTTATAAACTTTAAAAAACGTGTACAATATAACCAATAACTGATTGGTTCTAGTAAAGAGAGAGCAAAATACAAATGCGAGGTGTATAAGAAGCAATAGGGTTGCTATATGATTGGCCTTAACTAGGTTGAGTTTTTCACATATAATATGTGATAGAGATAATTGTAACTTCTCTTTGGTTGGGGTGAGAATTTAAAAAGTTCATACAGAACATTGCCAGGCATATAGTAAGAAGTTGTATTAGACAGGGTTTTCTAGAGAGTTAAAACCAGATTGCCGATAATTAATTATATATATATATATATATATATATATAAAGATAGATGTAACACAAGAAATGAACTGTTAAATTATATACAGATAGATAGATATATAATAAAAGAAATGAACAGTTAAATTATAAAGCAGTACAAATGGCTCAGTGCAACTCACTCCCATGAGAGAGTTGTGAGACATTAGCAGTCCTTCAAGTCTTGAGGGCCGCCGGCCAGGTAGTCCTCTGTAGAGAGAGCTAGGCTATCCCAGCACAGGCAGCAAACAGCAAGGCAGGTCACCAACTGTCAGCTAGGTCACCAACTGTCAGTCCCCAGCTCCAGAGATGCAAATTCCAATCGTGTGATCTTAAAGGGACCTCAACTTACAGCGACACAGTCCACAGGCTAGGTGTCCCACAGGTAGTGTACCCTGTAAATTGAGGCACAGAACAAGAGTGATAGACAAGAAAGGCAAGGCTCACTGAGCCATTTATCCCTCCACCCTTCAATTAATCCCACTTGTGTTTATCGGCCAGGCTGGCACAATAAACTAACTACCTCAGAAGTCAATAAGTTTTATAGATGTTCTTGCTGTCTTGTTGGAGCATAGAAGCTGACACCATTTTCCTCCCTTGCAAGACCCTCTTCCCGACTCCATGAGTGATGGTGCTTCATTTTTTGGTAGAATTCCCCTTGTCCTTTTCATCTCTTTTCAAAAAATTTTCCATCGAGTTCTTCTACATCTATATTGCCCCCAAAATATATATTTCTGGAAGATTCAGTAGCCAAATTTAATAGTATGTCCAAATCTCTTGATCTTTTAAGTGACTACTTCTTATTCTAAACAAATGCTAATGATACCATTCCTTGGGTCGTCTCTCTTTTTAAAAAATATATCTTTTCTCCTTCTGCCCCATGCTTTCATTTGAGAGAATTTTCTTTTAATTTTTTTTGATGACAGTTTTATTATGATATAATCCAAATATTGTACAATTTAATAGTTCAGTCTGATCAAGAAGGGTTGTACAATCATGACCACATAAATTTTAAGCATTGTAATCAATTTTAATCATTAATCCATTTACTCTCTCTATAAATTCACCCATCTTGTGTTTCATATATCAAAAAACATACAAAAATACAAAACAAAGAGTCAAAAAAGCAAAGAGCAAGAACAAAATAAAATAGAGAAATACCCCAATTGAAAAAAAGAGAAAATATTCAAAATTAGAACAACTTAAAAATAAGTCAAAAGTAAGGTGTTAGATTTTAAACTAGTTATATCTGTCATAATCCATTTTCAGAACAAATGCTTTGAGAATGATGACAGAAACAAATGTGCTTTATACAATTGATGTATGGATTGTGATGAGTTGTATGAGCCCCCAATAAGATGATTTTTTTTAAAATCCACTTTCCAAAGTATTCTGCCTGACTCATCTCCCTGGTCTCTTCTCAAAGGGGACTCACTGGTGCCTTCATCCACGTGTGTATCCCTTTCATTTTTTTTATAACTGCTAGGATTTTTAAATGTGGAGGAAATTTTCTTGAATGCCCGTTTTGTGTCAACAAGTTTAAGGACTTCCCACTCACTTTACTTCAGTACGACTTAAAAAAATCTCATTTTTTAGTAATGTTATTTTTAAAATCTAATTTTTCTAAAGCTGTATTAATCGCTATGGATTTTCTCCAGCTATCTTCATGATTTACATATTCTTTTACAAATTGCAGAGGCCAATTTGAGATGCAGCGGATTTAAGGGAACTGAAACATGGCCTAGAAAAACAAGTTCCAAATTGGGTCATGAGTTCTGACAACAGCTTGATTCTACTTACTAGGGAAAGCTATACCAGAAGCCTGGACTGCAGCTGCTTTTCCTATTATTAATCTTCTCAGTGGTTTCAATTCCAACTTATTTTGATTATGTGTGAAATATTGTTAAATGTTTTCCAAAGCAGATCAAAGCAAAATGTAAGCTATTCTTCAAATTAGATTTAATTTAAGAATAATTCAAAATGGAAAAAAATCACAGCAAGAAAATGATAATTATAAAAATCTCTGATTGATTTAATATGGAATTTATCAAATTGCCATAGGCAACTAGGTTGGAAAGATTATAAGTTCGATTAATATTTTAAGGTGCCCTCGTCATGCTACGGGTTGGGCATTGGCTTGCCTATGCACATGTTCTGCTGTTTGAATCCACCCCCGGCTCCATGAGATAAAAACATGGCAATTGGTTCAATCCTAAAATGTCATTCAATCAACATATGGACCATGGACTACTAATTGATATGCCATACACTAAAACATAAAGAACCATTACCATAAACAATATGAAAATGCAAAAAGGAAAAGAAAATTCAAAGTAGCTTTTCTGACACTACTTTTACATTGTGTCGTTCTCCTTTTCAAAAAATGTTTCAGATAAATAAAATAAGATATGATTTGAATAATAAGTATGATGTGAGCAATTTCTTGTCATTACAGAGAGGTTTTTATTATACCTGATGTATCCCTCTGAGGACCCTTAAAAATCCATTATGGTGTCTTTACAGACCTATTCTGCTTCCCAATACCATGATAAGAAGTGGGATCAAACTTATAATATACATTTGTATTTCATGCCAGAGTCGAATTCGGTATGCTTAAAAATAAGCACGTGGAAAGGTGTTTGTTGAAGTACTGGTCATTTCCTTAAAACATGCTAGAATGTATTTGAAAACACACAGTAATGCTCTCTACAGAATGTTCTCTCGGATAAAAACGGAATGATTTGAATTTGAATGATAGGATTAGGACCATTTATTTTCAACATTTGAAAGAAATTTACATTTCCAGGAAGAAAGACTTCTGAGTGGCTTTTATTTGGATACTTATCTCTGAGAAAGTGGGTTTACCTTGTCCAGCACAGGAGGATTCGCCCACACCTGGATAACAGGGCACTCACCGTGTAGGCCTCCACCAGCATTTCACTTCCTTCATAATTACTTTTCCACATGATGTGCCCACATAAGACCACGAGTACATGTATCCCTCCATATAATCATCAGCATTATGCTTTATTTTCTCTAAACATCTTGTTTGCTGCTCTGATATTTCTGGCCCCAATCCATCAGAGTCTCTGGGTGTTTACTTAATTTCAATCGTGAAGCTAAAGAATTATGTACAGGTGCCAGGTTGGCAAGGGGTGGATTGAGGTAGTTAGTTTATTGTAATGTGTTCGTCTTTGTACTCTTGATTGCGAACCAGAAAGGTATAATACATAAATCTTAGACAACTTCCAGGGGTCAGAGCCTCTAAGATTGTAAATCTTTATGGGAGCAGACAGCCTCATCTTTCTTGCATAGAATAGCTGGTGGATTTAAATCCTGACCTTGCAGTTAGCAGCCTCTTCCCCTCTTTCCAAAGTCCTGACTGAAAGTGGGAATACTGTGTTTTATTGTTGTTGTTGCTTTGTTTTCTTCTCAGTCAGGATCTATGTTTGCTGTCAACCAGAGAATAGAGTAGAAACGGAGTGGACACCTCTCAAATGCCCCCTGTGGTTCAGGCATTCTACCAGGTGGTTTAGATCATTTAACTTGTTTAATCCCCACAGCAGTCAGACAGCGAGGAATTGGGGAGTTTGCACAGGTAGAGAAACTGTCCCAGCGAAGAAACCAAACCAAGCAAAACCAAACCATTCCAAACCAAGTAAAACCAAACCAAACCGAACCAATTCAAACCAAACCAAACTAAATCTAACCAAACCAAACCTAACCAAACCAAACCAAGCCAAGCCTAACCAAACCACACCACACCAAACCAAATTTAACCACACCAAACCACATCAAATTCACTGCCATCAAGTCAATTCTGACTCAAAGTCAACCTCTAGAATAGAGTAACACTACGCCTGTGGGTTTCTGAGCCTGTCACCTGTGGAAATAGAAAGCATTCTCTTTCTCCTGTGGAGTCAAACCACTGACCTTGCTCAGTGTGTAATTCACTACACCACCAGGCTTCCCGTAGGGAAGAAACAAAAACAGTACAGAAAAAAACTTACTGCCACCAGTTGATTTCGACTCATAGTGACCCTGTAGGGATTTCTTGTGATTCTGAGACTGTGACTCTCTAAAGAGGCAGGAAAGCCATTTTTCTCCCATGAGCTGATAGTG